>NC_140991.1:106804879-107517379 GCF_052327205.1 Somniosus microcephalus
TTTCCCCGCTACTGATGTCAGGCTTACTGGTCTGTAATTCCCCATTTTCTCCCTACCACCTTTTTTGAATAGTGGGGTAACATTAGCTACCCTCCAATCCATGGGTACTGTTCCAGATTCCATCGAATGTTGGAAGATGATCAGCAATGCATCTACTATTTCTAGGGCCAATTCCTTAAGTACCCTAGGATGTAGATTATCAGGCCCTGGGGATTTATCGGCCTTCAATCCCATCAATTTCCCTAACACCACTTCCCTACAAATACTGATTTCTTTCAGTTCCTCCCTTTCATCAGACCCTATGTTCCCCGGCATCTCTGGGAGGTTATTTGTGTCCTCCTTTGTGAAGGCAGAACCAAAATATGAATTTAATTAGTCAGCCATTTCTTTGTTCCCCATTATAAATTCCCCTGATTCTGGCTGCAAGGGACCTACGCTTGACTTCACCAATCTTTTTCTCTTCACATATCTATAAAAGCTTTTACAGTCAGTTTTTATGTTCCCTGCAAGCTTACTCTCATATTCAATTTTCCCCTTCTTAATTAATCACTTTGTCCTCCTTTGTTGAATCCTAAACTGCTCCCAATCCTCAGGTTTACTTCTTTTTCTGGCCAATTTCTATGTTCTCTCCTTGGATCTTACGCTATCCCTAATTTCCCTTGTTAGCCATGGTTGTGTCACCTTTTTTGTTTTATTTTTATGCCAAACTGGGATGAACAAATTCTGTAGTTCATCCATGCGGTCTTTGAATGTTTGCCATTGCCTATCCACCGTCAACCCTTTGAGTGACATTCCCCAATCAATCCTACCCAACTCGCGCCTCAGTCCATCGTAGTTTCCTTTATTTAAATTCAGGACCCTAGTCTCTGAGTCAACTACTTCATTCTCCATCTTAATAAAGAATTCGATCATATTATGATCGCACCGACCCAAGGGGCCTCGTACAACAAGATTGCTAATTAATCCTTTCTCGTTACATAATACCCAGTCTAAGATGGCCTGATCTCTGGTTGGTTCATTGACATATTGGTCCAGGAAACCATCCCGTAAACACTCCAGGAATTCCTCCTCCACAGTATTGTTACTAATTTGGTTAGCCCAATCTCTATGTAGATTAAAGTCACCCATGATGACTGCTGTGCCCTTATTGCACGCTTCTCTAATTTCCCTTTTAATGCCATCCCCAACCTCCGCATTACTGTTTGGAGGTCTATATACCACTCCCACTAACGTTTTCTGCCCCTTGGTATTTCTCAGTTCTACCCATACAGATTCCACATCATCAGAACTAATATCCTTCCTTACAATTGTGTTAATCCCTTCTTTAACCAGCAATGCTACTCCACCTCCCTTTCCTTTTTGCCTATCTTTTCTGAATATTGAATACCCCTGGATGTTGAGTTCCCAGCCTTGGCCACCCTGGAGCCATGTTTCCGTAATCCCAAACAAATCATCTTTGTTTACCTCTATTTGCGCAGCTAATTCATCCACCTTATTATGAATGCTCCTCACATTAAGACACAAGGCCTTCAGGCTTGTTTTTTTAACACTCTTAGACCTATTAGAATTATTATTTACTATGGGCATGTTTGATTTAAACCGTTGATTTCCCTGACTGCCACTTTTGTTTTTCTCCTTCCTATCTTTTGCTTTTAACCTTGTTTCCCTTTCCTCTGTCCCACTGCTCAGGTTCCCAACCCCCTGCCATTTTAGTTTAAACCCTCCCCCAGAGCACCAGCAAACACTCCCCCTAGGACATCAGTCCCGACCCTGCCCAGGTGCAAACCGTCCAGTTTGAACTGGTCCCACCTCCCCCAGAACCGGTTCCAATGTCCCAGGAATTTGAATCCCACTCCCTCGCACCATTCCTCTAGCCATGTATTCATCTGAAATATCCTTCTAATTCTACTCTGACTAGCACGTGGCACTGGTAGCAATCCTGAGATTTCTACCTTTGAAGTCCTATTTTTGAATTTACCTCCTAACTCCCTATATTCAGCTTTTAGGACCTCATCCCGGTTTTTACCTATATCGTTGGTACCTATATGCACCACGACAACTGGCTGTTCACCCTCCCCTCCCAAGATGTTCTGCAGCCGCTCTGAGACATCCTTGATTCTTGCACCAGGGAGGCAACACACCATCCTGGAGTCTTGTTTGTGGCCGCAGAAACACCTATCTATTCCCCTTACAATAGAATCCCCTATTACTATAGCTCTACTCCTCTTTTTCCTCCCGTCCTGTGCAGCAGAGCCACCCCTGGTGCCAGGAAGTTGGCTGCTGCTGCCTTCCTCTGATAAGCCATCCCCCCAACAGCACTCAAAGTGGTGTATCTGTTTGAGAGGGGATGTCCACAGGGGACCCCTGCACTACCTGCCTGTGCCTAGTACTCTGTCTGTTGGTCACCCATTCCCTTTCTGCCTGTCCAACCTTTGCCTGCGGTGTGACCAACTGATTAAACGTGCTAGTCACGACGTCCTCAGCCTCACAAATGGTCCAGTATGTATCCAATCGCATAGATACTTAGAAGGAGACAAAGATGGAGTGAGGTGGCAAGAGCAAGGGCCCTCCCTGTGTGTTGTCAGTTGTTTTCATAGCATCACAGTGATAGGGAGTGTGAGGGCTGCATAGTCGAACAGTTAGGTGAATGTGACCATAGAGAGAGAGGGAATGGGTAAGGGTGCATGGATGTCAGTGTCAAGTGGGATGTGGAGGAAGAGATTGCTAAAGCTGAGTACTGGTGAGGAAAGGCAATGGGGATCAGATTGAGGATGATGGGAAATTCATACTCACTTTTCCAGTGCGCAGAAGGTCATGAAATCTCTTCCTGCATTGAATCCAGGTTCTGCGGGTTACTGATAATGAGTTGACCTCCTCTGCCACCTGGATCCACACAGCCTTGGTCTGCTGGGGAGGTTTCTTCCTCCCTGAAGAAGGGAAGAGCACCTCTTTATTGGCTCTTGCTCCCTGATACGCTTATCAATTACTTCATAAAAGGTGATGAGTCGAAGAAGAGATGACGAGTCGAAAGAAGAGATGAATAAGGCTTTTATTAGCTAAGAAGAGACCATGCTTCTTCGTGAGTGACTGAACAAGTCTGAACGAAACCCACACAGTGGTGGGTGGAGTCAGCTGAGGCATGCCTCCATACACAGCGCCACCCAGAGGTGGCAATATACAATACAGTGGTTTACCACATTCACCCCTTGTTTAATGTGAAGTCCGGCGGGGTGAAGGGTACTACAAGTTAAGTCTATCAGGAGGCCTTGTCTGACGTCCTGATCGTCGTGGTGGCGGCGGTGGTGTTGCAGCATCCGACGTCGGGTCTGGTGTCTGGGTGGTTGGCGAAGATTCCTGGGGCTTTGGCATGCCGTCTGCAGGGGTTGGGTTGGGAGGGGTGGTGGGGGATAACAGTGGTAAGGGGGATAACGGTGGTAAGGGGGATAACGGTGGTAATTCAGGGGTACCCGAGGGTGCGAGATCTCGTATGGAGACCGTGTCCTCCCGCCCGTCTGGGTATGTCACCCAGGCATACTGGGGGTTGGCGTGTAGGAGGTGCACCCGCTCGACCAGGGGGTCCGTTTTATGCGTCCTCACGTGCCTCCGCAGTAGGACGGGCCCAGGAGAAGTCAACCATGCCGGTAGCGAGGTTCCCGATGTAGACTTCCGGGGGAAAACGAACATTTTCTCATGAGGGGTCGCATTAGTGGCAGTACAAAGCAGTGACCGAATGGAGTGGAGCGCTGCAGGGAGGACCTCCTGCCAGCGGGAGGTCGGAAGGCCCTTAGATTTTAGTGCTAAGAGGACTGCCTTCCAAACCGTCGCGTTCTCCCTTTCCACCTGGCCGTTCCCCCGGGGGTTGTAACTGGTGGTCCTGCTCGTGGCGATACCTCTTGTTAGCAGGTACTGCCGAAGTTCGTCGCTCATGAACGATGAGCCCCTGTCGCTATGTATATAGCTGGGGAACCCGAACAGAGCGAAGATGTCATTCAGACACTTGATGACCGTGGTACTGGTCATGTCTGGGCAAGGGATGGCAAAGGGGAAACGGGAGTACTCATCAACTATGTTGAGGAAGTACACATTGCGGTCAGCGGAGGGGAGGGGCCCTTTAAAATCGACGCTCAGGCGTTCGAAGGGGCGGGTGGCCTTGATCAGGCTTGCTCTGTCCGGCCTATAGAAGTGCGGTTTGCACTCGGCGCAGATTTGGCAGCTCTTGGTCATGGTCCTGACCTCCTCGATGGAGTAGGGCAGGTTACGGGATTTGATAAAATGGAAAAACCTGGTGACCCCCGGGTGGCAGAGGTCATTGTGGAGGGACTGCAGCCTATCACTCTGCGCGTTGGCGCATGTACCACGTGATAGGGCATCTGGGGGCTCATTGAGTTTCCCTGGCCGATACAAGATATCATAATTGTAGGTGGAGAGTTCGATTCTCCACCTCAAGATCTTGTCGTTCTTGATTTTACCCCTCTGCTTATTATTAAACATAAAAGCTACTGAACGCTGGTCAGTGAGCAGGGTAAATCGTTTCCCGGCCAGGTAATGCCTCCAGTGACGCACCGCTTCTACAATAGCCTGGGCCTCCTTTTCGACGGAGGAGTGTCTCGTCTCGGGGCCCTGGAGGGTCCTTGAGAAAAAGGCCACGGGTCTGCCCGCCTGGTTAAGGGTCGCGGCTAGGGCGAAGTCGGAGGCATCGCTCTCCACTTGGAAGGGGATGGACTCATCCACCGCGTGCATTGCGGCCTTCGCGATATCGTTCTTGATAAGAGTGAAGGCTGCACACGCCTCTGGTGTCAGGGGGAAGGAGGTGGCTTTGATGAGGGGCCTGGCTTTGTCTGCATAGAGGGGCACCCACTGGGCGTAGTAGGAGAAAAACCCCAGGCATCTCTTCAGTGCTTTTTGGCAGTGGGGAAGGGGTAGCTCCATTAGGGGGCGCATTCTGTCGGGGTCGGGCCCGATGACTCCGTTCTCCACCACGCAGCCGAGGATGGCCAGGCGCTTGGTGTGAAACATACATTTTTCCTTATTGTACGTTAGGTTCAGCCGTTGGGCCGTACGGAGGAAATTTGCTAGATTAACGTCGTGGTCCTGCTGGTCGTGGCCGCAGATGGTGACGTTATCCAAATAGGGGAAGGTTGCCCGCAGCGCGTTCTGGTCAACCATTCGGTCCATCTCCCTTTGGAAGACCGAAACCCCGTTGGTGACGCCGAAGGGGACCCTAAGGAAGTGGTAGAGGCGGCCGTTTGCCTCGAAGGCAGTATACTGGCGGTCCTCATGGCGGATGGGCAGCTGGTGGTACGCTGACTTAAGGTCGATGGTGGAGAATACTTTGTATTGCGCAATCTGATTGACCATATCAGATATGCGAGGGAGGGGGTACGCGTCCAGCTGGGTGTACCGGTTTATGGTTTGGCTGTAGTCGATTACCATGCGGCGTTTTGCAGTGGTTTTAACGACTACAACCTGGGCTCGCCAGGGGCTAGTGCTACCTTCGATAATGCCCTCCTTCAATAGCCGCTCCACCTCAGAGCTGATAAAAGCTCTGTCCCCGGCACTGTACCGCCTGCTTTTGGTAGCGATGGGTTTACAGTCGCGGGTGAGGTTAGCGAACAGGGGAGGGGGGGGGACTTTTAATGTGGAAAGGCTGCAGGTGGTTTGCAGCGGGCGATTTAAAAGTTGTTGGTTGCAGACTGTGAGTGGGGGGAGGGGTCCACCGTATGCTAGTGTGACACTCTTAAGGTGGCACTGAAAATCCAACCCTAGCAGGACGGCAGCGCAAAGACGGGGCAGGACTAGCAGTTTAAATTTTTTATATTCAGTGCCCCCTACTGACAGGGTCACCACACAGTAGCCGCTGATGTCCATTGACTGGGACTTGGACGCCATAGAAATGCGATGGTGCGTTGGCAGAATCGTGAGGGAGTGGCTACGTACCGTGTCGGGGTGGACGAAACTCTCTGTGCTCCCGCTGTCGATCAGGCAACTGGTGGCGCGGCCGTTTACCGCGATATCCATCATGGAGCTGGATAGATGGTGAGGGAGGGCTTGATCCAGCGTCACGGAGGCCAGTATGTGGCTTAGTGAGTCACTATAGTCATCCGCCGAGACGGTGGTCGGTTCCGGTGACGAAATGGCGGTTGAGTGCGTTGGATACGATGGCGGCGGATGCCATGCGGCCGGGGGTACACAAAATGGCGGATAAGATGGCTGCTCCCACGGCCCGCACGCTGCGCTGCTGGCTGGCTTCCCCTTGCAGGCGTTAGCGTAATGGCCTTTCTTCCCGCAGCCCGAGCAGGTAGCTGTCTTAGCTGGGCAGTGCGCTCTGGGATGTTTTAACTGGCCACAGAAATAGCATTTTTGGGCCTGGTTACTGGGCATCGAAGCAGTTCTTACCGGAGGCTGCTGTCTCGGTTGGGTCGCTGCAGCGGTTGGTGCCGGGGGCGGCGGTCCCGTGTCCCACGGTTTCGATTGCCATGTCTCGGCGCCGTTACGGGGGTATGCCTCGAGGTTTCGGTGGGCCTCCTCTAACGAGAGCGCAAGGGCAATGGCCGTCTTCAGGTCGGGTTCCTTGCTTTCTAGCAGTCTCTGCCGGGTGTGGTCTGACTGGAGGCCCCTGACGAAGGCATCACAGGCGAGTCCCTGCGCGTGCTCCACAGCCGTTACCGCTTTACAATCGCAGTCTCTGCAGAGTGCCAGTAGCGCCCGTGCAAATGCCCCTACCGATTCTCCCGGTTGCTGCCTGCGGGATCCCAAGAGGTGTCGGGCGTAAATTGTGTTCACTGGGCGCGTATATTGCCCTTTTAGTAGCTCGAGGGCCGCCACGTACGTATTAGAGTCCCGGATTAGCATATATACTTGATGGCTCACCTGGGCGGTCAAAATTTTCAGTTTGTGATCCTCCTCTGTAACCTGTGAGATTGCGAGGAAGGATTCAAAGCAGCTCAGCCAGTGTTCAAACTTGGCTGATGCACCCACCTCTTGAGGGTCGAGGTCCAGGCGTGGTGGTCTGAGGGCTCTCAGCAATGTCTGCTGTATCCGTTGCTGTTGTTGCTCCTCAGGTGTCGCCATTTAACTTTTAGCTAATAAAATTGATACGCTTATCAATTACTTCATAAAAGGTGATGAGTCGAAGAAGAGATGACGAGTCGAAAGAAGAGATGAATAAGGCTTTTATTAGCTAAGAAGAGACCATGCTTCTTCGTGAGTGACTGAACAAGTCTGAACGAAACCCACACAGTGGTGGGTGGAGTCAGCTGAGGCATGCCTCCATACACAGCGCCACCCAGAGGTGGCAATATACAATACAGTGGTTTACCACACTCCCTCAACTAAAGCCTGCAGGGCAACGTCATCAAACCTGGGAGCAGCCCTAGGTCTCTCGCTGGTCATTCTGCCTCCAGGTCCCTGTAGCATGAAAGGCCAAAAGGTTGCCAGTCTGCAGAAGAAGCAAGGCTTGTTGCAGACCTTAAATGCAGCAGCAATGATGACGTCATTGGAGGCGACTTTCAGACTGGAAAAACTCATTTGCCATGGGTTCCCTCACATTGGAACTCAATTGGCCAATTAAGTTAAAATCGCATCAATCTCCCACATCGATTTAGATTCTGGTGGCTAACACAAAATGTGGATTACGCGACCCCAGCCCGCACCTGAATTGAAACCCAGCCCTGACAATCTGTCTTCTAACTTGAGTCCCCAGAAAGCAAAGGCTGCAGCTTTTGACAGTTCAGCGGCCATTCTGCTTTCTGTGCCCGTGAGCTGAGGGACTCCTGCAAACTGAAGGAAGGAAGCCTGCAGGAGAAAGTAAAAGTAAGTAAAACTTATTAAAACACTTTACAATTACCTCACACACTTACCTCTGGACACATGCACCCATCACTCTCTTGCACAACGGACATCTCGACCCCTCCAATCCCTGCAGGCCGACGGTCCGCCTCGCTAACTTGGCGTGGTTCGGAGCCATCGGACAGCCCACACTTCGGGGCTAAAAATAGGGATTAGGCAAAAAACTGCCTGTTAACTATCTGTTAACAGGCAGTTAATTGGCACTAATCCCCTTCCCGCCTTGGGGAGGCAGCTCCCAGCACAGGTCGGGTACCTGCCTCCTGGGACATTGACACGGAGGTGGGATGGGTTCCTGCCCCCTGATTCTGCAATTTTCTCATCACTCCCGCCTCCAAACCCGCCCCCTCGGGGCTTGGAAAATCGAGCCCAAAGAGTCTGCAAAGGGATATAGATAGGTTAAGTGAGTAGGCAAGAATTTGGCAGATGGAGTATAATGTGGGAATATGTGAAGTTATCCACTTTGGTTGGAAGAATAGAAAAGAAAAATATTATTTAAATGGAGAAAAACTACAGAATGTGGCGGTACAGATGGATTTGTGTGTCCTCGTACATAAAACACAAAAAGTTAACATGCAGGTGCAGCAAGTAATTAGGAAGACAAATGGAATGTTGACCTTTATTTCAAGGGGGATAGCGTATAAAAGCAGGGAAGTCTTGCTATAACTGTATAGGGCGCTGGTGAGACCACACCTAGAGTACTGTGTACAGTTTTGGTCCCCTTATTTAAGGAGGGATATATTTGCATTGGAGGCAGTTCAGAGAAGGTTCACTAGGTTGATTCTTGAGATGGAAGGATTGTCTTATGAGGAAAGGTTGAGCAGGTTTGGCCGATACTCATTGGAGTTTAGAAGAATGAGAGGTGATCTTATTGAAACATATAAGATTCTGAGGGGGTTGGACAGGGTAGATGCTGAGAGGATGTTTCCCCTCGTCAGGGAATCTAGAATGAGGGGGCATAGTCTCAGAATAATGGGTCGCCCATTTAAGACAGAAATGAGGTGGAATTTCTTCTCTCAGAGGGTCGTGAATCTTTGGAATTCTTTACCCCAGAGAGCTGTAGAAGCTGAGGCATTGAATATATTCAAGGCTGAGATAGATTTTTGAGCAACAGGGGAATCAAGGGTTATGGGGAGCGGGCAGGAAAGTGGAGTTGAGGCCAAAATCGGATCAACCATGATCTCATTAGATGGCGGAGCAGGCTGGAGGGGCCGAATGGCCTGCTCCTGCTCCTATTTCTTATGTTTTTATGTTCTTATCTACAAGATGCACTGCAGCAACTTGCCAAGGCTTCTTTGACAGCATTTCCCAAACCCGTGACCTGTACCACCTAGAAGAACAAGTACAGCAGGCTCATGAGAACACCACAACCTCCAAGTTCCCCTCCAAGTCACACACCACCCTGACTTGGAAATATATCACTGTTCCTTCATTGACGCTAGGTCAAAATCATGAAACTCCCTCCCTAACAGCACTGTGGGAGTACCTTCACCACATGGACTGCAGTGGTTCAAGAAGGCAGCTCACCTCCATCTGCTGGTACCAGGAGCCCAGTGAATTACTTTTATGCACATTTCTTGTGGGACTTATCAAATATGCCATAAATCTAAGCTGCGGTATCCTGCGCCATCTGAAATACCACTTCCAATGTTGCAGCTAACTATTGCTCTTTTGCATGCACTCTTTCAATGTGCCTAAACTGCATTACACGCTCTCCTTGTCGGTTGGGGAGACAGCTGAGGAACAGCAAACTGATCTACTGAGTGACATCCACATAGTATATCTTTTCATTCAAATCATGCAGGCACTGTGGGATAACGCACAATGAAGACATAATGGATGCTTCATAGGTAACAGCTACTGACATGATAAAGGACATCTCTGTGATCAGATGCCACTGGATCATTAATTAAGTACAAATCCTTTCTGTTCACAAAGACCACAGGCTTGATATGAAGAGCCCAGCTGCTTATGCAAATTCCATGTGCGACTCTTTGTACTCGAGGTAACTTCCAATGAAAGCTCTATGCCCTGACCAGCAGATGCCTCTTTTAAAGAAAAACTGAAAAAAATGTTGCTCCTTGCAGTGATTGTCATTTCCCTAATACATGTATACACTGTAGACTGCTTGATGTGGCAGATGTCGGCCTTGGCTCTCCCTCTCCCTGGCAACTATTGAGGCTGAACCAGGCTGTTCAAAACCTTGGTGTCGTATTTAACCCTGAGATGAGCTTCTGACCACATAACCACGCCATCACAAGACTGCCTATTTCCATCTCTGGAACATTGCCCGACTCCACTCCTGCTTCAGCTCATCTGCTGCTGAAACCCTCATCCATGCCTTTGTTACCTCTAGACGTGACTATTCCAACACACTCCTGGCCAGCCTCCGATGTTCTACCCTCCGTAAACTTGTGGTCATCTAAAACTCAGCTGCCCGTGTCCTAACTTGCACCAAGTCCCGTTCACACTTCACCCCTGTGCTCGCTGACCTACATTGGCTTCTGGTTAAGCAGCACCTCGATTTCAAAATTCTCATCCTTGTTTTCAAATCCCTCCATGGTCTCGCCCCTTCCTATCTCTGTAATCTCCTTCAGCCCCACAACCCCCTGAGATATCTGCGCTCCTCTTATTCTGGAGTCTTGAGCATCCCATATTTCAATAGCTCCACCATTAATGGCCGTGCCTTCAGCTGCCAAAGCCCTAAGCTCTGGAATTCCCTCCCTAAACCTCTCCGCCTCTCTACTTCTCCTTCCTCCTATAAGACGCTCCTTAAAACCTACCTCTTTGACCAAGCTTTTGGTCATCTGCCCTAATTTCTCTTTATGTGGCTTGGTGTCAAATTTTGTTTGATAACGCGCCTGTTAAGTGTCGTGGGATGTTTTACTACATTAAACGTGCTATATAAATACAAGTTGTTGTTGTTAGCTCTCTTTCCTCTTGATTCAAAAGTTTATAGGTTCAATCTCTGCTCCGGAGCTATCGAGGCTGACACTTCAGTAAATTACAGAGGGACTACCACACTATTGGAAGTACTGTCTTTTAGATGAGGCATTAAATGAGGCCATGTCCATCTGCTCAGGTGACCCATGCAGATCTCTTGGCACTATTCAAAGCGGAGCCGGAGTGTTCTCCTGCTACGCTAGCCAATGTCAATTCCTCAACCAGTATCACCACAGATTATCTGGTCACTAATCTCATTGCTGTTTGTGGAATCTTGTGTGTAAATTGGCTACCGCATATCCCTACATTACAAAATGGATTAGACTTCAGAAGTGCTTCAGTGGCTGTGATGCACTTTGGGATGGCCTGAGGTTATGAAAGGCAATAAATAAAAGCAAATTCTTTCCTCGTTTCTTTCTGTCTGTCCATCCATTCTGTGGTAACATGAAATCTTCATGCTGTGGTAACCTTCACTGCTATGGGAAGAGTGATCCCTAGTCCAGGCGTGTGTATGTTATTATGCATTGAAGCACATCTCTGTGGCAGCCTATGTAGTGGAGGTAACAGAAATCAATCTACTCTAATGTCCAAGCACAAGTGTTGGGGGCTGGGACTCGTGTGACAGAATGTCTCAGCGGTCATTGCATCTGCGTTTGTTGGCTCCTCTCTCCGCTCACGCACACGGGCTCTCTCCCCTTGCGTGCGCACGCTCTCTCCCACTTCGTGCGTGCATGCTCCCTCCTACTTCGTGTGCGCATGCGCTCTCTCCCCCCTGCCGCACGCACGGGTGCTCTCTCCCACTTTGTGCGCGCACGCGCTCTCCCTTTCGCACGCTGCCCTCTCTCTCCCCTTCGCATGCTGCCCTCTCTCTCCCCTTCGCACACTGCCCTCTCTCCCCTTCGCATGCTGCCCTCTCTCCCCTTCGCATGCTGCCCTCTCTCCCCTTCGCACGCTGCCCTCTCTCCCCTTCGAACGCTGCCCTCTCTCTCCCCCTTCGAACGCTGCCCTCTCTCTCCCCTTTACACGCTGCCCTCTCTCTCCCCTTCGCATGCTGCCCTCTCTCTCCCCTTCGCACGCTGCCCTCTCTCCCCTTCGCACGCTGCCCTCTTTCTCCCCTTCGCACGCTGCCCTTTCTCTCCCCTTCGCACGCTGCCCTCTCTCCCCTTCGCACGCTGCCCTCTCTCTCCCCTTCGCACGCTGCCCTCTCTCTCCCCTTCGCATGCTGCCCTCTCTCTCCCCTTCGCACGCTGCCCTCTCTCCCCTTCGCACGCTGCCCTCTCTCCCCTTCGAACGCTGCCCTCTCTCTCCCCTTCGAATGCTGCCCTCTCTCTCCCCTTAGCATGCTGCCCTCTCTCTCTCCCCTTCGCACGCTGCCCTTTCTCTCCCCTTCGCACGCTGCCCTCTCTCTCCCCTTCGCGCGCACGTGCACTCTTCGCCTTTGCGCTTGCGCACACTCCCTCTTCCCTTGCGTGCACGCTCTCTCTCTCCCCTTGCTGCATCGTTCGCTTGCTCTCTCCCCCTCGAAGTGATGTTGGATCAACTGTTAAAGAACTCTGACTGCAGGGTAACCTCATTTAATCAATTGCATTCACCAGCTATGCTGTGAGCAACAATAAAACTGCTCTATATACTGAAAATGCTGGAAATACTTAGCAGGTCAGGCAGCATCTGTGGAAAGTGAAATGGCGTTTAAGTATCAAGTCTGTGACGTGTCGTCAGAACTGGAAAAAGTTACAGGTGTAACAGGTTCTAAGCAAGTGCAGAGCAGGGAAAGGAGGGAGGGGAGGAAAGAATAAAAGGGACGGTCTGTGATTGGGTGGAAGGCTGGAGTGATTTAAATGAAAAAGAGATGATGGTGCAAGGCAAAAGGAGTTAGTCAATGGACAAGTAAAGAAACAAATGATGGATCTAGAGGAGCTGTGAATAGCAACAGCAGATTTTTTGCCAGCATCTGCTGTCCAAAAAAATGGGAGCAGTGGTTGTGATCTGAAATTGTTGAACTCGATGTTGAGTCCGGAAGGCTTTAAAGTGCCTAATCTAAAGATGAGGTGCATTTCCTCGAGCTTCACTGGAACAGTGTAGGAGGCCAAGGACAGAGAGGTCAGAGTGGAAGTTGGGCAGAGAATTAAAATGGCAAGTGACTGGAATCTCAGGGTTACAGTTACAGACTAAATGAAGGTGTTAGCAAAGCGATCACCCAAATTGCGTTTGGTCACCCCAATGTCGAGGAGATTGCATTATGAGCAACAAATACAGTATACTAAATTGAAAGAAGTACAAGAAGATCATTGTTTCACCTGGAAGGATGATGTGGAGATGCCGGTGTTGGACTGGGGTGGACAAATGTGAGAAGTCGCACAACACCAGGTTATAGTCCAACAGCTTTATTTGAAATCACAAGCTTTCGGAGCGCTGCTCCTTCATCAGGTGAAGTGAAGAGATGCAGATAGACACAGCATATATAGTCACAGAACACTGCCAGATGATTACAGGTAATCTTTCTAACTGCCCTTTATCACACCTTGGCAGAGAGATAATTGCAGCAATCAAAGGTGTGAATGGTGTCCAAACAGGTCAGTCAGGAAAACATTACATCAAAGAACAATGAGGTGGGGTCACATGGGGTCAAATGTTGCAGGTGCTGGGGTCTGTACGTAAAATAAACAAGCAAAATACAATATTAAAAAAAAATTTTTTTTTGCTGGAAGTCACATCAGGTCCGGCCACATCTGTGTGGAGAGAACAAGCCAACGATGACTCAAGTCTGGATGACTCTACGTCAGGTGGGGTTACATGTAGCATGACATGAACCCAAGATCCTGGTTGAGGCCGTCCTCACGAGTGCGGAACTTGGCTATCAGTTTCTGCTCGACGATTTTGCGTTGTCGTGTGTCTCGAAGGCCGCCTTGGAGAATGCTTACCCGAAGATCAGAGGCTGAATGTCCTTGACTGCTGAAGTGTTCCCCGACTGGGAGGGAACACTCCTGCCTGGTGATTGTTGTGCCGTTCATCCGTTGTCGCAGTGTCTGCATGGTCTCGCCAATGTACCATGCTCCGGGGCATCCTTTCCTGTAACGTATGAGGTAGACAACATTGGCCGAGTCACATGAGTATGTACCATGTACCTGGTGGGTGGTGTCCTCACGTGTGATGATGGTATCTGTGTTGATGATCTGGCATGTCTTGCAGAGGTTGCCGTGGCCGGGTTGTGTGGTGTCGTGGTCACTGTTCTCCTGAAAGCTGGGTAATTTTGCTGCGAACGATGGTTTGTTTGAGGTTAGGCGGCTGTTTGAAGATGAGTAGTGGAGGCGTGGGGATGGCCTTAGCGAGGTGTTCGTCATCATTGATGACATGTTGAAGGCTGCGAAGAACATGGCGTAGTTTCTCCGCTCCGGGGAAGTACTGGACGATGAAGGGTACTCTGTTGGTTGTGCCCCGTGTTTGTCTTCTGAGGAGGTCTATGCGATTTTTCGCTGTGGCCCGTCGGAACTGTCGATCGACGAGTCGAGCGTCATATCCCATTCTTACGAGGGCGTCTTTCAGCGTCTGTAGGTGTCCATCGCGTTCCTCCTCGTCTGAGCAGATCCTGTGTATTCGCAGGGCTTGTCCATAGGGGATGGCTTCTTTAATGTGGTTAGGGTGGAAGCTGGAGAAGTGAAGCATCGTGAGGTTGTCCGTGGGCTTGTGGTAGAATGAAGTGCTGAGGTGTCCGTCTTTGATGAAGATTCGTGTGTCCAAGATGAAACCGATTCTGAGGAGTAGTCCATGGTGAGTTTGATGGTGGGATGGAACTTGTTGATGTTATCGTGTAGTCTTTTCAGTGATCCTTCGCCGTGGTTCCATAGGAAGAAAATGTCATCGATGTATCTGGTGTATAGCGTTGGTTGGAGGTCCTGTGCAGCAAAGAAGTCTTGCTCGAACTTGTGCATGAAGATGTTGGCATATTGGGGTGCGAATTTGGTCCCCATGGCTGTTCCGTGTGTTTGGGTAAAGAATTGGTTGTCGAAGGTGAAGACATTGTGGTCAAGGATGAAGCGGATGAGTTGTAGGATGGCGTCTGGAGATTGGCTGTTGTTAGTGTTGAGTACTGAGGCTGTCGCAGCGATGCCGTCATCGTGGGGGATACTGGTGTAGAGTGCCGAGACGTCCATCGTGGCGAGGAGTGTTCCTGGTTCAACTGGTCTGTGGGTGCTGAGTTTCTGTAAGAAGTCTGTAATGTCGTGACAGAAGCTGGGGGTTCCCTGTACGATGGGTTTCAGGATGCCCTCGACGTATCCAGAGAGGTTCTCACACAGGGTTCCGTTGCCTGATACGATAGGACGTCTGGGTGTGTTGGCTTTGTGTATCTTTGGGAGTACGTGTCTATATGCATCTCTTCACTTCACCTGACGAAGGAGCATCGCTCCAAAAACTTGTGATTTCAAATAAAGCTGTTGGACTATAACCTGGTGTTGTGTGACTTCTCTCACCTGGAAGGAGTGTTTGGGGCCCTAGACGGTAGGAAGGAAGTAGGTGAAAGGGCAGGTGTTGCATCTCTGGCACTTGCATGGGAAGGTGTTGTGGGAAATGGAGGGGGTGTTGGGGATGATGGAAGAGTGGGCGAGGATGTTGCAGAGGGAACGGTCTCTTTGGAATGCTGAAAGGGGAGGGGAAGATACCTTTGATAGAGCCATCGAGCAGAAGGTGGCGGAAATGGCGGAGGATGATCCATTGAATGTGGAGGCTGGTGGGGTGGAAGATGAGGACAAGGGGAACCCTATCGTGGTTCTGGGAGGGAGGGGTAGGGGTGAGAGCAGAAGTGTGAGAAATGGAATGGACACGGTCAAGGGCCATGTCAACCATGGTGGAGAGAAATCCTTAGTTGAGGAAAAAGGAAGATATATTGGAAGCACTGGTGTGGTGTGGTCAGAACAGATGTGACAGGAATGGAGAAACTGAGAGAATGGAATAGAGTCCTTACAGGAAATGGGAGGAAGTGTAATCAAGGTACCTGTGGAAGTCAGTGGGCTTATAATAGACTAGCTGGGGGAGCCTGGCTTTGCCAGGGCTGTTTTGGGGTGGGGGAGCCCGGCTTTTCCAGGGCTGTTTTGGGGCGGGCGGTTTAAATCGAGTGCCAGGCTTTGGGGCCCTGTCTGTGTCCCTTTGTGAATCTGGTGCTGGGCAACATTTTAAATCGAGTCCCAGGCTTTAGGGCCCTGTCTGTGTCCCTTTGTGAATGTGCTGCCGGGCAACATTTCTACCTTTTAATACCTTGAAAGATGAAAGTGAACGTACTTATAAAACGTTTTTGGTAAATCTTATGTTATTTTTAAAAGAGAAACTAACTTTTTCAAAGCTGGATAAGGAGAGTAGTTTGAGCTGCAACCAGTGAAAGAATGGCTGGCAGATCCCTGAGATGAAAACGATTAGTCCCGCCCACACACACACTTAATACCTTGAAAGATGAAAGTGAAAGTACTTATAAAACGTTTTTGGTAAATCTTATGTTATTTTTAAAAGAGATACTAACTTTCAAAGTAGTTTGAGCTGGAAGCTGAAGTCATGGCAGCACTGAAACAATGGCTGCCAGAGCTCCGAGATGAAAACGATTAGTCCCGCCCACACACACACACACCGATTGGCCAACCATCAGGGGACTGTACTGTAGGATTGGTCAATCGTGACGGCACAGGATTGGTCGAACCTTAACGTCAGTCAATCAATGCTAGCAGATAATGAGTTTAATTTTGAAGGTTTTTTGCATAAGGCGCGAACAATTTTCGTCCGACCGAAAAGTAAATACGCTTACCAGCGTCCCAGAAGCGTAAGCTTTCTTTGGAGGTAACGCGCGCATAGGTACGCTCTATAACTTTCGAGCGCATAGCCGGACAGACGCACAGGTGAGGACAGACAGACAGACAGAAGGACAGACAGACAGAAAGAAGTATCCGTTTATATATATAGATACTGGTTGACAGCCTATCCCCCAAAATGGAGACAGAGAAGTTGAGGACTGGAAGGGAAGACAAAACTGCTCTGCATGTTTTCTTCCATTTGCTACACTGTGCTTTCTTCCACCTAGGCAATCCATCTCAATCTCAACCTTTGTGTCCTGCACTATGGAGTTTTGCTCTTTGCCTTGGTTCAAAAACGTCGAGGTTTAAGCACCAACTTTGGGCAGATCACCACGATGCGCAGAAGAGTTACACAATTATAACTCTAGGCAGATTGGCTAGTACAAAGCACCATCTCATCCTGTCATACATCTAAAAGTCCGGCCCATACTTTCATGTCCATGACAATGACAACTTGATGAATTAGGTCTGATGAAGGCCGACCTCTGCTGCTGGAGAACTGAACTCATTGCAGTGATTATCAGGGAGTCCTTTTGAAGCATTGAGAATTTATAACCAACGAGGCAGACTATATGACTGTCACAGAAAAACTGCCTTTGGCAAATTTTTGTATGGCTGATAACCAGCTGTTGTACCCTCATAGATTTATTTAACAAAACTTTGGCTTCAAATTTGCAAACGCAGAAATTTTAGAGCTGCCAAAGCTGCTGCCAACAGCAGAAACACAACTTGTGTCAATACTGTAGTTCAAAACAACAAACACAAACAGAATATAATGAAGGGCTGATGTTACAAAGTTTGGAGAGCTGGGGGCTTTACTGATCTAAAAGACTCAAAAAAATGTTTCTCTTCTAATTTTATTAATTTCATAAATTATTGGGAAAAGACTGGTAAATCAGTGATGATTATGGTTAAGGATAAGCTATCCCTTTAAATTGAGTTAGAAAGCCTGTAAGAATGCAACATTTTTCATAATCCTGTCACATTTTGTAAAGACCGCTGGCTGGATTGCACAGAATACCTAACTGCTGCATCACTCCAAGGCTCAGCTCAAAATTCTCAAGGTATCCTGATCGCATGAATTTATCCAGCATGTATCACACACTGACCCAGGTGATCACAAGGCCTAGAAATTCAGTTGTTAGCACCAGCCGCTAGCGCCTTAGGAGGAGGAGAAGTGAGGCGCTAAGCGGCTAGCGCCCGGGCGTGGCGCGATCTGCGCCTCTCGTGAACTTCACTCAAGATTTAGCGGCGGCGCAAAACCGCAGTGCCCGTTCAGCTGCGCGCGCAGATCCTGACATCATTTCATGGTGCAACGTCCTTGGTGCGCCCCGAACCGGAACTTCAGTGGCGCCGCCCTTCTGTGCGCCTGGCGCCCCCAGCGACTGGTAAAGGGGAACGGTTCCCAGTCACTGCGGGGCGCTAAGTAAAGGGGACTCCTCTTGCAGTATAAGTGGCAGCCATTTTGTTCCACTCCTTCTGTGTGAGAGACGGATATTTGGAGAGAGACAAAGGGAGAGAGCTTTCTGGTTTGACTCAGCGCTCGCACAGGTACTTCTGGCTTCAGGCCAGAGCTTTGCAATTGGATTTAACTTTCAGTGCCATAGCCTTGAGTCACCACATATAATGGGGGCTGCCATGGGTGGAAACGTTGGCTTACTGCATTGCATTCAAAGGGCTCAGAGACGGCGTGAGAGAGTGCCAGTCATGGCCAGACGGCACAGGAGGCCTTACCCACCCAGGGTATACCGCTAGCAGTTTTCATATCTGAACATGTCTGAGGAGCAGTGTGTTCGGAGGCTGCGATTCAGAAGGGAGGTGGTCACTGAGATCTGCCACCTGCTTCGCAGAGATCTGCAGCCACAGCTGAGGAGCAGGACGTCTCTGTCGGTGGCAGTGAAGGTGACGGTGGCTCTCAACTTCTATGCCACCGGCTCCTTCCAATCCGCTACTGGGGACATTGCCAACATCTCCCAGTTCCCGGTACATTGTTGCATCCGCCAGGTGACCAATGCCCTTTTCAGAAGGAGATGTCAGTTCATCTCCTTCCCCATGACCCTGGACAAGCAGCAAGAGCGTGCAATGGGATTTGCAGTATTAGCGGGCTTCCCCATGGTCCAGGACGCCATTGACTGCACGCATGTGGCTTTGCGGGCACCTCTACAGAATGCCGAGGATTACCGCAACCGGAAGGGCTACCATTCACTCAACGTGCAGTTGGTGTGTGACCACAGGCAGCTCATACTAGCTGTCAATGCCCGCTTTCCAGGCAGCAGCCACGATGCCTTCATCCTGCGCCAGACTTCTGTGGCAGACATTTTCGAAGCCCAGGCTCACCCACGAGGATGGCTTCTCGGGGACAAAGGCTATCTTTTGTGCACCTGGCTGATGACCCCGCTCCGTGCACCCAGCACCCCTGCTGAAGAGCGATACAATGACAGCCATCAAGCAACCAGGAACATCATTGAGCACACAATCGGCGTGCTCAAGCAACGGTTCCACTGTCTGGATCGTTCCGGGGGAGCCCTACAGTACTCGCCTGAGCGAGTCTCCCATTTCGTTGTAGTGTGCCACTGCCAGCAGACATTGGAGGACCACCAGAGGAGGAAGAGGAGGAGGAGCACCAAGACGGGAGGGAGGCACAAAGTGCAAGGGCCGTCCGTCGGCGGCTTATTGCAACTCGGTTCTAGGCCCCCTCTCAGGGAATGGCTTGTGCCAATGAAAGAAGGTGAATGTAGCCACTCCGCAAGCCCTCAGCCAGTCAAGGCAACAAATAGTTCAAAAAGCAAACACGGACAATGTGATTAAAGAAATTTTTTTACTGTGCAAACTCTGTGCCCTTCCCGCATGACAAACTAATTCAGAGAAACCCCCAAAAAACAGTCAGAGACATAACTGGCTCTCACAACCTTCAGAAAATGGAAAAAGCAGTTAAACAAAAATGACCATGACCCTCGGCCTTTATAAAAAACAAACACAACGGTCTTGGCCTTCATATATCAAAAAACACAACAGTCTCGGCCTTCATATATCAAAAAACACAACAGTCTCAGCCTTCATATATCAAAAAACACATCAGTCTCGGCCTTCATATATAAAAAAACCTTCTCGGGCTCATATATGAAAAAAACATTTGGCCACACATACTTTTTCCCCTGCGAGGGTAATCTGCCTCGCTTTCGCGAGTGGCCCCTTCCCGCACTGCAGCCCCTCCTCAGTGGGACCCCAGTGGCTGCAGCAAGGCTGGGGGAAGGCTGCTGAGGGTCAGATGGTGAGACGGCAGATGCCCTTGGGGGACGGCCTGGACCAGCTCTGGGCCTGGAGGGGCCGGCTGCTGACTGCTCCAACTCTGCTTGGGCGGCAGCAGTCTGTCCTATGGGTGGGGGCAGCTGCTGTGGAGGAGTGACAGTGTTAGCTGCAGGAATGCTGCCAACCTGACAGAGCACAGGCACTCCCTGGTTGGCTGATACACTGGCACTCGCACGGGCCAGCACTGCATCATGTGCAGCCTGGCCGATCCAGCGAGGGTGGCAGCAGTTAGTGCCCATGTGGCCCTGGTCTGTGTCTGCATCACACCAGCCAGTGAATGCACGGCACAACTGAGCACTTGGCTGGAAGCCGCCTGTGATGCAGTGAAGTCCTGCTGACTCCTGGCCTGTGCTGCCCTGAATTCCTGTACACTCCTTGCCAGTGACTCTATGGAGTCAGGCATCCTTGCCACTGCAGCCATGAGCTCAGTGTGCCTGCGCTCAGCCTGGGCGCCCATTTCAGCAAGGAGCCGCACCTCCTCTGCGCTCACCATAGCAGGACTCGAGGTCAGACTCTCCCTCCGGGGAGAAGGCCGCCGAGCTTCCCCACCCCTCCCGCGTTGCTGCAGCCCGCTGGGCCCCGGAGCTTCACTCTCCTCAGACCCTTCCCCCCTGCTCCCCTCCAGGGAAGACGCGTCCCCATCATGGCCATGGGCTGCCTCGGCTGAGGGTGTCACTGATGGGCCGGCTTCCTCTTCCTCCTCCTCGATTTCAGAATCAGACACAGTGCCAGCTTGAAGGCCCGCCTCCTCACCTGGCGATTCAGCATCTGAAAGCAGGGAGGCACAAGAGTTGCTTTAGAGTGAGGATAGGGTGGCAGCGAGGGAGGCATGAGTGCTGCTATGCACTGCATTGGTTTGATAGTGGCAAAGGATGGTGGTGTGAGGCGCAAGTGGAAAGAGAGAGGTCAAAAAGGTGATGACCTTACCATTGCTGCCCAGAACAGGGTCGGCATCTCCACTGGCGATGGGGCCAATCAGCCGGTCTGCCATAATGCGCTCCACAGGCTGCTCCAGGTCGCTGAGCTGTTTGAGGTCAGGACGGCCTCCCCCAGTCTGTCGCTGCTGCCTGCGGTTGTGGGCCAGCTTGCCCTGCAAGAGAAAGGACGGCCTCTAAGTAGTTTCAAGCCCTGATCTTGCCTGCACTGCCTCCCATGGTGGAATAGCCCTGACAGTGTCAAGCCCTGATCTTGCCTGCACTGCCTCCCATGGAGGAATAGCCCTGAAAGTGTGTAAAGTGCTGAATGTGCAAGTGATTTTCAGGACAGTCCCATAGCTGCTGGATGAGGGCTGGGCATTGGGGCTTTCAGGTCCCTTTGGCCATAAAGTGAGGTGCACATGCAGGGATGAGGAGGATACTGGAAAGGGTACTCACCCTGACAACCCGAGTGAGGTCGTTGAACTTTTTTCTGCATTGCACAGGAGACCTGCCAACCATGCTGTTGGAGGTCACCCTGTTTGCCACCTCCCTCCAGGCTTTTCTATACTCGCTCGGCAGCGGCCTCCTGCCACTATCAGGGAAGAGGACAAGTCGCCTGCGCTCCACTGTGCCAACCAGTACCTTCAGGGCACCCTCGCTGAAGCGCTGTGCTCGCTCCCTAGCCTTCTCCATAGTCATGGGCGTTGAACTGTTGAAGCAGCTATGTTCAGGCCTTGATTCAGGGCTGCAGTGTGCAGGGCGTGGCAGCCAAACAAATCCATCCTCCCCCTTTAAGAGCTGACCGGCGCCAGCGTGTCTGCCTTCAATCAGCAACTCGCCGCACCTGCACTGCGCCCGCCCTCGGTGGTAGCGCCCTGGCTCGCCGGCTTAGCGCCTTATGATAGTCGTGCATCGCCTGCTTTAGCGCAGCAGCAACCTCTTGGGACGATGCAACTGAATATCGGCAAAGATGGCGCAAAGTTGCGCCGGGCACTAAATTTTGTGAACGCCCGGCTGTAGCGCCCCACACATGGCTATACTGAATTTCTAGGCCCAAGTCTTATACAATCGAAAAAGCATGTTTTTTCATGGATAAATAAGTTCCCAGTAAGAACGGGACATTCCGCCCTTACAGTTGAAGAAACTGAGCCTATTTGAGCCTTTTCCAAACAAACTAACCCTACTTGGATTAACTTTGCTTTTGGGCTCAGTTGCACACTCATCCCCAGTTCATGTGCATTGCCATAAACAATTTCCACTGGAATCTATAAAGTGCAAAGTAGAAGGCTCTGGTTCCCTGACTAGCTCACAAATCACTCACTTATCCATAAATTGAACATTATTTATACATTTTCATGCATGTCTGCCTTATTTCTTAGACTATAAAGCAGCCAAACCAGAAAATATGTAAGGTTAATTGTTAAACAATTTTTTTCATTTATATTACAACATTTATATTGGATTCATTTTAGATATATGTATTGTTCATTATTACATCCTAAATAATTGACCCAAATTAATTATTCCATTTGCACAACTTAAGATCAGATTGTATACAGGCTAAAGATCAAACCAACCTACTGCACCCATCCCCTGACACTTTATTTACAGTGGAAAAAAATGTACCTGCCTTTCATTTTTACCTTTCTCTTCTCCTTTTTTCTTTGTGCTGCCTGTCCTTCTTTCTCTTTCTTTGGCTTTTCTGGAGTGATTGTGTGCAAAGGAGAGAGAGCAAGGCATCAAAGATCCAGAGTGCAGGCTACAGGACGAAGTGAAAAATCAATCACTCTTTCACGAGCAACAGTGTTTGCATTACTGCCCTGACTGCCCTGCCAGGGAATGGATGGGTCATCAAAGGCCTAATACTGGGATATTTAGCTTTTAAAAATAGATGCTGTGCAGAACATATGGCACAATTCAATCAAGACAATAGTCACAGATTCGGCAGAAGAGAAGGAGGCTGAGAGCAGGGAGAGACTATATGTTGGAAGCAGAATCATTCTGGACAGAGCGAGCAGTACTGAAGGCAGAATTAGAAGCATGGAGAATAGGGAACTGAGTGAGGAGTGGGAGCACTCGGGGAAGAGTAAGGAGAAGGAGTATCTGGGGTTATCCAGTAGCTGGAGTGGGCCAAACTGCAGAGTGCAGAGATGTGGGAGAATTTGATATAGTCTGAAGTGAGTGTACCAAGGTCAAGATTGTCAATAAAGCCTGGCATTAGCCCATGTGTGGAGGTGAAGTGGGAATTCTTAGAGTGCTTGTAATGTATGATGGATGTTTATGGGTCAATTTGTGATTCTGTTGATTTGTTTAATCTAATAATTTTTATTATATAGGTATATAATACAGGAAACTTTGCGATATCCGGCACCGACGGGACTGAGCTGCTGCCGATCTATCAAAACTTCCGGATAGACCAGCGCTAATGTTGAAGGATACGGAGGTTTTCATCTCCGTATCTGACAACAAACACTGTTGCTTAGCAACAGCTTGTAAACACTCGGCCCGTACCTTGGAAGCATCTCTGAAGCTGTTGCTAAGCTACAGAGACGCTTTCCAGAGCCTGACTGTTAAAAAAATGCTAGGAGAAGAAAAAAAACCTAACCAAAACGGCTGCTGATTTCTGCCGTTAGATCGAGGTTTCCGGACATACAACCTCCGGATAAACCAAAGTTTCCGGTATGTGGTTGACCTGTCATGGATTTTGAATTCCAGAGACATTTTAAGGTAGAATGTGATTGGTATGGTTCAGTCAAGAAAACTACCAATCATAAGAACATAAGAAATAGGAGCAGGAGTAGGCCATCTGGCCCCTTGAGCCTGCTCCACCATTCAATCAGGTCATGGCTGATTTTCTACCTCAACTCCACTTTCCTGCACTATCCTCATAGCCCTTGATTTCCTTAATATCCAAAGATCTCTGTCTTGAATATACTCAATGACTGAGCTTCCACAGCCCTCTAGAGTAGAGAATTTCAAAGATTCACCACCCTCTGAGTGAAGAAATTTCTCCTCATCTAAGTTCTAAATGGCCGACCCCTTATTCTGAGACTGTGACCCCTGTTTCTAGACTCCCCAGCCAGGGGAAACATCCTCCCTGCATCAAGCCCTGTAAGAATTTTGTATGTTTCTTTGAGATCACCTCTCATTCTTCTAAACTCTAGAGAATATAGGCCCAGTCCACTCAATCTCTCCTCATAGGACAATCCCCAAATCCCAGGAATCAGTCTGGTGAACCTTCGTTGAACTCCCTCTATGGCAAGTATATCCTTCCTTAGGTAACTGTACACAATACTCCAAGTGTGGTCTCAACAGGGCTCTATATAATTGCAGTAAAATGTCTTTACTCTTATACTCAATCCTCTTGTAATAAAGGCCAACATACCATTTGCTTTCCTACTTGATGCTGTACCTGCATGTTAACTTTCAGTGATTCATGTACAAGGACACCCAGGTCCATCTGAACACCAACATTTCCCAATCTCTCATTCGCACATTCAGATATAGTGCCTTTAGCTTTGATTTATTTCTATTTTTCCCTGAAGTTCTATTTTTCCCTGATGCATCTGTTGCAAAGTAGGATTATTAAACTCCCCACAATTTTGATTAACCTTTCCTATCTGTTTGCTCAAATAATTTCACATCAGTATCCTCCTCCTTTTGATTCTAGTGAATGATAACAATTTCCAGCAGCTAAGAGCTTGCCTATTCTGTCTTATATTTTCATTGAAATTGAAGCAGGTCTCTCATCATCCAACATCCAATCCAATTTTTTCAGTTTCTTTCAGAATCTTTATTACTTATACATTAGTTCCCACCAACATATTTCTTGCAGTCTGGGTAAAAGTTTTAAATTGAACTACAGGATTTTTTAAATCTTTCTTAACCACGTCTGTTAGCTGAGCTGTACCCATATTCTAATGCCAAGATTTAGTATTCCGTTTCTTATATGTTTTTTATTTCTGGTTTTATTTTTAAAAAACACTTCAATTACCCAATATTGTATTCATTTTTCTGGCACAAACAAGGAGAGGATTGGGAACTGGCTAGATATTACTGGCTACAAAGTATTGCAAAGAGGGAGTTTGAGGAGCTAGGATCCAAATTAAAAAGCAGAACCTCAAAAGTAATAATCTCTAGATTGTTACCTGAGCCACGCGCAAATTGGCATGGCAACAAACAGATTAGAGGTTTAAATGCGTGGCTTAAAGAGTGGTGTGGGAGGAAGGGGTTTCAGTTCATGGGGCACTGGCACCAGTACCGGGGAAAGAGGGAGCTATTCCATTGGGATGGGCTCCACTTAAACCGGGCTGGGACCAGTGTCCTGGCGAATCGAATAACTAGGGCAGTAGACAGGGCTTTAAACTAATGAAGGGGGTGTGGGGTGGAGGATTTAGGAAAAAGTAAATTTAAAAGCAGCAAGAGAAATGTCAAGGCTCTAGAGTAGAGTTTTGGGTAAAAATAAGCAGAGTGGGTCAGGAAGAGACAGAGAGAGTAACAAAGGTAATAAGGCATCAGTGACTAAGGGGACATCAGGGAAAAATAGAAATAAGTCAAAGCTAAAGGCTCTATATCTGAATGTGCAAAGCAGGGATCGGTCCTTGGATCCCCAGCTATTCACAATATATATTAATAAACTAGACAAGGGAACTAGATGTAATATCTCCAAGTTTGCAGATGACACAAAGCTGGGTGGGCATGTGTGCTGTGAGGAGGATGCCGAGAAACTCCAGGATGATTTGGACAGGTTGGGTGATTGGGCAGAAGCATAGCAGATGCAATATAACGTGGATAAATGCGAGGTTATCCACTTTGGTGTCAAAAACAGGAAGGCAGATTATTATCTGAATGGCAATAGATTGGGAGAAGGGGAAATGCAACGAGACCTGGGTGTCCTTGTGCACCAGTCGCTGAAGGTAAGCATGCAGGTGCAGCAGGCGGTTAAGAAGGCAAATGGTATGTTGGCCTTCATAGCGAGAGGGTTTGAGTACAGGAACAAGGATGTCTTGCTGCAGTTGTACAGGGCCTTGGTGAGACCACATCTTGAGTATTGTGTGCAGTTTTGGTCACCTTATCTGAGGAAGGATGTTCTTGCCATGGAGGGAGTTCAGCGAAGATTCACCAGACTGATACCTGGGATGGCAGGAATGACATATGAGGAGAGATTGGGTCGATTGGGCTTGTACTCGCTGGACTTTAGACGAATGAGAGGGGAGTCCAGAACCAGGGGTCACAGTCTATGGATAAGGGGTAAGCTATTTAGGACAGAAATGAGGAGGAATTTCTTCACCCAGAGAGTGGTGAACCTGTGGAATTCTCTACCACAGAAGGCAGTAGAGGCCAATACATCAAATATATTCAAGAAGGAGTTGGATATATTTCTTAAAGTTAAAGGGATCAAGGGATATGGGGAGAAAGCAGGGACAGGGTACTGAATTTGGATGATCAGCCATGATCGCATTGAATGGTGGAGCAGGCTTGTAGGAATTACTGGGGTGTTATATATACTGGGGTTATTGTCTCTTGCCAGTCAGAATTATCTGAGCTGCTCCAGAGCCCCGTGCGGTTTCGAATCGCTCCCTTTTCCTGGTTCTGACCGCCGGACTTATTCAGCAGCGATGTAGACAAAACGAGACTCGCGGTTGGGTGCAAAACAGACCAGTATTTATTGAAACAAAAGAAACAACTTGAAAATAATGAATACAACACACCTATGCTTAATACAGCACTTATACTTAACACAGTACACTTTCCTTAGTACAGCACCTTTGCGTAGTACAACACTCTTACTTAAATACAGCACTTTTAACTAGTGCAGCACACTTTTAATACAGTACACTTTGCTTACTACAGCACCTTTGCTTAGTACAACACTCTTTTACTTAAATACAGCACTTTAACGAGTGCAGCACTCTTTTACTTAATAGGGGAGGAGAAAACGGACACAACGAGGGAAAATTGACTATAATTACAATTTAACAAAAATTCCCCTTAATTCCCACCCCTAATACCTATCTAGGTTGCCTTGTGATGGGCCAGAAAATCTATGCTCACCAGAGAATGCCTGCTCCGTGCCCTTGCGGTCTTAGATTCTTCACCACCCCAAAATGGAGATACCCCAGTGTTTAAAAGTAACTGCTGGTATTCCACTCCTTTGGGTGGGCTGTCGAGTTGTTCTTCCTTGCAGGCAGAGCACAGAGGCGAGGTGGCAGAGAGAGCGAGAGATGGCTTCCTGAGAAGCTATCTTTATACCCCATTTGGAGCCAAAATCTTCGCGCCCAAATCCGGATGTATCTGGGCTCTGCAAAAGGGAATCGATCTGTCCCCATTCATTGTGATGGGTTTTTGAATGTATCCCCATTCATTGTGATGGGTTTTTGAATGTATCCCCATTCATTGACTGGTTTGAATAAAGCTGTCTCAGTTTGAAAAAAACATGTCTGTTTCCTTAAGTGCTGAGAACACAGCCCTTGGATGTTAGTGTAAACAAAGTCCAATTGTCCTGCGGTCACGCCCAACTGCAATTGGTTGACAGTCTCAAGTACTTAATCTCTTAAGTCAACCTTGTAGAGCATTCGTGTAAACAAGGTTCTTTGTTCATTTTGACAGTCTCAAGTACTTAATCTCTTGAGTCAACATTGTAGCTTTGTTCGTGTAAACAGAGTTCTTTGATTGACCATTTGAATACCTCATTATTTCAGAGGCTGGTTTTTAAAAAAAAATCCTTTGTCAGCCATCTTTGATTTTCCTTTCCACATGCACACAGGCTGTGTTGTGTCTTATTGCCACGAGGCCGGACAGCCATCTTTGATTTTCCTTTTCACATACACACACAGGCTGCCCTTTTCTTCTGCCACGAGGTCTGATGGCCATTTTTATGCCCTGGATTTTTAAAGGTATATGCTACCCAGGTTTTCTTTAATCAAAATATAATTTTTGGGGCTGTAGAGATTTTCAAAATTCTTGCGAAACCCTACAGTCCCCCATCGGATACTAAAACTTGCTTGTAGTATCCTGTCCAAAGGTGAGCAATAATTTCTGACCCCCCACAAACAACCTTCCCTTATACTTATCTAGATCTATCTTTGATCCCCCGACACCTCCATCTCCCCTACCCAGAGAGAATCGCAGTACACGGTAGGCATCCATCGACAGAAAAACAAGATTAGTTAAATAATCAATACATAGAGGGTCCATTGCCCCTGCACCACTTGTATTCACAATAATTCAAGCATGGAGGGGGTCCAATGCCCCTGCACCACTTGTATACACAATAATTCAAGCATGGAGGGTGTCCAATGCCCCTGCACCACTTGTGACATAGTTTTAACATGATACGACATCTTCAATGGGATTACCACCAAGCCAAAACATATCTGTTAAAAATACAAATGGAAGAAAATGAGCTTCCCCTTTTTTAAAAATTAAAATGCAATTGCCTGATACTTTATTAAATGGCACCATCCTTCAGCCATAAATGTTTTTCAAATTTTCACAATCTGCAAACGCAACATTTTGTAGGCATATGCAATTTGTTCAATTAACTCTAAACAAGTAGTACAATCTTACATTTAGGAACTAAATTCACACATTATTTCCTTTGGAGTTGGGACCAGTACATAATACAAGATATAAAATAATTAACCAGCTTTTTGTAAATTCTTAATCTTAATCGAATTTCCAATAACAGTTTAAATGTTGTGGGCATCTGCCTCCTGCAGACCCCTTCCTTCGTGGGCTAGGGGTGCTTCCTTTCCTGAATCACCCAAAAACACGATGGTCCTCTGTACCTTCCGGAACTCTGAAAAAGACTTTAAAAGGAAAACATCTAGCCAGGTCCCCTGGCTCAGGGGAATGTGATCGGGTCCCGTGACCTTGACTCACATAGACACTCTGGAACGGTACCATTCTTAAAACTTATGCTCTAATAATTACCACTACTGAATTGCAATATAAAATTAAAATTAGCACGTTCTAACCTTAATCCTTTGTACATGTTATTTGAACAAAGCTAATCCCTGTTTGGGCTGCCACAGGCTGCTCCCTGCGGCGTGGCTGGACTGATTCCAACTACTTGTCCCTCGCAGCTTATGGCTGCTGGTTGGGGACTTCTGCCTTTTGGCTTCTCCCTGACTCAGGAGCCCGCCCTATTCCATTGGAAAGTGGGGGACCATACTTTCTTGTGCTGGGGTACCCGAAGAGACCTCCTAGGGAGTGTCACTGGTGGGGCTACCCTGGCGAGCGGGCCCTTAGCTCGGGTCACACTCCTTGCTGGCTGGGGACCTCCTCCTTCAGGTCCCTCCCTTCCCAAACCTGGACTGGGGACAGGCAATCCCTTGCCACCAGCTGCCGGTGGCTGAGAGCCTTACCCTTCAGGTCTAAAACCTGGTTCAGGCTCCTCCCCGGAGTCCCACAAGAGAGGGGGAATCGCTCGGGCCAAATGCTGGGGAACTTCTCCTCTCACGCACGCGACTGCGCCTGCGTGTGCAGTCTGTGTGTGTGTATGCACTGCAGGCTGAGGCTTTCTAATCTCAGGTACAATCCCAGCTGCCTGTTTCCCTGCCCCCGGCTCAAACAACCTGCATTGTTTGATATAACTGGCAGCCTGCCAGTAATCCTGTTCAAAATCCTTTTCCCTCATCAGGGCGGCCTTAAATGTGGAATCTTGGGCCTGGACCTGCCCCTGTGTGCCTCCCTTGTCCCAGATTGTTGCTACCGGGCCTTCTCTACAGGGGTCCCAGAACTCTTCTTTCCTGTCCCCCTGCTTAAACAGCTTGCACTGGTCATGAATGGCTCCTCCCCTAACACAAGCCACAGCGCCTGCCTATGCAGCCTGTGAGCTTGTACCCGCTGCGGGCTGGGGATTTCTGACCTCAGGTTCACTCCCAGCTGCCTGTTTCCCTGTGGGTCCCATTAAGCTAAATGGGACCTCGTTAGACCAGCGTGAATTGGTCAGGTCTTCTGAGTGGACCACCATGCTGGAGGCTCCAGTGTCCACTGAATATCTCCCCTGCACCATCTTCACCCCCATCTCAACATAGGGCCTGCTCCCCTCAGCATTTTCGCGGGGACACAGGTCAACAGGCTGCACTGGCTCGAGTCATTGCTGGGAATGGGATGGGGCAGACGGGGTCAAAGCACCGGTGGTGGCTGCTACTCTCCCCTGGCCAGTCAGAAGAGACTGTAGGGACTGTAAAAATGACTCAATCGCTGCGGGAGGGATGTCTGGCCCTGCCTTTTGGGCTGGGGCTGTGGGATCCTTTCCCTTGTTCTCCTCCCAGGGATTCTTACAGTCTTTTCCCCAGTGACCGTCTTTCCCGCACCCATAACAATTTAACCTAGCCTGGGAGGGACGGTGATATACCTATCAATTCCTCCAATAAAAGGCGAAGAGTTACGAAGGTGACTAAAGGTTTTTATTGACTAAATAACAGAGCCCACTCTCGTGGGTGATCCGATCCAAGCAGGAGGAATACCAGCCAGTCGCTCACCTTTATACCTGGCCTGGTGGGTGGAGCCAAGGCGGAGTCGGCAGTGGTCATCCCAGGCATAGCAGTGTGGCAAGAGGCGACCTCGTACCGTGATACAATAGTGGTCAGTGATACAGTTATAACGAACAGTGGTGAACAGTGCTAACTACTAACAGTGATACAATAGTGAACGTGGTTTACCACATTCACCCCTTGTTTAGAATTAAGTCCGGCGGGGTGAAGTGTACTACCAATTCTGGTAGGTCAGTCTGTCCGGAGGCTTCGTAAGCCTCTCCGATCGCCGCAGCGGTGGTGTTGCCTTATCCGGTGCTGGTGCCTTATCCGGTGTTGATGCTGGTGTTTGCGTGGTCGGCGAGGGCTCGTGGGGTTCCGGCATGCCGTCTACCTGGACTGAGGTTGGGGGGGGTGGTGGCGGTGTTTCCGGATCGGCTGAGGGTGCGAGGTCTCGTAGGGAGACAGTGTCCTCCCGCCCGTCTGGGTACGCCACGTAGGCGTACTGGGGGTTGGCGTGCAGGAGGTTCACCCTCTCGACCAGGGGGTCCGTTTTATGGGTCCTCACGTGTTTCCGCAGCCAGACCGGCCCCGGGGCGGTCAGCCAGGTTGGTAGAGTGGTTCCCGTAGTCGACTTCCTGGGGAAAACGAACATTCGTTCATGGGGGGTGGTGTTAGTGGCCGTGCAAAGTAATGACCGGATGGAGTGCAGCGCTGTCGGGAGGACTTCTTGCCAGCGGGAGGTTGGGAGGCCCTTAGACTTTAAGGCTAAGAGGACGGCCTTCCATACCGTCGCGTTCTCTCTTTCCACCTGACCGTTACCTCTGGGGTTGTAGCTGGTGGTCCTGCTTGCTGCAATACCTCTCTCTAGGAGGAATTGCCGGAGTTCCTCGCTCATGAAGGAGGAGCCCCGGTCGCTGTGTATATAGTTCGGGAACCCGAACAAGGCGAAGAGGGCATTCAGGCACTTAATGACCGTGCTACTGGTCATGTCGGGGCAGGGGAAGGCAAAGGGGAAACGGGAGTACTCATCAACGATGTTGAGGAAGTACACATTACGGTCAGAGGACGGGAGGGGCCCCTTAAAGTCGATGCTCAGGCGCTCGAAGGGGCGGGTGGCCTTGATCAGGCTTGCTCGGTCCGGCCTATAGAAGTGCGGTTTGCACTCCGCACAGGTCTGGCAGTTCCTGGTCATGGTCCTGACCTCCTCGATGGAGTAGGTCAGGTTGCGGGCCTTAATGAAATGGTAGAGTCTGGTGACTCCGGGGTGGCAGAGCTGGTCGTGGAGGGTCTGAAGCCTATCGATATGCGCGCTGGCGCATGTCATTCGTGAAAGGGCATCAGGGGATTCGTTCAGCTTGCCTGGCCGGTACAAGATCTCATAATCGTAGGTGGAGAGCTCGATTCTCCATCTCAAAATCTTGTCATTCTTGATTTTGCCCTTCAGCTTGTTATTAAACATGAAAGCCACCGAACGCTGGTCGGTGAGGAGGGTAAATCGTTTGCCTGCCAGGTAGTGCCTCCAGCGCCGTACTGCCTCCACGATCGCCTGGGCCTCTTTCTCGACCGACGAATGTCGGATCTCGGGGCCCTGTAGGGTCCTTGAGAAGAAGGCCACTGGCCTCCCCTCCTGGTTTAGGGTGGCGGCTAAGGCGAAGTCGGATGCGTCGCTCTCCACCTGAAAGGGGATGGACTCGTCCACTGCGTGCATCGTGGCCTTGGCTATGTCTCCCTTAATGAGGGAGAAGGCCGCGCACGCCTCCTCCGTGAGGGGGAAGGAAGTGGCTTTCAGGAGGGGTCTGGCTTTGTCCGCGTAATTGGGTACCCATTGGGCATAGTAGGCGAAAAGCCCCAGGGTTCTCCTAAGTGCTTTAGGGCAGTGGGGGAGGGGTAGCTCCATGAGGGGGCGCATTCTTTCTGGGTCGGGGCCGATGATTCCGTTCTCCACTACGCAGCCGAGGATGGCAAGGCGCGTGGTGTTAAACACGCATTTCTCCTTATTGTAGGTGAGGTTCAGCCGTTGGGCCGTACGGAGGAATTTCTCCAGATTCGCGTCATGTTCCTGCCGGTCGCGGCCGCAGATAGTGACGTTATCTAGGTAGGGGAATGTAGCCTGCAGTTCGTTCTGGTCAACCATCTGGTCCATCTCCCTTTGGAAGACCGAGACCCCATTAGTGACACCGAAGGGGACCCTAAGGAAGTGGTATAGGCGCCCATTCGCCTCGAAGGCGGTATACTGGCGGTCCTCAGGGTGGATAGGGAGTTGGTGGTAGGCCGACTTCAGGTCGATGGTCGAGAATACTTTATACTGTGCAATCTGATTGACCATGTCAGATATGCGGGGGAGGGGGTATGCGTCCAGCTGGGTATATCTGTTTATGGTCTGGCTGTAGTCGATGACCAGGCGGTTTTTATCGCCGGTCTTTACGACTACGACCTGGGCACGCCAGGGGCTGCTGCTCCCCTCGATAATGCCCTCTTTCAGGAGGCGCCGCACCTCAGAGCTAATGAAGGCTCTGTCCCCGGCGCTATACCGCCTGCTTTTGGTAGCGACGGGTTTGCAGTCAGGGGTAAGGTTAGCAAACAGAGAGGGTGGCGGGACCTTGAGGGTGGAGAGGCTGCAGGTGTTACGCGGTGGGCGGTTTAACGTTTGCTGGTTGTTGACTGTGAGTGGGGGGAGGGGTCCACCGTATGCTAGGGTTACGCTTTGGAGGTGGGATTGGAAGTCCAGCCCTAGTAGGACGGCAGCGCAGAGATGGGGGAGGACGAGGAGTTTAAAGTTTTTATACTCCGTGCCCTTAACCGACAGGGTCACGACACAGTAGCCGCTGATGTCCGTGGCGTGGGACCTCGATGCCATCGAGATTCGGCTGCGCGTTGGTAGGACAGAGAGGGAGTAGTGGCTCACCGTGTCTGGGTGGATGAAGCTCTCCGTGCTTCCGCTGTCGAACAGGCAGGTCGTGGCGTGGCCGTTCACTTTGATGTCCATCATTGACTTGGACAGATGGTGCGGGCGGGCTTGGTCCAGGGTGACGGAAGCTAGTGTGTAGCCGAGCGAGTCGTTGTCATCTGCGGGCGAGGCGGTCGGGCGTGGTGAGTAAAATGGCGTCTCCCACGAGGTAGGGCCCCATGAGGCACTATTGGGGTCGGTTGCCTTAATCAAAGATGGCCGCCCCCATGACTCATGTGTGGGGATGCTGGCCTCAGTTGCCCTAAACAAAGATGGCCGCCCCCATGACTCATGTGTGGGGATGCTGGCCTCAGTTGCCCTAAACGAAGATGGCCGCCCCCATAGTTCGCATGCGGCACTGCTGGCCTCTGAGGATCCGCTCCTGCAGGCCTTGGAGAAGTGGCCTTTCTTCAGGCAGGTTTTACATATGGAGTTCTTGGCTGGGCAGCGCGACCTCGGGTGCTTCTCCTGGCCACAAAAAAAACAGCCGGCGGCCCGATCGCGGATGCCCGATGTCGGGGCCGGTGCCGGGGGTGGCGGGGCCGGTCGGGTCCGGGACGCCGACGCAGAGGTAGGTCCCGGGGGCGGCGCTGGGAAGGGTGCTGTGGTAGGGGTCGGGCCCGAGTCCCAGGGTCGCGAGCAGTACCTGGTGAATGCTTCCTGATCTTGGTGGGCCACTTCCAGGGAGATAGCGAGGGCTTCAGCTTTTTCCATGCTGAGGTCTTTAGCTTCCAGCAGTCTTTGCCGTGAGTACTCGGACCGTAGGCCTTTCAGGAATGCGTCGCGGATATTATCTTCAGTATTTTCGGCTGCCGACACCGATTTAAACTCACAGTTCCTGGCGAGTGCATATAGCGCCTGTGAGAATTCGGCTACTGATTCTCCTGGCTGTTGCGGCCGTGATCTTAGGAGGTGCCTAGCGTACATGTAGTTTACCGGGGTCCGGTACTTCTGTTTCAGCAGGTTGATGGCGGTCTCGTAGGTAGTCATGTCCTCGATGAGAGTGTATACTCTCGGGCTCAGTTGTGCCTGCAGGACACTTAGTTTGGATGCCTGAGGGACGCTGGATTCTCTCAGGTATGATTCGAAGCAGACCAGCCAGTGTTTAAAGTCTGCGGCTGAGTTTGCTGCTCGTGGGTTCAGGTCCAGGTACGGCGGTCTGAGGGCTCGCAGCCAAGCTGGCTGGTGTGGCTGTGCTCCTGGGAGCTGCGCTGGTGGCTCCTCCGCCGGTTGTGACTCGTTGTTGGACATCATTAAATTTAGTCAATAAAATTGATATACCTATCAATTCCTCCAATAAAAGGCGAAGAGTTACGAAGGTGACTAAAGGTTTTTATTGACTAAATAACAGAGCCCACTCTCGTGGGTGATCCGATCCAAGCAGGAGGAATACCAGCCAGTCGCTCACCTTTATACCTGGCCTGGTGGGTGGAGCCAAGGCGGAGTCGGCAGTGGTCATCCCAGGCATAGCAGTGTGGCAAGAGGCGACCTCGTACCGTGATACAATAGTGGTCAGTGATACAGTTATAACGAACAGTGGTGAACAGTGCTAACTACTAACAGTGATACAATAGTGAACGTGGTTTACCACAGACGGTTCCCCTCCTGGTGCCACTCTTTCTTACTCTGGCTCCCAGGTTTAACCTCATGGACTTTTCCCTTGGGTTGGGGCGTCTCGATACCCCTCATGTTCCTGAAGGCTACTGTGAGCCAGCAGATCACTGCTTCTTCGGTGGTCTGGGGGTTTCAGGGTCAAACCAAGCCGCGACCTGGGCTTGGATCTGGGGTAGGCTGTTTGTCATAAGACAACAGAGCCAGTGGGTCAATTGGACTGGGTCCAGTGCTGCCCGCCCTGGCATTCCTGGGCACGCGCTCCGGTAGACTGGCCACAGCCTGTCTGCGAACGCCTGCGGGGACTCCCCTGGGAGCTGCACCGTTCTTTCTACCCGGGCGAACGGGCTACCATCATTGAGTCCCATGGCCTCCAATATCTCATTCTTCAGACCCTCATAGTCCCTCTGCCCCCTTTTGCACTCGCCAGATAGGGCCTGGAGGAGATCACCTACCAGGGAAAACAGCAGCATTTTTGCTTGCTCTGCGTCATCGCAGTCATTTACACAAGCTATCTCCCTGAAGTGTAGAGAGAGGTCTCCCTTTTTAGTGAGCTTGGGGATGTGGCTAACCATGTCCCTGAGCTGGTGGGTGCCATACGGCACCACAAATTGATTCTGGATGGCCCCTGGGTCATCTTCATCAATGGGCGGACCGTACCTCCGTTGTCGGAGAGGGTACACTGGTCCTGGTCCCGGCCTATCTAGCGGGGCCTGCTGTGCTTCCTCTACCACCTCATCCTCCACCCGCCTTTGCTGCCAGAGCTCCTGAAAGATCGGAGCCGTGGGTTGCAGTCGTGGGACCTCTGATTCCCTGACCAGCCTTTTCCTGGGTGTTGCCTGTGGGATGGTTTTATTTGGGTTGCCGGTTAAATCCGACTGCCCCGCTTTCGGGCTGATCAGACATTTGCCCTCTTTAAAGCCATATTCAAGCTTTCTATCTCTTCCCTACAGGGACCATGATCTGCTTCCTCAAACCCTTGCTCGCAGGCCAGCTTATATGCTGCCTTTACCTCCCTAACCTTTTCCTCCTGCTCTTGTGTTTCTTGTATGAGGTGAGCGTTCTCCTCCCACACCCTCATCTCATTGCTCTTGGCCTCTGCAACTAGGCACTTCAGGTACTCTGACTCGTGCTTCGTGTAGCTTTTGCACTCACTAAACTGGACCACCAGGCACTCTATCTTGGCCTGGTATTCTTCAACCTCCCTTTCCCTATCCCAACTCTCTGCTCTAGATTCCCTAAGCCTGCGGGTAACTTCCCCAAGCCTGCGGGCACCTAACCACAAACAAACCAGTGGGATAAAAAGAAAACCAATAACTGCTGCTCTCTCCAGACCCAAACCACCATCTGCTACATCGCATACCGTTGCCGACAGTCCTGCTGTGGTCGCCATTTTGTAGGAATTACTGGGGGATTATATATACTGGGGTTATTGTCTCTGGCCAGTCAGAAGTATCTGAGCTGCTCCAGAGCCCTGTGCGGTTTCGAATTGCTCCCCTTTCCTGGTTCTGACCGCTGGACTTATTCAGCAGCGATGCAGACAAAACGAGACTCGTGGTTGGGTGCAAAACAGACCAGTATTTATTGAAACAAAAGAAACAACTTGAAAATAATGAATACAACACACCTATGCTTAATACAGCACTTTTACTTAACACAGTACACTTTGCTTACTACAGCACCTTTGCTTAGTACAACACTCTTACTTAAATACAGCACTTTTAACTAGTGCAGCATACTTTTAATACAGTACACTTTGCTTACTACAGCACCTTTGCTTAGTACAACACTCTTTTACTTAAATACAGCACTTTAACTAGTGCAGCACTCTTTTACTTAATAGGGGAGGAGAAAACGGACACAACGAGGGAAAATTGACTAAAATTAAATTTAACAAAAATTCCCCTTAATTCCCACCCCTAATACCTGTCTAGGTTGCCTTGTGATGGGCCAGAAAATCTATACTCACCAGAGAATGCCTGCTCCATGCCCTTGCGGTCTTAGATTCTTCACCACCCCGAAATGGAGATACCCCAGTGTTTAAAAGTAACTGCTGGTATTCCACTCCTTTGGGCGGGCTGTCAAGTTGTTCTTCCTTGCAGGCAGAGCACAGAGGCGGCAGAGAGGGAGAGAGATGGCTTCCTGAGAAGCTATCTTATACCCCATTTGGAGCCAAAATCTTCGCGCCCAAATCCGGATGTATCTGGGCTATACAAAAGGTAATCGATCTGTCCCCATTCATTGTGATGGGTTTTTGAATGTATCCTCATTCATTGACTGGTTTGAATAAAGCTGTCTCAGTTTGAAAAAAACATATCTGTTTCCTTAAGTGCTGAGAACACAGCCCTTGGATGTTAGTGTAAACAAAGTCCAATTGTCCTGTGGTCATGCCCAACCAGAATTGAATGACAGTCTCAAGTACTTAGGCCTAGAAATTCTGGATAGCCACGTTTGGGACGCTACAGCCGGGCGGCCGCTGAAGTTTGCGCCCGGCGCAACTTCGCGCCACCTTCGCTGATATTCAGTGGCATCGCCCCAAGAGGTTGCTGCTGCGCTAAAACAGGCGATGCACGACTATCATTAGGCGCTAAGCCGGCGGCCCGGGGCGAAATCCCCGAGGGTGGGCGCAGCGCAGGTGCGGCGAGTTGCTGATTGACGGCAGACACTCCGAGGCGGGAGAGCTTGAAGGCTTAAAAGGGAGCAGTCAGAGGCACCGAGGCCCACAGCCCTGAGACCGGAGAAGCAGCGGACCTGCGCGGGAGCAGCCCGAGGCGGGAGAGCTTGAAGGCTTAAAAGGGAGCAGTCAGAGGCATACCAATCCAGGTTCCAGGAGAGAGGTAAAAAGTAATCCAAGTGTGACATCACCAGGGAGCAGGTAAGTGATTGGTTGGTGAGTATTTCTCTCTTTTCAATACAAGCTTGAATTCTGTGGTGTTAAATTTCTGTGGTGTAGTGGGGATAGTTGGTAAATAAAGCGCCCTAGAGTATACCTGTAACTGGGGTATTGAATAAATTTTTTAATTAATTAAAGGAGTAAGCCATGGCAGGAGAGTTCAGACCCGTGTTCTGCTCCTCTTGCTCCATGTGGAAAGTCAGGGACGCTGCCAGTGTCCCTGACGACCATGTGTGCGGGAAATGCATCCAGCTGCAGCTACTTGTAGACCGCATTGCGGCGCTCGAGCTGCGGGTGGATGAATTTTGGAGCATGCTCGATGCTGAGAGGGTCGTGGATAGCACGTTTAGCGAGTTGTTCACGCCTCAGGGTAGGGCAGCACAGGGGGTGACCATCAGGCGGAGCAACAAAGGCAGGCAGGTAGTGCAGGGAACCCCTGCGGACATCCCCCTTTCAAACAGGTATGCCAAGTTGGATACTGTTGAGGGGGATGACTCACCAGGGGAAGGCAGCAGCAGCCAGCTTCCTGGCACCAGGGACGCTTCTGCTGCTCAGGAAGGGAGGAAAAAGAGTGGGAGAGCAATAGTGGTAGGGGATTCTATCGTAAGGGGAACAGATAGGCGTTTCTGTGGCCGCAAACGTGACTCCAGGATGGTTTGTTGCCTCCCTGGGGCCAGGGTCAGGGGTGTCACTGAGCGGCTACAGGGCATTCTTAAGGGGGAGGGTGAGCAGGCAGAGGTCGTGGTCCACATTGGGACCAACAACATAGGTAGGAAGGGGGATGAGGTCCTGCATCAAGAATTTAGGGAGCTAGGTAACAGATTAAAGAGCAGGACCTCAAAGGTTGTAATCTCTGGATTACTCCCAGTGCCACGTGCTAGTGAGTACAGGAATGGGAGGATAGAGCAGATGAATGCGTGGCTAAAGAGTTGGTGTAGGGGGGAGGGTTTTACTTTCCTGGATCACTGGGCCTGCTTCTGGGAGAGGTGGGACTTCTACAAGTCGGATGGGTTGCACCTGAACCAGAGCGGGACAAATATCCTTACGGGGAGGTTTGCTAGCACTGTTGGGGGGGGTTTAAACTAACTTGGCAGGGGGATGGGATACAGAGGGGAGCTGAAATAGGGGGTGATGTGTTGCCAATTATAGAGAAAAAAACAAGTCAGCTTGGTAGACAGGGCAAATATATAAGGGCAAGGCTGGATGGCATCTATTTTAATGCAAGGAGTCTTGCAAGTAAGGTGGATGAACTGAAGGTGTTGATAAACACATGGGAGTATGATATTGTTGCTATCACGGAGACATGGTTGAGGGAGGGGCAAGACTGGCAGCTCAATATTCCGGGGTACAGAATCTTCAGGCGAGACAGAGGGGGAGGTATAAGAGGAGGGGGTGTCGCAATATTAATTAAGGAGTCAATTACTGCAGTAAGGAGGGATGATATATTAGCAGGTTCCTCTAATGAGGCCATATGGGTGGAGCTTAAAAACAAAAAGGGGGCAAGCACTTTGCTGGGAGTGTACTATAGCTCTCCAAACAGTCAGGGGGAGATAGAGGAACAGATATGTAGGCAAATCTCAGAGGAATGTGCAAATAATAGGGTAATAATAATGGGGGATTTCAACTTCCCCAATATTAACTGGGATAGTCAGAGTGTGAAAGGCTCAGAGGGTGTAGAATTCTTAAAGTGCATCCAGGAGAGCTTTTTGAGCCAGCATGTAGAAAGTCCTACAAGAGAGGGGGCGGTACTGGACCTAATTCTAGGGAATGTGGCCAGCCAAGTGGAAAAAGTGTTAGTAGGCGAGCACTTTGGTGACAGTGACCATAATATGGTAAGATTTAAGGTGGTCATGGAAAAGGACAGGGATGGGCCGGAAATAAAGGTTCTAAATTGGGGGAAGGCCGATTTTAATAGGATAAGGCAGGATCTGGCCAAAATGGACTGGGATCAGCTACTTGTAGGAAAATCCGCATCAGAGCAATGGGAGGCTTTCAGAAGGGAGATTGGGATCATACAATGGCAACATGTTCCTGTAAAGGTCAAGGGTGGTTCCAAAAACCACAGGGAACCTTGGATGTCAGGGGATATACGAGAATGGATTAGGAAAAAAAGGAGGGCTTTTGGCAGATACAAAAGGCTAAAGATGGAGGAAGCCCTAGAGGAGTACAAAAAGTGCAGGGGGATACTTAAAAAAGAAATTAGGAGATCAAGGAGGGGCCATGAAATAACACTGGCGAGCAAAATAAAGGAAAATCCTAAGATGTTTTATAAGTATATTAAGGGTAAGAGGATAACTAGGGAAAAAATAGGGCCCATTAGGGACAAAAGTGGCAATCTTTGTGTGGAGCCGGAAGATGTAGGAGGGGTTCTAAATGAATTTTTTGCATCTGTTTTCACTATGGAGAAGGACGATGTAAACATAGAAATAGGGCTGGGGGACTGTGATATGCTCGAACATATTCACATCGAGAGGGAGGAGGTATTGGCAGTTTTAGCTGGCCTAAAAATGGATAAATCCCCAGGCCCGGATGAAATGTATCCCAGGCTGCTGTGTGAGGCAAAGGAAGAGATTGCGGGGGCTCTAACACATATATTCAGGACCTCTCTGGCCACAGGGGATGTGCCAGAGGACTGGAGAACCGCTAATGTAGTACCATTATTCAAGAAGGGAAGTAGGGAAAAACCGGGGAACTACAGGCCAGTGAGCCTAACATCAGTGGTAGGAAAATTATTGGAAAAAATTCTGAGGGACAAAATTTGTCTCCACTTGGAGAGGCAAGGATTAATCAGGGATAGTCAACATGGCTTTGTCAAGGGAAGATCATGTCTGACTAATTTGATTGAATTTTTTGAGGGGGTGACTAGGTGTGTGGATGAGGGTAACGCAGTGGATGTGGTATATATGGATTTCAGTAAGGCCTTCGATAAAGTCCCGCACAGGAGACTGGTCAAGAAGGTAAGAGCCCATGGAATCCAGGGTGCCTTGGCACATTGGATACAAAACTGGCTTAGTGACAGAAGGCAGAGGGTGATGGTCGAAGGTTGTTTTTGTGACTGGAAGCCTGTGGCCAGTGGGGTACCACAGGGATCGGTGCTGGGTCCCTTGCTGTTTGTGGTCTACATTAATGACTTGGATATGAATGTAAAAGGTATGATCAGTAAGTTCGCGGATGATACAAAAATTGGTAGGGTGGTAAATAGCGAGGAGGGTAGCCTCAGTCTGCAGGACGATATAGATGGGTTGGTCAGATGGGCGGAACAGTGGCAAATGGAATTTAACCCGGAAAAGTGCGAGGTGATGCACTTTGGGGGGACTAACAAGGCAAGGGAATACACAATGAATGGTAAGACCCGAGGCAAGACGGAGGGTCAGAGGGATCTGGGTGTGCAAGTACACAGATCCCTGAAGGCGGCGGAACAGGTGGATAAGGTGGTAAAAAAGGCATATGGGATACTTGCCTTCATTAGCCGAGGCATTGAATATAAGAGCAAGGAGGTTATGATGGAACTGTATAAAACACTGGTTAGGCCACAGCTGGAATACTGTGTGCAGTTCTGGTCGCCACACTACAGGAAGGATGTGATCGCGTTGGAGAGGGTGCAGAGGAGGTTCACCAGGATGTTACCGGGGCTGGAGCGCTTCAGCTATGAAGAGAGACTGGGCAGATTGGGTTTGTTTTCCTTGGAGCAGAGGAGGCTGAGGGGGGACATGATTGAGGTGTACAAAATTATGAGGGGCATAGATAGGATGGATGCTGAGGAGCTTTTTCCCTTAGTAGAGGGGTCAATAACTAGGGGGCATAGATTCAAGGTAAAGGGCGGGAGGTTTAGAGGGGATTTGAGGAAGAACTTTTTCACCCAGAGGGTGGTTGGAGTCTGGAACTCACTGCCTGAAAGGGTTGTGGAGGCAGGAACCCTCACAACATTTAAGAAGCATTTGGATGAGCACTTGAAATGCCATAGCATACAAGGCTACGGACCAAATGCTGGAATATGGGATTAGATCAGACAGGGCTTGATGGCCGGCGCGGACACGATGGGCCGAAGGGCCTCTATCCATGCTGTATAACTCTATGACTCTATGACTCTATGACTCTGGCTCTTCAAGGGGGAGGGTGGATTTGTTTTTTTGAAAGGCCGAGACTGGTGTATTTGTGTTTTTTGAAAGGCCGAGACTGCTCGATTTGTGTTTTTGCGGGGGGCTTCTCTCCATTAGTTTGTTATGTGGGAAGGGCACAGAGGTATCAAAGTAATAAATGTTCTTAAATCGCACTGTCCATGCTTTCTTTTGGAAGTCCTGGTTGCCCTGCTCGGCTGAGGGCTTGTGGAGCGGCTACATTCATCTTGTGCCATCAAGCCATCCCCTGAGAGGGGGCCTAGAACCGACGTTCAATAAGCCGCCGACGGGCGGCCCTTGCACTTTCTGCCTCCCTCCTGTGCTGGTCCTCCTCCTCCTCCTCCTCCTCCTCCTCCTCCTCCTCTGGTGGTCCTCCAATGTCTGGTGGCAGTGGCTGAGTCCTGCGGATAGCCAGTTTGTGCAGCATGCAGCACACGACCACGAAATGGGAGACTCGCTCAAGCGAATACTGTAGGGCTCCTCCGGAACGATCCATACAGCGGAACCGTTGCTTCAGGACGCCGATTGTTTGCTCAATGAGGTTCCTGGTTGCTTGATGGCTGTCATTGTATCCCTCTTCAGCAGGGGTGCTGGGCGCATGGAGCGGGGTCATCAGCCAGGTGCACAAAGGATAGCCTTTGTCCCCGAGAAGCCATCCTCGTGGGTGAGGCTGGGCCTGGAACATGTCTGCCACAGAAGTCTGGCGCAGGATGAAGGCATCGTGGCTGCTGCCTGGAAAGCGGGCATTGACAGCTAGGATGATCTGCCTGTGGTCACACACCAACTGCACGTTGAGCGAATGGTAGCCCTTCCGGTTGCGGTAATCCTCGGCATGCTCTAGAGGTGCCCGCAAAGCCACATGCATGCAGTCAATGGCGCCCTGCACCATGGGGAAGCCCGCTAATGCTGCAAAGCCCATTGCACGCTGTTGCTGCTTGACAAGGGCCATGGAGAAGGAGATGAACTGACGTCTCCTTCTGAAAAGGGCATTGGTCACCTGGCGGATGCAGCAATGTACAGCAAACTGGGAGATGTTGGAAATGTCCCCAGCAGCGGATTAGAAGGAGCCGGTGGCATAGAGGTTGAGAGACACCGTCACCTTCACTGCCACTGACAGAGACGTCCTGCTCCTCAGCTGTGGCTGCTGATCTCCGCAAAGCAGGTGGCAGATCTCAGTGACCACCGCCCTTCAGAATCGCAGCCTCCGAACACACTGCTCGTCAGACATGTTCAGATATGAGAACTGCTGGCGGTATACCCTGGGTGGGTAAGGCCTCCTTAGCCGACACCTGTTGCCCCTTCTCCCTCTGGCCATGACTGCCACTCTCTCACGGCATCTCTGAGCCCTTTGAATGCAATGGAGAAGGCCAACGTTCGCACCCATTGCAGCCCCCATTATATGTTTCCAATCAATGCTATGGCTCTGAAGTTAAAGACAAGTGCAAAGCTGTGGCCTGAAGCCACAAGTACCTGTGCGAGTGTTGAGCCAAACCAGAAAGCTCTCTACCTTTGTCTCTCTGCAAAGATCCGTCTCTCACAAAGAAGGAGTGTTGCAAAATGGCTGCCATTTCTACTGCAGGAGGAGTGCCCTTTAATTAGCGCCCCCCGCGCCCCGCAGCGACTGGGAACCGTTCCCCTCTACCAGTCGCTAGGGGCGCCAGGCGCGCAATAGGCCGGCGCCACTGAATTTCCAGTTTGGGGCGCACAAAGGGCGTTGCACGATGAAATGACGTCAGGATCTGAGCGCATGCAAAGGCTTTGCGCTGCCGCTAAATCTTTACTGTAGTTGGGGAGAGGCGCAGATCGCGCAGCGCCTGGCCGCTAGCCGCCTAGCACCCCACATCTCCTCCTCCTAAGGCGCTAGCGGCTGGCGCAAACAACTGAATTTCTAGGCCTTAATCTCTTAAGTCAACCTTGTAGAGCATTCGTGTAAACAAGGTTCTTTGTTCATGTTGACAGTCTCAAGTACTTAGGCCTAGAAATTCGGTGGGGTTAGCGCCCAATTAGAGGCGTTAGAGGGCCTTGCGCCGGAATTATAGCCGCGATCGAAATTGCGTTGGGCCCTACCATCGGCGTTAGCCGGTAGCGCTGCGCCGGCACCAATGACGTCATCGGTGTGCGCAGCGCCCCAGTTGCCGTGGTAACGCGGCCGGACGCCCAAATTCAGTTGCGGCCGCCTCGCCCGTGGCAGCCGCAACCAACGATTGTTCAACGGGATGTTGCAGCACGTAGCGCCGGCGCATTAAGGTGGAGCGGCGGCCGGCCGCTTTCCCGGCGGCCGCCTGCCCGCACCTCCCTCCCCGGACTCCTCCACCACCCCCCCGCGGCACTGATGTGTGTGGCCCGCAAGCCTGGCACTTCTCCGAGGTGCCGGGCTCATTTGTCGGGCGAATTGACCGGTCAGCGGTCGGCTGCAGGCAGCTCCTCCTTAACAGAAGGAGGAGGCCTGCAGTACCCCAGCCTGCCGCACCGCATTGGGTGCCGCAGCGGGGGATTAGCGCCGCAAACCTGCATTCAGCGCCCATAGCAAGGCGCTGAAACCCTCCATTAGCGCCCGCAGCCGTCTGGGCGTGGGGCAGCTGAATTTTTGGCGGGCGCAGCGGCAATTATCGCGGGCGCAAAATTTCGGGCACAAAAGCCCTGGCGGAGGCAAACCTAATTTCTAGGCCTTAATCTCTTGAGTCAACATTGTAGCTTTGTTCGTGTAAACAGAGTTCTTTGATTGACAGTTTGAATACCTCATTGCTTCAGAGGCTGGTTTTAAAAAAAAACCTTTGTCAGCCATCTTTGATTTTCTTTTCCACATGCACACAGGCTGTGTTGTGTCTTATTGCCACGAGGCTGGACAGCCATCTTTGATTTTCCTTTTCACATACACACACAGGCTGCCCCTTTCTTCTACCACGAGGTCTGACGGCCATTTTGATGCCCTGGATTTTTAAAGGTATATGCTACCCAGGTTCTCTTTAATCAAAATATAATCTTCGGGGCTGTAGAGATTTTCAAAATTCTTGCGAAACCCTACAGGCTCGAGGCGCCGAATGGCCTACTCCTGCTCCTATCTTCTATGTTTCTATTCACAACAAAATTGATTAATTAATAGCGCAGATAGAAATTAACAGGTTTGATCTAATAACCATAACTGAGACGTGGTTGCAAAGTGGCCAAGGTTTGGAACTAAATATTCCAGGATACTTAACTTTTAGAAGAGATAGGCAAAATGGAAATGGAGGAGGGGTCGCCCTGATAAAGGATGAAATGAAGACAATAGAGAGAAAGGATCTTAGCTCTGAAAATCAAGAAGTAGAATCAGTTTGGGTGGAGCTAAGAAACAGCAAGGGGCAGAAAAAATTGGTGGGAATTGTTTATAGGCCCTTAAACACTTGTTGTAATGTAGGACAGAGTATAAATCAAGAAATTAGAGGCACATGTAAAAAGGGTAATACAGTGATCAGGGGGGACTTTAATTTACGTATAGACTGGGCAAACCAAATTTGCAGTAATAGTGCCGAGGACGAATTCATGGAATATATGCAAGATAGTTTCCCAGATCAGTATGTTGAGGAACCAACTGGGGAACAGGCTATTGTAGATCTAGTATTGTGCAATGAGAAAAAAATAATTAATAACCTTGTAGTAAAGGGGCCTTTAGGGAAGAGTGACCATAATATGATAGAATTGAGAATGAAAGTGATTTAGTTAAATTTGAAATTAGGGTCCTAAATCTAAACAAAGCAAATTATGTAGGTATTAGGGGCGAGTTTGCTGCAGTAGATTGGGAAACTACTTTAAAAGGTATGGCGGTAGACAAGCAATGGCTAGCATTTAAAGAATTAATATATAATTTACAACAAATATACATTCCTTTCAGGCACAAAAACCCCACAGGAAAAGTGGCCCAACCGTGGCTAACAAGAGAACTTAAAGATAATATTAGATCAAAGGAAGAGGCTCATAATGTTGCCAAAAAGAGTAATAAGCCTGAGGATTGGGAGGATTTTAGAATTCAGTAAAGGAGGACCAAGAAAGATCCTATAGGTATGTAAAAAGGAAAAGATTGGAAAAGTAAATGTGGATCCCTTACAGGCTGAGACAGGAGAAATTATAATGGGGAATAAGGAAATGGCAGGTAAATTAAACAAATACTTTGGCCGCGATTTTGCCAGCAGTCAAAGGGCGGGTTTGGAGGCGGGTCAGAGGTTAAATTCGATTTGATTGAAAGCGGGTTTCGATCCCGCCATCAGCCCACCTCCAAACAGCTTTCCCAAGTGTCGGGTCTCCGATTTGTGATTGGACCCGACACCTAGCAGCAGGAAGCAGATTAAAGGCAATTACCTGCCTGTTAACAGGTACTTGTCAGCAGTTTTCAACCTGTTTTTGGATTTTCCGCTTCTGGGTCAGGTTTCCCGACGTCCGGACACCACGCCAGGTAAGTGTGGCGTGTTGTGAGTCTGCTGTAATGTTTGTGGAGTGATGACAGCTGCAGAAGCGGTGTGAAGGATCCAATGTTGCACATGGTGAGTCTCAGAGCAAAGAAAATGTTGGTTACTGAATTTTTTAAAACATACAGAGATTTCTATAGATTACAAGTTTTTAAATCCATGTCCAGTGCCACCTCATTGGGAGCAACTCTCTCACAAGTGACAGATTGCTTCTGCAGCTGCCATCTATTCCAGCATATGGAGGGAGTCATTGGAGAGCCTGTGTGCAAGAGTTCACCTTTGTGCAGTGATTGTCAGTGTTTTCTGCACCTCAATGCTGTCAAACACTGAGAAATCAACTGTCAAATTAAAATTGTGTGTGGTCCCTTTAAGGAAACCGATAGATGATGCATCATCAAATGACGTCATCAGACCCGCTTCCTGTTATTTGGCCGGCAAGCCCACAGGGCGGGCTTAACAAGGCCAATCAAGGTAAAATCACACCTGTGGAGCAGAGGCAGCTGGGGGTCAGACTGGAAGCCAGAAACCATCAGTCCCGCACCAATCCCGACACCGCTGACAAAATCGCTGCCTTTATGTCTGTCTTCATGGAAGAAGATGGAAAAAATTTCCCGGAAATAGTGGACAACCAAGGGTCTAGCAAGAATGAGGAACTGAAAAAAATTAGTATTATTAAAAAAATAGTACTGGAGAAATTAATGGGACTGAAAGTCGATAAATCCCCTGGACCTGATGGCCTGCATCCTAGGGTTTTGAAAGAGGTGGCTATAGAGATAGCGGATGCATTGGTTGTCATTTTCCAAAATTCCATAGATTCTAGAATGGTTCCCGCAGATTGGAAGATAACAAATGTAACCCCACTTTTTAAGAAAGGAGGGAGCGAGAAAATGGGGAACTATAGACCAGTTAGTCTGACATCAGTAGTAGGGAAAATGCTAGAATCTATTATGAAGGATGTGGTAACAGGGCACTTAGAAAATAATAATAGTATTTGACAGAGTCAACACGGATTTATGAAAGGGAAATCATGTTTGACAAATCTGTTAGAGTTTTTTGAGGTTGTAACTAGCAGAATAGATAAGGGGGAACCAGTGGATATGGTGTATTTGGATTTTCAGAAGGCATTCGATAAGGTGCCACACAAGAGGTTATTAAACAAAATTAGGACTCATGGGATTGGGGATAATATACTAGCATGGATTGAGGATTGGTTAACGGACAGAAAACAGAGAGTAGGAATAAACGGGTCATTTTCGGGTTGGCAGGTTGTAACTAGTGGGGTGTACCACAAGGCTCACCACCAGGTCATCATGCAGGTCTGTTCCCACTTTCGTGGCAACTGTCATGACACCTACATAGAGTGGCAGTCTTCCATTCCCACTGCTCTTTGACCCAGCACAGCAACTCTAATGCCGACTGCTTGGGGCAAGGCGTATCCTCTTGACACCCGGCTTATCACACCTTTACAAAACCCATGCTCACCAGCTGAGCCAAAATATAGCCTGAGACATTCAACTACTAGAGCCATCATTGAGCAGACTATTGGATTGCTCTGAGAACACTTGCACTACCTGGACAAGTCTGGGGGCTTTTTACAATACAGTATGATCACGTGCTCTCAGGTTCTCATATTGCTTTTTCCCTTCTGTTGACAGACTGGTTTGCATTAATTCATTTGATTAACTGTGAAATGTTGCCAGATAACAGATGGCGATTTGCATGTTGTTAATCCTGACAAGATATTTGTTGTGTAGAAAAAGGTAAGAGTGGTCACTGTCTACAACATTAGCATCTGTTGGCAATTCTGAAGTAGCGGCACTGGTCATTGGCATTAGTTAGGATGCTAGTGAAATTAGATTGCTTTCACTTCATTCTTATGCAATTGTCTTTTTCATCTCATCTCAGAAGAGTAGTTATCGGGTTTACTTGGAATGTTGCTAATTAAATCTGAATCAGAAACAACAATGCTGCTGGGAGATGCTGGTCAGTGGCATGGATGGTACAAATACCAGAGGGAACTACAGGAATAAGAGACCTTTTGGTTGACATGGGTAGAAAGTACTTTTAATAGGATCAGCATGTTTTTTATTTACAGGCATTGTACTTTAGGGAAACCACATCAATGGTTCTCTCAGTTGTAACAATTGGAAAAGGGCCTCACCAGTAATAATACTGTTGCATCTATTTTGCTTTCTTCGTACCTGTCTACTCCCTGTGTCTTTGCAGGCAGTACTTCTGGAGTTTAATTTTTGGATGTCAGAGAAGAGGTGCCAGGGAACTTTTCTTTCAATAAAGCCAATAAATCTGGGACAGAAGGGAGGTTTGAATGTACACAAGTGGACTTCAGTGCTTCTACTAAGGGAGAGAGTAACCAAACCTTTTGAAATTGAACTGATGTGTTTTTATCTTTCTACTGTTTGGCCTGGTCTCACGTTTTTCTTGAATGGAATGAAATTGCATCCTACATCCATGACTCCAGATTTTATCTACATATAAGAGAAATAATACAAGTGTTAAATGAAAAGAGAAAAAGCAGAAAGGTTATGGGGAACAATTTAGAGTAATCCTAACTCTGAGGCAGATGTGTGTACAATTAACTTATCATTGATAGTAGGGAATGGGTGAAGAGAAAGAGGCATGTTGTGAGCTACAGTTCAGTTCTATGCAGATCTCCCAATCCAATTGTAACAAAACAATATTTTTCCTTTCTGTCTGGTCAGCTTTGTATCAATTGTGATTTGAATCAGAAACACCCTCCAAGGGTTGATTTTCTGAGTTCTCACTAACAGCAACCTTGGCTCAGTGGTAGCACTCTTGCCTCTGAGTTAGAAGGTCATGAGCTCAAGAGAGCAGGAGCTGGGTCTCATGGACAAGATGAGCTCAGAGAGGCCATGAAGAAAGATAGGAGAAAAAACTAGAGAAAGATGTGAGGTCGGGGCTAGGGCAGGGGGGAACCTTGGGAAAGCTTGGCTTGGTGGGCTAGGGGAAGGAAGGGAGGGAAGCGGCAAAGACAGCTGAATGAATGGTCTCAATCTTAGTGGCAAAGAAGTCCATGAGCTCCTTGTACTTGTTGTTGGAGTTAAGGGTGGAGGAGGCAGGGCAGAGGGGTTTAAGAAGACGGTTGCTGGTAGAGAAATGAAGCCAGGGATTATCTTTGCAATCCAGAATGACCTTGGAGTAGTGAACAGCTTTGGCAGAGGAGAGCAAACGCACATGGTGCTTGATGTGATCTAGCCAGATCTGATAATAAATGAGCAAAACCAGTTGTGTGACATAAATTTTCAAATCTGCGTCCCTTGAACTTAAGGGTGCGAAAATGGTGGCCGTACCAAGGGGAACAAGCAGGGTGGAGGAGAGTAGGTGTTTTACTGGGACAAGGGCATCAAAGGTAAAGGTAAGGATGTGATTAAGAAGAATTATCGTGGTGAAGGGAGGGCCAAAGTCTAGACAGTTGGGAGTTTGAAAGTGCCTTTGTAAGTGACTTGGGGAGAATGTTTTCCAGGGGTGGATGCAGAAGGAGGTGGGGTTGGAAAGGGTAAGGGGACATGAGCGGTAAAGGGTACAAGGAAATGATCACAGCTGGCCATGTCTGTGCTTGTGATGATGGGAATAAAGAGGCTACGTGAAATGGCAAGATTGAGGGGGTGGCCGTGAATATGGGTAGGAGAGTTTACATGGAGGAAGAGGTTAAGGCATTCCCTTCCAACCCAGGTCTTGGGAGAGGCAATAAAGCAGATAAAAACCTAAGGCCAATTTAAAGGTCTGGAAATATCCTCTCCGAACCCCCAAGGTGATCAAAACTAATCTAGGAAACTACATTGACCAGGCCTTATGTTACTTGATACGTACCTCTTGTATGACATGATGTCTTCCCCAGACAGGAATGGGTCCAGCTTTCCAATTTCAGCTTAAACCCAAGATAATGGCCCATATTTTGTGGTCAGCAGCAAAGGAATGGCGCTTGCCGTTCACTACACTGACAGCTGGCCTTTTGCAGGCTTTTGAGCAGCAACTTACTGGTATCAGGCATCTAATCCAGCATGGCGCCCTTCACAGGGGATCTGTGGCATGTGTGAGCAGGTAAAGCAACAACATGGCTCTTCAACCAATCAGATTGAGGAATCCTCGCTGAGACACGTAGATGATAAACCAGGAAGTATAAACCAGGAAATGTGAACTAGATTTAAATCATGTACAGAACGTGAAATAAAGAGAGGAAAAGAAAGATGGGATTAAGAGAGAGTGATAAAAGAGACAGAAAGAAAAAGTTTAAAAAGAAATTCTTTTCTTTTCTTTAATCCTCCAAAACGAATTAAATTCTGAAAGCATGAGACTCCACACTTGTAACATACTGCTCGAGAGGTTGTTTGCCAGTAATTCAGACTTATCATGCCATTAAAAATTCACTTACACCTGAATGCACCAGCCCTAACTTTTTCTGGTGTGTTTAGTGGGTAACTAGTGGGTAAGTACAGCAATGTCACCCCCTTATATGGGTTTCAATGCTGAGTCTATTGGCAAGGTACTATTATAGTGCACCCTGTGGAGAAGCAGGGTAACTCAGACAGTAACTTCTGGATTTCCGCGTTTTAACTGCGCATGTGCGGACTCCTGACGTTGCTGTCTGATTTATTCCATAATAACGGTGAGCGCTGTTAGTTTCACGGTTATTCTCAACGCAAAATCCAGGCCATTATGTTGGTGCTCTTGTTAGGAATTTGCAGCATGTTGACAGCCTGGCCACTGATCAGTATTGTGGAGGGAAGAATCAGGCATGGAGTAAGCTGCATTCCATTGACCTGTGTAGCTTTGACAATATTGAGGCCAGGAACAAGAAATAGGTTATCTCTGCAGCTGAAAGCAAAACTGCATCATTCCATCACCTGGTGGATATAGGTTTTGTCTCTGTACACTGAAGCTGTTGATCACAAGAGCTTTCTTTACGATTCCTACTCTTTACAACAGCCTTTTCAGCCTTCTTTTCTACTTGTTCAATATAGTGCAGGTCAGATGTGATTATCAAACCAAGGAGCTGAATACTTGTAATTGAAGTCAGCTTGGTATCTTTACGGAGTTAAAGTGATGGGCACCAGCGTGGTTAATCTTTCTCAACAGAGTTATTGATTTGGTATTCTCAGTGCTGAAACAAGCACAGCATTTGTCTGCCGACTGTCCAATTCAGTGACTCAGTCACTGCTCGTCTTTCAGTTTGAGAGTTGACTCATTTAATATCATCAGCAAACAGAACATCACTTTTGCTGATCTCTACCACAATGATTATGAACCTGAGCAAGAGAACAGATTAAGCGCACCTCCCTCGGGATGCTTCCTAGGTGTCGCAATGAAATGGTGAAACCCCATTCATCACAACCTGACTTTTGCATCCTCTGATAAAATTGTGTAGTCAGTTCACCAGTTCAGACTTCTGTGCCCTAACAACAGAATTTTAAATCATAATTGGCCTCAAAAAAACAGAACTAACTGACTTCAGCTATTTTCGGATAATAATACTTGTGAATGGTTGTTACTTAAATAAGAATTCTTTTTTCCCCTTGGTTTGTTTATCCTGAGGACAGCCATTGCAATTGTGAGTGGAACTTAGTGGCTGAATGTCTATTTTCTGCAATGCTTGGTTGTATTCAGAAGAAGAGGAATGATTGTTGTAAATTCATTGGGCCGAATTTTGCGACCCCTTTTGGGGGCGTACGAGGTGTGTATGCATCCATAGGGGCTGTGCAATTGCCGGGTTTAGGCATGTGAAGCGCATGCGCTAAAACCTGGCACTTGCAATCTGTCAAGAATCTTCTTGACAGACCGCACGCATCCCCAGGAGAAGTGCCTCTGCGGGTGGAGAGTTGTGCTTTTTGCACAACTTCTGCCCGCTGTAAGGCCACATAATTCATACGCCTGGTAAAAGCAGGCGTAAGGCCTGCTTTTTCCAGCATAAGAGTTTAAAATAACATAAAAATAAATGTTTTTCAAACATTTAAACATTAAAAAACCCGTGCAATAAGGTAAGGTTATTTTTAGCCCCTTTAAAACATTTAGGGGGAGAAATTGGGTGGAGCTGCAAACGGGGTGCCAAGCTCGCCTGGGCGCTGGACTTAGCGCAGCGTTTGGAGCAGTGGCGACCGCCGGAAATTCAGCTTGAGCGCCCCAAGAGGGACATGGGGTGAGGCTCGAGGCGATCCGCGTCCCTCATAGGGCGCTGAAACTGAATATCGCAGCGCAACGTGCCGCAGCACCACACGCTGTGGCACGGCGCGCTGCGGCACTGCAGGCCTTCCTCCCATTCTTAAGGGGGAGGGGCCTGCACCAGCGCGATCGGAGATCGCGAGTGCCGGCAAAAGAGCCTGGCACCGAGGAGAAGTGCCGGGCTCTCGGAAAACAGCCGGCAATGCCGCGGGGGGCGATCAGGAGGCTGGGGACGGAGGTGCTGGCATGCGGCCGCTGAAAGAAACGGCCGCCCCGCACCTCCACCTTAATTTGCGCCACTGCCGCCACAGGAAGGCCCCGTGAACCGGGCGCCATTTGCGAATGGCGCTACAGAGGTGGTCACTGCCAAATATCAAGATCGGGGCGGTAGCGGGGCGCTGCGCACACCGATGACGTCATCGGAGGCGGCGCAGCGCAACAGGTTAATGCCGCCATTAGCGCCCCAGCTAAATATCGCGGGAGGCGCGGCCAGTGGCGCTAAAGCCACTGAGTGCCCTCTTTAGGCGTTAACTGGTGGTGCAGCCCACCAAATTTCTAGGCCTTAGATTTATTTTTCAAAAAATTAAATTTTTGTTTAAAATATTTAATTAAATGGCATTTTAATTAATTTTATATATGTAATGGTTTTTCTTTATTTATTTCAGTGTGCTGGTGCATTTTTGCAGTCATCCCCATTCATACTTTTGACAGTTCAGTGCGTACGAGCGATAAGCCCTTTGCGTCTCGTTAGCGCCCTGCGCCGAAGGAGCCGAATTTCTAGCCCATACTGGGGCAAAATTTCACATTTTAAATTCTCCCAGACCTGATTTTTAATTTTCAAGTCAGTTTTAATGCCCATGTGGATCGCTCTTGTACATTTTAATATTCAAATAATGCCTTCATGTATGATAAACAGACGCACAAAATTTCCTGTTGTAAACCGTGAAATTGTGCAGTTTGCTCAGCCCATGCATCACGAGTAGGTAGAAAGTAGAAGTGCCATGTGTAAAGGCGCTATTAAAGGAATGCAAATTTTTTAATACATATTTTTACTTTTAATGGCATTTTACTTTTTTTTAATGCCATTTGCGTGTCTGTTTTCTTTATCTATAAATTCTCTTTTTCATGCTCTGTATTTTCTTTTGGTATCAGAACACATTGGGAATGTTTATGTGGAAACAAAAGCAGTCAATTATTGTCTGAAAAAGTCCTTGGGAAACCAATTATAACTGAAGACCAGAAAAATGGTATAAGAACAGATGTGGAATGGGCTATTACAATAGGAACATTCAGTCTAGCTCAGGGAGCAGCAAGCCATCTAGCTGCCTGATACAGTCTTGGTTAGCAGGACAATTCTAAAGTAATGATGGGGGTTGTTTTTAAAGTGCCGCAGATATATTATTTAATGGTTAAAATTGTACAAGGTGAAAGAAGGCATGTTAGGGAAATAAGCACAAATGCCAAACTGCCATTACGACACCAACCATACCTGCTGGCCCTGGCATATCTACCCGGTCAGCATGGAGCCAATTGCCCAACTCTGCCATCAGCTGTCGGAATACCTGTAACAAACCGACAATATAGGGGTGGCACTGCCAGTGGCAGGAAAGGTCATCACTCCCCTCCACATCTCAGCCTCGACCAACATCCAGGCTAGCATAGGAACCATCCTCTGTATCAGACAAGGTGCTGGCAACACATATATCAAACAGGTGGTTGATGCAAAGCCAGCATTTTCATCTCATTACCCACTGAATGGCAATAGAAACATGACATGTCTGCCCATTGTATTTTTAAAAGTTGAGTGGTCATTGAATGTGTGCTCTGTTTAAGTATGGGCATGTACGATCAGCAATGAAAGTTGCAAGGTTACATAGGGCTTGGCATGGGCAAGCAGTTGGCAAGCAACCTTGGGCCATCTCCCTAATAAATGGTACTGTTCAGTAATCTTTTTTGGCAGCTTCCATAAGGTGTGTCATCTTCTTTTGCATCTGTTCGCAAGTCCTGCTGGTAATATATATACAACATTGAATCAAGTTTTAAAAATTGGGTTTTCAGTCCAAGATGTTGAAGGGCTTAAATTAGGTTTGTTATTTTGAAATTTTCTAGCAAAAGTAAGTACCTGACATCACAAATTTCAAAGAATGGGTTTGAGAGAAATGAAGTCTGTTTAATATCACAAGAAACCCTGCATTGTGTATATTCTTACATAATCATACAGCACAGAAGAAGACCACTCAGCCCATCGTGTCTGTGCTGGCTCTTTGGGGCTATCCATTCAGTCCCTTTTTTTCCAATTTTTTTTTATTCGCCTGTAGTTTTTCTTTATTCCTTTATGTGATGTGGCCGTCGGTGGCAAGGCCAGCATTTTATTGACCATCCCTAATTGCCCTTGAGAAGGTGGTGGTGAGTTGCCTTCTTGAACCGCTACAGTCCATGTGGTGAAGGTGTGGCCACTTTAATTTGATTACTGCATTCTAGGAGCACCCTATTTGTATGTACATAAAATACACAATCCATGGCTTATGCAGATATAAGTTCAAAGGCACTTGAGCCACTGGTTTAGGTGGTTGAGTATTCTTTTACTGTATTCAATGTGCCATGTTGTTGCTCTGTCTAATATTAATAAATATAAATTCTTACAAGATGGCACAAAAGTCAAGAGAGAAAATCTCAACTGAAGAAAGACTCACAAATCACAGGCCATTGGACGAGACAACCTTCAACATGCTGGTTTATCGGAGCTTGGTGAAAGTAGGGAAAGCTCAGGCCTATTACCATCCTGATTTTATTTCTTGTGTTTGTTTCTACTCACTTGTATACAGACATACACATCAGCATGCAAAAATACACAAAAATAATCATGCAAGCAAACTCTGTTTATAGGAGAACCAGTATTCTAACATTTGCCCTATTTCCATCATCGTAGGCCCGGAAAATTAGCCTGTTAGCACTGGCAGTGGTGCAAAGCAAGGTAGCATACACAGAATTCTGCTTCTCTCTCACAAAGTTTACAAGCTTCCTGAAGGATGCAGTTAGTGTAAGGACTTAGAATCAGTTGAGGCAACATAGAAACATAGACAATAGGAGCAGGAGTAGGCTATTCGGCCCCTCGAGCCTGCTCCGCCATTTAATGAGATCATGGCTGATCATTCAAATTCAGTACCCGGTCCTTGCTTTCTCTCCATATCCCTTGATCCCTTTAGCCTTAAGAAATATATCTAACTCCTTCTTGAATATATTTAATAAGTTGGCCTCAACTGCCTTCTGTGGTAGAGAATTCCACAGGTTCACCACTCTCTGGGTGAAGAAATTCCTCCTCATCTCAGTCCTAAATGGTTTACCCCTTATCCTTAGACTGTGACCCCTGGTTCTGGACTCCGCTGCCATCAGGAACATCCTTCCTGCATCTAGTCTGTCTAGTCCTGTTAGAATTTTATTAGTTTCAATGAGATCCCCTCTCATTCTTCTAAACTCTAGCGAATATAAGCCTAATCGACTCAATCTCTCTTCATACGTCATTCCTGCCATCCCAGGTATCAGTCTGGTGAATCTTCGCTGCACTCCCTCCATGGCAAGAACATCCTTCCTCAGATAAGGCGACCAAAACTGCACACAATACTCAAGGTGTGGTCTCACCAAGGTCCTGTACAACTGCAGCAAGACATCCTTGCTCCTGTACTGGAATCCTCTCGCCATGAAGGCCAACATACCATTTGCCTTCTTAACCGCCTGCTGCACCTGCATGCTTAACTTCAGCAACTGGTGCACAAGGACACCCAGGTCTCATTGCACTTCCCCTTTTCCCAATCTATTGCCGTTCAGATAATAATCTGTCTTCCTGTTTTTGCCACCAAAGTGGATAACCTCACATTTATCCACATTATACTGCATCTGCCATGCATCTGCCCAATCACCCAACCTGTCCAAATCATACTGGAGTTTCTCTGCATCCTCCTCACAGCACACACGCCAACCCAGCTTTGTGTCACCTGCAAACTTGGAGATATTACATCTAGTTCCCTCGTGTAGATCATTAATATATATTGTGAATAGCTGGGGTCCTAGCACCGATCCCTGTGGTACCCCACTAGTCACGGCCTGCCACCCCCAATCCCATGTGCCTTAACTTTGCACGCCAATCTCTTATGCGGGACCTTATCGAAAGCCTTCTGAAAGTCCAAATACACCACATCCACTGGTTCTCCCTTATCTATTCTACCAGTTACATCCTCAAAAAATTCCAATAGATTAGTCAAACATGATTTACCTTTTGTTAATCCATGTTGAACTTGTCCGATCCTGTCACTGTTTCCAAAGTACTCTGCTATTACATCTTTTATAATGGACTCTAGCATTTTCCCTACTACCAATGTCAGGCTTCCCGGTCTATAATGCCCCATTTTCTCTCTACCACCTTTTTTAAATAGTGGGGTTACATTAGCTACCCTCCAATCCATGGGAACTATTCCAGAGTCTAGAATTTTGGAAGATGACCAGCAATGCATCTATTATTTCTAGGGCCACTTCCTTAATTACCCTAGGATGTAGATTATCAGGCCCTGGAGATTTATCAGCCTTCAATCCTATCAATTTCCCTAACATCATTTCCCTACAAATACTGATTTCATTCAATTCCTCTCTCTCATTAGAACCTATGTTCCCCAAAATCTCTGGAAGGTTATTTGTGTCCTCCTTTGTGAAGATAGAACCAAAGTATGTATTTAATTGGTCAGCCATTTCTTTGTTCCCCATTATAAATTCCCCTGATTCTGACTGCAAGGGACCTACACTTGACTTCACCAATCTTTTTCTCTTCACATATCTATAGAAGCTTTTACAGTCAGTTTTTATGTTCCCTGCAAGCTTACTCTCATACTCTATTTTCCCCCTCTTAATTAATCCCTTTTCCTCCTTTGCTGAATCCTAAACTGCTCCCAATCCTCAATTTTGCTGCTTTTTCTGACCAATTTATATGTCCTCTCCTTGGATCTTATGCTATCCCTAATTTCTCTTGTTAGCTACGGTTGAGTCACCTTTTTTGATTTATTTTTATGCCAAACAGGGATGAACAAATTTTATAGTTCGTCCATGCGATCTTTCAATGTTTGCCATTGCCTATCCACCATCAACCCTTTAAGTAATGTTCCACAATCCATCCTAGCCAACTCACACCTCATACCATCGTAGTTTCCTTTATTTAAATTCAGGACACTAGTCTCTGAGTCAACTACTTCACTCTCCATCTTAATGATGAATTCTATCATATGATGATCGCTCCTCCCCAAGGAGCTTCGCACAACAACATTGCTAATTAATCCTTTCTCATTACATAATACCCAGTCTAAGATGGCCTGATCTCCAGTTGGTTCCTCGACATACTGGTCCAGGAAACCATCCCGTAAACACTATAGGAATTCCTCCTCCACAGTATTATTACTAATTTGGTTAGCCCAATCTATATGTAGATTAAAGTCACCCATGGTAACTGCTGTGCCCTTATTGCACATGTCTCTAATTTCCCATTTAATGCCATCCCCAACCTCAGCATTACTGTTTGGGGGTCTGTATACAACTCCCACTAACGTTTACTGCCCCTTGGTATTTCTCAGCTCTAACCATATAGATTCCACATCATCAGAGCTAATATCCTTCCTTACTATTGTGTTAATCTCCTATTTAACAAGCAATGCTACCCCACCTCCTTTTCCTTTTTGCCTGTCCTTCTTGAATATTGAATACGCCTGGATGTTGAATTCCCAGCCTTGGTCACCCTGGAGCCATGTCTCCGTAATTCCAATTACATCATATCCGTTTACATCTATTTGTGCAGCTAATTCATCCACCTTATTACGAATGCTCCTCGCATTAAGACACAAAGGCCTAGAAATACAGTGCCCTTAGCGCCGATTTTGCGGCGCTAGAGGGCCTAGCGCTGCAATTGGCGCTGGCGCCGAAATTGCCTGGGGCCCTTCCGCCGCGGTAGACCGGTAGCGCTGCGCCGGCACCGATGACGTCATCGGTGTGCGCAGCATCCCGGTTGCCATGGTAACGGGCCCCAGCGCCGAAATTGACTTGCGGCCGCCTCGCCCGTGGCAGCCGCAAGCAACGTTCTGGCAGAGGTGCCTTGCACAAGTTTGCGCCGGCGCATTAAAGGCCCCGCGGCGGCCGGCCGCTTTCCTGCCGCCCGCCTGGCCGCAGCTCACTCCCCGGACTTCCCCCCCCACCCCCCACGGAACAGAAGCAAGCCCGGCACTTGTCCGAGGTGCCGGGCTCATTTTTAAAACGATTTTCGCGGGCCGCGGCCGGGTGCAGGCAGGTCCTCCTTAAGGGAAGGAGGAGGCCTGCACTTCCCGAACCTGCCGCACCGCAGCGGGCGCCGCAGCGCCGGAATAGCGCCGAAATTCAGCGCGTAGCGCCAGTTTTCAGGCGCAAACAGCTCTCAGCAGCGCCGGCAGCCGTTTGGGCGCAGAACTATTGAATTTTGGGCCCGACCAGCGCGACTTAGCTCCGGCACTAACTTCCGGCGCTAAAGCCCTGGCTGCGCCAAAACTCAATTTCTAGGCCAAAGTCTTCAGGCTTGTTTTTTTAACACTCTTAGTCCTATTAGAATTATTATTTACTGTCGCCGTGTTTGATTTACACCCTTGATTTCTCTGACTTCTGTGGTGTATGTGCCTTTAAGAGCCCCTGCGTACTGTAATGCCGGTAGTGGCCACTCGGGCTATATAAGCCTGGATAGTGTCTTGTATCTTTTAGTTCACCTCCAGACTTTGTTCAGTAAACACCTGTTAAACCAACTCCTGCATTCCGTGTCTCCATTAACACACGGATACAACAGTGGCGACGAATTGGAAACGGACTTACCTGCAATTCAGCAGCACCTCAAGGGGATCGATTCCTCAGACGAAGGTTGAAGAAAAAAAAAAGAAAAAACTGTGGTTTCACCAGCTAGCCGGGCTGGTGGCAGGTACTGCAATAATCCTTCCTGGGCGGCGGGCTGGGGCTCGATCGGCTGGCTCTGCAGCGGGGCCGAGCAGCGAAGGCGGAGGCAAACAGAGACGGAGGGTGGAGCACTTGGGAGACGGCCAGCGCTGCAAAGCAGGTCGGCGTTCGGACCAAGCAGAGGGAGGCAAAAGTCCCAGAGAGTCCGGCAGGAACGAGTCTCCAACTATTAAAAAATATCTGTATAAATAAAAACCGCGGAGAACAGCATTTTCAGCAGCGGCAGTGGCGGGAAAGCGCGGGAGGCGCCATTTTTTCTCGGCAGGGAAGAAAGGAAAGCGCGGGAGGCGCCATTTTTTTTCAGGATGCCTAAGACTGGCAATATTACTGCTTTCGATAGTGATGTGGAGGATTGGACCACTTATGTGGAAAGAGTGGAGGTATATTGCACAGCGAATGAAATAGAGGATGATAAAAAGGCATCGGTACTTCTAAATGTAATGGGCGCAAGGACATACGGGCTGTTATGAAACTTAATCACTCCAGCCAAACTGATGGACAAGAATTTTAAGGAGATTGTTGATACCCTACAGGAGCACTTAAACCCAACACCGCTGCTGATAGCGGAACGATTCAAATTCTTCAGGAGGAATCAGCACAAGAATGAAAGTAACGCTGATTACCTCACCGAATTAAGGAAGCTGTCAAAGCACTGCCAATTCGGGGCAGGACTGGCAGATTCTCTTCAAGACAAATTCGTCTGCGGTCTCCTAAGTGAAGGAACACAGAAAAGGCTACTTTCTGAGAAAGATTTAACACTGGACAAGGCTTTCAGTGTGGCTGTATCATACGAAGCAGCAGCAAGAGGAGCTGCAGAGATACAGCAAAAGCCACAGGACTTCGGCACCCATGAAATGACACAGGGTTTCGAGAGATGTTATCGCTGCGGCAGATGCACCCATAACCAGAGGCACTGCTGGTTCAAGGACAAAGCATGCAGGCAATGCGGAAAGATGGGACACATTGCACGTGTATGCCGATCTGGAAACAAAAAATCCACTGACAGAAAAAAAATCAATAAGGAAAAGTACAGAAAGGTACAAATGATGATGAACAGTAGCTCCGAAGACCAGAAGAGCGATAGCGACTCCGGAAACAAGAGACTAAGCTGTCTCAAATTACATAATGTAATTGCCAAAGAAGATTACCAGACCATTTGGGTTACCCTCACAATAGCGGGGTCCCCTGTTAAAATGGAGCTAGATACAGGATCAGCTCTGACCGTCATAAGTCGACGGGATTACGAGCGGCTATTTCCGCATATACCTTTGAAAGACACATCAATTATCTTGAAAACATATACGGGGCAGAAAGTATACTCCAGAGGGAAAATAAGGGTGCCTGTTGTATACAACGGCAAGGAAATACAGAAGTTGTATTTATACGTTCTGCAAGATGGTGGTCCACCGCTGTTGGGACATGAATGGATCAGGAGGATACGTTTAGACTGGCACTCCATTCAGGCACTGACGGTGACCAGTAAGAAAAAAGGTGATGATGATGTCATACCTGAACGATTAAAAGACATCTTGGCCAACGCCAAAGAAGTGTTTCAACAGGAACTAGGAACCTTGAAAGGCGTCACCGCCTCAATAAAAGTGGAAGATGCGGCAATTCCCAAGTTTTTTAAGGCAAGGCTGGTGCCATACGCAATTCGTCCAGCAGTCGAGGCAGAGCTGGAGAATTTGGAAAAAGCAGGCGTGTTATCCAAGATAGATTGGAGCGAGTGGGCAACACCCATCGTCCCGGTCATGAAGAAAACATTGAGTAATGATAAATCTGAAGAACAGAGAAAAATTTGCATCTGTGGGGACTTCAAGGTGACTGTAAACCCGGTCCTTCACATGGTACAGTATCCTCTTCCGAGGATAGAAGATATTTTCGCCTCACTATCCGGAGGGAAACGTTTCACCAAAATTGACTTGGCACAGGCATATCTACAGATGGAGGTTGAGGAGGCCTCTAAAAAGTATCTCACGATAAACACGCACAAAGGCCTGTACCAGTACAATCGACTGGTTTTCGGAGTAGCATCAGCTCCAGCTATCTGGCAAAGAGCTATGGAGCAAGTCCTGCAAGGGATTCCGGGGACTCAATGCTACCTAGACGACATCCTTGTAACAGGAAAAAACGACAACGAGCACCTTGCCAATTTGGAGCAGGTGCTCACTAGGCTGAGAGAACGTGGCCTACGAGCAAATCGCCCCAAGTGCGAATTTTTCCAGAAACAAATATCATATTGTGGCCACATAATTAACGAAGAAGGGTTGCATAAGTCACCTGAAAAAATTGAAGCGGTCATAAAAGCCCCAGCACCTGAAAATGTCTCACAATTAAGGTCGTTCCTGGGATTGATAAATTACTATCACAAATTTTTACCGAACTTGTCAACTGTTCTGCACCCTCTTAATGAACTGCTACAAATGGGAGCAATTTGGAAATGGAGCGAAGACTGTAAACGTGCCTTCCATAAATGCAAAGGCTTGATCACGTCCAAGGAAGTTTTTGCTCATTACAACCCATCACTGCCAATCAGACTGGCGTGCGATGCACCCCCTTATGGCGTAGGAGCGGTATTATTGCATAGATTCCCTGATGGCTCGGAGCGGCCGATAGCTTTTGCGTCACGCTCATTGAACTCAGCTGAGCGTAACTATGCCCAGATTGACAGGGAAGCACTCAGCCTGGTATGGGGAGTGAAGAAATTCAACCATTACCTACACGGACAAAAATTTACCTTGTTGACTGACCATCAACCCCTCGTCTCCATATTCAACCCTAAAAAGGGCGTTCCCATTATGACAGCGCAAAGGCTACAGAGGTGGTCCCTTTTCCTAGGGGCACACCAATATGACATAGAATACAAAGGATCAAAACAGCTTGGAAATGCTGACGGTTTATCGCGTCTACCGTTGCCAACGGTAGAAGAGGCACCTACAGTGGACCCAGTGGAGATGTTCCACTCAACCATAGTGGAATGTCTACCAGTAACAAATTCTACCATTGAAAAGGAAACGAGAAATGACCCAACTCTCTCACGAGCCTACGATTTAACGGTGAAGGGATGGCCAGCACATGGCGAACCACTGTTGCCAGCATTCTCGCAAAGAAGAGAACAGCTGTCAGTGTGCCGAGGAACCTTGATGTGTGGATCCAGAGTGGTGATTCCACCCAAACTCCAGGATAAAGTGCTAAAGGAGCTTCACGAGGGCCATCTGGGTGGAGTGAAAATGAAGAACCTAGCCAGAGCGTTTGTGTGGTGGCCAGGTATCAATGGAGACATCGAAGAAATGACCAAGGGCTGTCTAGGATGCCAGAAGGTCCAAAACGCCCTACCACAAGCCCCTCTACATCCATGGGAGTGGCCCTCATCTCCATGGCAAAGGGTACACATCGACTTTGCTGGTCCATTTATGGACTCAATGTTCCTAATCGCGGTTGATGCACACTCCCAAGTGGCCGGAGGTAATAAAGATGTCCTCCACCACCACGGAAAAAACCATCACAGTATTAAGGACCATATTTGCCAGGAATGGGCTGCCTGAACAGATCTGTTCTGATAATGGACCGCAATTTGTGTCCAAAGAATTCAGGAAGTTCTTAAAAAACAATGGGGTTAAGCACTACACGCCCGCCCCATACCATTCCGCCACCAATGGATTGGCTGAAAGGTTTGACCAGACCTTCAAGAAGGCCATAAAGGCCATGGGTAATGAAGACATAAATCAATAGCATAAGGTAGATAACTTCTTGTTTGCTTACAGGAATGCAACACATGCGGTTACAAACCAAACTCCCGCCATGATGTTTTTCAATAGAAGACTAAGATACCGGCTGGATTTGATCAAGCCAAACATCAGAAGGGACGTAGAGAACCGGCAATTTCAAGGCATGAATGAAAGGCCAACTAGAACCTTCCAGATAGGTCAACCAGTTTTGGCCCGGGACTACCGTACCGAGAAATGGCAGCCTGGAACTATTTGCACACGACTAGGACTGCTGATGTATACCGTGGACATTGGAGAAAGCATAATAAGGCGCCCTGCTGACCAGATCATAGAGTCATCCGAAAAGGGACAACCTACACCACAACTTTATACGCCTAATGATGAAGCAGAGATACCCATAGTATCTACCTCTGATCCGGTGATACTGGAACCAGATGAACCCGACACTGGCATTCAAGCCGAATCGACCTTGCCAAAAGAACCTACCACACCACCGAAAACTACTACACCACCGAGGCGTTATCCGGACCGAGTCAGGAAGCCTCCAGAGAGACTGACTTATAATTGATTAACTGCAGCAAATGTGTAGATTATTGTTCCTGTAAACATGTTAATTAATGATTACTTAAAATGTTATGTACTGGTTGTCTAAAAGGGGAGGAATTGTGGTGTATGTGCCTTTAAGAGCCCCTGTGTACTGTAATGCCGGTAGTGGCCACTCGGGCTATATAAGCCTGTATAGTGGCTTGTATCTTTTAGTTCACCTCCAGACTTTGTTCAGTAAACACCTGTTAAACCAACTCCTGCATTCCGTGTCTCCATTAACACATGGATACAACAACTTCCACTTTTGCTTTTCTCCTTCCTGTCTTTTGTTTCTATCCTTGCTTCCCTTTCCTCTGTCTCCCTGCACAGGTTCCCAACCCCCTGCCATTTTAGTTTAAACCCTCCCCAACAGCACTAGCAAACACTCCCCCTGGGACATCAGTCCCGGTCCCGCCCAGGTGCAAACCGTCCAGTTTGTACAGGTCCCAACTCCCCCAGAACCGGTTCCAATGTCCCAGGAATTTGAATCCCTCCCCCTTGCACCATTCCTCTAGCCACGTATTCATCTGAAATATCCTTCTATTTCTACTCTGACTAGCACATGGCACTGGAAACAATCCTGAGATTATTACCTTTGAGGTCCTTTGCAGCAATGGGAATGCAGATAAAGCTAAGCAACCTAGTCAAAAAAACAAATAAAATTTCAAACCAACACTGAAAATTGTTAGACATCTTCAAGAGGCCAACTGGTAAAGAAAGTACCAGCCAGATAACTTATTTTGTGTGGGCAAGCAATTGTGAGATTTGACATGGACCAATTAGCTTGTATTTGCATGGTATTTAATGGGATAATGGGCCATAATTTGCTGTCAAAGTAACGGTGAGGCTTCTGGAGCTCGCCATTATTTATGCATAAATATTACAACAACATCAGGCGAGGGGCATTTGTGCGGTTAAACTCAAATATCAAATATTAAAAGTTGCTGTCTGAGTTGCACCGCTCTGACGTTAGCTTAGTGAAAACAGCACCTTGCTGTCTGCCTCAATAACTGACATGAATTGAATGGCATGAAGTAGCTATATTTGCGCAGTCGATATGAACTAAACTCGCCACAGAAAGTTAAGTGTTGTCCATTCCACTCTAAGTACTTTTTTAACGACGTGTTAAGTATTAATTACTGCCAGTCAACCCCTCTGGCGCTGAAAATTAACCAGTACAAATATGGAGTCTCATGCCTTCAGATTTTAATCATTGTCGGAGAGTTTAAAAATGTAAAATTTTTAATTGAATTTTTTATCTTACTTTTCCTTTCGGTCTTTCTTTTACTCTCTCACTCTTAATCCAATTTTCCTTTCCCTTCCTTTAGTTCTCTTTCTGTACCTGATTTGACATTGAATTCACCCACTCTAGTTTACACTTCCTTCTCGGTCCTTGTGCTTTTAATTTCACATTCCTTCAGTCTGATTGGTTAAGGGGATACCCTGTTGCTTTCCCCGTTCACTCAGGTCCCAGATGCCCGGTTTCCCTCACTGTGCCATTATCAACTCACACTTTCAGCAACTTGCCATGCAAAAAATTTCAAAACCTAAATGAGCAAGGGCAAGTCTAACAAATGGCAGATACTGTTAGATGCCCTGCCACAGCAAATTATGGCCCAATGAGTCTCTTGCTGGATGTTAGTGCAGCCTTAAATAGACCATGATTTTTTTATTTTGGGAGTTGGAGTGCCACAAATCAGGCAAGAAGATGTTCACTACTAATTTAATGAGTTGAATTCCTGACCAGTGAGATTATAGGTCATTGTGTTTTTTTCCACCACTTTCTGTCCTCCCATTCTCCTCTCCAATAGGTATTGGCTCATTCCACAGGTGTCAATTGGCTTCAGGTATCTTGCCATGACCATTCTTTATCTGTGTGCCTGCACAGTAAATGCTGGCCAGCTACTCAGCCTTTGGGATTGGGTGGGTGGATGTTGCCTTAAACCCAAACCTAGCCTGACCTGATGGTCATACATGCATGCTTCTTGCAGGGGTCACTGGATAGTGATCGGAGTAGGATCTTTCCTGATTTTTCCTTTCCTAACTCAGGAATGTTGAGGCCTATTGTCCCAAGCCTAGCTGAAGTCTGCTAACTCAACACAGATTGGCATTGAACCTGTGACCTTCCTGGTCTATATGTCTCAAATATTTTCTGCCTTAGCCTGCTGAGTCACTGGGGGAACTGTTTAAACATTTTTGGTATCTCATGCCAATGATATCCCAACTCATTCTAATTATTCGAATTATATTTTTTCCGGTTGACAATTATTTGAAGACTATATGTGCGGGTTAGGTTGATTGGCTATGATAAATTGATCCTTAGTGTTAGGGGGATTAAAATATGTGGGGTTACGGGGATCGGGTGGGATATGTGTCGGTGCAGGCTCGATGGGCCGAAATGGCCTCTATCTGCACTGTGGGGTTTCTGTGATTCTGTGATATATTCACAGTACAAACATTCTAAAACCACATCCCACAACAAAGGATATTACTAATTTGTGGCTGATTGATGCAATAGGAAGGAGTGACTCGTTTGAAGACCATACTCTCAAACCCATTAAGGCTTATTTTGGGATATGCTTCCCCTCCTCCCTTCCCCAAACACAAACACAGTATTCATGCCAGCTACATATGAACAGCCATCCACTAGCACTTGTTGCATTGTTGTTTTCCTTCACATATAAGGGCCCTGATTTTCGGCTTGTGTGGGGAATGGTCGGATTTCCCCGAATGTGGGGTTTCTGACACACATAAAAAAGTGTCAGCCAGCTCCACGCAATTTTCCCTCAAGTGGCCAATTAATTCCCAGCATGTGGGAAGCCTTGCTAATTGTCCAATTCGAGTCAGAAATCCCCACACTATGATGTCATCATTCGTGGTGCTTTCAAAGTGTCCAGCAAGCTTCTCCACCTCTGCAGGCTTCTCAACCACTCTTTCACAATGGCAGAGGAGCCTGCACCAGCTGCTGCCAACGGCAGAGGCTGAGCTACCTTCAAATTCGATGAGGCTTCACTGCAGGCATTATTGGATGGGGTTAGGGCCCACAGGGAGGTCCTCTTCCCTAGGTCAGGGAGGAAGAGGCCTCCCACTGAGACCAATGCTGCATGGATGCAGGTGTCAGCAGATGCCAACTCGCTGGGAGTCACCAGAAGAACTTTGGCATTACATCTCTATCTCCTTCCTTTATTCCCCCACAGTACCATCCAGAGCCCCCGTCCTCACTGTGGAGGAGGAAGAGGCTGTGGAGCCAGACTCCTCAGAGGAAGATCCAACCTCTGAGGGTGCAGCGTCAGCAGAAGTAAGCGCACCCAGCACCAGCGCAGACACTCACACCTCGGGGGGGACCTTCAGGATATAGAGTAGTGTTGTCACCTGGTGTTTCACAGCTCACAAGTGAGCCTTAGCAGATCCTGGAGACAGGGACAGCAGTGGAGAGTCCTCGTCGGAGGGCACAGGACTCTGCCAGCTCAGCTCAGCTGTGCTGCATGACGACCCTCTGCCTCTGGGTCCATCCGCAAGAGAAGAGGTGATGGATCTCCATGCACAGATGCAGGAGTCTCTGGCAGGTTTTGTCTCCAGGGTCGCTGCGAGTGTGGAGCGAATGGAGGAGTCCATAGCGACCATGAGCAGAGCCTTTGTGGAGTCATTGGCGCATGAACGCATCACCATGGAAAGGTTGGCAACCTCCATGCAGGAGATAACTCGCCAGGGTACGGAAAACATGGTGAGTGCTCATAAGAGAATGACATCTCTTGAGGAGCATTGGCCATCTGTTGAACAGAGAAACCAGATCTTCATGGAAGTCCTTCTGAGTAGGACTGCCAGTGCAGAAACGGGTCCCACTGGCCCTCTAAAGCGCAGCAAGGTGCTCTCAAGCCACTTCCAAGCGCTGGCCCCTTCTGGCCTGTGCAGCTTCAGGTGAGTGAGCAGCAGCCTGTTACTCCTGGTGCTCATCCTGCTGTTCCTGGTTCTGCTGCTGCCACCTCTGCTGTTGGAGATCCTCTAATGCCAGGAAGGGAACATCCCAAAGGCCTCCCATGCTTCTGGCAGATGCCTCCGTTGAGGGGGCGCTGAGTTAGGGTGGTGAGAGGGGCTTCCCAGGAGCTCACACTGCAGAAGTGTGTGAGGCTCCAACTTTCTGCAGCTGCTCCTAAGGCTTCAAAAAGTTCCCCCAAGCCTTGATCAACAAGGTCCTGCAGCCTGCAAATGCTGCCTATTTAAATCTCTTCAGCCCTCAGCGACCTGCTGCTGCAAGCAAGCAAGCCAGCTGTTTTCACGCCAGCTCTCAGCAGCGCGGCTCCCCGCAGGCGGGCTTCAGGTGGGGAAAGCCCCAAAGTCACAACGGCACGGGAAAATCCACTTCAACAAGCAGATAATTGCTTGTTAGTGCTCCGATGACCAGTCCCGCCAGCGGCGGCCAGGACTGAAGCGGGGTGTGGGGAAACGGCAGTCCGAAAGTCGGACGGGGTGGGGAATCAGGCGGGGGGGGGTCCCAACCCACTCTTTCGCCGATTTTCGGCCCCCGGCCGCATGAAAAGCCACCCGACAGCGGCCAGAAAATCGGGGCCAAGGAGTTTTATTTTGTCTCAAAATAATTGCAATTAACTTAAGCTTTTAACAAATAACTGATATAATTGGAAGTCTTGGCAAAAGCAGAATCTAGACTGACAATGGAAGTGAAAATGCAGTGTTAAAAGCATAATAGTTGAAGTGCACCATAGGGCTCTATTGGCTGAAACCTCTCATTCCCTCCCCATACTACTGGTAATAAACTGATTTTACCTGCTCAAGTATCAGCTTGTCTCGTTTGGTATCTCTCATTGCCTCTGAAGCATTGGATTCAAGCCCCACTACATGTCGAACACATTATCTCAGCTGACATTTCAGTGCAATACTAATAGAGTACTGTATTGTTAGGGGTCTTGACCTTTGGATTGGATATTATACCATCTGCCTTCCATGATTCATGGCATTATTTGAAGAACAATTAATTCTCCCAATGTCCTTCCTTAACGAACACCACCAAAAATAGATTTGGTCATACCTTCGTTGTTTGTGGGATCTTGCTGTGTGCAAATTATTTGCCTACATATCAACAGTAACTGCACTTCAACAACACTCCATTGATTGTAAAGCATTTTAGGAAATCCTGACAATGGGATGAGGCACTGTCCCAATGTTGTATAACTCCAATAAGTTTCATGTTTCTAAAGAAAATAATAATTGAGAAGAAATAATGGTAGAAACTTAACAATTAACTTTAAGGCCTAGAAATTCAGTTTGGGCCTGCCAGCTCGCTTGCGCCCAGAAGTTACCGCTGCGCGCGGAGCCACTTGCGCCCGCCGGAAATTCAGCTTCAGCGCCCCAAGTCGAAGCCGGCCGCTATTCAAGGGTGTGGCCGCCCCCGCTTGGGGCGCTGAAACTGAATTTCGGCGCGCTAGGTGCCGCAGCGCCACCCGCTGCGGAGCGGCAGGCTGCGGTACTGCAGGCCTTCCTCCCTCTCTTAAGGGGGAGGTGCCTGCAACAGCGAGATCGCCGCTCTCTAGTGCTGGCAAATGAGCCCGGCACCACGGAGAAGTGCCGGGCTCCCGGAAAACAGCCGGCAATGCCGCGGGGGGGGCGGTGGAGGAGGCCAGGGAAGGAGATGCAGGCAGGCGGCCGCCGAAAAAGCGGCCGTCCGCACCTCCGCCTTAACTCGCCCAACTAAGGCTGCAGGACGGCCCCGTTTTCAGATCGCTGTTTGCGGCCGCTGCGGAAGAGGCGGCCGCAACTAAATATGGCGGCCGGGCCGGTAGCGGGGCGGTAGCGGGGCACTGCGCACACCGATGACGTCATCGGTGACGGCGCAGCGCTACTGGCTAACGCCGCCATTACCGCAGCGCTGAATATCGGCGCAATCTCAGCAAGTGGCGCAAAAGCCCTCTTTGGGCGAAAACTGGGCGCAAATCCTACTGAATTTCTAGCCCTAAATGTCTTGTTAATACTTAACCTGGGTAAACATTAAGCATTTCTTTCAAGGAATGGACTTCAAAGCACTTAGTAATGTCACATCTCTCCTGCAAATTCTCATTTAAAAAAAAGCCATTCAATCTTTTAAAAATGTTAGAAATAACAAACATCTGAATATTTGCTTCAGGTTTCAGACAAACCATTTTTGACTGGATGCAAACCTGCCCTTTCTCAAAATTTATATTAAAATAATGTTTAAGAGTGCCGTTGAATTTGTTAGAGATGAAAGCAGAAACTAGCAGTCAGGCCTACTGGGAGAAAGAGAACAGGTGGAACCAGGTCAGTGATGCAGAGTTTTTTCTTGGCAGCATTTTCCGTCGACCCAGTGTCTTGAGCCACCTAGGCCCCACGCTCTGGAATTCCTTCATAAAACTCTCCACATCCTTCTCCTCATTTACTACTTAGAGGGTGCATGAACAGAGAGACCTGGGGGTACACAAATCCTTGAAGGTGGCAAGGCAAGTTGAGAAAGTGGTTAAAAAAGCATACGGGATACTGAGCTCCATAAATAGAGGCATGGGGCTCTATATCCCATTCAGTCCCGCCACCAAGCGGCGGGATAGGCTCTTAAGGCAGTTAACTGGTTGTTAACTGGTTGTTAACTGCCTGTGTAATCCTATTTTGCCTGCCCTTTTAAATTTTACCACATTTTCAGCGTGTTCTACGTCGTTCCCAAACCACGCCAGCTAATTGTGTTGGGTTCACAAGTGGCTATCTTCTTGACAGCTACAGCTCCAGCATAAAAATGGAGCTCTCAACAAGGCTCAGTTGCAGGCAGCAGAACTTTGTTTTTTCAGGTCTTGGAAAACTTTTTGCCGGTCTACTGATCTTGGAAGTGGCGAAGCTGCGATCCATCTCCACTGTCACCTCCTGGGAAAAACCTCTCCCCACATTGACTGAGCGCTTCTTCAACGGAGATATCTATCAGCAGCATGGGAACCATTTATTTCCTTTCATCTTGGTCCTCAGATTTGGAGGACGAGCAGCCGCGGCAGCAGCAGAACCAGGCACAACAGCAGCACCCAACAGCAGGAGCGCCAACCTCCTGCTCACCCACCCGATGGTGCACAGGGCAGGGATGCACGTCGCCGCAGGAGATACCCCCAACACAGGGTTTACAGGCCGAGGATGACCTTCCTCAACATGACTGAGCAGCAGTGCCAAAGGAGGCTGAGACTTTTGCGAGACATAGTCGGTGACATCTGCGCAATGCTGCACCAACACCTGGAGACCAGAGGAGTGGGTGGACACCCCTTACCAGTGGCTGTCAAAGTCAGCACCGCCCTCAATTTTTTTGCTTCAGGGTCCTTCCAGGGCTCATCAGCAGACATTAGCGGCATTTCCCAGTCGGCCGCACAAACATGCTTCATGTGGGTAACCGATGCCCTCTTTGCCAAGGCGCACAATTACATCAACTTCTCCAAGGATCAAGCAGGTGTAACTGTGCGTGCGGTTGGCTTTGCAAATATGGCAGGCTTGCCAAGGGTGCAGGGCGTCGTAGACTGCACACATGTGGCCCTTGGGTTCCCCAACACAACCCAGTTCTTTTTGTCAACCGCAAGTGTTACGTCCATGTATAATAAGACACAGACTGCGGAGAATGGTACAACAGGTGTTTAACTCAACGTGGCTCACACTGCAACTGATCTGTACAGATTACTACTCAGTGTTATATACAGGTGTGGTCACTGCCGGTACTGCAGTATACATGAGCTGTAAAACATAGTTCCCCCCTTAAAGGTATATACATTACAATTCCTCCCCTTTTAGATTAACAGTACCATAACACTCATTTAACAATTAAATATCAAACTTGTTAGATCCATGATTCTGAGAGTATGATGTTTTCAAATAACTACACGGATGCTGTAACTTAACAATCAACAGGTGTTTACTGGAGTAGGGTAGTCTCAAGACTGGGGGTATAGAGGCATGCTCAAGGCTTATATACAGGTGTGGTCACAGCCGGTACTACAGTATACAGGAGATGTAAAAGTAGTTCTCTCTTAAAGGTACATACACTACAATTCCTCCCCTTTTAGATTAGCAGTACCCATAATATTCAAATAACAATTAATACTTAAACATGCACATTAAACAAAAATAGTCCATTTATAGATTCAGTCTTTGGGGCAGCTTCCTGATCTTTTCTGGATAGCGCCTTTCCTGAGGTTCTTGTTCTTGGTGTGGAGGCGATTCTGGCCCCTTTTCGTCGGTTAGTTCATCAGTTTCCACTGCTACTGGTTCTGAGGTAGATGCTACCGGTATGTCGGGTTCATCCCCAGGTACTCGAGACATGGGGTTGACTCGTTCCTGTGACGCTAAGATCTGATCGACGTGGCGTCTCACAATGTTCTCCCCGACATCCACTGTGTACATTAATGGCCCCTGCCTTGTGCATATCGTTCCGGGTTGCCATTTCCCTGTTCGGTAGTCACGGGCCCAGACTGGTTGTCCTACATTGAAGCTCCTTGTTGGCTTCTCATTGATGTGCTGGAATTGTTTATCCTCAACATTTCTTCGCACATTGGGTCTGAGCAAATCTAGACGAGATCTCAACCTTCGGTTAAAGAAAATCATGGCCGGGGTCTGGTTGGTAACTGCATGTGTCACATTTCTGTAGGCTAATAGGAAATTGTCCACCTTATGCTGTAGTGGAATTTCATCATCGCACATGGCCTTTATCACCTTTTTAAAGGTTTGTACGAACCTCTCAGCCAATCCATTTGTGGCTGGATGATACGGGGCGGATGTGTAATGCCTTACCCCATTCCTTCTCATAAATTTCCGAAACTCTTCGGACACAAACTGTGGTCCATTATCAGAGCAAATCTGCTCTGGCAAGCCGTTCCTGGCAAATATGGTCCGCAGGACTGCAATCGTTTTCTCTGTAGTGGTTGAGGACATTTTTATCACCTCAGGCCATTTCGAGTGAGCATCCACTGCTATTAAGAACATTGAGTCCATGAATGGACCAGCAAAATCAATATGCACCCGCTGCCATGGAGAGGAGGGCCACTCCCATGGGTGTAGAGGGGCATGTGGTGGTGCATTTTGGACCTTCTGGCATCCTGAGCAGCTCTTGGTTAGGTCCTTGATTTGTTGATCGATCCCCAGCCACCACACATAAGCCCTAGCAAGGCTTTTCATTTTCACCCCTCCCAGATGGCCTTCATGAAGCTCATTTAGCACTCTCTCCCTTAACTTGAGTGGAATCACCACTCGGGATCCACACATCACTGTCCCCTGGCATACTGACAGCTGTTCTCTTCTGGATGAGAATGCTGGCAACAGTGAGTCGCCATGTGTTGGCCATCCCCTCACCGTCAAATCATATACCCGAGACAGTGTCGGATCATTGCGGGTCTCCTTCTCTATATCTGCGTTAGTTACTGGCAATCGTTCAATTATTGACGAATAAAATATCTCGATAGGGTCCACTGCTGGTGCTTCCTCCACAGTAGGCAGTGGCAGGCGTGATAGCCCATCAGCATTTCCATGCTGTTTCGTGCCTTTATATTCTATTTCATATTGGTTCGCCCCTAGAAAAAGGGACCATCTTTGTAACCGTTGTGCAGTCATCACTGAAACGCCCTTCTTTGGATTAAAGATGGAGACAAGTGGTTGGTGGTCAGTCAGCAAGGTGAACTTGTGCCCATGCAGATAGTGGTTGAATTTTTTTACTCCCCATACTAGGCTGAGGGCCTCCCTGTCAATCTGGGTGTAGTTGCGCTCGGCTGAGGTTAGTGACCGAGACGCAAAGGCTACTGGCCTCTCCAACCCGTCTGGGAATTTGTGCGACAGCATCGCTCCAATACCATAGGGTGATGCATCACATGCCAAACGAATTGGTAGTGCTGGGTTGAAATGGGCCAACACCTCTTTTGATGTGATCAATTCTTTGCACTTCTGGAAAGCTCGTTTATGTTCGTCATTCCACTTCCATGGTACCCCTGTTTGCAGTAGGGTGTTCAGTGGGTGTAATACCGTAGACAAATTTGGTAAGAACTTATGGTAGTAGTTTACCAGCCCGAGGAACGACCTCAGTTGTGACACATTTTCCGGTGCTGGAGCCTTGACTACTGCCTCAATCTTTTCAGGTGACTTATGTAACCCCTCTTCATTGATGACGTGGCCACAATACGAGATCTGCTTCTGGAAAAACTCGCACTTGTGGCGATTAGCTCGTAGCCCATATTCCTTTAATCTAGTGAGCACCTTCTCCAGGTTGGCGAGGTGATCACTGTCATTGTCGCCCGTGACCAGGATGTCGTCCAAATAACACTGGGTCCCTGGAATCCCTTGCAGGACTTGATCCATCGCCCTTTGCCAAATAGCCGGAGCCGATGCTACTCCGAACACCAGCCGGTTGTATTGGTAGAGACCTTTATGAGTGTTGATCGTGAGGTATTGTTTCGAGGCTTCTTCTACCTCCATTTGCAAGTACGCCTGGGCTAGATCAATTTTGGTGAAGCGTTTACCTCCAGATAGCGAGGCGAAAATATCCTCAATTCGTGGAAGCGGATATTGTACCGTGTGAAGGACTGGGCTCACTGTCACCTTAAAATCCCCACAGATGCGGACCTTCTTTGGTTCCCCAGGCCTATTACTCAATGACCTCTTCATTACAGGAACGATGGGCGTAGCCCACTCACTCCAGTCTACTTTGGACAGTACTCCTGAACGTTCCAACCCTTCCAGCTCTGCTTCAACGGCTGGTCTGATCGCATAAGGCACTGGTCTGGCCTTAAGAAACTTTGGGCTTGCATTTTCCTCTATTTTAATTGTTGCTGTTATGCCTTTTAGTGTTCCGAGTCCCTCCTGGAACACTTCTTTTACGTCAGTTAGCATTTTTTGACAGTCGTCCAGGTGTGACGTCGTCATCCTTTTTGGCCTCAACCTTCAGTGCCTGTATGGAATGCCAATCTAATTGTATCTTCTGGATCCATTCACGTCCTAGTAGTGGTGGTCCTCCATCTGGCATTACATATAGGTCTATTTTAGGTATTTCCTGGCCTCTGTATATCACTTTCACCCTTATTTTTCCTTTGGGGTAGGCTTTTTGCCCCGTGTACATCTTCAAGACAATCTCTGTAGCTTTCAAGGGTATGTGTGAAAATAGCCACTTGTCGTCCCTTTGGTTTATGACTGTCAGGGCTGATCCTGTGTCCAATTCCATTATCACTTGGACTCCGTCTATCTTGAGTGTGACCCAGATAGTCTGGTGATCCTCCATTTTGGTTACCTTATGTAGTTTCAGACAACCCAGCTCCTTGCTTCCGGAGTCTGTATCACTTTTCTGTTCGTCTGAACTACTGTCCATCACCTTATGTACCTTTTTGTACTTCTCCTGTGGAGATTTCTTGCTGTTGGTTTTCTTCCCTGACCTGCAGACTCTTGTTATGTGTCCTGCTTTTCCACACTGTCTGCACACTTGGTCCTTGAACCAACAATCCTTCTGGTCGTGTGTTGTTCTGCCGCAGCGATAACACTTCCCTGTTCCATATGACATTTCATTGGTGCCACATTCTTGTGGTTTCCGTTGTATCTCTGCAGCACCCCTTGCGGCTGCTTCGTGTGATACTGCCATGCTGAAAGCCTTGTCCAGCGTAAGATCCTTTTCTGATAGAAGCCGTTTCTGGGTTCCCTCACTTTGAAGCCCACACACAAACTTGTCCCTTAACGTATCTACTAGTCCCACTCCAAATTGGCAGTGTTTCGATAGCTTGCGCAGTTCCGTTAAGTACTCAGCATTACTTTCGTCTTTATGCTGGTTCCTTTTGTGGAACTTAAATCTTTCTGCTATCAGCAGCGGTGTGGGGTTTAAGTGGTCCTGTAGGATTTCTACTATGCTTTCGAAATTCTTATCCACAGGCTTCTCTGGGGTTATTAGATTTCGCAGTAAGCCATAAGTTTTTGCACCCATGGAATTTAACAAAACCAGTGCTTTCCTAGCATCTGGCACTTCATTCGCCCTGCAGTACACCTCAATACGTTCCACATATGTCGCCCAATCTTCGACTTCATTGTCGAACGTAGAGATACTGCCACTCTTCGGCATCCCTGGGTGTGATTTAACTGTCAAAAATGGCATCTCCCGCGCCCTCCCTTCTTCTCCGCTGGCACAATATGGCGTCTCCCGTGCTTTCCTTTCTTCCCGCGCTCGCCCTTCTTCTCTGCTGCGGCTTCTAAAAATGGCGTCTCCCGCGCACTTCCTTCTTCTCTGCAGCTCAATGGTGTCTGCTGCGCTCTCCCTTCTTCTCCCCGCGGACACTGTTCAGCCCTTGAGCCCTGGCTGTGCTCTGTGCGGTTTTTTTTTCTGTGCACCTTTCCCTTTTCCGCCGCTCGGTCCTGAACCCGGCTGCTGCTTTACCCTCTCTCTCTCTGTTTTGTTTTTCCTCGACGCCGCTCGGTTTTCAACCCCCGGCTGTGCACTGTGCACTTCACCCTCTCTCTTACCCCGTCGACGTTGCTCGGCTTTTTCTCTGCTGTCGGTCGGATCCAGCCGCCGCTGTCCGGGAAGGGTCTGCACTGTACCTGTTGTCAGTCTGTTGCTGGATCGTCGTGGCTGGGGAGCCAAGCCCGGCTCTCAACAGCCTCCCCTGCTGTGTTCGCTCTCTGCCGGACGACTGGGCGATTGCTCGTGGTCGACGCCCGTGCTTCTGGCCTCGACTTTCTTCCACCGCCCTCCCGGAGCAAATCCTTGAAGGGAAATGCAGGGTTGCAGGTAGATTCGAATCAACACTCGTCGCCACTGTTAGATCCGTGATTCTGAGAGTATGATGTTTTCAAGTAACTACACGGATGCTGTAACTTAACAATCAACAGGTGTTTACTGGAGTAGGGTAGTCTCAAGACTGGGGGTACAGAGGCATGCTCAAGGCTTATATACAGGTGTGGTCACAGCTGGTACTACAGTATACAGGAGCTGTAAAAGTAGTTCTCTTTTAAAGGTACACACACTACAAAACTAATTACAATTAACACTTTTAACATGCGACATTAGCTGAAAATAGACTATTTATATATTCAGTCTTTGGGGAGGCTTCCTGATCCTTTCTGGATCGCGCCTTTCTCGAGTGTCTTGCTCTTGGTGCGGAGGCGATTCTGGCCCCCTGTCGTCGGTTGGTTCATCAGCTTCCGATGCTACTGTTTCTGGGGTAGATGCGACCTGTACGTCGGGTTCATCACCAGGTACGTATGGGCGAGGCATGGGGTTGACTTGTTCCTGTGACTCTAGGATTTGGTCAGCATGGCGTCTCACGATGCTCTCCCCAACGTTCACTGTGTACATTAGTGGGCCCTGCCGTGTGCATATCGTTCCTGGCTGCCATTTTTCTGTTCGGTAGTCGCGGGCCAAGACTGGTTGCCCTACATTGAAGCTCCTTGTTGGCTTCTCATGGATGTGCTGGAATTGCTTACTCTCAACATCTCTTCGTACGTTTGGTCTGAGCAAATCCAGGCGAGATCTTAACCTTCGGTTAAAGAACATCATGGCTGGGGCCTGGTTGGTGACTGCATGTGTCGCATTCCGGTAGGCGAACAAGAAATTGTCCACCTTGTGCTGCAGCGGAATGTTGTCATTGTACATAGCCTTTATTGCCTTCTTAAAGGTTTGTACAAACCTCTCAGTCAATCCATTTGTGGCTGGATGATACAGGGCGGATGTGTAATGCCTTACCCCATTCTTTTTCAAGAACCTCCGGAACTCTTTGGACACAAACTGTGGTCTGTTGTCGGAGCAAATCTGTTCTGGCAAGCCATTCCTGGCAAAAATGGTCTGTAGGACTGCAACAGTTTTCTCCGTGGTGGTGGAGGACATTTTGATGACCTCAGGCCATTTTGAGTGCGCATCCACGGCTATTAAAAACATTGAGTCCATGAATGGACCAGCAAAATCAATATGCACCCATTGCCATGGAGATGAGGGCCACTCCCATGGGTGTAGAGGGGCCTGTGGTGGTGCATTTTGGACTTTCTGGCATCCTGAGCAGCTCTTGGTCAGGTCCTCGATTTGTTTATCGATTCCCGGCCACCAGACATAAGCCCTGGCTAGGCTTTTCATTTTTACCCCTCCCAGATGACCCTCATGAAGCTCATTGAGCACTCTATCCCTTAGCTTGGGTGGAATTACCACTCGGGATCCACACATCAAGGTCCCCCGGCACACTGACAGCTGTTCTCTCCTTGTCGAGAATGCTGGCAACAGTGAGTCGCCATGTGCTGGCCATCCCTTCACTGTCAAATCATATACCCGAGACAGTGTCGGGTCATTTCGGGTTTCCTTTTCGATACAAGCATTAGTTACCGGTAGGTATTCAACTATAGTCGAATGGAATATTTTGACAGGATCCACTGCTGGTGCTTCCTCCACAGTAGGCAGTGGCAGGCGTGATAGCCCATCAGCATTTCCATGCTGTTTCGTGCCCTTATATTCAATCTCATAGTGGTGCGCCCCTAGAAAAAGTGACCACCTTTGTAGTCGTTGCGCAGTCATCACCGGAATGCCCTTCTTCAGATTAAAAATGGAGACAAGAGGCTGGTGATCAGTCAGCAAGGTGAATTTCTGGCCGTGCAGATAGTGATTCAACTTTTTCACTCCCCAGACTAGGCTGAGGGCCTCCCTGTCAATCTGGGCGCAGTTACGCTCGGCTGAGGTTAGTGATCGTGACGCGAAGACTATTGGCCTCTCTGAGCCGTCCGAGAATTTGTGCGACAGCACCGCTCCAATGCCGTAGGGTGACGCATCACATGCCAACCGAATTGGTAATGCTGGGTTGTAATGGGCCAATACCTCTTTCGATGTGATTAGTGTTTTGCTCTTCTGGAAAGCTCGTCTACATTCGTCACTCCACTTCCATGGCACCCCAGTTTGCAGTAGGGTGTTCAGTGGGTGTAGTATTGTAGACAGATTTGGCAAGAACTTATGGTAGTAGTTTACCAGCCCGAGGAACGACCTCAGTTGTGACACATTTTCCGGTGCTGGAGCCTTGACTACTGCCTCAATCTTCTCTGGGGACTTATGTAACCCCTCTTTATTGATAACGTGGCCACAATACAAGATCTGTTTTCTAAAAAACTCGCATTTGGGGCGGTTAGCTTGGAGCCCATATTCCTGCAATCTAGTGAGCACCTGCTCCAGGTTGGCAAGGTGATCACTGTCATTTTCGCCCGTGACCAGGATGTCGTCCAAATAACACTGGGCCCCTGGGATCCCTTGCAGGACTTGTTCCATTGCCCTCTGCCAAATAGCCGGAGCTGATGTTACCCCGAATACCAACCGGTTGTATTGGTAGAGACCTTTATGGGTGTTGATTGTGAGGTATTTTTTTGATGCTTCTTCTACCTCCATTTGCAGATACGCCTGGGCCAGATCAATCTTAGTGAAGCGTTTCCCTCCAGATAGCGAGGCGAAAATATCTTCAATCCGCGGAAGTGGATATTGTACGGTGTGAAGGACCGGGTTCACTGTTACCTTAAAGTCCCCACAGATGCGAACCTTCCTTGGTTCCCCAGGCGTGCTGCTCAACGACTTTTTCATCACAGGGACGATGGGTGTAGCCCACTCGCTCCAGTCTACCTTGGACAGTACACCTGAATGTTCCAGACACTCCAGCTCTGCTTTGACGGCTGGGCGGATCGCATAAGGTACCGGTCTGGCCCTAAAAAATTTTGGGCTTGCGTTTTCTTCAATTTTAATCATTGCTGTCATGCCTTTTAGTGTTCCGAGTCCTTGCTGGAACACTTCTTTCGCGTCAGTTAGGATCTTTGACAGTCGCCCAGGTGTGACTTCGTCATCCTTTTTGTCAGCCACAGTCAGTGCCTGTATGGAATGCCAATCCAGTTGTATTTTCCGGATCCATTCACGTCCCAGTAATGGTGGTCCTCCATCTTGCAATACATACAGGTCTAGTTTTGGTGTTTCCTTACCGTTATATATAACGGTCACCCTTATTTTTCCTTTGGGGTAGACTTTTTGCCCCGTGTTCGTCTTCAAAATAATTTTTGTGTCTCTCAAGGGTATGTGTGAGAATAGCCACTCGTAGTCCCGTCGGTTTATGACTGTTAGGGCTGATCCTGTGTCCAATTCCATCTTTACCTGGACTCCTGCTATCTTGAGAGTGACCCAAATGGTTCGGTGATCCTCCGTTGTGATCACATTATGTAGTTTCAGACAACTCAGTTCCCTGCTTTTGGAGTCGTTATCACTCTTTTGTTCATCTGAACCATTCTCCGTTATCTTATGTACCTTCTTGTACTTTCCTTTGGTCGGTTTCTTATTGCTGGTTTTCTTTCCCGACCTGCAGACTCGTGCTATCTGTCCTACTTTTCCACACTGTCTGCACACTTTGTCTTTGAACCAGCAATCATTCTGGTCGTGTGTTGTTCTGCCGCCACGATAGCACTTCTCTGTTCTGTATGACATTTCGTTTGTGCCATATTCTTGCGGTCTCTGTTGTGTCTCTGCAGCGCCCTGTGCTGCTGTTTCATATGATACCGCAATGCTGAAAGCCTTTTCCAGCGTAAGGTCCTTTTCAGATAAAAGCCGTTTCTGGGTTCCTTCACTTTGAAGCCCACACACAAACTTGTCCCTTAAGGTATCTGCCAGTCCCGCTCCAAACTGGCAGTGTTTCAATAGTTTGCGCAGTTCTGTTAAATAATCAGCATTGCTTTCATCCTTATGCTGGTTCCGTTTGTGAAACTTGAATCTTTCTGCTATCAGCAGCGGTGTGGGGTTTAAATGTTCCTTTAGTATCGTTACTATATCTTCAAAACTCTTTTCCATTGGCTTCGTTTGGATTACTAGATTTCGTAATAAACCATACGTCTTTGCACCCATTAAATTTAACAATACCGACGCTTTCTTGTCATCTGACACCCCATTTGCCTTGCAGTACACCTCTATTCGTTCGACATATGTAGTCCAATCTTTGACTTCATTGTCAAATGCGGTGATACTGCCACTCTTCGGCATTTTGGGTGCGGTTTAAAATGGCGTCTCCCAATGGCTTAAAATGGCGTCTCCTGCGCTTTCCTCCCTCCCCCGCTGCTGCCGACGCTGCTCCCGGCGGTTCTCATGGCAATGGTGGCGCCCTGCAGGTTTCGCGCGCTTCTCCTGCGCTGCTGCCAACGCCGCTCTCGGCGGTCCTCGTGGCAATGGCGGCGCCTCGCGGGTTTCTGCGCATTTCTCTCTCTCTCTCTCCGACGCTGCTCGGCCCCTGAACACCGGCTGTGCCCTGTGCGCTCTGCCCTCTCTCTCTCTCCCCCGTCGACGCTGCTCGGCCCTTTGCTGTGCCGCTCGGTCGGGCTCTAGCCCGCCGCTGTCCGGGAAGGGTCTGCGCACTACCTGTTGCCAGCCCGTTTCGCTGGACCACCTCGACTGGAAAGCCAAGCCTGGCTCTCGACAGCCTCCCCCGCAATTCTCGAGTCTCTGCTGGATGACTGGGCGGTTGCCCGTGGTTGACGCCCGAGTCTCTGGCCTTGACCTCCAATCCACTGATCTCCAGGAACGAATCCCCGGGAGGTGATGCAGAGTTGCAGGTAGGTTCAAACCTGCCTCGTCGCCAATGTTACATCCGTGTATAATAAGACACAGACTGCGGAGAATGGTACAACAGGTGTTTAACTCAACGTGGCTCACACTGCAACTGATCTGTACAGATTACTACTCAGTGTTGTATACAGGTGTGGTCACTGCCGGTACTGCAGTACACATGAGCTATAAAACATAGTTCCCCCCTTAAAGGTATATATATTACAGCAAGGGCTTCCACTCCCTCAACGTGCAGCTGGTGTGCAACCACAGGAAAGATATTTTGCATGTTTGCGCGAAGTACCCTGGCAGTTGTCATGACTCGTTCATCCTGCCGCAGCCTAGTGTGCCTCCGCTCTTCAATTCACCAAACCAACTTTCTGGGTGGCTACTTGGAGACAAGGGCTATCCCCTGAAGACGTGGCTGATGATGCCATTGAGGAGGCCATCGAATGAAGCTGAGGAGTGCTATAATGCCAGCCACATTTCGACCAGATCCATTATCGAGGAAACCATCGGCTTGCTGAAGATGCGATTCAGATGCCTTGATAGATCAGGTGGAGCCTTACACTATTCAGCAGCCAGGTTCTCCAGAGTCGCTGTGGTCTGCTGTGCACTTCACAACATCACACAGCATCATGGCGTGCAGCTGCTTGAGGAACAAGTAGCTCAGCGCATAGCCTCCTCAGATGAGGAGGAGGAGGAGGAAGACCTTGCAGAGGCGGATGCGCCAGTTCCAGCAGCACGCGAGCACATTGCTGCCCGTGATGCAAGGGATGCACTAATCTTTAACAGATTCACTTAAGCAGACTAATCAAACAAATGTGGCTGGCACCTTCTTAACACACCATACACAATGTACAAAAACCTGTGGGTTCCTAGCACTCTCACCACCATCATTACAAATGCAAGTCGCCCTGAGCCCTTAATGTGGAACTTCCATTACCGATATCACATAGGCCAGAACTTCAACTGTTTGCCATCACTTCTGTTTAATCCATTCACAAAAGGATGACAATGTCAAATATTGAAGAAAACAAAAGACAACAGAACAGAACACCCAAGTGACTACCCCTGTGACTAATTGTGCTTTATCTTCCTCTTACGCATGCTTCTACGTGGTGCCTCCCCTGTGGCTTCAGCAGATGTGGAGGCACCTTGCTCGCTTTCATGCTGCTCCTGCTTCGACACCTTTGGCAGGCGTCCTCTGGGTTTGCGAGCCTGTGAGGGCTCGGCAACAGTCTGCTCCTCCTGCGTCTGTGCAGGGGGTGAGACGCCCATCTCAGTTGGGTGAGAACTCTGGTGGGGCTCTGACCAAGGGCTACTCAGTGGCATGGGAGTGTGAGCGCTTGGAGAGGAGCCCCCACTTCCTTGTTGCCTTCCACCAACATCCCTGTCATGGGTCAGCCCCGCTTCAGTGCTAGCAAGTGGCTTGACAGCACCTTGCTGCACTTCAGGGGGGCCATGAGGACACATATCTGCACTGGCAGTCCTACTCAAAAGGACTTCCATGAAGCTCTGGTTTCCCTGCTCAATAGCTGCCCATTGCTCCTCCAGAGAAGTCAGTGTATTCTGAACATTCACCATGTTTCCTGACTCTGGCGACTTATTTCCTCAATGGCCGTAGCCAGCCTTTCCACGGAAGTTGCCATCCTTTCCGTGGTGGTGCGTTGATGCGCCATTGCCTCCACAGAGGCACTGCTCATGTTAGACATTGTAAAGTCCGCGCCTCAATAATACACGGACTTCGGGAGAACAGTTTAACAGGTATTTTACTGAACAAGAGACAGCTTGAAACTGAAACTACAGAAGCCTGCTAGGGCCTTTTATACAGGGGTGGTCACTGCCGGTACTGCAGTCTAAGACCAGTTATTCCCTTAAAGGTACATACACAACAATTCCTCCCCTTTTAGATAAACAGTACATAACATTCATTTAACAACTAAATAATAACTAATTACAATTACAATTACAATTTTCTCAGTGATATATACATCAACTGAAATAGTCATTTATAAGTTCAGTCTTTGAGGAGGCTTCCTGATCCGGCCTGGATAGCGCCTTTCTCGAGTATCCTGTTCTGGCAGTGGAGTCAATTCTGGCTCATTGTCATTGGTTGGTTCGTCAGCTTCCAATACCCCTGCTTCTGAGGTAGACGCAATCTGTACTTCGGGCTCATTACCAGGTGCACATGCTTGTGGTACAGGTTTGGCTTGTTCCTGTGACTCTAGAATCTGGTCAGCATGGCATCTCACGATGCTCTCTCCAACGTCCACTATGTACATTAGTGGTCCCTGCTGTGTGCATATCGTGCCTGGCTGCCATTTTTCTGTTCGGTAGTCGCGGGCCAAGACTAGTTGCCCTATCTTGAAGCTCCTGGTTGGCTTCTCATTTATGTGCTGGAACTGCTTATCCTCAACATCTCGTCTTATGTTTGGTTTGAGCAAATCCAAGCGACATCTTAGTCTCCGGTTGAAAAACAGTACAGCTGGAGTTTGGTTGGTTACTGCATGTGTCGCATTCCGGTAAGCAAACAGGAAGTTATCCACCTTGTGTTGCAGTGGTATGTCGTCATTATACATTGCATTTATGGCCTTTTTAAAGGTCTGAACAAACCTCTCAGCCAATCCATTTGTGGCTGGATAATATGGGGCAGATGTGTAATGTTTCACCCCATTATTCTTCAGGAACCTCCGGAAATCCTCAGACACAAACTGTGGGCCATTGTCGGAACAGATCTGTTCTGGCAACCCATTCCTGGCGAAGATGGTCCTTAGGACTGCAATAGTTTTCTCCGTGGTGGTGGAGGACATTATAATGACCTCTGGCCATTTCGAATGGGCGTCCACAGCGATTAGAAACATTGGCCTAGAAATTCAGTTGGTTGCGCCAGCAGTTAGCGCCTTAAGAGAAGTGAATTTTGGGCGCTATGCGTGTAGCGCCCGGGCGCAGCGCAGTTTGCGCCTCGCCCCAAATTAAGTTGACCCTTAGCGCCGGCGCAAAGTTTAGCGCCCGCCCGGCTGCGCGCGCAGAAAATGACGTCACATCCTCGTGCAACGCCCTTTGCGCGCCCCGATTCCAAACTTCAGTCGGACCGCCCCATTGTGCGGCTGGCGGCCAGAGCGTTTGTAAAATGGAACGCAACACAGCCGACGCGGGCCCCGGGGAGCGCAAATTAAAGGGCACGTACCCTGCAGTATAAAGGGCAGCCATTTTGCAGCAAACACTCTTGTGCAACGGATTTCTGGACGCACAACAAGGAGGAGAGCTAACTGGTTTCGTGCAGCAATAGCTCAGGTATTTTTGGACTCAGGCCAAAGCGCTGCAAGTGCCCTGTTGGAAATTTGACTGTTTGCCAGCATTTGATGGGGGTTGCATGGGGTGCCAACGCGGAGTTTCAGCGCCATGTGCATAGGGCTCGCAGACGCGGGGTCAGAGGGGCAGCCCTGGCTAGAGGCAGAGGGGGCAACAGGCGTTGGCAATATAGGCCTTACCCAGTCAGGGTATACCGCCAGCAGCGCTCCTACCTCACCATGAGTGGCGCGCGATGTGTAAGAAGGCTGAGATTCCGAAAGGAGGTGGTTGCAGAGATCTGCCACCTGCTTCGCAGAGATCTGCGTCCAAAGCTCAGGTGCAGGACATCTCTGTCGGTGGAAGTGAAGGTGACGGTGGCCTTGAACTTCTATGCCACCGGCTCCTTCCAATCCGCTGTTGGGGACATAGCTAACATATCCCAGTTCGGCGTGCATCGCTGCATCCGCCAGGTGACCGATGCCCTTTTCAGAAGGAGACGCCAATTCATCTCCTTCCCCATGGCCCTGGAGAGCCAGCATCAGCGTGCAGTGGGATTTGCTAGACTCGCGGCCTTCCCCTTGGTGCAGGGCGCCATTGACTGTACGCATGTGGCTTTGCGGGCACCTCTGGAGCATGGCGAGCAGTATCGCAACCAGAAGGGCTACCATTCTCTCAATGTGCAGCTGGTGTGTGACCACAAGCAGCGCATCCTGGCTGTCAATGCCTGCTTTCCAGGCTGCTGCCACGATGCCTTTATCCTGCGGCAGAGTACTGTGCATGACATGTTCGAGGCACAGCCTCCCCCAAGAGGATGGCTACTCGGGGACAAAGGCTATCCTTTGTGTACCTGGCTCATGACCCCGCTCCGCGCGCCCAGGACTGCTGCTGAAGAGGCATACAATGAGAGCCATCAAAGGAGCAGAAACATCATCGAGCAAACTATTGGGGTCCTCAAGCAGCGGTTCCGCTGCCTTGATCGTTCCGGCGGATCTCTGCAGTATTCGCCGCACCGGGTCTCCCAATTTGTCGTAGTTTGCTGCATGCTGCACAACCTGGCTCTCCGCAGGATTCAGGCACTGCCACCTGACGTTGGACCACCACCTCAGGAGGAGGAGCAGGAGGAGCAGGAGGAGGAGGAGGAGGAGGAGGAGTACGTTCCCAGGAGGGAGCGACAAGGTCCAAGGGCCGTCCGTTGCCAGCTTATTGAACGTAACTTCTAAGCCCCCTGTCAGGGAATGCCTTGTGGCCATGAAGCAAGATGAATGCAGCCGCTCCGCAAGCCCTCAGCCGGCGAAGGCAACAAAGACTAACAAGAACAACCATGGACACTGTCTGAATAAAGATACATTTATATTTGACAAAAATGAAACCCCTTCCCACATGAATCCCAAAAACAATCAACGGCCCCCACAAAAAGTGCAACAAACGACTTACTCCCACAACCTGGGGAGGAGTAACTCCACATTTGAACAAACCAGGCCTCAACCTCGGCCTTAACGCAAAAAACATACCCATAAACAAAACAACCATGGGCAAAATAAAGATGTCCACCGCCATATAAAATGAAAGCTGGCCACACCCTCTACTTAGTGGCCCGCGAGGGCGAGACCTTGTCCAGCCTTTTGGCGCCCCTGCCCGGCCTGCTGCTCCTCCGCAAGCTCTGCCCAGTGGCTGCTGCGAGGCTGGGGGAAGGTGCCTGAGGGTCAGATGTCCTTCCGCCAGATGGCCTTGGGGGGCGGCCTACACGGGCTTTGGGCCTCGAGGGGCCGGCTGTTGATTGGCACACATGTGCATGCCCACCATCAGCTCCAGCCGCTTGCCGTTGACGCGCCACTGGGGGAGTGGCGGCAACGGATGGCGCAATGTGGGCAAGCTGGCGTATTGGAGGCGCTGGCTGGTGATGTCGCACGCTGGCACTCGCCCGGGCATGCACTGCACGATCCGCACCAATCAGCCGAAGGGCGGATCGCTGTGCTGCTGCAGCGCGGCGGGTGTCCTGGCGATGCCTGGCTGAGGCAGCGCGTGTGGCAGCAGTGAATGCCCCTGTTGCCCTGGTCTGCGCCCGCATCACATCCGCCACTGACTTGACGGCATCAGCCAGCGACTCCATCGCCGGAGGCATCCGTTCCACTACCTCCATCATCATCCGGCCACTCTCGGCATTTGATGCCCCAAACTCCCGCACACTGGTCGCCAGCGACTCGATGGCCTCAGGCATCCATCCCACCACCTGCATGAGCTCTGTGTGGCGGCGGTCCGAATCCTCGGCCATTTGGTCCAGCTGGCGCACCTCCTCCGAGGTGAAGGTGGCCGGACTGGAGGCGGGACTCTCCCGCTGGGGAGCAGGGGTCCGAGCTAGGCGACCCTTGGCGCGTTGCTGGCGCCGAATGTCCGAAGCAACTGCACTCCCCTCCGATCCTTCCCCCCTCTGGGGGGAAGGCCGCGGCCCACCTGCAGCCCTCCTGGGTGGCTGGACGCCACTGGTCCCAGCAGCTGCACTCCCCTCCGAAAGTTGCTCCAGGCTCTCGTCCAGGGAAGACGTGTCCAACACTTCGCCCTCTGCTGCGGGACCTGAGTCCTCCCCTGATGGTCCGGGTTGCTCTTCCTCCTCCTCCTCCTCCTCCTCCTCCTCCTCCTCCTGTTCGGAGGGCTATCACTGGCAGCTTCAGGGAGCTCTTCGTCACCAGCTGAAAGCAGGAAGGCACAAGAGTAGCTTCAGAGTGAGGAGAGGGCGTCAGCGAGGGAGTCATGACTGGTGGCATTCAGCGCATTGGTGGCACAGTGGCAAAGGAGGTAGCTCGGATGCGCAAGTGCGACGAGAGAGGGCCAAAAGGCGAGGTCCTTACCATTGCCGGGCAGCGGGGGGTCGGCTTCTCCGCACGCTCTGGGCACAATCACGCGGCCTCCCATGAGGCCACTCACTCGCTCCTCCTGGGGAGTGAGCTTCTGGAACTTGGCGCGGCCTCCCCCGGTGATGTCGCGGCGCTTGCGATTATTCGCAAGTTTAGCCTGCAAGAGAAAGGACGGGCTCTAAGTACGGTGTGTAGCCGTGACGTAGTGTGCACTGCCTCCCATGGTGGAATAGCTTGGCCAGAGTGTAGCCCTGATCTAGTGTGCACTGCCTCTCATGGTGGAATAGCTTGGCCAGTGTGTAAAGTGCAGAATGTGCAATTGATGCTCATGACTGTCCCAAAGCTGCTGGCTGAGGGCTGCCTATTAGGCCTTTCAGGTCCCTTTGCCCATCATGTCAGGTGTACATGCAAGAATGAGGAGGAGAGTGGAAAGGGTACTCACCCTGACAATCCTGGTCAGGTCATTGTATTTCTTCCGACATTGCACCTTGTCCCTGGGGGCATCGCCGTAGGACGACACCCTGGTGGCGATCTCCCTCCAGGCTTTGGTGTAGACGCGGTGGGTGGGATTCCTGCCAGTGTCTGGGAACAAGATCCTGTGCCTCTTCTCCAATGCTGTCAGCATGATATCCAGATCACGCTCTGAGAAGCGCAGGGCACGCTCACGGGCCTTCTCATGCGTTGCCATGGCTCCTTGGGCTCAGCAGCAGTGTTGAGGCCTAGTTTGAAAGCTGCAGTGTGCAGGGCGTGGCAGCAGACCAAATCGTCCCTTCCCCCTTTAAGAGCTGGCCGGCGTCACGGGGTCTGCTGTCAATCAAAAAATGACCGCACCCGCGCTGCGCCCCGCCTCGGCGCTATCCCTCTGCACCGCCGGCTTAGCGCCTAAAGATAGTCGTGTAACGCCTCTTTTAGCGCTCCAGCAACCTCTTAGGGCGAAGCAACTGAATTTCGGCGAAGGGGGCGCAACTTTGGGGCGGGCGCTAAAGTCGGGCGGGCACTAACGTTAGCGCCCCAAAACTGGCAAAACTGAATTTCTAGGCTATTGAGTCCATAAATGGACCAGCGAAATCAATGTGCACCCGTTGCCATGGAGATGAGGGCCACTCCCATGGATGTAGCGGGGCCTGTGGTGGAGCGTTTTGGACCTTCTGGCATCCTGTGCATCTCTTGGTCATCTCCTCGATTTCTTTATCGATTCCCGGCCACCACACAAACGCCCTGGCTAGGCTCTTCATTTTTACCCCTCCCAGATGACCCTCGTGAAGCTCATTGAGTACTCTATCTCTCAAATTGGGTGGAATTACCACTCGGGATCCACACATCAAGGTTCCCCGGCACACTGACAGCTGTTCCCTCCTTGGCGAGAATGCTGGCAACAGTGAGTCGCCATATGCTGGCCATCGCTTCACCGTCAAATCATAGACCTGAGAGCGTGTCGGGTCATTTCGGGTTTCCTTCTCAAGACTTGCGTTTGTAACAGGCAAACATTCGACTATGGTCGCATGGAATATCTCCACCGGGTCCACTGCAGGTGCTTCTTCTGCCGTAGGCAACGGGAGGCGCGACAGCCCATCAGCGTTTCCATGTTGTTTCGTACCTTTGTACTCTATGTCATACTGATGTGCCCCTAGAAAAAGTGACCATCTTTGCAGCCGTTGCGCCGTCATCACCGGAACGCCCTTCTTTGGGTTTAAAATTGAGACCAGGGGTTGATGATCAGTCAGTAGGGTGAATTTCTGCCCGTGCAGATAGTGATTGAACTTCTTCACCCCCCACACCAGGCTGAGGGCCTCCCTGTCAATCTGGGCGTAGTTACGCTCGGCTGAGGTTAGCGAGCGCGATGCAAAGGCTATTGGCCTCTCTGAACCGTCACGGAATTTGTGTGACAGGACCGCTCCAATGCCGTAAGGTGACGCATCACATGCCAACCGAATCGGTAGTGTTGGGTTGCAGTGGGCCAATACTTCTTTTGAAGTGATTTGGCATTTACATTCCTGAAAGGCACGCTTACACTCATCACTCCATTTCCATGTTACACCAGTTTGAAGGAGGGCGTTCAGTGGGTGCAGAATTGTAGATAAATTCGGCAAGAACTTATGGTAGTAGTTCACCAACCCGAGGAACGACCTCAGTTGCGACACATTTTCTGGTGCTGGAGCCTTGACTACAGCCTCAATCTTGTCCGGCGACTTATGCAACCCTTCCTCATCAATCATGTGGCCACAATATGAGATTTGTCTCCTGAAGAACTCGCATTTGGGACGGTTGGCTCGTAGCCCATATTCCTGCAATCTCGTGAGCACCTGTTCCAGGTTGGCAAGGTGTTCATTGTCATTTTCGCCCGTAACCAGGATGTCGTCCAAATAACACTGGGTCCCCGGGATCCCTTGCAGGACTTGTTCCATTGCCCTCTGCCACATAGCCGGGGCCGATGCTACCCCAAATACCAGTCGATTGTACTGGTAAAGGCCTTTGTGAGTGTTTATCGTGAGGTATTTCCTAGATGCTTCTTCCACCTCCATTTGTAGATACGCTTGAGCCAGGTCAATCTTTGTAAAATGTTTCCCTCCAGATAGTGAGGCGAAAATATCTTCTATCCGCGGAAGCGGATACTGTACTGTGTGCAGGACTGGGTTCACAGTCACCTTGAAGTCCCCACAGATGCGAACCTTCCTTGGCTCCCCAGGTGTGCTGCTCAATGCTTTCTTCATTACAGGAATGATGGGTGTGGCCCACTCGCTCCAGCCCACCTTAGACAGCACCCCCGAACGCTCCAGACTCTCCAGTTCAGCTTCCACAGCTGGGCGTATCGCGTATGGCACCGGTCTGGCCTTGAAAATTTTGGGGTTGCGTTTTCCTCAATCTTTATGGTTGCCTTTACTCCTTTTAGAGTCCCAAGTCCTTGTTGGAACACCTCTTCCGCGTCAGATAGAATTTGTGACAGACGTCCAGGTGCAACGTCATCATCTTTTTTGTCAGTCACAGTTAGTGCCAGAATGGAATGCCAATCCAATTGTAGTCTTCGGATCCATTCATGTCCCAATAATGGTGGTCCTCCATCTCGTAGTATATACATGTATAGTTTCTGTGTTTCCTTTCCGTTATATTCAACTGGCACCCTTATTTTTCCTCTGGGGTAGAACTTTTGCCCCGTGTATGTCTTCAATACAATGGACGTGTCCTTTAAGGGTATGTGTGAGAATAGCCGCTCATAGTCTCGTCGATTCATGACAGTTAGGGCTGATCCTGTGTCCAATTCCATCTTCACTGGGGACCCTGCTATCATGAGGGTGACCCAAATGGTTCGGTGATCTTCTTTTGCGATCACGTTGTGTAACTTTAAACAACTTAGTCGCCTGCTCCCGGAGTCCTTATCACTCTCCTGATCTTCTGAACTATTATCTGTCAGTTTCTTTACTTTCCTGTACTGTTCCTTAGTAGTTCTTGTCATGTTGGTCTTCTTTCCCGACCTGCAGACTCTTGCTATATGTCCCATTTTCCCGCATTGCCTGCATATTTTGTCTTTAAACCAGCAGTCCTTCTGCTCATGGGTTGTTCTGCCGCAGCGATAGCACTTTTCGGCTCCTTACGCCATTTCGTTAGCGCTGTATTCTTGTGGTTTCTGTTGTATTTCCGCAGCTCCCCGTGCTGCTGCTTCGTAGGATACTGCCACGCTGAAAGCCTGTTCTAGCATCAGGTCCTTTTTTGAAAGTAGTCGTTTCTGGGTTCCTTCACTCTGGAGCCCGCAGACAAACTTATCCCGTAAGGTGTCTGCCAGTCCTGCTCCGAACTGGCAGTGCTTCGATAACTTGCATAGTTCCGTAAGATAGTCAGCATTGCTCTCATCTTTGTGCTGGTTTCTTTTATGGAACTTGAATCTTTCTGCTATCAGCAGTGGTGCAGGGCTTAGATGTTCCTGTAAGATATGATCAATCTCCTCAAAACTTTTCTCCATTGGTTTAGCTGGGGTAATTAAATTCCGCAATAGGCCATACGTACTCGCACCCATCAGATTTAATAATACCGACGCCCTCTTTCCATCAGCCACCTCATTTGCTTTGCAGTACACTTCAATTCTTCCCACATACGTGGTCCAGTCTTCTACCTCGTTGTCGAAAGCAGTGATACTGCCACTTTTCGGCATCTTGGGCGATATAAAATGGCACCTCCCGCACTTTTGCTTCTTCCCCTTACTGCCACGCTGCTCCTAGCGTTCTACGGGGTAATGGCGGTGACCCGCAGCTTCGGCGCGTCTCGCTTTCCTTCCCCCCCGTTTAGTTTCTCTCCGCTGTCCTGTTCTCAAGCACCGACCGCGCCCTGTGCGCTCCACCCTCTCTCTCTTGTTTTCTTTTCCCGGCGATGCTACGTGGCCCGATTTGTAGAGCTGCTCGATCGAGCTTGAGCCCGCCGCAGTCCGGAAGGGTCAGCACGCTACCTGCTACCAGCACGATTCGCTGGAACCACAGTCTCTCCCGCAATTCTCCAAACACCGATGGATTCTTCGGGCGGTTGCCCTCGGTCGACGCCCGTTGCTCAGACTACGACCTTCCAGGACCTTCCTTTCAGGCGAGATCCCCGTGAGATGATGCCACACTGCAGGTGAGTTCGAACTTACTCGTCGCCACTGTAAAGTCCGTGCCTCAATAATACACGGACTTCGGGAGAACAGTTTAACAGGTACTTTACTGAACAAGAGGCAGCTTGAAACTGAAACTACAGAAGCCTGCTAGGGCCTTTTATACAGGGGTGGTCATTGCCGGTACTGCAGTCTAAGACCAGTTATTCCCTTAAAGGTACATACACAACAGACATGGACTCCTCCATCCTCTCCACACTCGCAGTAACCCTGGAGACACAACCTGCCAGAGACTCCTGCATTTGTTCCTGGAGTTCTAGCACCGCTCTCTTTCTGGATGGACCCGGAGGCACAGCGTCCACATGCAGCTGAGCAGAGCTGGGAGCACCCTGCGCCTCCAACGAGGACTCTCCACTGCTGTCCCTGTCTCCACCATCTGCTGATGCTCACTTGTGAGCTGTGATACTCCAGGTGACAACGCTACTCTATCTCCCGAAGGACCCACCGAGGTGTGCATAACTGCACTGGTGCTGGGTGCGCTTAATTCTGCTGATGCTGTGCCCTCAGAGGTTGCAGGTTCCTCTAAGGAGTCTTCTGGCTCCACTTCTTCCTCCTGGACAGTGGGAAGGGGGGCTGTCGATGGTCCTGTAGGGGAGTAAAGGCATGAGTTAGACATGTGATATTAGCGTAGCACGCACGTGGACTTGTGCAGATGATCATAAGTCAATCTGTATGAGCATCAGAAGCCATATCAGTCACTCATGCAATGTAAATGAGAGAGATGCAAAACTATTCTGTCACCAGCTTGCTCTGCTGCGCCCGTCTGTCCGTCCCCCACTTCCAGATCCTCCTCGGCTCCAACAATCTCTAGGGCTGCCTCCTCAGCGCTGGTGGGATGGGTTATTGAGGGTGGCCCTCCTCCTGTCTTCGCCCTTTCCCTCTTATTGTGAGCTCTCTTTTCCTGCAATGAGGGACACAAGTGGAGTTTGAGTGAGAATGATGGAGTGAGTGTGGAGAATCCATAGCATAGATGCTTAGAAGGAGACAAAGATGGAGTGAGGTCCCAATACCAAGGACCCTCCCTGTGTGTTGTTAGTTGTTGTCATTGCATAACAGTGATAGGGAGTGTGAGGGCAGCATAGTCGAATAGTGAAGTGATTGTGTACATAGAGAGAGAGGGATGGTTAAGGGTGCAAGGGATGTAAGGGTAAAATGGGATGTGTAGGAGTAGGTTGACAATGCAGAGTGCTGATGCTGAGAGGAGATGGGGAGCAGAATGAGGGTGAAGGTGATGGTATACTCACTTTTCCTGTGCGGACAGGGTTTTTGAACCTCTTTCGGTACTGCAGCCAGGTTCTGCTGTATAACGATCTGGAGCTTACCTCCTGTGCCAGTTGCAGTCACACAGCTTTGGTCTGCTGGGGAGATTTTTTCCTCCCAGAGGAAGGAAAGAGCACCTCCTTTTGAGCTCTGGCTCCCTCCACCAGAGCATGGAGGCAGTCATCATTGAAGCGAGGTGAGGCCTTGGGCCTTGAGCTAGACATTTCAGGAATATCAACCACTTAGCTCAGTAGTCAGTCTGGAAGTACAGAGGGAGTTGGATAAGTACCTGAAGGAAAAAAATTTGCAGGGCTATGGGGAAAAAGTGGGGGAGTGGGAGTAGCTGAAGTGCTCTTGCAGAGAGCCAGCACAGGCTTGACGGGCTAAATAGCCTCCTTCTGTGCTGTAACCATTCTATGATTCTATGATTCTATACCCTCTTTGACCAAATTTTTGATCAACCTCCTATTCTTTCCTCCTTTGGTTCGGCATCAGGGTTTCCTTATAACTTGTGATGATTTCTACATTAAAGAAAATTAAATACTTTTTATTGTTGTAGTAATAGTGCAAAGATGTCTACACAACCAGCAGTCCACAACGAGATAGTGACACTGTTCAGAATATTTAGAACTAGAATATTTAATGAATCGTTCGAAGTTTTACAGGAAAGATTTTCATTCCTTTGTTTCCTTTCAGAGATTTAGCTGAACTCTCATATAATCGGCAACATAGGAATGACACAAAGGCACGCCTTTGAAACAACTTTTGCTGCTATCACATTGGGGGGGGAATTTTTCGGGGGGTCAGCGGGTGGCAGGTCTGGCGGGAACATTTTTTTTGACAGTGGGTCGGGACCCCGCTGTCAACCCGCAGCCATGCGACTTTCCCAGATGTCGGGTCTGTCAACGCTGAACAGACCCGACACGCAGTGACAAGGGAGACAATTCAGGTCATTATGACCTAGTTAACAGCCCATTAAAAAGTATTTTGAGCTCAACTTACCATTTTACGAGGCCGCTCAAGGGGGCCACGCTGCTCGGGGATCACGTTAGGTAAGGAGGCCGGGAGTTGTATGACCATGGAATCATCTTGACAGCTGCAAATGTGCTACAGCTGTTCACTTTCCAAGCACAGAAGCTGTTGCTTAACTGCATTTGGAAGACAGATTGAGCTTTATGCAGGTTGCAAGTGTTTGGAGCAAGCTCTCTATCCAGTGTCACCTCATTGGAACAACCTCACTCACCATTGACAGATCACTTCTGTCATGTCAAGTTCACCTGCCATCTATTACATCAGCATCAGTGCCCTTGAAACTATCTCACCTTGGTCCTCAGAATCCCACCATAATCAGCCCAACACCAGCAGCACCAGGCACACCAGCAGCACCAACAACAACACCAACCTTCTCCGCAATCAACTGATGCTGCAAGGACACAGGGCATCAGGACATTGCTGCCCGGGGCACCAGGGATGACCTCAGCATGGCCAGATTTACTTTACTTGATGCTGTGCACCCTGGCTGCCACATGATGCACCAGGTTGATACCACCCTACACCAACACTATAAAGCATCCCTGCAATGCCTAAGCCATTCCTTTCACACTCATCACCTTTGCTGTGGGTACCGTTATGTCTCACTATTCACTGCAACTCAGTAAGTCACTTCCAAAGATGCACATAAATCTGTTCAAGAACGCAAAGTGTTGAAAATAAAGGTTTCAATGTTTGACACCACATTAACAGAAACTTTACATGAACATTGGCTAAAACACACAAGTGCCTACCCTTGTGTGTTGTTAGTTGGTATGATTGCACTAGGATGAGGGTGAGGGTCAGTGTGAGGGGTGGCTAGTGAGATGGGGAAGTGATAATGTAGATAGAGAGGGATGGGTGGAAGTGCAAGGTAAGTTGGTGTGAGTAAGGATGTGCAGGAGTAGGGTAGGGAAGGCAGAGTGATGGGGATGTGATGAGTGGCACAGCAGGATGATGTTAAGTGTGGCTTTGCAGTAACGTGTCATGATCTACTGAGATCATTGAAAGATTTGCATCACTGCAGCCTGGTCCTCCTGACCATATCCCTGTTTGTGTCCTCCTGTGCAATGTGCAACCATGCTGCGTTGGTCTCCTGGGGAGGTCTATTCAACCCATTGGAAGGGAAGAGAACATCCCTGCATGCATAAGCATATGGAGGGAGTCATGGGAGAGCCTGGGTGCTGCCTTGCACCTCTATGCAGTGCTTGTCATTGTTTGCAGCACCTCAATGCTGTAGAACACTGACAGCACAAATGTCAAAATCAATTTGCGCATGGTCCCTTTAAGGAAACCAGCTGATGATGCATCATCAAATGACGTCATCATACCCACTTCCTTCAATTGGCTGGGAAATGTGCTGGGCGGGCTTAACATGCCCAATCAATGTAAATTCATTCTACAGAGTGGGCTGGAGCCAGCAGCGGGGCCAGGACCTGCCACCGACATCACCCGCCCCGGACCCGCTGAGGTAGGGGAAATCACATTATCTCTTCAGAGTTCTCCATTTTTACTCTGTTGACAGAAAAACATAGGCCCAGTAATTCCGTTCCAAACACGTGAGTACGGTCGGGGTACTCACGCGTCTGGCCGGAGGAAATGCCGGTTTTCAGCATGCACAGCGCATGTGGGGAAAACCGGCATTTCCTGTCCTCTGAACGAAGGGGTTCAGAGGCACAGCACATGCGACTGCACAGGCAGCGCGTGCGCAGTGAACTTCGCTGGTTTCATTCATGGATTCAGTGAGGTTAAGTCCTTACAACTTACACATGAAAAAAGCATGTGTAAAGTTGCTCCAGAGGCTGCGGAGGAAGATATATTTTATCGTGGAGCTTCTGAAAGGCAATATTTTTGTTTGGGAAAGGGAGGAAAGTTATTTTAAGAAAAGCTGAGGTAAGTTTTAAAGTTTATTTTTTTTTTTTTAAACGGGTTTTCAGTACTGTAGGTAGAAGGAGCAGTTGTGGCTGTGTGAATTGAATTTGCTGTGTTTATTAAATGTGAAAATGACTCCAACATTTTTAAGAAATAAACTTTTCATCAGTAATATATTCTTTTAAGTAATTATGTATGTATGTCCGTATATATTCCTTTACGTATATGTATGTATATATTCCTTTACTTATGTGTATGAATGTATGTATTTAATTATGACTTTCAGAGAAAGTAACTTATTGGAAAATCATAATTAAATACATACATTCATACACATAAGTAAAGGAATATATACATACATATACGTAAAGGAATATATACGGACATACATACATAATTACTTAAAAGAATATATTGCTGATGAAAAGTTTCTTTCTTAAAAATGTTGGAAATGTTACATTATTCATTTTAGAACAGTCATTTTCACATTTAATAAACACAGCAAATTCAATTGTCACAGCCACAATTGCTCCTTCTACCGACAGTACTGAAAACCTGTTTAAAAAAAAAAATTAAACTTTAAAACTTACCTCAGCATTTCTTAAAATAACTTTCCTCCCTTTCCCAAACAAAAATATTGCCTTTCAGAAGCTCCACGATAAAATATATCTTCCTCCGCAGCCTCTGGAGCAACTGTACTCATGCTTTTTTCATTTGTAAGTTGTAAGGACTTAACCTCACTGAATCCATGAATGAAATCGACGAAGTTCACTGCGCACGCGCTGCCTGTGCAGTCGCACACGCTGTGCCTCTGAACCCCTTCGTTCAGAGGACAGGAAATGCCTGTTTTCCCCGCATGCGCTGTGCATGCTGAAAACCGGCATTTCCTCCGGCCAGACGCGTGAGTACCCCGACCGTACTCACGCGTTTGGAACGGAATTACTGGGCCAACATTTTACATGTCAATAAAATGAAATATTTAACAATTGCACGATTTGCCCCCTCGCATCTGCGACTGAGGGTCCAAGGAGGTGCATTGCGCAAGAGGTCATCGTCGTACGTATCCTCACACTGTTCCCTTTCGGGAACTGTATGAAGTGGTGGAAGGATTTATGGCCACGTTAATGCTCCTTCCGTGACCATAACCATCTTCATACCAGCCATTAGGGTGGTTAGTCCTATGGCGTGAGGGTTTTACGGGCTCCCACAACCCATCTGAGGGGGGGGCCACCCACACCCGCGGACGCAAGTATCCCGCTGGATGTCCACCCAGAATTTATAGTTGGAGCTCCGACTCCACTTGCCGGGACTGTCTGGAGCGGGGTTCGAAACCCTACTCCTTCTGGCCCAGCGGCGGGGATGCTTACCGCTACGCAAAAGGCCCACTCCGCGCAAAAGGTGACACCCATACGTTTCCTGCGCCTTTTCCCTCCCCGTGACTGGAGCCCTATGCTGCCACTTGAAAGACCAAGCTATCATCTGTCCTTTTAGCGGCGCCTTGGACTTCTCATTACCAATGATGAGCAGGCGCTGCGCCTCCACCTCATTGAGGAGATTGCTGAGGTCATCATCAGTTCAATTGTGAGTTCTTTTAATGCCGTGAATTGTGCTCATTCCAGCCATTTCACGTTGCTAATCGGAGTGGGCCTTTGGCGTAGCGGTAGGATCCCCGCCACTGGGCCAGACGGGGTAGAGTTTCGAACCCCGCTCCAGACAGTCCCGGCAAGTGGAGTCGGAGCTCCGGCTCTAAATTCTGGGTTGACATCCAGTGGGATATTTGCGTCCGTGGGTGTGGGTGGCCCCCCTCCTCGTATAGCTTGTGGGAGACGGTAAAACCCTCCCGCCATAGGACTAACCACCCTAATGGCTGGTACAAAGATGGTTACAGTCACGGAAGAAGCGTTAATCACGGCCATAAATCCTTCCACCACTTCATACAGTTCCCCAAAGGGAACAGTGTGAAGACACGTATGACGACGACGTTGCTAAATAAATAAATGGAATGAAAAAAATTCTTTCAGGGCTTTTAAAAGTCTTTAAATTGCTTTAATTCTGTTTAAAACTACTTCAGATTCTTCAAAATAATGTAAACGTTTATAAAAGTTACCAAAAGCTTCATAAAAATACCAAAAACCTATTTAAAATGCTGCTCTGCATGTAAAAATGCTTTGCAGCTTGTGAGAAACATTGGGGGCGTGTCCTATTAAACTGAGACCTCAAGGGGCGTGTCTCAGTTGCACAGCACGCTCCAGGCTTCGCGCTGGCTGCACTCCTGGGCGGCGTGATGTCAGACGCTGCCCGGGATTCTTCTCTTTCAAAAAGGAATTCCAGGCGTCCCTGGAGGTGAACAGCAGGCGCGTCGGGTAAGTGCAGATCGGGGGCTTGCACGCGCAGCAAGCCCCCGATCCGAATTTCTGCCCCATAGTAATTAGAGATTTTCTTTTTGCTTTCAAAATTCAACTCTTTTTTTCATAGAAGAACACAAAATGTGGTGAAGGAAGAAACTTTATTGACATGACTCTTTCTCTTTCAGCTTAATACAATTTATGAATTTTAGAGAACATTTATATTTTAATCATCAAATAAAGCTAGAACAAGTGTGTGATCAGTAGAGTCTGTCGTGTCTTTTTGTCTTCCTCTCCCCCACCACACACAATGACAGCCTGTGTTTAAAAAAAAGCTGACACACCAGTATAATACTGAGGGAGTGCCATCTTTAGGTTGAGACGTTAAATCGACGCCCCATCTGCCTTCTCGGGTGGATGTAAATGATCCCATGGCACTATTTCAAGAAGAGTTGAGGAGTTGTCCCAGTGTCCTGCCCAATATTTATCCCTCACCCAACATGGAAAAAACAGATTATCTGGTTACTTATCTTATGTTGGTGAAACATTGCGAAGCACAAATTGGTTTCCACATTTGACTACATTACAACTATGACTGCGCTTCACAAGTACTTTAGTGGCTGTGTAATACTTTGGCATGCTCTGAGGTTGTGAAAGACACTACATAAGTTCACGTTATTTCTTTCTGTAGAAATTTTACCTGAATTAATCTTTTACAATGTGTCCTCTAGATTTCTTCAAATAATTAAAAAAAAACAACTCAAAGTTTATGTTGGAGCCTGAATGAAAAGCATTCCACAGCTTTAATGCTATTGATGCATCCTAGGAAATTGCGCACACTGTACTTTCTCAAACTACAGGACCTGTCTTCCGATAATAGTATTGCTACTCTGGGCAAAAATGTCAAGTCCAAACATAGGTTTTTGAGAGATACTGAGTTCTTGAAGTAAAATCTATAATATAAGACAGAAATAGTTTTTTTTTAATTAATATCTTCTTTAAAACTTTATTCTGAACATTGCAAATTTCTGTTACTGAAAATAAAATGTTGGAGAAATTTCTTTCAGAAAGCATTTTGAGTGATTCAATTGGTGATGGAGAAATGTTTACAAATGGAGTTCCCATTATAATCAACAATATTTTTAAGCCACCTCAGCTGCTTAAACTCTCATCCATGCATTTGTCACCTCCAGACTCGACTATTCCAATTCTCTCCTGGTCGACCTCCCATCCTGCGCATCCTGTAAACTTCAGCTCATCCAAATCTCTGCTGCAGGACTATATCCTGCACCAAGTTCCACTCACCAATCACTCCTGTTCTTGACTGATACAAGCTCTCTATCTCCCAATGCCTCCAATTTAAAATGTTATACTTGTGTTTAGATCAATTCATGGCCTTGCCTCTTCCAATCTCTTTAACCTCCTCCCACCCCTCTGACCGAGCTCTTCGTTCCTCTGATTCTGGCCTCATTTTTATCCATCTCTTCGCTTTGTCCCACCATTGCCGACCCTGCCTTCAGCTGTCTAGACTCCGTGCTCTGAAATTCCCTCTGCCTTTCCACTTCCCTCTCTTACTTTAAAATCCCTTTTAAAACTCACTTCTTTGACAAGCCTTTTGTTCACCCCTCCTAGTATTTTTTTTTGATTCAGCATCTATTTTCGTGTGATTAGACCTCTGCCCTTTGGGACATTTTTCTACACTAAATGCTCTGTATAAATGCAAGGTGTTGTTGTAAGGCCTTGGTAAACAAAGATAAACAAGTGGTTGTTGCTGATTGAGAGGCAGAGTGAAATAAAATCTTCTGTAGAAATAGCAGAATACAAGTATAATAAAGGGTCCAAGTAGGGATTTACAGTAGAAGACACTAAGAATATCCCAACACTGGACAAACAGGGGGCTAAAGGGGGGGAGGAGCTAAACATGATCAAAATCACTAAGGAAGTGGTACTCGGTAAAATAATGGGACTCAAGGCGGATAACTCACCTGGACCGGATGGCTTACATCCTAGGGTCTTGAGGGAAGTGGCGGTAGGGATTGTGGATGCATTGGTAATAATTTTCCAAAACTCCCTGGACTCGGCAAAGGTCCCGGCAGACTGGAAAACTGCTAATGTAACACCCTTATTTAAAAAGGGCAGTAGACAGAAGGCTGGAAACTATAGACCGGTTAGCCTAACATCTGTGGTAGGTAAAATTTTGGAGTCCATTATTAAGGAGACAGTAACAGGACATTTGGATAATCATAATTTAATAGGACAAAGTCAGCATGGTTTTATGAAGGGGAAGTCATGTTTGACAAATTTGCTGGAGTTCTTTGAAGAAGTAACATATAGGGTGGATAAAGGGGAACCAGTGGACGTAGTGTATTTAGACTTCCAAAAGGCATTTGACAAGGTGCCACACAAAAGATTATTGCTTAAGATAAAAAATCATGGGATTGGGGGTAATATTCTGGCATGGATAGAGGATTGGCTATCTAACAGAAGGCAGAGAGTTGGGATAAATGGTTCATTCTCAGACTGGCAATCAGTAACTAGTGGTGTTCCGCAGGGGTCAGTGCTGGGTCCCCAACTCTTTACAATCTATATTAATGATTTGGAGGAGGGGACCGAGTGTAACATATCAAAGTTTGCAGATGATACTAAGATGGGAGGGAAAGTAGTGAGTGAGGAGGACATAAAAAACCTGCAAGGGGACATAGACAGGCTAAGTAAGTGGGCAGAGATTTGGCAGATGGAATACAATACTGGAAAGTGTGAGGTTATGCACTTTGGCAGGAAAAATCGTAGAGCAAGTTATTATCTTAATGGCAAGAAACTTGAAAGTACTGAAATACAAAGGGATCTGGGGGTCCTGGTGCACGAAACTCAAAAGGTTAGTATGCAGGTGCAGCAAGTGATTAAGAAGGCCAATGGAATGTTGGCTTTCATTGCTAGGGGGATAGAATATAAAAATAGGGAGGTATTGCTTCAGTTGTACAAGGTATTGGTGAGACCGCACCTGGAATACTGCGTACAGTTTTGGTGTCCATACTTAAGAAAGGACATACTTGCTCTCGAGTCAGTACAAAGAAGGTTCACTCGGTTAATCCCGGGGATGAGGGGATGGACATATGAGGAGAGGTTGAGTAGATTGGGACTCTGCTCATTGGAGTTCAGAAGAATGAGAGGCAATCTTATTGAAACATATAAGATTGTGAAGGGGTTGGATCGGGTGGATGCGGGGAAGATGTTCCCGATGATGGGTGAAACTAGAACTAGGGGGCATAGTCTTAGAATAAGGGGCTGCTCTTTCAAAACTGAGATGAGGAGGAACTACTTCACTCAGAGGGTGGTAGGTCCATGGAATATGCTGCCCCAAAAAGCTGTCGAAGCTACATCATAAATTTAAAACAGAAATAGACAGTTTCCTAGAAGTAAAGGGAATTAAGGGTTACGGGGAGCGGGCAGGAATTTGGACATGAGTCTAGGTTCGGATCGGTCATGGCCCTGTGGGTAGCGGAGCGGGCCCAGGGGCCGTGTAGCCTGATCCTGCTCCTATTTCGTGTGTCTAATTCTGTTAGATTCAGGAGATGGTTCTGTGATAGTGGATTGGCGGTTAGGATCAGATCAGCCATGATCTTATTGAATGGCGGTGCAGGCTCGAGGGGCCGATTGGCCTACTCCTGCTCCTATTTCTTATGTTCTTATGTTCTTATGGATAAGCAGGTATTGAAAGATATGCTTAACATATTTTCATATCAATGCGAGGCATATTGGGAATAAAGTACCAGTATTGCAAGTATGTGGAGCCAGCAAAAATATTAAAGTTATTAGCACCATGGGAATTACGCTGCAACCAGAAGTTCGATGAGATGGAACTGTCAATGAATAGAAAGTTTTGCAAACATTCAGCTAGGTCGAAGAGCATCATTATTGTTGAGTATTGACGGAATAGCTACAAAAGACAAGAAATAACAACGGGCAGGTAGATGGCAGAAGCAATCTGTAAATTAATTAATGAAAAGGGCAACAAAACAAAACTTGGCTATTGATATTGACTGCTGTCTCAAGATGAATGGGTAAATAGTGAGTTGTTCAGACAAATAAAGGAGGTTGCAGGGAATTTTAATGCGATAATCATGGGGAATTTCAATATTTTAGGTCCAAAGTAGATAGACTCGGTAACTGAAAGAGAAGGATGGAAGTTAAAGCAATTTCACAAAGGTAATAAGTAACTGATTGTTAATGCATATTAAGCAGAGCAGATTTACCATTCAGCAGTCCGCCAGAAATGATTAGTAATCAGGAGTGGGTGAACATTTGGGTTCCTGTAATCGCTGCATGGTTAGATTTGATATGGTAATGAAGGATAAGGCCAAATGTAATAAGCCAGATGTGCTAGTGTTTACAAGTGCAACCTGGAGCTATAAGAGGAGCTCTAGGGAGGATAAGTTGGAGAGTGAAGCTAGAAAATAGAATATGGAAAAATTGATATTTTAATGGTGCTATGAGGGGTGTGAAAAGGAAACACATCTGTCAGAGAAAGCAGTTTAATATAAACAGGAACTACAACAGAGGGTTGTATAGCTAGCATATTCTAATATTCAAAAGGAATAAAATACAAATTGGGGCATTGTAATCCAGTTATTCTAACCTAGGCACTGGGGATTTTACTGCGTGCTATCATGTTCATCTAACGAGTGCAGAGGCCATTAGATATTGTCGGCATAGTGTTCAAAGCAATAGGTCATGCATTGTGAACTCTGCAATTCTTTGAGGATGTAACTAAATTAGTAGACAAGATTATCAAGTGGCTATGATTTACTTGGATTTTCAGAAATTCCACATCTATGGGTTTAATTTCCTCTGCTATTTTTAGAACATCAGTTAATGTACTGGCATAAATTCCTGTCTGTGCAATTTTAACATAGCCATTCACCTGTTTATTTAAAACTGGTTGATGTGTTAAAATAGTGCAAACAGAAATTTATCCAAGCACATTAAACAACATGTTCAAAACATTCACCATTAACAATTAAAGAAGATAAAGTTGAATGGAAATAATAGCAAATTAGTTAACTGTATTGAAAATTGCTTAATATTGGAAAGCAGGTGCGTTAAACCATTCTGGAAGGAAGTAACTACTGGAGTTCAGAGCAGGCCTATACAGGTCAATTCTGGGGCCTGTACAGGTGTCAGTTTGACTCAATTGATAGCATTTTCACCTCTGAGCCAGAAGGTTTCAGCTCCACTATAAGCTTCAGCACATAAACTCGGTTGACATTTCAGTACAGTCCTGAAGGAGTGGTGCATTGTCGGAACTGATTAGTTGAACTTTCAATTTCGGCGGTGGTGGTATCGGATTGGCCGCCCATTTTACACACTGAAAGGAAAATTGGGCTGGTTGTATAATGGGTGCCCGAACGGATACTGCCAGTTTTACGTCCTTGCAGAAGTCAAAAGTCTTTTGGATGACGCAGTAAATCAAAGCCCCATCTGCTTGTTAGGGTAGCCATAAAATATCCCCTGGCACTATTGGAAGAAGAAGTAAATTCTCCTGGTGTCCTGGGAGAACCAATTTCCTCCCTCCACCAGATTGTTGGTCAATTTTTCCCAGTGAACCATCCTGTGTGCTAATTGACTGCACTTCAAAAGTGATCCATTGGTTGTAAAATACTGTGGGACATCCTGAGAACACAATAAGATATATGATATAAAAGGAGAGTTCTTTCTTTCTATGTTGTTTGTATAAATTATTTATGGGAGGGCACCTTTCAGTAATCTAAATTACTTTCACTTTTAAAGAAAGCTTTGTGACCTTGTGTGTAGTATTCTTGAAATTGTTGACAGTGTAAATAATTTAACTGTGACCAAATTATTCAGCTAACTGCATTGCAGGAGCAAATGGCAGGAGAGATGTTTTTTGAACTAGTCCTTAGGAAGTGGGTGATGCTGGCAAGGCCGCATTTATTGCCCATCCTAGTTCCCTTGAGAAGTTGGTGGTAGGCCACATGGAACTGCTGTAGTCTGTAAAACAATGGTAGTCATATGATACGATTAGGTTGAGGATCACAGAATCTTGACCAGTGATACTGAAGGAATGGCGATGTATGACCATGTGTGTGACTAGGAGGGGAACTTTGGGGTGCTGGTGTTCCCATGATGCTGCTGCTCTGGCGATGGAGATTATGGGGCTGGGAAGTGCTAACGTGGGAGCTATGGTCTCAGAAAAGGAATTGGATGTGATAAAATGCATCAAACGTTGTTGTAGTCTATTCCAATTAGAATCAACTTTAAAAAAAATCTAGTTTAGGATTTTATATGGTACATTGGAATGATGAAAAATGGTTATGTTACAGAACTAGTAATCCAGAAGCCTGGACTAATAATCCAGAGATGTGAGTTCAATCCCATCATGGCAGTTTGTGAATTTGAATTCAGTTAATTAAATAAATCTGGAATAAAAAGCTAGTATCAGTAATGGTGACCATGAAGCTATCGGATTGCCGTAAAAACCCAACTGGTTCACTAATGTCCTTTAGGGAAGGAAACCTTCCGTCCTTACCTGGCCTGGCCTATCTGTGACTCCAGACCCACAGCAATGTGGTTGACTCTTAACTGCCCTCTGAAATGTCCCAGCAAGACACTGTTGTATCAAACCGCTACATAAAAGTAGAAGACTAAAACCGGACGGACCACCCGGCATCAACCTAGACATCGGATAAGGACATGACAAAGGCACACCCAGCCCAGTCGACCCTGCAAAGTCCTCCTCATTTTGGGACTTGTGCTATAATTTGGAGAGGTGTCCCACAAACAGCCTGACATAGTCATGATTCTGTGAGTATGACTATCATCCCAGACTCTTCCATCACCATCCCTGGGTATGTCCATTCCCACTGGCAGGACAGACCCACCAGAGGTGGCAGCACAGTTGTATACCGTCGGAAGGGAGTGACCCTGGGAGTCTTTAATATTGACTGTGAACCCCATGAAATCTCATGGCATCAAGTCAAAAAAGGGCAATGAAACCTACTGCTGATTTCTACCTACCGCCATTCCTCAGCTGATGAATCAGTACTCCTCCATGTTGAACACCATTTAGAAAAAGCATTGAGGACAGCAAACACCTAGAATGTACTCTGGGTGGGGGACTTCAATATCCATCACCAAGAGTGGCTCGGTAGCACCACTACTGACCGAGCTGGCCAAGACCTGAAGGACATAGCTGACAGGCTGGATTTGTGGCAGGTAGTGAGAGAACCAACATGAGGGAAAAACCTACTTGACCTCATCATAATCAAGCTACCTATCCATGACAGTATTGGTAGGAGTGACCACCGCACAGTCCTTGTGGAGATGAAGTCCCATCTTCACACTGAGGAAACCCTTCATGTTGTGTGGGACTACCACTATGCTAAATGGGTAACAACAACAACTTGTATTTATATAGTGCCTTTAACATAGTAAACGTCCCAAGGCACTTCACAGGAGCGTTATAAAACAAGCCACATAAGGAGATATTTGGGTAGTTGACCAAAAGCTTGGTCAAAGATTGAGGTTTTAAGGAGCATCTTAAAGGAGGAAAGAGAGGTAGAGAGGTTTAGGGAGGGAATTCCAGAGCTTAGAGCCTTGTCAACTGAAGGTACGGCCACCAATGGTGGAGTGATTAAAATCAGGGATGCTTACGAGGCCAGAATTGGAGGAGCGCAGATATCTCGGAGGGTTGTGGGGCAAGAGGAGATTACAGAGATAAAGAGGGGTGAGGCCATGAAGGATTTGAAAACAAGGGTGAAAATTTTAAAATTGAGGCTTTGCTTAACTGCATGCTCCATCTCCAGGGCCACCCAGGCACGAACGTAGCTGCAGAAGAGAGGCACATCAACCTCTCTGGCTCAGAATGGGAACAATTCAAAGTGTTCAGTCTCATTCCTGCATGTAGTCAATTGTTGTTAGAGATTTTAAAAGTGTCAGATTTGTATTTTTTGTCTTACTTTTCCCTTCTGTCTCTTTTTTTCCCTCTCTCTTAATCCAATCTTTGTTTCCCTCTCCTTATTTCTCTTTCTGTATCTGATTTGACTCTAATTAACCCACTCTAATTGACTCTCCTCCACCATTCCTCTGATTCTTTCTTAATCCTTAAATCTCATTGGTTAAGGAGCTAGACTCTTGGTCCCACCATTTAACCAAGGTCCCAGGTGCCCCGTTGCCTTGCTGTGCCATTATCAGTGCACACTTCCAGCTAGTTACGGCGTAAAACATTTTTGAGCTGAAGGATGCAGGAAAATGTCTAACGAATGAGCACATTGTGAGATGCCCCACTCCAGCAAGATCTGGCAAAATGCAATTGAAAAAAGATTCCTGTTTATAGCCTCAAAAAAAAGTATTGATTCGCCAATCTTCGGTATTTTTTACAAAGAATTACATAGACACTAGAATAGAGGAACAGGCTGTTCAAGCCGACCAGTCCATATTGGTGTTTATCCTCCACATGAGCAGTAATCCTAGTTCCATATGCCCACCCTTTTTCTCACTGCTGTTTATCACCCTTTCCTTCACCTACCTATCTAACCTATTCTTAATTAAATGTTGGTATAATCTCTGATTCAATCACTAACTCTGATAGTACATTCCACAGCCTCACAATCCTCTGTGTAAAACAATATTTTGTTGCGCTCTGTCCTAAATCTCTTGCATTTAATCTATAACTATGTCCCCTGATTCTAGATCCCTCAATCACTGTGTTTCTGTGTTAAGAAATGTGTGAATATCATATTTAGCTGAGCTAATAGTCTACAGTATTTAAAATAACAGGTAAGTGTAATATTTAGCAGTGATATATAACTATTCTACTGACCATATTTCTGGTAGATTTAGAGTATATCCAAAAGAATCTGGATGAATGTGCATTGCTTTTACATTGATTTTTTTCCCACTGTGTAGGTGCTGGCGGCTGGTCCCCTCTGGATTCTGATCATTATCAATGGTTGCAGATGGACTTTGGGAACAGGAAACAGGTCACTGCCATAGCAACCCAAGGCAGGTACAGCAGCTCAGACTGGGTGACACAGTACAGGCTACTTTACAGTGATAAAGGACGGAACTGGAAACCATATCATCAGGATGGCAACATCTGGGTATGTACTAACTGCAGTTAATGCTTTAGTTTCCAAGCTGTATAGTGGCAACAAGACATGTCTACTGTTAATAATCTGAATTTACCCTGATATTTTTCTCTGCGTGTTAATTTTAACAAACTCTTACTAATTAAAACTAAGGTGCAGTGGATAATATTGAGATCTGTGATTTAGATGTTGAAGCATTATATTAGTCAGGATTAGTTAAAACAATCCACAATAGCATCCAGGATTTCTTGTATGCATTTTTCATGTATACCAACTGCAGAATTTTCATTTTTGGCTAATAATACAAGTTTAATTTTTGGCCAACAGTCAAGCAGACCAAATGTTTGTACTTTTCAGCTCCTGGCTAATGTAAATGCTAAAGAGCTGGCATAAATATACTCGAGAAGTAGAGTGAACATAGGAAAATCTTCGGCCAAAGGATCATGACTATGTACATTACACTACTGTGAGATTGGCTGGGACATATGCCAACTGCTGTTGGCCATAACCATTCAATGAGAGGTCAGAATTATACTAGGCAGGGAGACAACAATAGGCTGTAATTTGTGGTCAGCGGCGAAGCAAAGGTGTTCACCGCTGGCCCTGAAGTAAGCTGCACACAAAGATCTCGCAATCTCTGTGCCGAGAAGTTTGGCTTTTTCGATGTGCAATTGAGATCAGTGCAGTGTAATGGGAATCCCTAATGTGATGCTGCTGTGACATGAACAAGCTGTCTAAGCAGCCAATCACAATGCAGAATTCTCACAGACAGGGAACCAGGAAGTGAAGAAGCTCCTTTTATTCTGACTTTTAAAAAATGTTAGAGAAAGCAAAACAAAGATTGGGGCTCTCACATAGGGAAAAGTTAAACCTGAAATAAATATGAACAAACTTTTAAAACATTTATTTTTTTAAGTTTCTTAAAAATTGTAATTTTCATCATTATGGATAAATTTGACACTCCACAAAATTAAAATTAGTTTTTCAGGGCCATAACCTTTGCTTAGCAATCAATATGCTGTTAAAACCCCAGTTACACCTAATCCAAAAGAGTCTAACTTTTAATGAGATATTTAACAGCGATATTACTGTAGAAAAGCCCAAGTTTTTTGTCAGTTTCACTGATTTTCCTGATTATTGTCTATGGGAGGGTGGGGGTCACAGCGCAGGCAGTGTTGGAGCAGTGAATGACTGACCGCAACTTCAGGATTCTGCATTAGGATGCACATGCGCTAAATTCTGAAGTTGCGGTCAGTTTCAAAGGGGTAATAACAGCGAACGCTGCAAATTTTGGCCCAATAAAGGCAATGTTAACCTATTAGCCTAAGATAGCTTTAGCAGTAATTGCAACAATTAAAAATTCTCACTTTAAAGAAACTGGTTTGAAATATAGCTGTATCAGCTTGTGCAGCATGTATTTCTGTACAGTTAGCCTTTGTCTTACTCATTAGCTGCACCTTGATATCCAGGCAGTATACATTAACCTTTTACACAACGATTAGCAGGATTTCTTTCTTTCTTAAGCTTGACAAGCATTATAAAAATAAGATTAGATGTTCAAGTTAATTAACTGATAGCTGCTTCTCTTTAGTCATAACATAGCATCAGGATATCAGTACACCAAAACAAAGCAGAAATAAGCCTGACTCTCTATCCCTGCAGAATTCAGTTAATGTTACAGCTACAGATGCTGTCAGCATTGTGGCTGGTCCTCAGAGAGGATACATTTGCAAAGAGATAGGTTTGAATAGCAGATACAGCCGCATATAAGAATTATTTCATACTTTGTGTGCTGTTTAACATGTCAGTTTATAAACATTGGCCCAGATATCCCGATCGCAGGCCTCCCGCAGGCGGAGGACTGCAATCTGGAAAAATCTGCGCCCTTACCTGAGGGCTCCCGGGAGGTGCACAGTTCCGATGTTGGGCCTCACCAAACTTGAAGTGTGCACGGCCCACGCATCCCAGAGGCGCAGGTAGTTTGCAGTGACCCTGGAATCACGTGGGCCCTGGGGAGCCAATCAAAGAAGGGAATCTCCCTTCATACATTTGACAGGAAGACCTGTCAAATATATGAATGGAGATCACCCCCAAAACATAGTAAAAGTTTAAATAAATAAATGTTAAAAAAATCACATTTTTAAAATGACTTGAAAGTTCAATAAATTAACTATTTTAAACAAAACTTTAAATTTTTGAATAAAATAATTAAAGCTTTTTATGGGGCTAAAAGTAAACTTACCCTTTTTAAGTATTTTTAAATGATAAATCAGTGGAATTTAAAAAAAAAACTTTTTTTCAACTCTTATCCTGGTAAAAGCAGGCCATACGCCTGCTTTTACCAGGCGCAAGAATTGTAATGGTTTTCTGCGGGCAGAGGGTCTCCAAAAAGCGGAACTCTCCGCCTGCAGAGGCCCTTCTCCTGGGCAGCCTGAGCTTTCTTGACAGATCGGAAATGCCGGTTTCCAGTGCATGCGCAGTGTATGCCTGAAACCGGCATTTCAGATGCCCCTACGGGTGGGTACACCGCACATACCTACCCGTAGGGATCGGAATATCCAGCCGAATGTTACTATATTTCATAATTTACTAAATCAGTCAGTTGAAATATATTACTTAAAGGAAGAATTTACCAAATAATTCCCTTGTAATCCATATACAGCTATATGTATTATAGAAATCTATATTGAACTAATATATCTAGAAATATATGTAGTAATTTATGTATTAAATTATATTTTATGGTCAAATAGTTACTAAATCCTGATCTATTGGCCCAGAAATTCGGGTCCCAACGCATGAGTACGCATGGGGTACTCACGCGTCGGCCCAACGAAAGTGCCAGTTTTGTGCATGCACTGCGCATGTGCGGGAAACCGGCACTTCCGTTCCCCTGAAAAAAGGGGTTGACAGGTGGAACGCGTGCGCCGGAGAGGCAGTGCGTGCGCATCGAACCTACGGTTTTTTTCCAGGTTTTTCCGGGAGGGTAAGTCTCCAGGAGTTACACTTTTAAAAAGCAGGCGCAAGGCCTGCTTTTAAGAAGGTAAGTGGTGAATTAATTAAAATTAAAACATTTTTTCCACAGGTTTATTATTTTTAAATACTTTAAAGAAAGGTAAGTTTATTTTTAGCCCCGTTAGAAAATGTAATTAATTTTTTCAAGGTTTTAAATTATTGTTTAAAATAGTTATTTCATGTAATTTATAGTTATTTTAAAAATGTGATGTTTTTTTAAAATTTATTTGAAGTTTAATGATGTTTTGGGGCTTATAGTATTTATAGATTTGACAGCTCGTCCTGTCAAACTTATGAATGAAGCATTCCCTGCTACCATTGGCTCTCCATGGCCCACGTGATCCCAGGGGACGCATCGAACTAACTGCGCCCCTGGGATATGCAAGCACTGCGCGCCGGCAGTTAGAGAAGGCCCAGGATCAGAATCCCACGCGGGCCCACTGCTCAACGGCCAGCGCGCTAGGTAAGTGCAGGTCGGGGGCTTGCACCCGCGGGAAGCCTCCAACCCGAATTTCTGGGCCAATATTTCTGATGAAATTTGCTTCCCAATGTAAAACTTACAAAATTCTGATATTTTCACTTTAGAATTAAAAATATTTGAATGAATTATATGTCTTTAAAAGATGCTTCGTTTCTTTGTTAAGCAATGTTTAGTAGTAAGTATTGATGCTTTGTTACATGCTTAATCCTGCTGTGGACTTTATCGGTTTCCTGAATTTAGATCTAAAAATCTACATTTAACTAAAAAGTGACCACTTACTAAACCAGACCAATAGCAGCCATGGATGCAAACTTGGTGAAGAAGCTGCAGATCACGGCCTAGAGCATCCTTTGGTTTTCGGTCAAATCTGTGCTGAAATCGGTCAAACCACTGCATAAGATCACAGAATTTTAAACGCAAGTTACGTCAAGCGTAAATCGAGTTTCTGCAAACTTTAGCACTATTTTTAAAAAACATTGCATGAGATGCCAGCCCTGCCTACAAAACTGGCCATGCCCCCAAATCGAAATAAGGAGTTTTGCCGTTTGCAACCGTTCGATGAAGCTCTTAAAATTAGGCTAGTTTTTTTAGTCGCACAGACACTAGTAAGCCCATTTTAAAAGTTTTTAAATATTAAAAAATATTTAATTGATGAAGAAACTGACTAGTATACACCAATGAAACTAGGATATGGTTCAGTATAGTTTTTTTTTAAAGTCATTTTTAGTGATTTAAAATCAGGTTACTTACAGACCCTAGACTAGACACTTATTAAAAATGCTTATTAAAAATTCTCATTGAAACTTATAAAATTCTGACAGGACTGGACAGACTAGATGCAGGAAGGATGTTCCCGATGGTCGGGGAGTCCAGAACTAGGGGTCACAGTCTAAGGATAAGGGGTAAGCCATTTAGGACAGAAATGAGGAGGAATTTCTTCACCCAGAGAGTGGTGAACCTGTGGAATTCTCTACCACAGAAGGCAGTAGAGGCCAACTCATTAAATATATTCAAGAAGGAGTTGGATATATTTCTTAAGGCTAAAGGGATCAAGGGATATGGGGAGAAAGCAGGGACAGGGTACTGAATTTGGATGATCAGCCATGATTTCATTGAATGGCGAGGCAGGCTCAAGGGGCTCATATCTTCTATGTTTCTATGTTATTTTTGTGATAAACCCATTTTCAGCTGTATTATTAAAACTGTACCAGAATACTTTTTAGGCTAGGAAAAAAAATTACGTTTTATTATGCTGCCCAATTGTACTGGTTCATTAAAGATTTTACGTTTGTGATTATGCAAATGAATTTGAGAGGAAACTTGAACCATAACTTCGCTTCGGAAAAGCAGTGCAGCCCAGATTGCCAATTGCGCCAATAGAAGAAACTCTACCCCAAATCTTGTGTATTAGTAAACCTAGCGGCAGACCTCATTAACGAGGAGATCTTGACTGTAATAGTGTGTCTTCAGTACCTGAAGCCAAGCGAAAAATAAATTTATAAGATGATGAAATCAAAAAACTGAAACAAGCACCTTGAATTCAACTAGGAATAAATTAACTTCTTTAATAAAAACAGAAAATGCTGGAAATACTCAGCAGGTCAGGCAGCGTCTGTGGAGAGAGAAACAGAGTTAATATTTCAGGTCGATGACCCTTCGTCAGAACTGGAAAAAGCTGGAGATGGAACAGGTTTTTAAGCAAGTGCAGGGGCAGGGAAAGTGGGGAGGGGAGGAAAGAACAAAAGGGAAGGTCTGTGACAGGATGGAAGGCAGCAGAGATTAAGAGACATTAAGAGATATTGGGCCAGTAATTCCGGTCCCAACGCGTGAGTACGGACGGCGTACTCACGCGTGGGCCGGTTGGAAGTGCCGGATTTCAGCATGCACAGCGCATGTGCGGGAAACCGGCATTTCCTCTCCATCGAACCAAGGGGTTAAGATGTCCAACGCGTGCGCACAGCACTCTGCGCGCACGCGTTGAACTTCCTTCTTTTTGACGGGTTTGCGCGTGTGCAAGGGCCTGAACTTTTTAGAAATGAAAAAAGGAGGCGTAAGGAGTGGATTCTTGCAGGTAAGTGGTCTATTATTTAAAATTATTACATTTTTTCCACAGCTTCATTGTTTTTAAGGACTTTACAGTAAGGTAAGTTTATTTTTAGACCCAATTTCGTAAAAAATTATTTTTTTCAAAAGTTTTATTAATTGTTTTAAATAGTTTTTTTAAGTTATTTATAGTTTACTTAATTATTGGGATGTTTTTAAAAAATTTAATTAAAGTTAAACTAGTCTTTTGGGCGCCCGTACTTTTCATGAGTTTGACAGTCTTTACTATCAAACTCATGAATGAGTTTCCCCTCCCCTGATTGGCTGCAGAGTGCTCACCTGATCCCAGCTGGCACATCGCACTAACTACACCGCTGGATCGGGCAAGCACATCGCGCCGACATCGGAACCGGGCCAGTGACAGGAAATGCAAGCAGGCCCGGGCTTCAGATGTTGGCACGCAGGGTGAGTGCACATTGGGGGCTTGCACGCGCAGCAAGCACCCGATCCTAATTTCTGGCCCATTAAGAGATGGTGCAAGGCAAAAGAAGATGGTAATGGAACAAGTTAAGAAATAAAAAATGGCTCTAGATGAAGTGTAAATGGCACTGGCAGAATGAAAGACAGGTACCATGTGGGAGAGAGAAAAAAATATATAAAACTAGCTGGAGTGCCCGGCGGTGCCGGTGCAAAGTCTGGCCCTGTGCCTTGTTGATTGACATTGCGGGGAAGGAGAGAGAGAGAGAGAGGGAAGGAGAGAGAGAGAGAAGGAGAGAGTGAGGGAAGGAGATAGAGAAGAGAGGAAGACACCCCGGGGAAGGGGCTGGACTCAGAGGCCGGCGGGTGAAGAAGGGCAGCCGGCATTTTGTGAGGTCGGCGGGAAGTTCCCTCACCCTCTCTCTCTCCCCCTCTCTCTCCCACTCCCTCTCTCTCCCAACCCCTCTCTCTCTCCCCTCTCTCTCTCCCCACCTCTCTCCCTGCCCCTCTCTCTCCCTGCCCCTCTCTCTCCCCGCCCCTCTCTCACCCCTCTCTCTCTGCTCTCTCTCCCTCCCCCTCCCTCCCTGCTCTCTCTCCCTCCCCCTCTCTCTCCCGCCCCTCTCTCTCCCCTCTCTCCCTGCCCCTCTCTCTCCCTGCCCCTCTCTCTCCCCTCTCTCTCTGCTCTCTCTCCCTCACCCTCCATCCCCGATCTCTCCCCGCTCTCTCTCCCTCCCTCCCCTCTCCCTTTCTCCCCGCTCCCTCTCTCTCCCTCTCCCCCTCTCCTCTCCCTCTCTCCCTCCCTCCCCCTCTCTCTCTCCCTCCCCCTGTCTCTTCCCCCTTTCCTCTCTCTCCCTCCCTCCCCTCTCCCTCCCTAGCACCTCAGGCCCGGCCCGACTGACCTCAGCTGAGCTCCCACTCCGGGCCGAGCCCCTGTGCGCGGCCTAGCACCTCAGGCCCGGCCCGACTCACCTCGGTACTAGAACGGAGTCAGTCCGACACCGGGAGGCCGGGTGCCCATCGCTCCGAAGCGAGCCCGGGGTTCCTCATGTTTAACCAGGCGGGCCTTTGGACCCGTTTGGCCGGGCGGCAGTCGAACGCCTTTCGCTCCGGACTGCCGTGTTAGATTTCGGTCGGGGATGGCTAGTTGGAAAGCTCCGGTTTTCCCGGTCCCGCACTCACGGCAAGAGAGAGCGGGGGAAGGAGAGAGAGAGAGAGGGAAGAGGAGAGAGAGAGAGAGGGAAGGAGAGAGTGAGGGAAGGAGATAGTTTTCCTGCTCCTGCACGAAGAAGGGTGGCCGCCATTTTGTGAGGCACTAACGGCAGTTTGAAGGATTAGGCCCTGCCCACACACGCCATGAAACGCCCCCCGTGATGCAGCATGCTCCCCCGTAGGATTGGTCAACCTTCACGTCACTCAATGCTAATGAGCGGATTCCCCCGTATGATTGGCCAACCCGCTAATGAGCGGACTTTTGAACGTTTTTTGTCTACTGTCCGAACAATTTTTGTCTGACCAAAAAGTAAATATGCCTAGGACACTCTCCTAATCATAAGCTTTCTTTTGATATAACATATGTGTAGGTACGCTCTAGAACTTTTGAGTGATGCCCGGACAGACAGACAGACACCACGATCCTTTTTTATATATATACTAGCTGGAGTGCCCGGCGGTGCAGAGGATTTTTTGAGGGCATGATGTTATGAAAAACGAAAAAATAATTTTTATATGTATAAAAATGAGTCTGTCTGTCTGTCTGTGTGAGAAGGAGAGAGAGAGAGAGACGGTGAGAGAGAGGGAGAGAGAGAAAGGGGGAAGGAGAGAGAGAGAGAGTGGGAAGGAGAGAGAGAGTGGGAAGGAGAGAGAGAGAGAGAGGGAAGGAGAGAGAGAGAGAGAGGGAAGGAGAGAGAGGGAAGGAGAGAGAGTGAGAGGGAAGGGGAGAGAGAGAGAGAGAGGGAAGGAGATTGTACAGGAGTCTCAGTTGATCTATCAGCAGCATTTCTGTCCTGGTTAGCTTGAAGGCGAGCCTGTCTCAGCTCCTCAGTTGCAGCAGCTCTCCGAGCCTTTTTTCGGTATGCATCAGAAGTGCTGCGTGCAAGTCTGCTACGTTTTCTTGAGGGCATGCTGTTATGAAAAAAGAAAAAACAATTGTAATAATAATATATATAAATGAGTCTGTCTGTCTGTGTGGGAAGGAGAGGGAAAGAGAGGGAAAGAGAGAGGGGGAGGGAGAGAGAGAGAGGGAAGGAGAATTAAAATCCCGACCTGTTGACCCGGAGCCCCCAGTGTGCCGCCGCTCACCTGCTCACTTCCCTCTCCCCCGGGCTCTCGGGATGCGTGGTTGAAACCGCGGGGAAGGGGTAGGCAGATTATCTTGCACTCACCTGCTCAAGAGAGCGACAGAGAGAGAGAGGGAAGGAGAATTAAAATCCCGACTTGGTGACCAGGAGCCCCCGATGCGCCGCCACTCACCTGCTCACTTCCCTCTCCCCCAGGCTCTCGGGACGCGCAGTTGAAACCGCGGGGAAGGGGTAGGCAGTTTATCTTGCGCTCGCCGGCTCGAGAGAGAGACAGAGAGAGAGAGAGGGAAGGAGAATTAAAATCCCGACTTGGTGACCCCCCTCTCTCTCTCTCCCTCCCCTTCCCTCTCTCCTTCTCTCTCTCTCTCTCTCTCCTTCCCCCTCCCTCTCCTTCCCCCTCTCTCTCTCCTTCCCCCTCTCTCTCTCTCTCCTTCCACCTCTCTCTCTCTCTCCCTCCCCCTCTCTCTCTCTCCTTTCTTCTCTCTCTCTCTTTCCCTCTCTCTCTCTCTCTCCTTCCCTCTCTCTCTCTCTCCCCCTCCCTCTCTCTCCCTCTCCCTCTGACTCACCTTGGTACCAGAACGGAGTCAGTCTGACACCGGGAGGCCGGGTGCCCATCGCTCAGAAGCGAGCCCGGGGTTCCTCGTGTTTAACCAGGTGGGCCTTTGGACCCGGTTGGCCGGGCGGCAGTCAAAGGCCTTTCGCTCCGGACTCCCGTGTCCGAGAGCCCGGCGGGTGAAGAAGGGCGGCTGCCATTTTGTGAGGTCGGCGGGAGAGAGAGCGAGAGAGAGGGGGGGAAGGAGAGAGAGAGAGAGGGGGGGGTGGAAGGAGAGAGAGAGCCGCCGCTCCTCCGGTCGATGTGTTGCAGGCCGACCCCTGATGAGCGCCTGATCCACTGAGCCAGAGCCCTCGCCGCTGCTCCCCTGCTCGCTGTCTCTCGGGCCGCGTGGTTCTCTGTTTTCCCGCGCAGCCGGCCAGAGAGAAGAAAAACAAAAGAGATGAAGAGAGACACGACAGAGTGAATGATCTAATTTAAAGCAGTTAAAAGGTGAGAGCCGGAGGGAGATTTTGCGGGTGAAGAAGGGCGGCCGCCAGTGCTTCAGGCCCGGCTGGTCTTTAATGGCCGCCACTCACCTCAGCTCAGCTCCTGCTCGGCAGTTTGAAGGATTAGGCCCCGCCGACAATCACCATGAAACGCCCCCCAATTGGTCAAGCATCACGTCACTCAAAGCTAATGAGCCGTAGGATTGGTCAACTGCTAATGAGCGGATTTTGTCCGTTTTTTGAACGTTTTTTGTATACTGTCTGAACAATTTTTGTCTGACCAAAAAGTAAATACGCCTATGCGACTCCCCTAATCATAAGCTTTCTTTTGATAGAACATATGTGTAGTTACGCTCTATAACTTTTGAGTGATGCCCCGGACATACAGACAGACAGACACCACGATCCTTTTATATATATAGATAGATAGATAGATGAATGGGAAAAAAAGGATAGGGGCAGAGGTTATGGTCTGAAATTGTTGAAATCTGTGTTGAGTCCAGATGGCTGTAAAGTGCCTAATCGAAAGATGGGGTGCTGTTCCTCGAGCTTACATTGAGCTTCATTGGAACAGTGTAAGAGGCTGAGGACGGTGAGGTCTGAGTGGGAGTGGAGCAGAGAATTAAAGTGACAGGTGACCAGAAGCTCAGGGTCACCCTTATGGACTGAACGGAGGTGTTCCGCAAAGCGGTCACCCAATCTGCGTTTGGTCGCCCCAATGTAGAGGAGACCGCATCATGAGCAGCGAATACAGTAAACTAAATTGCAAGAAGTACAAGTAAATCGCTGTTTCACCAGGAAGGAGTGTTTGGGGCCCTGGACAGTGGCAAGGGTGGAGGTAAAAGGGCATGTGTTGCATCTCCTGCACTTGCACGAGAAGGTGCTGGGCGAAGGGGAAGCGATGTTGGGGGTGATAGAGGAGTGGATCAGGGTATCGTGGAGGGAGCGGTCCCTTCAGAATGCTGAAAGGGGAGGTGAGGGGAAGTTGTATTTGGTGGTGGGATCACGCGGGATATGGCGGAAATGGTGGAGGATGATCCGTTGAATGTGGAGGCTAGTGGGGTGAAAGGTGAGGACAAGGGGAACCCTATCATGGTTCCGGGAGAGAGGGGAAGGGTTGAGAGCAGAAGTGCGGGAAATAGAACGGACACAGTCAAAGGCCGTGTCAACCACAGTAGAGTGGAATCCTTGGTTGAGGAATAAGGAAGACATGTCGGAACACTAGTATGGAAGGTGGCATCATCAGATCAGATGCGGCAGAGACAGAGAAACTGGGAGAATGGAATAGAGTCCTTACAGGAAGCATGGTGGGAGGAATTGTAGTCCAGGTAGCTGTGGGAGTCAGTGGGCTTGTAGTGAATGTTTGTCAATAGCCTACCCCCAGAGATGGAGACAGAGAAGTCAAGGAAGGGAAGGGAAGAGTTGGAGATGGACCATGTGAAGGTGAGGGAAGGGTGAAAATTGGAAGCAAAGTGAATGAAATTTTCTGCCACCAGTATAACAATAAATCACATGAGGATGAAGGAAGAGTGAAGAAATTGGATATTCAAAGTGAAAAGATGAAAGTGATAGTTAACTTTCAATAACTGGGAAGTTGTATGTTTGGCAAAGAGGGATGTGAGAAAGAGTTGTAGATATATAATGGTCTAGGTGAAAGTCTTGCAGTGAGCTACAGAAGCTACTCTTGCAGAGAGAAGAAATATCACGAAATATGAAGGCAAGTGTATGAGGATAATATTCAGCCAACACTTCATTATGGGGTCACAGCTGGATGCTGACAATGGCACAAAAACAGTGGGTCGGTGAATTTTGAACATACTGTACAAGGAGGATATTGGGTTATAAACTGGGAGAACAGAGTAACAAGCATCAAGTAATCAGAAGGAGTGCCCGATATGGAGTAACCGAGCATGGGCAACCAAGAATGCAATGGGCAGCAAACAAGAGCTAAAGATCATTACCCCATAAAGGTGAATGAATGTGTCCTACCTTGGGAAAATACCACTTGAAAGTCTGAAGTTAAGATTAAATAATTTATCCTTTAGAGGCTATCATTTAGTAATTCAGAAATACTCTACCAAGATTATGTAAATGTAATCATGGGATTTATAAATTATGTTTAAAAATATTGTTCATCATTATAAATTCCACGATCGGTTCCTACTGCAGGTGATCAATTGCTTCCTCCACAGTATTGAATTTTTTTAAATATTTACTGTCAAGAAATCTGAATAGAAAAATAGTAACATTTTCTGATGCATAGTTATTGCATACTTTTTAAATGTTGTAAAATGCAATCTCTTTCCATCTGTTACCCTGCTGTATTTGGTAGATAGTTGAATCTTTGCCATGTAGCACATAGGAAGATGGTTTTATGAAGCAACTGCTCTATACTTGGCGCAGAGTACTTTGTTTTTATTCATTCATAGGATGTGGGTGTCACTGGCAAGGCCAGCATTTATTGCCCATCCAGAATTGCCCTTCAGAAGATGGTGGTGAGCCGCCTTCTTGAACCGTGGAGTGCAAATATGAGTTAACCACATTGCTGTGGATCTGGAGTCACATATAGGCCAGACTGAGTAAGGATGGCAGATTTCCTTTCCTAAAGGACATTAGTGAACCAGATGGGTTTTTGCGACGATCCAGTAGTTTCATGGCCACCATTACTGACATTGCTTTTTTTAAATTCCAGATTTATTTAATTAAATGAATTGAAATTCCCCAGCTGCTGTGGTGGGATTTGAACTCATGTCTCATGCATCATTAGTCCAGGCTTTTGGATTACAAGTCCAGTGACATGACCACTATGCTACATAGCACTAACCTTGATGCTGACACTGAGTGACAAAATTTTTTTTTAAATTCTGTTGCCCATCAGAATTTTCTTTCTGTTATAAATTAAAATTGTTGAATGGTTTGCAACAGTCCATCTCAAAATGCATTGAAAACTCCTTTGTCAGACATTTGCTATCGCAAAATCTGTTTTAAAATGCTAACATTTGGATGCACCTTTAAGGTGATGCTCAGATGGAGATTTGTAGAGCAATGCCACAGGAGGTCTGGTGAATTTTAAAAAAACATCCCCTCGTCGATGTTTTGTGAACTTATCCAGTGAGGAGAACATCCCAGGTTTGATTCCTGGTCTTAGCTGCTATCGGCTGAGGTTGCTCCTATGGTTTAGAGTGCTGAACATCAGACAAGATTGTCACTTCTGATGAGTGTTCAGTGACCTCTGTGTACTGGCCTCGCTAGACGTGCTCCTATCTAGTTATCCAGCAAGTTAAACACTCATTCAAATAATTCCTTGTGAAGCCGTTTCGCTGTTTTGAAGCTTTACTTGAACAAATTTGTGAAACTGTAAACAAAGACAAAGTATGTTTTGTACATAAACTGAGTACCATACATTCAATATTACATAAGATATAAACATATTTACAACAGTAGAATAGACTAATTGTATAACTAACTAACATTTGGACTGTACTTCTGTAAATATCAAATATTAACCTTTTATAAACATAGTGTTAGCAAAATACTACGCTGACAAAGTTACTATCATGCTAACAGACAAAGATACTCACAGATATTGCACCTGGCCTAACATATGAGATCAGATTACATTGGATTGAGAATCCCTCCTGGCAGATTCTCCATTGTTCTGCTACGTTCTTTCTGGAATTCTACTTCCTGGGTCAAACAGGAAGAAAGGTAGAAAGGTCAAAGGACCTCTGCTACATAAAAACAGTGCTAACACAATAACCACCACCAGAGGGTGCTATCTGCATGTACATGTCCGTAATGTCCATAAGTCCAGAACACTCCCCGTCTGGGGTCGTTAACGACTCCACATAGTCCGAACTCTACTTGTCACTGGAGTCCTCTGGCGACAAAAGAAGAACCAACTCAGAGACAGTCCGTCGGTGTCGATGATAGGATGCAGTTTCCGTAGACTGCTGTGATGGGGTAGGTTGCGTTCTGCTACGCACAGTTCCAATCTGGGTATGGTGAGGTCTGGTTGGGGCGCCAACTTGCCCCTATCAAAGACGAAGCCGATTTTGCTTTGTCCATCTTGAGTGGTGACCTTCAGATAAGCCACACTTGCAACGGCCTTAGCGGGTGCGTCTGCAAAGACACAAAGCTCTTTGAATTGGGCATTTAAGGGAGAGAAAGACGTATAGCAGCAAGGTATTTGGATCTCCTGTAAGTCTTGGAGTGAGTCTCTCCATCTGTCCCACTCTGCTTGCAGCTCTTTAGGGAGGGGTGAATCCCACTCTTCAGCGCATGTGGAGAGTTCCCTGAGGAGCAGCCTGCCTTGTATGGTGACAGGGGCTAAGAAGCCGAGAGGGTCGTATAGGCTGTTGACTGTAGAGAGCACTCCTCTACGTGTGAAGGGTTTCTTGGCATCTAAGACTTGGAACGTGAACGTGTCTGTTGCTATGTTCCAAGACACTCCTAGGCTACGCTGTAAGGGGAGGTCATCAGTGAAGAGGCCTAGATCCTTGACGTCCTTAGCACGATCTTCAGGGGGTAATGCCTCCATCACTGCTGGTCTGTTAGAGGCTATCTTGTGCAGCCTGAGATTGGATAGTGCAAGTAGTTCCTGAGCTCGTCAGAGGGTACTGATGGCCTCTGCTTCGGTCGGGAATGACTTAAGTGCGTCGTTGACATAGAACTCTTGTTTGATGAACCCTCTCACATCACTGCCAAAGTCGTCGTCTTCCTTGGCAGCCCTCCTCAGGATGTATAAGGTGACAGCAGGGGCAGGGCTATTCCCAAAGACATGGACACGCATTCTGTAGTCCACAATGTCTCTATTGGGGTCGTTGTCCCGATACCACAGGAAGCGGAGGAAGTCGCTGTGGTCTTCTCTCACCACAAAGCAATGAAACATGTGCTGGATATCGGCAGTGATGGCGACGGGCTCTTTCCTATATCTCATGAGTACTCCCAAGAGGCTGTTGTTAAGATCAGGCCCTGTGAGGAGTATGTCGTTGAGATAGACTCCCTGATATTGTGCACTGGAGTCAAACACCACGTGGATCTGTTCCGGCTTTTTGGGGTGATAGACTCCGAAGGAAGGGAGGTACCAACACTCTTGGCCTTCCTGGAGTAGAGGAGCTATCTCTGCATGATCGTTGACAAGCATTTTCTTGACAAATTCTAGGAAGTGTGCTTTCATCTTTTCAGATTCCTGGCGACATCCTACAGGGTACACATTAACGAGGCATATCTTGGAGCATGCTCTTGCGCTCACTCCTTCTCCACACACCTCGGTGCACCTGGATGTAATCTCCAGACCGGCAGCTCCCTCTGTCTCCCCGCCGTGCTCTGAGGCAGGAGGAGGCGACTCTGATTTCAAAGGAGCTGGGCCTGGGTGGAGTGCTGAAATGTGCCGATCACTTTCACATTCTGTGCATTTTGCATCTACCTTGCAGTTCTTGGCGAGATGGCTCGTGGAAGAGCAGCACTTGAAACAGCTGAAGTTCTCTTTGAGGTATTGTTTCCGATCTTCCAGGGACATCTCCCTGAAGCCGCTGCACTTCTTTAAAGGATGGGGCTTGTTGTGGATTGGGCATTGTTTGCTCATATCCTCAGGTTTCTTCTGCACCTTTGTGTTCTCAGTTGAAGACGCTTGCATTTTGTGGACAGACATTGGTGTCTTTCCATGTCTGTCAAACTTGTCTCTTCTGGCAAGTGCTGGGTGGGAGGAGAAGAGGTTGAAGCTGTGGTCGTTCCTGGCTTTGGCTTCTTTACGGATGAATTTGGTGAACGCAGAGAATGGTGGGAAGGCCACGTTGTGCTTTAGCTTGAACTCTGATCCAAACGTTATCCACTTCTCCTGCAGGTTAGATGGAAGCTTCTCAACGATGGGACTTGCCCCTCTGGAAGTGTCTAAGTACGATAGAATGGGTAGGTAGCCGTCCTGCTTTGCGGCTTCAAGTTCCGACAGCAGATCTCCAAGGTCGCGGAGCTTCTGGGGTTCCTTACTCGTCAACCTTGGAAAGTTCTCCAACCTGTCAAAGAGAGCGCTTTCAATGGCTTCGGGCAAGATATCGCTTTCTTTTAGCCTCGCCCAAGCCATCTTCAACCCTGCTGGCAGACGTCCCACATTGGCCGCTTTTATCCAGCATGCCTGTTCGGCGGACTCTGGGCCAAGCCATTTGATAAGGAGGCCGAGCTCTTCTCCTGCCGACAGGTCTAAGCCCGATATGGCATCGTGGAAGCAGGACTTCCAAGCCCGATAATTCTCCGGCCTGTCATCAAACTTGGTTAACCCTGTAGTCACCAGCTGGGTGCATGCAAGGTATTTTGCAAGGTCGTAGGTACTGGGACTTGTGCCAGGGTTGCCTTGACTAGGGGCTCTGCTTCTGGGGGTCTCAAGGAAACGAGAGGGGATTTGCTGCTGACTTTCTCTATTCAGCGTTCTATTCCTCTGCACCGTGTCTTCCGTTCTGCTGGGGCAGACTCTGCGGCTTGAGGCACGCTGTCTGCTTTGACCTTGGTTGGCAACTTGGGGCATGTATGAAGTGCTTGTATCTGTAGAGATGTGCGGGTCTCCATCCCGCTCTCTCGTAAACTGTATGTCGGTGTTCTGTAAATTTTACATGCAGATAGCACCCTCTGGTTTTAGCTATTGTATAGCAGTGATGTTCTGGACTGATGGACCATTTTATATGCAGATAGCACCCTCTGGTGGTGGTTATCGTGTTAGCAGTTTGTATGCAGCAAAGGTCATTTGACCTTTCTACCTTTCTTCCTGTGTGAGAGGTCATTCGACCTCTCTACCTTTCTTCTTGTGTGACTCAGGAAGCAGAATCCCAGGAAGTAGAATTCCAGGAAGAACCTGACTTGAGAAATGGAGAATCTGCCATGAGGGGTTCCATCCTCAATCCAATGTAATCTGATTTCATATGTTAGGCCAAGCGCCATATCTGTGAGTATCTTTGTTTGTTAGCATAATAGCAACATTGTCAGAGTAGTATTTTGATAACACTATGTTTATAAAAGGTTAATATTTAATAGTTACAGAAGTTAGTCCAAATGTTAGTTAGTTATACAATTAGTCTATTCTACTGTTGTAAATATGTTTATATCTTATGTAATCTCGAATGTATAGTACTCAGTTTATGTACAAAACATACTTTGTCTTTGTTTACAGTTTCACAAATTTGTTCAAGTAAAGCTTCAAACAGCAAACGGCTTCACGAGGAATTACTTTGAATAAGTGTTTAACTTGCTGGATAACTAGATAGGAGCACATCTAGCGTGGCCAGTACAGTGAAAAGATATCAGTGAAAAGATAGCAATACGGCTAGCTGTGAAGAGCGGAGCAGGAGGAACCCAATGTAAGCCTTAACCTCGTAGAGCACATCTACCTCACATCAACATGTCAGAAGATAATAACGATAATGAGTTGCAGCAAGGAGAAGACCTTAAACAGGCAGACGAAACTGTAGAAGGTGACAATCGGTTTATAAGCTCCGGTTACGTCAGATCGCAAGCTGGTTCACGGTCATCAGGTGGTTCTAGAGTAAGCGTGACCATCGCCAGAGCACGTGCTAAGCTAGTGGCAGCTCAAGCCAGAGCTGCGAATGCGAACAGTGAAATAGAAATAAAAGTAAGACAGGCCTGTCTTCAAGCTGAATCCCAAGCCGAACAGGCCCGATCCCAAGCCGAACAGGCCCATCTCCAAGCTGAATCACAAGCCGAACAGGCCCGACTCCAAGCCGAACAGGCCCGACTCCAAGCCGAACAGGCCCGACTCCAAGCTGAATTCCAAGCCGAACAGGCCCGTCACCAAGTTGAACGCCAGGCTGAACAGGCCCGTCACCAAGTTGAACGCCAGGCTGAACAGGCCCGTCTCCAAGCCACATTAGAGGCTCTGCAGCAACAAAAAGAGATAGATGCTGCATTAGCTGAGACACAAGTATTCGAGGCAATTTTGGAGGGAGCTGATCCCGAGACAGCTTACAAACCTTTAATTCCCGTTTCGTGGCAGAGTCCACGACAGCGCACCATAGATTACTTGAGCGACCATGCCGACATACAGTTTACAGGAGAAAGGGATGAAGGCCCGCACATCTCTACAGACGCAAGCACTTCGTATAACATGCCACAAGTTGCCAACCAAGGTCAAAGCAGACGGCGTGCCTCAAGCCGCAGAGTCTCCCCCAGCAGAACGGAAGACACGGTGCAGAGGAATAGGACGCTGAATGGAGAAAGTCAGAGGCAAATCCCCTCTCGGTTCCTTGAGACCCCCAACAGAGCCCCTAGCCAAGGCAACCCTGGCACAGGTCCCAGCACCTACGACCTTGCCAAATACCTTGCACGCACCCAGCTGGTGACTTCGGGGTTAATCAAGTTTGATGACAGGCCGGAGAATTATCGGGCTTGGAAGTCCTGCTTCCACGATGCCATATCGAGCTTAGACCTGTCGGCAGGAGAAGAGCTCGGCCTCCTTATCAAATGGCTCGGCCCAGAGTCCGCCGGACAGGCCTGCAGGATAAAAGCGGCCAATGTGGGACAGCTGCCAGAGGGGTTGAAGAAGGCTTGGGTGAGGCTGGAAGAAAGCTACGGCTCGCCCGAAGCCATTGAAAGGGCTCTCTTTGACAGCTTGGAGAACTTTCCGAGGTTGACGAGTAAGGAACCCCAGAAGCTCCGCGACCTTGGAGATCTGCTGTCGGAACTCGAAGCCGCAAAGCAGGACGGCTACCTACCCGTTCTATCGTACTTAGACACTTCCAGAGGGGTAAGTCCCATCATTGAGAAGCTTCCATTTAACCTGCAGGAGAAGTGGATAACGTTTGGATCAAAGTTCAAGCTAAAGCACAACGTGGCGTTCCCACCATACTCTGCGTTTGTTAAATTCATCCGTAAAGAAGCCAAAGCCAGGAACGACCCCAGCTTCAACTTCTTCTCCTCCCACCCAGCACTTGCCAGAAGAGACAAGTTCGACAGACATGAAAGGACACCAATATCTGTCAACAAAATGTAAGTGTCCTCAACTGAGAACACAAAGATTCAGAAGAATCCTGAGGATATGAGCAAACAATGCCCAATCCACAACAAGCCCCATCCATTAAAGAAGTGCAGAGGCTTCAGGGAGATGTCCCTGGAAGATCGGAAACAATATCTTAAAGAGAACTTTATATGTTTCAAGTGCTGCTCTTCCACGAGCCATCTCGCCAAGAACTGCAAGGTAGATGCAAAATGCACTGAATGCGAAAGTGATCGGCACATTTCAGCACTCCACCCAGGCCCAGCTCCTTGGAAGTCAGAGTCGCCTCCTCCCACTTCAGAGCACGGCGGGGAGAGAGAGGGAGCTGCCGGTCTGGAGATTACATCCAGGTGCACCGAGATGTGTGGAGAAGGAGTGAGCGCAAGAGCATGCTCCAAGATATGCCTCATTAATGTGTACCCTGTAGGACGTTGCCAAGAATATGAGAAGAAGCCAAAGATGAAAGCACACTTCCTAGAATTTGTCAAGAAAATGCTTGTCAACGATCATGCAGAGATAGCTCCTCCACTCCAGGAAGGCCAAGAGTGTTGGTACCTCCCTTCCTTCGGAGTCTATCACCCCAAAAAGCCAGAACAGATCTGCGTGGTGTTTGACTCCAGTGCACCATATCAGGGAGTCTCTCTCAACGATGTACTCCTCACAGGGCCCGATCTTAACAACAGCCTCTTGGGAGTACTCATGAGATTCAGGAAAGAGCCCATCGCCATCACTGCCGATAGCCAGCACATGTTTCATTGCTTCGTGGTGAGAGAAGACCACAGAGACTTCCTTCGCTTCCTGTGGTATCGGGACAACGACCCCAATAGAGACATTGTGGACTTCAGAATGCGTGTCCATGTCTTTGGGAATAGCCCATCCCCTGCTGTCGCCATATATGGACTAAGGAGGGCTGCCAAGGAAGACGACGACGTTGGCAGTGATGTGAGAGGGTTCATCGAACGAGAGTTATATGTCGACGATGCACTGAAGTCATTCCCGACCGAAGCAGAGGCTATCAGTGCCCTCGGACGAGCCCAGGAACTACTTGCACTATCCAACCTCAGGCTGCATAAGATAGCCTCTAACAGACCAGCAGTAATGGAGGCATTCCCCCCTGAAGATCGTGCTAAGGACGTCAAGGACCTAGACCTCTTCACTGATGACCTCCCCCTACAGCGTAGCCTAGGGGTGTCGTGGAACATAGCAACAGACACGTTCACGTTCCAAGTCTTAGACTCCAAGAAACCCTTCACACATAGAGGAGTGCTCTCTACAGTCAACAGCCTATACGACCCTCTCGGCTTCTTAGCCCCTGTCACCATACAAGGCAGGCTGCTCCTCAGGGAACTCTCCACACGCGCTGAAGAGTGGGATTCACCTCTCCCTGAAGAGATGGAAGCAGAGTGGGACAGATGGAGAGACTAACTCCAAGACCTACAGGAGATCTGAATACCTCGCTGCTATTCGTCTTTCTCTCCCTTAAATGCCCAATTCAAAGAGCTTTGTGTCTTTGCAGATGCATCCGCTAAGGCCATTGTAAGTGTGGCTTATCTGAAGGTCACCACTCAAGATGGACAAAGCAAAATTGTCTTTGTCTTTGATAGAGGCAAGTTGGCGCCCCAGCCAGACCTCACCATACCCAGATTGGAACTGTGCGTAGCAGAACGCATCCTACCCCCTCACAGCAGTCTACGGAAGCTGCATCCTATCGTCGACACCGACAGACTGTCTCTGAGGTGGTTCTTCTTCTGTCGCCAGAGGACTCCAGTGACAAGTAGAGTTTGGACTATGTGGAGTCGTTAACGACCCCAGACAGGGAGTGTTCTGGACATTTTACATGCAGATAGCACCCCCTGGTGGTAGCTATTGTATAGCAGTGATGTTCTGGACTGATGGACCATTTTATATGCAGATAGCACCCTCTGGTGGTGGTTATTGTGTTAGCAGTTTGTATGCAGCAAAGGTCATTTGACCTTTCTACCTTTCTTCCTGTGTGAGAGGTTATTCGACCTCTCCACCTTTCTTCCTGTATGACTCAGGAAGCAGAATCCCAGGAAGTAGAATTCCAGGAAGAACCTGACTTGAGTAATGGAGAATCTACCATGAGGGGTTCCATCCTCAATCCAATGTAATCTGATTTCATATGTTAGGCCAAGCGCAATAACTGTGAGTATCTTTGTTAGCATAATAGCAACGTTGTCAGTGTAGTATTTTGATAACACTATGTTTATAAAAGGTTAATATTTAATAGTTACAGAAGTTAGTCCAAATGTTAGTTAGTTATACAATTAGTCTATTCTACTTTTGTAAATATGTTTATATCTTATGCAATATCGAATGTATAGCACTCAGTTTATGTACAAATCATACTTTGTCCTTGTTTATAGTTTCACAAATTTGTTCAAGTAAAGCTTCAAAACAGCAAACGGCTTCACGAGGAATTACTTTGAATAAGTGTTTAACTTGCTGGATAACTAGATAGTAGCACGTCTAGCGTGGCCAGTACAGTCGGCATGTTCGTTCACGTAATCTATGGTGCGCTGTCGTCTACTCTGCCACGAAACGGGAATTAAAGTTTTGTAAGCTGTCTCGGGATCAGCTCCCTCCAAAATTGCCTCGAATACTTGTGTCTCAGCTAATGCAGCATCTATCTCTTTTTGTTGCTGCATAACTTCTAATGTGGCTTGGAGACGGGCCTGTTCAGCTTGGCGTTCAACTTGGTGACAGGCCTGTTCGGCTTGGAATCCGGCCTGTTTAGCTTGGAATCGAGCCTGTTCAGCTTGGAGTCGGGCCTGTTCGGCTTGGGGTTCAGCTTGGAGATGGGCCTGTCTTACTTTTATTTCTATTTCACTCTTCGCATGCACAGCTCTGGCTTGAGCTGCTACTAGCTTAGCCCGTACTCTGGCGATGGCCACGCTTATGCTAGAACCACCTGATGACCGTGAACCAGCTTGCGATCTGATGTAACCGGAGCTTATAGACCGATTGTCACCTTCTACAGTTTCGTCTGCCCGTTTAAGGTCTTCTCCTCGCTGCAAAGCATTTTCGTTATTATCTTCTGACATGTTGATGTGAGGTAGGTGTGCTCTACGAGGTTAAGGCTTACACTGGGTTCCTCCTGCTCCGCTCTTCACAGCTAGCCGTATTGCTATCTTTTCACTGTACTGGCCTCGCTAGACGTGCTCCTATCTAGTTATCCAGCAAGTTAAACACTCATTCAAATAATTCCTCGTGAAGCCGTTTCGCTGTTTTGAAGCTTTACTTGAACAATTTTGTGAAACTGTAAACAAAGACAAAGTATGTTTTGTACATAAACTGAGTACTATACATTCGATATTACATAAGATATAAACATATTTACAACAGTAGAATAGACTAATTGTATAATTAACTAACATTTGGACTGTACTTCTGTAAATATCAAATATTAACCTTTTATAAACATAGTGTTATCAAAATACTACGCTGATAAAGTTACTATCATGCTAACAGACAAAGATACTCACAGATATTGTGCCTGGCCTAACATATGATATCAGATTACATTGGATTGAGAATCCCTCATGGCAGATTCTCCATTGCTCTGCTAGGTTCTTTCTGGAATTCTACTTCCTGGGTCAAACAGGAAGAAAGGTAGAAAGGTCAAAGGACCTCTGCTACATACAACCACTGCTAACACAATAACCACCACCAGAGGGTGCTATCTGCATGTAAAATGTCCGTAATGTCCATAAGTCCAGAACACTCTGCATGTGTGGACATTAGATGAGGACTTGAAGGGCCTTGCACTTGAATAATCTGTTGGTACCATCTATCAAAATTTTCACATGAATAGTAACCACGGGCTGGAATTTGCCAATGAAGGCGTGTTGGGGGCGGGACTGCTGGTTTTCAGGTTTCAGTCCCGCCCCCAGTGATGTCTGACCAACCGATGCTATTTTTTGACAGATGGATTGTCAGCATTTGACAGCATTGAGAAGCTGTAAACACTGACAACCTCTGTTCCAAGGTGAGCCCTTGCACAGAAGGCACACCAAGACCTCTCTCCTCAGCAGAAAGCAGATGGCTGCTGCATCTGAGAATGCAGCAGCCATTCTGTCATCTCTGCTGTTGAGATGAGGCACCTCGAGATCATCAAAGGTTGAATCCTGCAGGAAGAAGCAACGGTAAGGAAACTTTTTCCAACACTTTACACTCACCTGTCATACATACCTGTCCACACTTGCACCCATCACTCAACTCTACAGCGGAAATTTTGACCCTCTCTCCCCCGCAGACCCACTGCTAGCCTCCCTGGTGAGGTTCGCCGCCGTCGGGAAGCCCACAATTGCAGGCGTAAAATGGGGATAAGCCTCAAAACTGCCTGTTAACTACCTGCCTCAAGGAGACGGGTCCCTGCGCGACTCAGGGACCTGCCTCCCGGGAAGATGGCACGGAGGCGGGCTGGGAGCGGCGTCGGTACCCGCCCCTAGTTTCTGCCATTTTCCCGGCAGTCCTGCCTCCATACCCACCTCCCCGGTGCTGGAAAAATTCCCCCCCACATATATGAGGTATCGGAGGGTAATTGGTATCCATGGAACCATGTTCCAGCAAGCAGTGAATGCCTTCAGAAGTAAGGGGAGGAAAAGTGGCAAGATAATTTAAATTAAAGATTGAGACAAGCCAAGTGTGGAATTTGGGTGAAAAACATTTGTTTACTAGAAGTTAAACAGTTCAGTTAAAATGATGGATGAGTGAAGATAGAAAGTGGCTTTTGAATTTTATTTTCTATTCACACAACAGAAATGTTCACTTGATAGCCGTTTGAGTAGAGTTGACTGTATTTCTGGAGTGGGAGATAATGAATTGAGTTTCTGTCTTATTCCAGTCTTCAGTGGTGCATAGAAATTCTTGCAGGCCATGTTGACTCACTGCCTGTAGTCCTCATTTTCTTACTGGGCTTATTTCAGTAAAAGAACAAAATAAGAATAAGGTGAAAGCTCAATTTATGTGTGAACTCAGTGCATCAAGAAACACTTCCACAACAAACGTTATATGTATGGATTGTGAAGTTACTGTTTTAAACATTGGAAACAGGGAACACATAAATTACTAAGTTTAGTAAGTTAATGTGATAAATCCAGAAAGTGGAACAAGGAACTCAAAGAGGCCAGATGTTAGAATTAACACAAGTACTTTATTAACAACTGGGAAACACGTTTACGGACAGCCTGCATCAGCATCCTGGCATTCCACCTTGTGCTGACCTATACAGGAAGCAAACCTCTGACCTTAACAGGAAGCAAACCTCTGATCTTAGTAGCAGCATTGGCTACAGCACCACCTGGTGGATAACCTTAATCATAACATCCCAGATTACTATCTCCCTCCACCCTTAAGATTTCAGTATGAATTTCTTAACAAACAACCATTCCTGAGGGTCACATAAGGAGTCTCCATTCATCATGTTCCATACTTGACGAATCTAACAGTTCAGTATCAATCTCTCTGGCAGCTTGCGAAACCTTTGTGAACGTCTAACAGTAAAGTCCCTGCTTGTTTGTGGTGAAGCCACCAGCTGCTCCTGAGCAGTGCTCAGAGTATCTGACTCTGCAACCATGGTTTCCCCTTGACGGATAGGTTTCTGTGGAATTATCTCTGTCCCTGGTGGTGGCACCACAAATGCACTTGGATAACTGGGGGCAACCCTGTCTTCAGTCATTGCATCTGGAACCTTCATTTCAATTTCCCCTTGTCTGGGAAATATCTGATCTACATGTCTGCGTACTACCCTACCATCTCCCAACATGACCTTGTATGATACTGGACCTGTCATTGAGTCTATGAAGCCAGGAATCCACTTTGGTCCATAACTGAAATTCCTGGTAAGGATCGCATCTCCTTCTCCAAAACTTCGGCTCTTTGTTCTTTTGTCATGGTTCTCTTTTTGTTTGTTTTGTCTGTTTTCCATTTTCCTTTTTAGGTCTGGGTGGACAAGGTCAAGAGTGGAGCGTAGTCTACGGCCTAATAACATCTCAACAGGAGAGAGTCCTGTGGTGGATTGAGGTGTTATTCTGTAGCTGAACAGAGCCCATGACACTTTGGCTGCTAAACTCCGTTCTGCACTTTTTTTTATCATCTCCTTAAATGTTTGTACAGCTCTCTCCGCAAGTCATTCGAGGACGGATGATATGGAGCCGAGGTCACCTGCACTATGCCATTTTTCTCAAGAACTCTTTTGTCTCTGTACTCACAAAACAAGTGGCATTGTCACTCACCACGATTTCCGGTAGCCCTTGATTACTGAAGCTCCGACGCAGGCAGTCTATAGTAATAGTGGCGGAAGCAGAATTTACAGGGTAAACATCCATCCATTTGGAATGTGCATCAATGATTATGAGGAACATCTTCCCCATGAATGGACCCACATAATCTAAGTGCAATCTTCTCCATGGTTTATCCGGCCACTCCCAGGGGTGGAGAGGAGCTGCTGCTGGTGCCTTCCGGTGTTCCTGACAAGTGCTGCATGTCTTGACTAGATTTTCTCTCTCCTCATCTAGCTTTGGCCACCACAAGTAACTCCTAGCCAAGGTTTTCATACGCGAGACCCCAGGATGACACTGATGTAGTTGCTCTAGGATGGACTGTCATGCTGGCTGTGGAATAATTACTCGTGCTCCCCACAACACGCAACCATCCTGCACACTCAGCTCTGTTTTCCTGACACTGTAGGGTGTGAAGTCAGCCCCTTCCAGATGCTGTGACCATCCCCTCACCACATATTCTCGAACTCTAGACAGTACTGGATCTTTACCTGTCCATGTTCTTACTTGCTCTGCAGTCACAAGTGCCATGTCAGCGCCCTCCAACATCAAAACTCTGTCCTCTGGAGCTGCACGGATAGGTGTGCCTGGCAGTGGAAGACGGCTCAAGGCATCTGCGTTCCCATGGTAATTGCCCGCCTTGTAGACGATGACATACTTATATGCCCTCAACGTCACTGCCCACCTCTGGATCCGGGGTGACACCATCTGTGGAACTGCTTTCATTTCGTTGAAAAGAGAGAGAAGAGGTTTATGATCGGTGCATATGGTGAACTTCCTGCCATATATGTACTTGTGGAACCTCTGTAACCCAAACATTACTGCTAACCCCTCTTTGTCTAACTGGGAATAGTTTTTTTCCACTGGTGTTAGAGTTCGGGACATAAACCCTATTGGTCTTTCAGTTCCATCTTCCATGCCGTGTGAAAGAACTGCCCCCACCCCATAAGGTGAAGTGTCACAAGAGAGAATGATGTCTTTCTCTGCATTGTAGTGAACCAGCACATCCGACGACAGCATCAGTTTCTTGGACTGTTCAAATGAAACCCCCTGCTCCTCTCCCCACTGCCACTGTGTCTCCTTGCGCAGTAGTTTATGAAGAGGTGCTAATACAGTTGACAAGTTTGGTAAAAACCTGTTGTAATAGTTCAGCAGTCCCAGGTAAGCTTTTAACTCAGCCACATTTGTAGGAGCAGGGGCGTCCTGTAGTGCTTGTACCTTCTCCTTGAGTGGATGGAGCCCGGTGGCGTCCACTCTGTGTCCCAGGAACACTGCCTCATTCCCCAGGAAAGTGCACTTACTCCTCTTGAGCCGGAACCCTGCCCTCTCCAATCTCTGTAGTACCTCTCTCAGAGTGCTCAGATGCTCCTGGTCGGTTCTTCCCGTCACCAGAATGTCATCCAGATAGATGGAAACATGTGGAATCCCTTGCAGTACACCTTCGATTGTCCTCTGGAAGATAGCTGGACTAGATGAGATACCAAACGGTAAGCGGGTTTATGTAAACAAGCCCTTGTGTGTATTTATGGTGACATACCTCTTTGATTCATCATCCAGTGTAATCTGCAAGTAGGCATGACTCATATCCAACTTTGTGAATTTCTTTCCTCCAGCCAGGTTTGCAAAGAGATCCTCTGTTTTGGGAATAGGATACTGCTCTAGTTTGGACACCCGATTGACAGTCAATTTATAGTCTCCACAGAGTCTTACCAAATTGTCCAATTTTAAAACAGGTACTATGGGAGCTGCCCATTCCGAACACTTCACTGGCTACAGTATGTTCTCTCTCAATAGACGGTCAAGCTCAGCCTCTACCTTTGGCTTCATGGCATAAGGCACAGGTCGTTGTTTAAAAAACCTTGGCGGTGCCTCCTTGTCTACATAAATCTTAGCTGGGGGGCCATTAAATGTGCCAAGTTCCTCCTTGAACACACTCTCATGTTCACTCAACACTTCTTGCAAAGTCAACTGTTTGCCCGCATCTATTTGATGTACTGCTCCCCTGTCTAATTTAGGTTCTTTTATCCAGCCCTGACCTAACAGGTTTGGTCCGGTACCCGATACTATAACTACAGGTAGCTGTTCCACTGTGTCCCTGTGTTGCACAGTTACCTTAGCTGTACCTAATGTCCCTACTCATTCACCTGTATATGTTTTAAGATGCAGGGAGCAAGGCTTTAACTCTGGAACTATTGCATAGTTCCACAATTTTGAGTACTCTGCCTTGTTCATTATGGTCACGCCGCACCCTGTATCCACTTCAAAGTTCACCTTAGAGTCATTTACTGTCAGTTGCAATGTGATAGGAGCCACTTTTGGAATGTTCTCTAACATGCTATACATTATGAACATGTCCTCTTCTTCCTCAGCTTCCCCACTGATGTGGTGTGCTCCATGTTTTTTCACTTCTCTCCCTTGGTTTTGCTGTCCTCCCCCTTTTGGTTTGGATTCCTCCACAGGTGATTTCGCCCTGCAAGCTCGTTTTATGTGTCCTTGTTTCCCACACTTGTAGCACTTTTCCTCCAGAAACCGGCATTCACTCGCCAGGTGATCGCCCTTGCATCTATAACATGCCTTCACATGCTCATGTTGTGGTTTCTGACGCATGTTCAACTCGTGCACAACAACCTGACCTGCAACTTGCATAGTATTAGCCCTGTCTGAACCCTGTATTTCTTTTACATCTCGGTTCGCTGTCTCTATGGCTTGAGCATGTTCCAATGCTTTTTCATAAGTAAGCCCAGTCTCGGATAATAATCTACGCTGCATTCGGTTGTCCATAATTCCGCAAACTAGCCTATCTCGCAGCATTTCCTTCAGGTTGTTCCCATAATTGCAATCTTGTGCTAATTTACGCAACACCGCTACATAGTCCATTACGCTCTCTTCCTCTTTCCTGTTCCTTGAATTAAACTGGAACCGCTTAACAATCTCACTAGGCTTAGGGTTGAAATGTTCTTTTAGCAAAGCCACTAATTCAACAAATGATTTGTCTCCAGGCTTTTCAGGACTGAGCAGATTTTTCATCAAACTATAGGTTTGGCTTCCCACTGAACTAAGCAGAATGGCTTTCCTTTTTCCGGCATCATTTATTTCATTTGCTTCGAAAAAATAACCCAACACTTCACAGTATTCTTCCCAGGTTTGTGCTCGAATATCAAAAGCGGAAACCGTTCCTACCATGGCAGCCATGCTCTCTTCCAGCTTGTAGCTAACTTTAGCTCGTGATTTTGTTGTTTAAACGTCCCGGCAGACTTTTCTTCTTTATGCAGGGTCCTTTAGTTGCCTCGTCGCCAAATGTGATAAATCCAGAAAGTGGAACAAGGAACTCAAAGAGGCTAGATGTTAGAATTAACAAGAGTACTTTATTAACAACTGGGAAACACGTTTACAGACAGCCTGTATCAGCATCCTGGCATTCCACCTTGTGCTGACCTATACAGGAAGCAAACCTCTGACCTTAACAGGAAGCAAACCTCTGAACTTAGTAGCAGCATTGGCTACAGCACCACCTGGTGGATAACCTTAATCATAACATCCCAGATTACTATAGTTAAGGTAGATTATGCCAGCATTTCTGAATAGCATTAAATTCATTGTTATTTTTAATGTATGACTGGATGATTGTCATCTGAGGAATTGTTTCAAAATAACGATCTGGAAATGCACACGGAAACACTGCTAGTGTTTCATGATTTTCGGGATTGTCATGCCTTGTAAGGGGTGGAACCTCTGCCAACATGTTGTGATTAGGCCTGGGTGGGGAGTCCCTAAGCTAGGAATCCCTGCTTGTGCAGCTCACCAGGGACCCAGTAAAATACTGGAAGCCAATACGCCAACTGAGATTAAATGTAGTGTTCTCCACATTGGTAGAATTGGGCCCCAGGGTATTCAGGCCAGGCAAGAAAGGTACATTTTTATTTTTAAAATGTCTGATTGGTTCCCTTTTACAAGGGGCTAGAGGGACATAGCTGGGGTCTATGGAGGGGCCTTGGACCCCCCCGCGCTATGGGGGACAAGCATCATGTTCTCCAGCTTCATGGATTAGGTGGGTGCCGAAGATATGCCTTCCAGCCCACTGACCCGTAAACTCCAGCTGGCATATGTGGTGCAATTCCAGTGTAATTGCTGGGATCTCTTCCCGGGGATTTTGGGGACAGCATTTGTGTGTAGTGCATTCATCAGGAAATATTTATTCACAGTTCAGTAGAGGGAAAAATATATAATACATTGTGTAATTCCTGCAGATTTCCTTTTGAACAATAGCATGGCGCACATGTTGTGGATCGCTCACTATGATATCTTTACATTTCATTGTTACAAACTCCAGCCTATGCTGATTGGCATAACAAACAATATTTAAAGCATGCTCATTGACAATGCAGTGAATGGAAACAATTATAATCCATTTTCAGGCATCAGGAATTTTTTTTTCAATTGCATATTTTTAGAAAGCAAAAAAGTGAGGCAGTCACTGTTGCACAATGCAAATACCCTGGGCTAGAAATTCATTATAGCCAAGGAATGCGCAGTGTTTAGACTAAAAATGGTGAATTAGCACCAGGTGAAAATCATCTAGACTTCACGCAAAATTCGGCCTCACTCCTCATTAAAATGATTGGAGCCATAAATCTAGTCTAAAAACCCAAGCTCATTGGCGTTACACTGAAAAGATGGACCGATATCAGTGTAGTCAAAGTGCAAGTAATGATTGCTACAGGCTTTTTTCACTGCTTAAAGGGGAGGTCCATTGATGCTGTAGCATCTCATTCTCATCATTGTTGGCTGTGCAGCTGCCTCAACAACTATAAGAAGAAGGACAAGGAGAAGAAGCAATTATTTACAAATCCTGATGACAGATTGCCACCCTAGGGAGAGAGCCCGCAGGTTTTCCCATGAAGCTTTAGAGTCATTGGTTTTAGCGGTGGCGAGAAGGTCGGCGGTCCTATACCCAACAACTGGCAGGAGGCCCTCATCACAAGTCTGCAGACTATGTGGAGGGAAGTGGCACACCACATCACGGACAGTACTGTGGTCCCCAGGACACACACCCAGTGCAGAAACAACTTTAACAAGGTCACACGGTGGGTAGGGTGAGTGAAGGCTTCAACAAATGCTACAAACCACCATATGTGCCACAAGCTTCACACACTGCTCAATGCACCACACCCTCAGCACTCACCCACCAACAATCTCTACCTACTAACACTCACACCCACATCTCATACCTTGCACACAATGACAGCTATTCAACTATGGCAGGCACAAGGGTCATTAGTTATTAGAATGCATGTGATGTGTGATATTTTTATGCATACATTTATTAATAGAGTTTGGAATATTTTGTGGTCCCTCGCATTTCACCTTTGTGCCCAGGAGAACACTGTGATAAGGCATGACAAAAGGATGGTATGAAGGGGATGTGGTGAGCAACGGAGTTCTGGGGTTTCATTCATTCAAATTGGAGTTTGATGAGGCGGTCACGGACCGCCTGTCCAGAAGCCCGATTGTCCAGCTGCCTCCTCTCTCCCTCCTGGTCCTCGTCTTCTTCCTCCTCATCTTCTTCCTCCTCCCTCTGTGCAAGTGTTCCTGTCTTCCTCATTGCTTGCGCTCCCTCCCCCATAGATCCTGGAGGGTGAGGTGGACTGCCAGTACAGCCCCCATGACTTTTAGCAAGTGTTGTAGGTGGATTCTTTCAAGAATAAATTTTGCACTTTTCTACTTGCCACAACACTCCTGATACCAAAGAACCTTCAAATCACTAAATAAAACTGTTGCAGTATCAGGAACTAACACACAGGCACTGAAACTTCACTAACCTGTCAGGTGCAAGTGATTGGGGCTGATCCCTTTAAATAATGTCCCTGGAGCCAGCTTCCTGGTGCTGCATGCCAGCTCCCCCTCTCATTGTTAACTCCAGGCGGTGAGGTAAGTGGCGAGAAGCAATTTGGCAGATCGGGCATTCAGTGAGCATTACACACTCATTGACATCATGATCTCCCTGGCATTGAAGTCCCCAGCAATCGCTGTTACCGGCAGCACTACGGGGCATCCCGCTTTGGCATGCGGCACTGGATTTGACAGGAGCTGTCGTTACAGCTCTCACCGCCGCATTAATGCCATCTACGCTAAGGGGACAAATTCCACCCCCCCCCATCCTGAAGATGTTGATCCATGTGGGGGTTCGGTATCACGTGTGTTGGCTGTCACCTAAGCGACTATTTGAGTATTCAATGGATAGAAATCAGGTGCAGAGCCCTGGTTATTTTCCTCCCCCCTTTTCAGGCCTGGCTCTGAGATGACAATTATAAGGATTGCAATGTATGCTGTTACATAGTACAATGTTCTGTGGTGCCCCATAATCCACACAAAGCTAGGGACCTCATACTATCAATGTAGCACACTGTGAAAATCATCTGGCCCCTTCAACATTGTGGAGCTTCAGAGACTCTGTGAAAATGTACAGTCCTAATTACAGTCCCATTATTGCAGCCTCAGTTAAATTATTTTTATCCAAATTGTCAATAAAGCCAATTGTCAACTCCCAGATGGATGTTGCCTGTGTAGTCTGCTGTCCCAGTATAGAATACAGCACCTCCCTAAGGAGCACCAGGCACGGTTTGCGACTAATGGAATTGTGCAGCCTAACAGAAAAAATAAGAAATGAATGATGACCAAAATAAACTCATAAATCTTTTATACTTAATGTAGTTCTACATGACATTTGTCACAAATATAAAATGTTTTGTTCCTATAACAGCATAAAGAATTTAATGGTGACTGCAATAAAGGTTTGTCAGCACGATATTTTTTCAAGTCTCCTGCATCCCCTGTTTCCCTGTCTAAGAGAGCAGCCATTCTGATGTATTTGTCAATGCTCCCCAGTAGCCACTTGATGGGAGAGCTGTGGGTGCCTCACTCAGTTATCCCTTCTTGTTTCCCCCTCCCTCAATCACACCATGTCATTCATTGTTGAAAGGATTTCATCTGCTTGATCATCTGTTCTTATTTTTTGGTAATTATTAAGATTAATTTTCAGGCAACATCTGTGTGCCAGTCCATGTTGCTCAGTGATGGCTCAACTGTTGGAACTGTTGGAAGGAGCAGAATTGCAGCTGTGAATCTGTTTCCTACCACATTGGTACTATAACAATAACAATGACTAGCATTCGTATACACCATTAAAGTACGAAAGTGTTCCATGCCACAGAGGCATAGGAAAGAAGAAGGAGAAGGCCAAAGAAGGAACTATTAGGAGGAGTTTCCAAAAGCTTGGTCAAAGAGGTGGTTTTAAGGATGGTCTTAAAAGTGGAAAGGCAGAGGGGTTTAGGGAGGGAATGCCAGAATGTGGGAAGTAGGTGGATGTAGGCACAGCCAGTAATGGTGAAGTGAAGTGAAAGGGGTGCACAAGAGGTTGGAGTCATAGGAATGAAAGTTCGAGGGGTTGTAGTGTTGGAGGAGGTTACAAATACAGAAAGGGACCACGTTATGGAAGGATTTAAAGACCAGGATGAGAATTTTAAATTTGAAGTGTTGGGAGATGGGGAGGCAATATATGTCAGTGAGGGCAAGGGAACATGGGCATGAATGAGAGTTTCCATGGCAGATGGGCTGGAGGTGAGCAATCTTTTTGATGGAGAAGATATGGGGCTGGTTACTTAGCTGTGGCTCGATACCAAAGTTGTGAATAGTCTGTTTCAGCCTGAGATAATGGTCGTAGAGGGGAATGGAGTCAGTGACAAGAGTAGGGAGTTTGTGACAGAAACTGAAGACAATGGTTCCAATCTTCCTATTGTTCAGCTGGAGTAAGTTACAGATCATCCAAAACTGAATGCCTAACAGCACAGAAGCAGTGCAGGGGTTGAGAAAAGTGATGGGGAGGTAGAGCTATGTGTTATCACTGTATATGTGGAAGCTGACCGCATGTCTAAATAATTTTGCCAAGGGACAGCATATGACGAGTGAAGAGGAGTGGGCTAAGGATGGTTCCTTGGGGGACCCTACATTTCACAGTATGAGGATGGGGAAGCAAAGCCATTGCTAGCAATGCTGTGGCCACAATTGGATAGGTAAGAGTGGAAAACAAGTGAGGGCAGCCCCACCAGGCTCGACAATGCAGGAGAAGGTCTGAGAGATGATCATGTAATTGACTTTGTCAAGCCTGCAGAGTGGGCAAGAAGAGAACATGCATCATGGTCACAGTAAAAATCAGTGGCATAAGAGGGGCAGGAACCAGATTGGTAGGGTTCAAATAAAAGAGGCGGGAGAATTGGGAATGTATCTGGGCGGGGACAACACATTCAAGAAGTGAGATTGGTAATGAGACAGAGGGTAGCAAGGACTAGGGGTTGAGGATGTTTTTTTTTTAAGTACAGGGGATGAGGGTAGTTGTTTTCAAATAGAGGGGAACATTGCCCGAGGAAAGGGAATCATTTATAATATCAGCCAAATAGAAGCCAGGAAGAGAAGTTGGGTGGTCAGGAATTTAGTCAGAATTGGATTGAGGGTGGTTCTCATGGACAAGATGAGCTTGGAGAGGGGGAGGTGAATGGGGGAGAAACTAGAGAGAGATGAGCATTCAGGACTAGAGTGGGAGAGAGACTGGGGGGCAGTTTGGTTTAGTGGGGGAAAGCACCAGAAGTAGTTAAATGGATTTTTTTTATCTTGCTGACCAAGAAATGCAAGAGTTCCTTACACTTATTAGAGGTGAGGATGGAGGAGGCAGGGGAAAGGGGTTCAATGGGGTGGCTGGTAGTAGATACAAAGATATTGTGTTGATTGGAGGGTAGAAAGTAGGCATTTGTGAGTTTAAGAGTTGTTAACAACTTAGAGAAGAGTTCTTCCAGGGAATGACAGAGAAAGAAGTGAAGTTAAAGGATGGTAAGGGTGGTGAGAGATACTAGGAAGTAGTACATTGCTATGCTTAGCCACCAAGCTATATAGAATCTTTACAAATTGAGTGGACAGTAAAACAATAGACCTGTGATAAAAATGTCACTAATGAACATTGAAGTATGCATTTATAAAGATGTTACCTCACTAATTCTTGTCAAATCAGACACTGGTGGGAAAAGGTTGGAAAATCCTGGACAAAAATCTTTTTTTAATTTTTTAATTTTTTAAAATTTATTGGCAGTCTGCACAGAGTAGGATTAAATGGACTGGACTTGAACAGAGTGTTTTATTTGGGAATTTGGAAAGAGTGGGAATTTGGAGAAGAGTGGGAAGGAGTTGTTGCTTTTTGCCTATACTACTTGTAGTGCTTTCTGTTACAGGTAGATATATAATTTCAGTACAATTAACTTAATCTAGATCAAGTAAGTAGTCAAGAAACTACACTGTAAACTAAGTTACCTAAGTACAAATTTAATTAAATAAAACAGGATCATATAGAGATGGCAGTGCAGGTGGTGTGACATAACTGCAGCATGTGGGAGTTTGTGGAGAGCATTGTGATCCCGGACAAGCACGTTTGCAGTAAGTGCCTGCATCTTGAGGAACTTCAGCTCAGCATTTTTGAGCTGGAGTCTGAGGTGCAGACATTGCGGGGCATCAGGGATGGGGAGAGCTACCTGGACACTTTGATCCAAGAGGCAGTCACACCCCTTAGGTTAGGTAGTGGTACAGGTCTGGTTAGTGGTCAGGGACAGGAGGGTGTGACTGCAACTCAGGCAGGTAAGGGGAACCCAGGTGCAGTGCTGGAGGAGCCTCAGCCTTTGTCCTTATCCAACAGGTATGAGGTTCTTGCTGCCTGTGTGGATGAGGGAAAAGCCTGCAGGATGGATGAACAAGCTGACCATGGCACATGGTGCAGGAGGCCATTCAGGTGGGGGGAGTGAAAGGGAATGTAGTTGTGGTAGGGGACAGTATAGTCAGGGGGATAGATACTGTTTTCTGCAGCCGTGACCGAGAGTTCCAAAGGTTGTGTTGCCTGCCCGGTGCCAGGATTAAAGACATCTCCTCACGGCTGGAGAAGTACTTGGAGTGGGAGGGGGAGGATCCAGTTGTTGTGGTCCACATCGGAACCAATGACATAGGTAGAACTAGGAATGAGGTTCTGCTGAGGGAGTTTGAGGAGCTAGGATCTAAATTAAAAAGCAGAACTTCAAAGGCGATTATCTCTGGATTATTACCTGAGCCACGCATAAATTGGCATAAGGACAAACAGATTAGAGGTTTAAATGTGTGGCTCAAAGAGTGGTATGGGCAGAAGGGGTTTCAGTTCATGGGACACTGGCACCAGTACTGGGGAAGCAGGGAGCTATTCCATTGGGATGGGCTCCACTTAAACTGGGCTGGGACCAGTGTCCTGGCAAAGTGAATAATTGGACAGTAGACAGGGCTTTAAACTAATGGAGGGGGGGTAGGAGGATTCAGGAAAGAGTAAATTTAAAAGCAGCGAGAGAAATGTCAGGGCTCTAGAGCAGAGTAGAATTTTGGGTAAAAATAAAGCAGAGTGGGTCAGGAACGGACAGAGAGAGTAATAAAGGTAATAAGGCATCAGTGACTAAGGTGACATCAGGGAAAAATAGAAATAAGTCAAAGCTAAAGGCACTGGGCCCTATTTTTCGATCGGAGGCTTCCCGTGTGCGGAAGCCTCCGATCTGGAAAAAATCTACACCCTTGCCTGAGGGCTCCCGGGACGCACACACTTCCGCTCCTGGGTGTCTCGAACTCCAAATGTGCAGGGCCTACGTATCCCAGGGGCACATGCGGTTCACAAGCATCCCTGGGATCACGTGGGCCATGGGGAGCCAATCAAAGAAGGAAATCTCCCTTCATACACTTGACAGGAAGACCTGTCAAATTTATGAATGGAGATCACCCCAAAAACATAGGAAAACTTTAAATAATTTTTTTTTTTAATCACATTTTTTAAATGATTTGAAATTACAATAAATTTAATATTTTAAACAAAAATGTAATTTTTTGAAAAAAATAATTAAAGTTTTTTACGGGGCTAAAAATAAATTTACCTTTTTTAAAAGTATTTTTAAATGCTACATCAGTGAAACTTTTTTCTAAAACATTTTTTCAACTCTTATCCTGGTAAAAGCAGGCCTTATGCCTGGTTTTACCAGGCGTAAGAATTGTAAGGGTTTTCTGTGGGCAGGGGGTCTCCAAAAAGCGAAACTATCCGCCCGCAGAGGCCCTTCTCCAGGGCAGGCGGAGGATCTGTCAAGAGGATTCTTGACAGATCGGAAATGCCGGTTTTCAGCGCATGCGCTGTGCATGCCTGAAACCAGCATTTCCGATGTCCCTATGGGTGGGTACACAGCACATACACACCCATAGGAATCGGAATATCTGGGCCACTATATCTGAATGCGCAAAGCATTCGCAACAAAATAGATGAATTAATAGCGCAGGTAGAAATTAACAGGTTTCATCTAATAGCCATTACAGAGACTTGATTGCAAAGTGGCCAAAGTTGGGAACTAAATATTCCAGGATACTTAACTTTATGAAGATATAGGCAAAATGGAAAAGGAGCAGGGGTAACCCTGATAATAAAGGATGGGAAAAATACAGTAGTGAGAAAGGATCTTAGCTCCAAAAATCAAGAAGTAGAATCAGTTTGCGTGGAGCTAAGAAACAGCAAGGGGCAGAATACATTGGTGGGAGTTGTTTATCGGCCCCCAAACAGTAGTTGTAATGTAGGGCAGAGAATCAATCAGGAAATTAGAGGCGCATGTAACAAGGGTAATACAGTGATCATGGGGGTCTTTAATCTAGATATAGACTGGGCAAACCAAATTTGCAGTAATAGTGTGGAGGACGAATTCATGGAATGTATGCAAGATAGTTTTCTAGATCAGTATGTTGAGGAACCAAATAGGGAACAGACTATTTTAGATCTAGTATTGTGCAATGAGAAAGGATTAATTAATAACCTTGTACTAAAGGGGCCTTTAGGGAAGAGTGACCATAATAAGATGGAATTTTATATTGAGCTTGAAAGTGATTTAGTTAAATCTGAAACTCGTGTCTTAAATCTAAACAAAGCAAATTACGTAGGTATGAGGGGCGAGTTGGCTACAGTAGATTGGGAAACTACATTAAAAGGTATGATGGTAGACAAGCAATGCCTAGCATTTAAAGAATTAATGCATAACTTACAACATATATAAATTCCGTTAAGGCACAAAAACCCCACAGGAAAAGTGGTCCAACTGTGGCTAACAAGAGAAGTTAAAGATAGTATTAGATCAAAGGACAAGGATTATAATGTTGCCAAAAAGAGTCATAAGCCTGAGGATTGGGAGGATTTTAGAATTCAGCAAAGGAGGACCAAGAAATTGATAAAGAAAGGGAAAATAGAATATGAGAGTAAACTAGCGAGAGACATAAAAACAGACTGTAAAAGCTGCTATAGGTAAGTAAAAAGGAAATGATTAGTGAAAGTAAATGTGGGTCCCTTACAGGCTGAGGCAGGAGAAAGTATAATGGGGAATAAGGAAATGACAGAGAAATTAAACAGATACTTTGGCTGGGATCTTGCCTGAAGAGGCGCATTGGGAGAGGGACTGCTGCCTTTCGGGTTCTAGTCCCGCTCCCAGCGACGTCCGATGCACAGATGCTATTTTGCGTCAACTGGCCTTGTTAAGCCCACCCTGTGGGCTTGCCGGCCAATTAAGGAAAAGCCGGTGTCAGATGACATCAGTTGATGATGCGTCATCTGCCAGTTTTCTTAAAGGGGCCACCACCATTTCTTTTTGACAGCTGAGTTTTTCAGTTTTTGACAGCATTGAGGTGCTGGAAACACTGCCATTCACTATACAATGGTGAGCCCTTGAACCCAGGCTCTCCAGTGACTCTCTCCTTAGGCTAAAACAGATGGCAGCTGCAGGTGAGGTTACAGAAGTGATCTTTCACTGGTGAGAGAGGTTCTCCCAATGACGTGGGACTGCACATACAATTCAAAGCTTGTCACATACAGAAAATACTAAACACATTAAAAATGACTTTCCCATCATTTTCTTACCTCTGCAACTCACCAGTGTCCCATTGGATCCTTCAAACCACTTCTGCAGCTGTCATCTATACACAAACATTACAGTAGACCCACAGCACGCCACACTTACCCTGGCGGAGTTTCCCGACGTCGGGAAGCCCACAGTAGAAGTGTCAAAATTGGAAAATGCCTCTTAACTGCCTGTTAACTACCTGTTAACAAGCAGTTAAGTGGCTATAATCCTCTTCCCGCTGCATGGAGTCGGGTCCCTGCGCAAATCGGGGACCCGACTCCGGGGAAGATTGATTGGAGGCGGATTGGAAGTGGATTCAGGACCCGCTGCCAATCCTTTTGCTTTTGCCAGCAGTCCCCCCTCCAAACCTGACACCTGAGCACCAGCAAAATCGCCCCCTTTGTGTCTGTCTTCATGGAAGAAAATGCAAAAAACTTCCTGGAAATACTGGAGAACCAAGGCTCTAGCGAGAATGAGGAACTGAAAGAAATTAGTATTGCTAAAAATACAGTACTGGAGAAATTAATGGTACTGAAAGCCAATAAATCCCCTGGGCCTGATGGCCTACATCCTAGGGTTTTGAAAGAGGTGGCTATAGAGATAGTGAATGCATTGGTTGTCATTTTCCAAAATTCCATAGATTCTGGAACAGTTCCCGTGGATAGGAAGGTAGCAAGTGTAACCCTTCTATTTAAGAAAGGAGGGAGAGAGAAAACGGGGAACTACAGACCAGTTAGCCAACATCAGTAGTAGGGAAAATGTTAGAATCTACTATTAAGGACGTGGTAACACTGCACTTAGAAAATAATAATAGGATTGGGCAGAGTCAATACGGATTCATGAAAGGGAAATCGTGTTTGACAAATTTATTAGACTTTTTTTGAGGATGTAACTAACGGTAGATAAAGGGGAACCAGTAGATGTAGTATATTTGGATTTCCAAAAGGCATTTGATAAGGTGCCATATAATAGGTTGTTAAGGAAGATAAGGGCACATGGGGTTGGGGGTAAGATTTAGCATGGATAAAGGATTGGTTAACAGACAGAAAACAGAGAATAAGGATAAACGGGTCATTTTCAGATTGGCAGGCTGTAACTAGTGGGGTGCCGCAAGGATCAGTGCTTGGGCCTCAGCTATTTACAATCAATATTAATGACCTAGATGAAGGAACCAAGTGCAATATGTCCAAATTTGCTGACAATACAATGCTAGGTGGAAAAGTAAGATGTGAGGAGGATGTAAAGAGCCTGCAAAGGGATATAGACAGGTTAAGTGAGTGGGCAATAAGGTGGCAAATGGAATATAATGTGGGGAAATGTGAGATTATTCACTTTGGTAGGAAGAATAGAAAAACAGAATATTTTTTAAATGGTGAGAAACTCTTAAAAGTTGGTGTTCACAGAGATTTGGGTGTCCTGGTACAAGAAACACAAAGAGTTAGCATGCAGGTGAAGCAAGCAATTAGGAAGGCAAATGGCATGTTGGCCTTTATTGCAAGGGGGTTGGAGTACAAGAGTAAGGAAGTCATGCTATAATTGTACAGGGCTTTGGTGAGACCACACCTGGAGTACTGTGCACAGTTTTGGTCTCCTTAAGGAAGGATATACTTGCCTTAGAGCCAGTGCAACAAAGGTTCTCTAGATTAATCCCTGGGACGTGCAGGTTGTCCTATGAGGAGAGATTGGGCCTATACTCTCTGGGGTTTAGAAGAATGAGAGGTGACCTCATTGAAGCATACAAGATTCTGAGGGGGGATTGACAGGGTAGATGCTGAGAGATTGTATCCCCTGGCTGGAGAATCTAGAACTTAGGGGGCATTGTACTGGTCTCGCTAGACGTGCTCCTATCTAGTTATCCAGCAAGTTAAACACTTATTCAAACAATTCCTCGAGAAGTCGGTTTGCTGTTTTGAAGCTTTACTTGAACAAATTTGTGAAACTGTAAACAAAGACAAAGTATGTTTTGTACATAGAACTGAGTACTATACATTAGATATTACATAAGATATATACATATTTATAACAATAGAATAACTAATTGTATAACTAACTAACATTTGAGCGGGACTTCTGTAACTACCAACTATTAACTTCTTATAAACAAAGTATTGTCAAATACTACACTGACAAAGTTGCTATCATGTTAACAAACAAAGATATTCACAGATATTGCATCTGGCCTATCATATGAGATGAGATGGAACTGGATTGAGAATGGAATCCCTCATGGAAGATTCTCCATTGTTCTGCCAGGTTCTTCCTGGGAAACTACTTCCGGGGTCAAACAGGGAGAAAGGTCAACGGACCTCTGCTGTATACTAACACTGCTAATACAATAACCACCACCAGAGGGTGCTATCTACATATGATAGGCCAGACGCAATATCTTTTCACAAATTTGTTCAAGTAAAGCTTCAAAACAGCAAACCGGCTTCTCGAGGAATTATTTGAATAAGTGTTTAACTTGCTGGATAACTAGATAGGAGCACGTCTGGCGAGACCAGTACAGGCATAATCTCAGGATGAGGGGCTGGCCTTTTAAGACTGAGATGAGGAGGAATTTCAGAGGATTGTAAATCTTTGGAATTCTCTACCCCAAAGTGCTGTTGATGCTCAGTCATTGAGTATATTCAAGGCTGAGATAGATAGATTTTTGGAGTCCAGATGAATTACGGGATATGGGAATCAGGCAGGAAAGTGGAGTTGAGGTCGAAGATCAGCCATGATCTTATTGAATGGCAGAGCAGGCTCGAGAGGCTGTATGGCCTACTCCTGCTCCTAATTGTTACTTTTTTATGTTTATGTTCTTATGTCAAGGGGTGGTGGTTAGGCTCTCTCTTGTTGTAGATAGTCATTGCCTGGTACTTGTGGCGTGAATGTTAATATCATATCATATTATTCATTGTTGAGAAGATTTCAGAAAAGTCACATCTTGGCAATCAGTTCCTATTTCTTTGGTAGTTATTTAGATTAAAGTGATGCTGAAAGGTTTACAAGTTCATAGAATCCAATGTTTTTCAATGCATTATTTGAAATGTAATTTTCCAAAACATAAAATAAAATTGGCAGCAGCATTTCAGAACTATAATTATATGTATATTACCTGAAATAGTTATGTCACAAATGCAGTGTGGAAAATAACAGCTAAACTATATATAGTCCCCAGAGAGCTTGGAACATTTCACTGAAATGCTGCAGGCTAAGACTCTGGTTTAAGCTGCATACTACAAACCATTTCTATGTCTGGAGGGCAACTCAGAGTTGTGCAGGAGTGTTTTTGTGTGCATCAGCCACCGCACAAGGCTATTTTTAGCAGGTGCCATGTGAAGTAACCCAGCCTGTGGAAGAAGAACAAAGCTATGGACCAGTGGAAAGGTTAAAAGTGCTAGGAGAGGAGACACAAGCTTCTTTTATATTTTTCAGTCACTAAAGTTTCAGCCAGTTAATATAATGTCTGCCCCCCTCTGCCCCTTTCTGCACTTATTTAATGAGGGATTAGGCATTTACACTTTAAATTTGCATGAGGGTCCTTTCCTACCAACCTGAAGTGGACAGCCTGCTTCCTAGCTACAGTCAGAAATGAGAGGAAGAGCTGAGAGTTTGATTACATAATTCAATTAGAATAAATATCTTTATTCTGGGATTAGGTGAAATGATGGTTTTGATTCACAATACATGCAGATTTACAATCCAAATATGAATGGAATATTCATAATGGAGGATATTTACTCGGGACCGGTGTGAGATGATCAGGGCGGAAGATTTCTCTCTGATATGCACAATGAAGTTGTAAACTTGTTCTATATAAATGGATTGATGATTATGTTACAAATTGTGCACAGTGTAAATCTTTCTGTCCCTAGGTTACATAGAGGCAGTGCCCTTATTTATGCTATGGAGGTAGAAAGGAATATTGGTGTTTTAATATTTGAAAGGTTTTCCTTTTAATAAAACTTATAAAATGGCATCTTAGTGTGGATATTCAGTTTTACAGAATAGAAGGATACCTGACACAGTCTAGACGGTGCTAGTGAGATGAGTGTGTTGACATTTTTAGAAGTACTCAAATCTGACCAACTTTCATTACTTTTATTCTATTGGTGGGGCAAGTGATTTTAAATTTAATTCAAAAGCAGTCATTTGTGAAAAAGTTAGTTTCATTCTTTTTGATAACTTGTTCTTTGTGAGTCACATTCTGCAGTGGTTGGCATAGAAAGGGAATAACATTTTAACTTCTCAGATAACGAACAACGAGAGAGTTTCAGCTTATTGTAGCATTGCAAAACCTTTTACAACAGTAGAGATCCACAAGTGGACTCAAAGTAGAACTGTGAGAGGTGGTCACTGAGTCATTCCATTGTGTGAAATCAGAAAATAGGCACAAATATCAGGATTGTTTGTATTTTGTAATGCAATAATTATAAAAATTGTGTATTGTGTTGCTCATTAATTTTCTTGTTACACTTAACTTCCCAAAAGGTGGGAGGTTTATTAAACATTGTTGATTCACTCAGGCTAGCCTAATTACATGGTGGCAAGCAATGATGTGCTCATCTGATACAGCACATGCACAGACATACTCTGTGCCTTATATAGTGTGTACAAGGCTACACTGTGACATCCAGGATTTTGGAGGAAACGAGCACTTGTGCAGCCTATTTCATCTAGCTGCACACATGCGGCACGTACTAACCGGTGAACGTTTACTGGCCTGCAAAGTCCAATTCTCACGAATAAGTTGTTAGAGGATGGTTTCTGTGCACGTTCTGGAGCACTGTGTCAGCTGTCACACGAGAGTCAACATAGCATTGCTGCAGCACACAGCCACCAACATTGGCAGCACAGGAGCTGAAATTCAATTCTTGTATGCTATAATTTAACACAATTTCATAGCCCTTGATAATCATAATTCATAGCACTGAAGTAGTAATAGTAATGATATTTAAGGTTGGGTTTGCATTATTCTAACAATACATCTGTCAATAAACAGTATATTGATACAAAAAGAAAATACTGCAGATGCTGGAAATCTGAAATAAAAACAGAAAATGCTGGAGAAACTCAGCAGGTCAGGCAGCATCTGTGAAGAGAGAAACAGAATTAACATTTATGGTCGATGACCTTTCGTCAGAACGGTATATTGAATTGTATGCTGTAATGTTTCATGCCCTCTTTCACTTATAAGTAAGATCCTTGTCAATTATGCTTGCAATACTCATGAGTTACGTGGCTTTCATGCTAATTATACTAGGTTCTTTATATATAATAAAATATTTACTGGTTGATCTCCTGTGACATTGCACACTCGGTGCATACTGGGAGCTAAGAGCACATGTAATCTTCAGGTGAAGCAGGGCCAAGGTGCGCAGACATAATTCAGTTCCAATTTTAAAGTTCTACATTCTGTCCTTATTTATATATTTCTATAATAATTCCCTATGTTCACACTTATAATGGAAACTGCCTATGTAAGGTTGTCATACTGTAATTACCAGAATTTATAATGGAAAGGTTGACAGGAAGTGCACATAGACACAAGATTTTTAAAATATATTATTAGTCAACTTCCTGTGGCGCCTATCCAGTGATTTGTACAGGTTTAGCATTACTACTTTGATTTTGTACTCTATGCCCCATATAAAATCATGGACCCCAAACGATGTTTTTACAGCTTTAGCAACTTTTCTTTCTCACTTTTAAAGATTTGTATATCAGAACCCTTATGTTTTTCTGTCTATCAGTGATCTTTGTTTTTCTTGAACAGATCTTTGTTGGCATTTCTCTCTCACTATCTGTTTGTGATGTTTCACGCTGATTTTACTTCATTTGACCTTTAAGTTTATATCTTGGCTCTTCCATATCTCCCCAGTGTTTCTATGTCCCATGTTTCCCCTTGTCTACCTTTGAAACGTTGTGCCCTCTGTCTAGTACTGACATCTATCTGCCCCCTCCATCAACATATTTCTTCTCCCACTGTTGGATCTCTTCATTGCCGAGGATTTAGGTAAGCAGGAAAGGCTGTAAAAGAAATTAAATTAAATTATGCTGGCCACATAGCAAAGAGTGGGGCATGAAAAAGAACTAAATAGCCAGTACGCCCCAAGCAAGGTCAGGATCAGGAGAAAGGTGGAGCAGCAGGTGGTCAACGACAATAAAACCTGGGGGAACCGAAGAAGAGTGGCATTCTTTGGAGCTGCATGTTTTGAAGCAGTATATTCTGTGATTTTGTTATTGGGTCATAAATTATAATGGAGAAATCCAATCTACATGTCAACATATTCATCATGACCCGTATTTTCCAATCTCTACGGGTGTGTACGAGCTGTGTACACACCCGTAGGGACCCCACAAGTTCCAGTTTCAGGCATGCGAAGCGCATCCGCTGAAAACCGGCATTTCCGATCTGCCAAGAGTCCTCTCGACAAATCCTGTGCCTAGAAGGGCCTCTGCGGGTGGAGAGTTCCGCTTTCTGCAGAACCTCCGCCCACTGAAAACCCTTAAAAATCTTACGCCTGGTAAAAGCATGCATAAGGCCAGCTTTTACCAGCATAAGAGTTTTAAAAAGTTTTACAAAATTATTTTTTCACTCATTTATAATTTTAAAATATTTTTTTAAAAAAAGGTATGTTTATTTTTAGCCCCGTAAAAAACTTTAATGTTTTTATCAAAAAATAAAATTTTTGTTTAAAATATTGAATTTAATTTAATTTTAACTCATTTTAAAAACTTTTTTAAAATGTATTTAATGTTTTGATGTGTTTTTGGAGTGATCCCCATTCATACTTTTGACGGGTCTAAGCTGAGAGGCCTGTCAAAAGTATGAAGGGGGATTCCCTTCTATCATTGGTTCCCCATGGCCCACTTGATCCCAGGGACACTTGCGAACCACATGAACCCCTGGGATACCTAGGCCTCTGCACATTTCGTAGAGCAGATACCCAGGAGTGGAAATGTCTGGACCTCCAGAGCCCTCAGGTAAGGGCACAGATTTTTTCCAGATCGGAGGCCTCCACACGCAGGAAGCCTCCAATCGGAAAATACAATCCCATATTCTTGCATCCATTTAATGGTAACTGGCGGTTGCTGGTATTTCCAAAGGGATATGTCAGAATTTTGAACTTTTTAGAACCAGCTGACCAGTCGGATGCACAAGAAACCCATTACATTATGCAAGACTTGTTTCTCTGCACTTTGAGTGTCTCAGTTTGCTCTAAAAGAGCGTAAGACACACATCATTTGATTATCTGCTTTTCAGTCTGTGACTTCCGTAAGCTCAACTAAAATAAATCTGGGATATAGGTTAAAACAAAAGCAAAATACTGTGGATACTGGAAATCTGAAATAAAAAGCAGAAAACTGCTGGAAACACTCAGCAGGTCAGGCAGTGTACTGGCCTCGCTAGACGTGCTCATATCTAGTTATCCAGCAAGTTAAACACTTATTCAAAATAATTCCTCGTGAAGCCGTTTGCTGTTTTGAAGCTTTACTTGAACAAATTTGTGCAACTGTCAACAAAGACAAAGTATGTTTTGTACATAAACTGAGTACTATACATTCGATATTACATAAGATATAAACATATTTACAACAGAAGAATAGACTAATTGTATAACTAACTAACATTTGGACTAACTTCTGTAACTATCAAATATTAACCTTTTATAAACATAGTGTTATCAAAATACTACACTGACAAAGTTGCTGTCATGCTAATAGACAAAGATACTCACAGATATTGCGTCTGGCCTAACATATGAGCTCAGATTACATTGGATTGTGAATCCCTCATGGAATTCTCCATTACTCAGTTCAGGTTCTTCCTGGAATTCTACTTCCTGGGATTCTGCTTCCTGGGTCACACAGGAAGAAAGGTAGAAAGGTCAAATGACCTCTCACACAGGAAGAAAGGTAGAAAGGTCAAATGACCTCTGCGGCACATAAACACTGCTAACACATAACCACCACCAGAGGGTGCTATCTGCATATAAAATGGTCCATCAGTCCAGAACAGGCAGCAACTGTGGAGAGAGAAACAGAGTTAAAGTTTCAGGTTGATGATCTTTCATCAGAACTGGAAGATTTTAGAGATGAATAGTTTTTAAGCAAGTACAGAACTTAGAAAGAGTGAGGGAAGCAGGGAAAGAACAGAAGGATGGAGGACAGGAGTGATTAAATGACAAAAGGGATGATGGTGCAAGGCAAAACAAGGTGATTGTACGACAAGTAAAGAATATAGGTTGTTTAATTCTGAACCTTTGGAGCCCACATTGTCCCAGAAATATTGCACAAGTGCTTTTGAGGTTTTTAGCATGAGCGTGCTAAATATTTTCAATGCAACATACATATAGAGCTTTAAAGGTAGAGTAGGCAGATCTTCCATTACAGTTGCAATGTAAGGTTGTTAGTCCTTCAACAGTAATTACCATGGGACTCGGGCACGAGTGGTTTGCTTTAACAACTAGCTTTAATATTGACTTACAATAGTATCACGATTTGGCTGCCTTCAGCGTTACATTAAATGACGAGCACTTATACAACCTGGTTTTCTGCGGACTCAAGGTGATCAGACACAGCCATAGACTACCTTTCAGTAGGTTACATAAGAACATAAGATGTAGGAGCAGGAGTAGGTTATTTGGCCCCTCGAGCCTGTTCCGCCATTCAATAAGATCATGGCTGATCTGATCGTGGCCTCAACTCCACTTCCCTGCCCACTCCCCATAACCCTTGACTCCCTTACCTTTTAAAAATCTGTCTATCTCCACCTTAAATATATTCAATGACCCAGCCTCCGCAGCTCTCTGGGGAAGAGAATTCCAAAGATTCACGACCCTCTGAGAAAAGAAATTCCTCCTCATTTCCGATTTAAATGGGTGCCCCCTTATTCTGAAATTATGTCCCCTAGTTCTAGATTCCCCCACGAGGGGAAACATCCTCTCTGCATCTACCCTGTCAAGGCCCTTCAGAATCTTATATGTTTCAATAAAATCCCATCTCATTCTTCTAAACTCCAATGAGTATAGGCCCAACCTGCTCAACCTTTCTTCATAAGACAACCCCTTCATCTCTGAAATCAACCTCGTGAACCTTCTCTGAACTGCCTCCAATGAAAATATATCCTTCCTTAAATAAGGAGACCAAAACTGTACACAGTACTCCAGGTGTGGTCTCACCAACGCCCTGTACAGTTGTAACAGGACTTTCCTACTTTTATACTCTATTCCCTTTGCAATAAAGGCCAACACTCTAATTGCCTTCCTGATTACTTGCTGCACCTGCATGCTAACTTTTTGTGATTCATGTACAAGGACCCTAGATCCCTCTGTACCTCAGCATTTTTGAAATCTCTCTCCATTTAAATAATAATTTGCTTTTTTATTTTTCCTACCAAAGTGGATAACCTCGCATTTTCCCACATTATACTCCATCTGCCAGATTTTTGCCCACTCAGCCTATCTATATCCCTTTGGAGATTCTTTGCGTCCTCCACACAATTTGCTTTCCCACCTATCTTTGTACAATCAGCAAATTTGGCTACATTACACTCTGTCCCTTCAACTAAGTCATTAATATAGATTGTAAATAGTTGAGGCCCCAGCACTGATCCCTGCGGCACCCCACTAGTTACAGTTTGCCAACCTGAAAATGACCCATTTATCCCGACTCTCTGTTTTCTGTTAGTTAGCCAATCCTCTATCCATGCTAATATATTACCCCCAACCCCGTGAGCTCTTATCTTGTGTAGTAACTTTTTATGCGGCATCTTATCGAATGCCTTCTGGAAATCCAAATACATGACATTTACTGGTTCCCCTTTATCCACCCTGCTCATTTCATCCTCAAAGAACTCCAGCAAATTTGTCAAACATGATTTCCCTTTCATAAAACCATGCTGACTCTGTTACGTCTGTGTAATAATAAGAAAAGGACTGCAGAGAATGGTACAACAGGTGTTTACTCAACGTGGTTCAAACTGCAACTGAAACAACAGATTACTACTCAGCGTTATATATAGGTGTGGTCACTGCCGGTACTACAGTATACATGAGCTGTAGAAAACAGTTCCCCCCTTAAAGGTACATACATTACAATTCCTCCCCTTTTAGATTAACAGTACCATAACACTCATTTAACAATTAAATATCAAACTAATTACAATTAACACCTTTAACATGCAACATTAGCTGAAAATAGTCTATTTATAAATTCAGTCTTTGGGGAGGCTTCCTGATCCTTTCTGGATAGCGCCTTTCCCGAGTGTCTTGCTCTTGGTGTGGAGGCGATTCTGGCCCCCTGTCATCGGTTGGTTCATCAGCTTCCGATGCTACTGTTTCTGGGGTAGATGCTACCTGTATGTCGGGTTCATCACCAGGTACGTATGGGCAAGGAATGGGGTTGACTCGTTCCTGTGACTCTAGGATCTGGTCAGCATGGCGTCTCACGATGCTCTCCCCAACGTCCACTGTGTACATTAGTGGCCCCTGCCGTGTGCATATCATTCCTGGTTGCCATTTCTCTGTTCGGTAGTCGCGGAATGTGGTGATTATTCCTTGTTTAGTAAAAGTATTGTGATTGGTTGTTTGTTAACTGCCTTGGGATATATGTTGTAATCTCATTGGTAGTTGATGATCACATGATGTGTTGTGGCCACCTTAAATTCAGTTCTTTTCCAGCTTTGGTTGGGACTGGATGTGGGAAGATGTGCTGCAGATTTTAAAGTTAACAAAGCCTAGCTTTGGAAGGCAAATCTATTCTTTATTTCACGGGCCAAGACTGGTTGCCCTACATTGAAGCTCCTTGTCAGCTTTTCATTGATGTGCTGGAATTGCTTACTCTCAACATCTCTTCGTACATTTGGTCTGAGCAAATCCAGACGAGATCTCAACCTTCGGTTAAAGAACACCATGGCCGGGGCCTGGTTGGTGACTGCATGTGTCGCATTTCTGTAGGCTAACAGGAAATTTTCCACTTATGCTGCAGTGGAATGTCGTCATCGCACATGGCATTTACTGCTTTTTTAAAGGTTTGTACGAACCTCTCAGCCAATACATTTGTGGCTGGATGATGTGGGGCGGATGTGTAATGCCTTACCCCATTCCTTTTCATAAATCTTCGAAACTCTTCGGACACAAACTGTGGTCCGTTATCAGAGCAAATATGCTCTGGCAAGCCGTTCCTGACAAAAATGGTCCGTAGGACTGCAATAGTTTTCTCCGTGGTGGTGGAGGACATTTTGATGACCTCAGGCCATTTTGAGTGCGCATCCACGGCTATTAAAAACATTGAGTCCATGAATGGACCAGCAAAATCAATATGCACCTGTTGCCATGGAGATGAGGGCCACTCCCATGGGTGTAGCGGGGCATGTGGTGGTGCATTTTGGACCTTCTGGCATCCTGAGCAGCTCTTTGTCAGGTCCTCGATTTGCTGATCGATCCCTGGCCACCACACATAAGCCCTAGCAAGGCTTTTCATTTTCACCCCTCCCAGATGACCTTCGTGAAGCTCATTTAGCACTCTCTCCCTTAACTTGGGTGGAATTACCACTCGGGATCCACACATCAAGGTCCCCTGGCATACTGACAGCTGTTCTCTTCTGGATGAGAATGCTGGCAACAGTGAGTCGCCATGTGCTGGCCATCCCTTCACCGTCAAATCATATACCTGAGACAGTTTCGGGTCTCTTTCTCTATACCAGCGTTAGTTACTGGCAAGCATTCAATTATAGTCGAATGAAATATTTCGACAGGATCCACTGCTGGTGCTTCCTCTGCAGTAGGCAGTGGCAGGCGTGATAGCCCATCAGCGTTTCCATGCTGTTTCGTGCCCTTATACTCGATTTCATATTGGTGCGCCCCTAGAAAAAGGGACCATCTTTGTAGCCGTTGCGCAGTCATCACCGGAACGCCGTTCTTTGGATTAAGGATGGAGACAAGTGGTTGGTGGTCAGTCAGCAAGGTGAACTTCTGCCCGTGCAGATAGTGATTGAACTTTTTCACTCCCCACACTAGGCTGAGGGCCTCCCTGTCAATCTGGGCGTAGTTACGCTCGGCTGAGGTTAGTGACCGAGACGCAAAGGCTACTGGCCTCTCCGAGCCGTCCGGGAATTTGTGCGACACCACCGCTCCAATGCCATAGGGTGATGCATCACACGCCAACCGAATTGGTAGTGCTGGGTTGAAATGAGCCAACACCTCTTTTGATGTGATCAATGCTTTGCTCTTCTGGAAAGCTCGTTTACATTCGTCACTCCACTTCCATGGTACCCCCGTTTGCAGTAGGGTGTTCAGTGGGTGTAGTACGGTGGACAAATTCAGCAAGAACTTATGGTAGTAGTTCCCCAGCCTGAGGAACGACCTCAGTTGTGACACATTTTCCGGTGCTGGAGCCTTGACCACTGCCTCAATCTTTTCAGGGGACTTATGTAACCCCTCTTTATCAATAACGTGGCCACAATACGCGATCTGCTTCTGGAAAAACTCGCATTTGTGGCGATTAGCTCAGAGCCCATATTCCTTTAATCTAGTGAGCACCTGCTCCAGGTTGGCGAGGTGATCACTGTCATTTTTGCCCGTGACCTGGATGTCGTCCAAATAACACTGGGTCCCTGGAATCCCTTGCAGGACTTGTTCCATTGCCCTTTGCCAAATAGCCGGAGCTGATGCTACCCCGAACACCAGCCAGTTGTATTGGTAGAGATCTTTATGAGTGTTGATCGTGAGGTACTGTTTCGAGGCTTCTTCTACCTCCATTTGCAGGTATGCCTGGGCCAGATCAATCTTAGTGAAGCGTTTCCCTCCAGATAGCGAGGCGAAAATATCTTCAATCCGCGGAAGCGGATATTGTACAGTGTGAAGGACTGGGTTCACTGTCACCTTAAAGTCCCCACAGATGCGAAACTTCTTTGGTTCCCCAGGCATATTACTCAACGACCTCTTCATTACAGGAACGATGGGTGTAGCCCACTCGCTCCAGTCCACTTTGGACAGTACTCCTGAATGTTCCAAACCTTCCAGCTCTGCTTCGACGGCTGGGCGGATCGCATAAGGTACCGGTCTGGCCTTAAAAAACTTTGGGCTTGCATTTTCCTCTATTTTGATCGTCGCTGTTACGCCTTTTAGTGTTCCGTGTCCCTGCTGGAACATTTCTTGTGCATCAGTTAGCATTTTTGACAGTCGTCCAGGTGTGACGTCGTCATCCTTTTTGGCATCTACAGTCAGTGCTTGTATGGAATGCCAATCTAGCTGTATCTTCCGGATCCATTCACGTCCTAGTAATGGTGGTACTCCATCTGGCAATACATTTTGGTCCATTTTTGGTGTTTCCTTGCCGTTATATATCACGTTCACCCTTATTTTTCCTTTGGGGTAGACTTTTTGCCCCGTGTACGTCTTCAAGACAATCTTTGTATCTCTCAAGGGTATATGTGAGAATAGCTGCTTGTAGTCCCTTCGGTTTATGGCTGTTAGGGCTGATCCTGTGTCCAATTCCATTTTCACTTGGACTCCTGCTATTTTGAGCATGACCCAGATAGTTTGGTGATCCTCCGTTTTGATCACATTATGTAGTTTCAGACAACCCAGCTCCTTGCTTCCGGAGTCTGTATCACTCTTCTGTTCGTCTGAACTACTCTCCGTCACCTTATGTATCTTCTTGTACTTCTCCTGTGGAGATTTCTTGCTGCTGGTTTTCTTTCCCGACCTGCAGACTCTTGCTATGTGTCCTACTTTTCCACACTGTCTGCACACTTTGTCCTTGAACCAGCAATCATTATGGTCGTGTGTTGTTCTGCCGCAGCGATAGCACTTCACTGTTCCGTATGACATTTCATTTGTGCCATATTCTTGAGGTCTCCGTTGTATCTCTGCAGCGCCCCGTGCTGTTGCTTCGTGTGATACTGCAATGCTGAAAGCCTTGTCCAGCGTAAGATCCTTTTCTGATAGAAGCCGTTTCTGGGTTCCTTCACTTTAAAGCCCACACACAAACTTGTCCCTTAAAGTCTCTGCTAGTCCCGTTCCAAACTGGCAGTGTTTCGATAGCTTGCGCAGTTCCGTTAAATACTCAGCATTACTTTCATCTTTATGCTGGTTCCTTTTGTGAAACTTAAATCTTTCTGCTATCAGCAGCGGTGTGGGGTTTAAGTGGTCCTGTAGGATTGACACTATGTTTTCAAAATCCTTTTCTACTGGCTTCTCTGGGGTTACTAGGTTTCGTAGTAAGTCATGCGTTTTTGCACCCATTGAATTCAACAATACCAGCGCTTTCTTGTCCTCTGGCACTTCATTCGCCTTGCCGTATACTTCTATGCGTTCGACATATATCGTCCAATCTTTGGCTTCATTGTCGAACGCTGTGATACTGCCACACTTCGGCATTTTTGGGTGTGGTTAGACTGTCTTAAAATGGCATCTCCCGCGCTTTCCTTTCTTCCCCGCTGCGGCTTAAAATGGCGTCTCCCGCGCTGCTGCCAACGCCGCTCTCGGCGGTCCTTGTGGCAAATGGCGACGCCCTGTGGGTTTCACGCGCTGCTCCTGCGCTGCTGCCAACGCCGCTCTCTGCAGTCCTCGTGGCAATGGCAGCGCCTCGCGTTTTCCTGCGCGCCTCTCTCCCCCATTGACGCTGCTCGGCCCTTGACCACCGGCTGCGCTCTGCTCTCTCTCGCCTCTCTCCCCCGTTGACGCCGCTCGGTCCTGAACACCAGCTGCGCCCTGTGCGCTCTGCCCTCTCTCTCTCACCCGTCGACGCTGCTCGGCCTTTTTCTGTGCCGCTCGGCCGGGCTCTAGCCCGTCGCTGTCCGGGAAGGGTCTGTGCAGTACCTGTTGCCAGCCCGTTTCGCAGGACCACTGTGACTGGAAAGTCAAGCCTGGCTCTCGACAGCCTCCCCTGCGATGCTCAGATCTCCGTTGGATGACTGGGTGGTTGCCCGTGGTCGACGCCTGTGCTTCTGGACTCGACCTTCTTCCACTGTTCTCCAGGAGCGAATCCCTGGGAGGTGATGCAGAGTTGCAGGTAGGTTCGAACTTGCTCGTCGCCACTGTTACGTCCATGTAATAATAAGAAAAGGACTGCAGAGAACGGTACAACAGGTGTTTACTCAACGTGGTTCAAACTGCAACTGAAACAACAGATTACTACTCAGCGTTATATACAGGTGTGGTCACTGCCGGTACTACAGTATACATGAGCTGTAGAAAATAGTTCCCCCCTTAAAGGTACATACATTACAGACTCTGCTTGACTATATTATGATTTTCTAAATGTCCTGCTACCACTTCCTTAATGATGGACTCCAGTATTTTCCCAATGACAGATGTTAGGCTAACTGGTCCATAGTTGCCTGCTTTCTGCCTCCCTCCTTTCTTAAATAGGGGTGTTACATTTGCAGTTTTCCAGTCTGCTGGGACCTCTCCAGAATCCAGGAAATTTTGGTAGATTACAACCAATGCATCCACTATCTCTGCAGCCACCTCTTTTAAGACTCTCGGATGCAGGCCATCGGGTCCAGGGGACTTGTCCACCTTTAGTCCCATTAGTTTGCCTAGTACTTTCTCTCTAGTGATAGTGATTGTTTTAAGTTCACCCCCCCCACCCAATAACCCCTTGATTATCCATTATTGGGATGCTTTTAGTGTCTTCTACTGTGAAGACCGATACAAAATATTGTTCAAGGTCTCCACCATTTCCCTGTTTCCCATTATTAATTCCCCAGACTCATCCTCTAGGGGACCAACGTTTACTCTTCTTTTTTATATACCTGTAGAAGCTCTTACTGTCTGTTTTTATATTTCTTGCTAGCTTACTCTCAGAAGCTATCTTCTCTCTCTCTATCATTTTTTTAGCCGTCCTTTGCTGGTTTTTAAAAATTTCCCAATCCTCTGGCCTTCCACTATTCTTCGCAACATTGTATGCTTTTGTTTTCAATTTGATATCATCCTTTACTTCCTTAGTTAGCCACGGATGATTCATCCTTCTCTTAGAGTCTTTCTTTCTCACTGGAATATATCTTTGCTGAGAGTTGTGAAATATCTCCTTAAATGTTTGCCACTGATTTTCTACAGTCTTACCCTCTAATATATTTTCCCAGTCCACTTTAACCAAGTCTGCCTTCATACCTTTGTAATTACCTTTATTTAAGTTCAGGACATTAGTTTGAGCCTAGCATTCTCACCCTCAATCTGAATTTGAAATTCTACCATGCTATGATCACTCTTCCCAAGAGGATCCTTCACTTCGAGATCATTAATTAATCCAGCCTCGTTACACATTACCAGATCTAAAATAGTCTGCTCCCTGGTTGGTTCCACGATGTATTGTTCCAAGAAACCTTCCCGCATACACTCTAAGAACTCTTCCTCAAGTCTACCTTTGCCAATTTGCTTTGTCCAATCAATATGATTGTACCCAGTGCTATTCCCCAGGGCACCTCAGATAGCCATTAGAATCATTGGGAAAAGGGTATCCCATCGTCTGCTGGATTCAGATAGAGCCTTTGCCAATTGGCTTTTAATCATGTGAGTCATTCGCTCCACAATCCCTACCACCTGGGGATTATACAGGATGTGAAATTTGGTTCTGATACCCAAAATTCTACAGGTCTCTCTCATCACCGTCTCAGTGAAACGAGTTCCTTGGTTGGATTCAATTGTATTGGACAGACCCCATCGGGGGAACACATGTTCACTGAGTACCTTAGCCATTTGAGTGGCTGTAGCCTTAACAGGAAAGGCTTCCACCCATTTTGAAAAATAATTACGACCACTAAGGCGTACTCTTTGTCACATGGTGTCTTTTTTAACGGTCTAATGTAGTCACTTTGCAACGTATCCCATGGTCCCAGTGTGGTCTTTGTATGCCCCTTTGGTACCTTCTTTTAGGTCCTGGATCATATTGTGCACATTTTATGCATCGGTTCACGACTGCGGTCACATCTCTTGTTATATCTGGCCACCACATTATTTTAAGCAGTTGTTGAACCAAGGTTTCTCAAATCTGATGTCCAGTCGACGTATGTGTCCATTGGACATTCTCCTGTCTGAGTTGTGAAGGGATGATCATTCGGTTTTGGTAATGTACCAGTTGATAAGTGTTTAGAGTGATGTCCTCTCCATTTTTAGGACATCCCTGAGGCCACGAGCGTGTGCCCTGTACGGCAGCCTGCAGCTTCTGGATCCAAAGATCCTTGTTTTGAAAATCAATCAAATTCAACTGTTTGCAAGTCACCCAGACGAGAGCCATCTGGGATTGTTTTTTAATGGGTGAGGCCCACCATTCACTACTCTGTTGGAAAGCCTTAGCTAATAAGTCAGCTTTCCCATTTTCTGCCACCCATGGTGTATTTTGTGCCTTTACTTTGACAATGGCTACTGAATACGTTTGCTTTTGGGCCATGTACAAGGTAATTTGCAAGAGGTCATCGGTGGCTAGCACCTTCCCGTCCACTGAGGTGATCCCTCTTTTCTCACATGTTTCGGAAATTTCTAGTGTACACTCATAAGGCTGTCTCAGAATCAGCAGGCTGGCAACTAGGTACAAGGTAGTGCGTGTATGGTGCACCTCGAGATTCCATTCCTGTAACTCAAGTGTCCAGCAAGCTATTCGGTTACTAAATACCGTACTGTGGCGTACCGATCACACAAAGGACACAATCCGCTTTCCGGTCCGTAGACTATAAATCAGGCGTCATGCCTTTAAGAAGGATCACACCTTTAAGAAACTCAATCTGCAACATAGTTAAGCCCAGAGCGGGGGAGGAGCAGTCGAAGCTGTGCACTGATAAAAGGCAGTCGTACTTCGTGTAGTCTCTGACTCCATTTTGTATTCAGCATGCAGCCTCAACAATTAAACCTTTTCTGTTGAACCTCTCCGAGTTCAGTATTTTTTGCTAGGAGTACGTAGACTCCTACATTGGTGACCCCGACGCTCAGGACGACTCCTAAGCTTAACCATGGCTGACACAAACGCAATTTCTGTGAAGCTGCCGGAGTTCTGGGAGAACCTGGCCACTGCCTGGTTCCTTCAAGCTGAATCGCAATTCCGACTCCGCGGCATCACCGCCGACGCAACGATGTACGACTACCTCCTCGCCTCCCTGGGCAGCTCCACAATCACGAAAGTCTGGACAACACTACAAAACCCTCCGGAGGAAGGCAAGTACGCACATCTCAAGGCCGCGCTCATTAAAAAATTCACAGCCTCCCAATTCTTGCGCAACTGCCACCTCCTCGACCTCCCGGGCCTCGGTGACTCCACGCCGTCAGACTTGCTCTCACACATGCTTGCTCTGACCGATGAGAAACCGCCCGGCTCCCTCTTCCGCACGCTCTTTATCCGCCAACTACCTCCCAGCATCCGCCCGGCGATCGTGGCGTCCAGCCTCACGGACCTCGAGGCCCTGGCTGACGAAGCCGATAAGCTCCTGTCCACCAGTTCCAACCACGCCGTCACCCCCGACCTGGCCTCCGCAGCGTCGGCGCACGCTCCACCCTCTATCGCGTGGCCACACAGCTCAGCCACGAGGCCCCCCAGGCCCCCACGGCCCCCAAGCCCTCCGACCCAGGGCTACTGCTACTTCCATACCCGGTTCGGCGCACGGGCACACCGCTGCAGCCATCCCTGCACGTTTCCAACCGCCCCCACACCGGCCTACATGATGGCCGTGGGGCAAGCAGGCGCGCTGCTGTACGTTACGGACCGCGCCTCCGGACGCCGTTTCCTATGCGACACGGGCGCGCAGCGCAGCATCATCCCCGCGTCCGCCCTCGAGATCCAGCGAGGCGGCCGCGGCCCTGTGCTGGCTGCCGCCAACGGCACCGACATCCGGACGTATGGCATCCGCACCGTCACCATCGACCTCGCAGGCTGCCGCTACCACTGGGAGTTTATCACCGCCAAGGTGCTCTCCCCGCTCCTCGGTGCGGATTTCCTGTGCGCCCACGGCCTGTTGGTCAACATGCCTCGGTGCCGCCTCGTGGACATGAACACCATGTCACCTATCCCGGGCGCCATGGCCCCCCCCAACCCGCCGAAATGGCGTGGCAGTGCCGCGCCCGCTCAACGGACAACTACTCAGCACCCCTGGCTGAGTTCCCAGCCCTCACCAACCCGACCTTCTCCGCGAAGGTTGCTAAGCACGGGGTAGAACACTTCATCCCCACCACAGGCCCACCGGTGTATGCCCACGCCCGCAGGCTGGACCCGGCCAAGCTGGAGATCGTGCGAGCCGAGTTCACCACAATGGAACAGCTCGGCATCATCCGCCGCTCCAACAGCCCCTGGGCCTCCCCACTCCACATCGTCACCAAACCCGACGGGGGATGGCGCCCCTGCGGGGACTACCGGCGCCTAAACGATGCCACCACGCTGGATCGGTACCCCATACCGCACATTCAAGACTTCTCGGCTAGACTGGCCGGCCGCTCAGTCTTCTCCAAAGTCAACCTGGTGCGCGGTTACCATCAGGTGCCAGTCCACCCCACGGACGTTCCCAAGATGGCCATAATCACCCCTTTTGGGCTATTCGAGTTCCTCCGAATGCCCTTTGGCCTCAAAAACGCAGCCCAGGCCTTCCAGCGGCTCATGGACTCGGTCCTCCGGGACCTGAAGTTCCTCTTTGTCTACCTGGATGACATCCTGGTAGCTAGTTCCTCCAAGCAGGAACACATCGAGCACCTCCGCACCCTGTTCCAGCGGCTCAGTGAGCACGGGCTCATCATTAGCCCAGCCAAGTGCCAATTCGGCCTCAGCAGGATCGAATTCCTCAGCCACCACATCATGCAGGACAGAGCCATTCCCCTGCCCGCCAAGGTGCAAGCCGTCCAGCAGTTCCCCCGGCCTACCACCATCAAAGGCCTCCAGGAGTTCTTGGGGATGATCATCTTTTACAACTGCTTCATTCCCGGAGCGGCCTCCCTCATGCGGCCCCTATACGAAGCCCTCCGGGGTAAGAAAGACAGAATGGCGATCGAGTGGTCGGCGGACATGTTGACCGCTTTCGACTCGACCAAAAAGGCGCTCGCTGACGCCACCATGCTCGCTCACCCACAGCCCAACACCAGGGTGGCCCTCACCACGGACGCCTCCGACCACGTGGTCGGCGCCATGTACGAACAGTCGGTCGATGGGGCCTGGCAACCGCTGGCCTTTTTCAGCCGCCAACTGCGCCCCCCGGAGGCCAAATACAGCGCCTATGACCGCGAGCTCCTCGCACTGTACCTGGCAGTCTGCCATTTTAGATTTCTTCTGGAGGGCCGTCCCTTCACCGCATTTGTCGACCACAAACCCCTGACATTCGCGATGGCGAAATCTGCGGACCCGTGGTCAGCCAGGCAACAACGCCAGCTCGCCGCGGTGTCCGAATTCACCACGGACATCCGGCACGTCTCCGGTCGAGACAACGTGGTGGCCGACTGCCTATCCCACCTCGCCGTCCACGGCGCCCACCTGGCAGTGGACTATGGTCAACTGGCAGCGGAGCAACGCACCGACCCCGATCTGCTCTCCGCGCCCACAACCCTCCCAGGGCTGCGACTGACCGACGTCGCCTATGGCCCGTCCGCCGTCACAGTCAAATGCGACACCTCCTTGGCACAACCCCGCCCCGTAGTCCCGGCGTCCTGGCGAAAACGGGTGTTCGACATCATCCACGGCCTCTCACACCCCGGCACCCGCGCGTCCATTAGACTGGTGGCCAACCGATTTGTCTGGCGTGGCCTGCGCAAAGATGTGCACGTCTGGTCCAGATCCTGCATAGCTTGCCAGCGTGCCAAAATCCACCAGCACGTCAAAGCCCCACGCGAGGAGTTCACCGTGCCAGAAAGAAGGTTCGACCACATCCACATCGACCTCGTCGGCCCCCTGCCGCCATCACAAGGTCACACGCACCTGCTGACAATCGTGGACCGTACCACCCGCTGGCCCGAGGCCATTCCACTGACGTCCACCACCACCGCCGACATCGCGAGGGCGTTCATCGGTACCTGGGTCACTCGGTTCGGCGTCCCCTCCGACATGACGTCGGATAGAGGCCCGCAGTTCACCTCTGATCTGTGGGCCGCCATCGCCCGAAACCTCGGGGTGGCCATTCACCGCACCACAGCTTACCACCCCCAAGCCAACGAACTGTGCGAGCGATTCCACAGGTCCATGAAGGCGTCCCTCCGCGCCAGCCTCGAGGATGAGGCTTGGATCGACCGCCTCCCGTGGGTGCTACTCGGCCTATTCTCTGCGGTCAAGGAAGACCTGCAAGCCTCGGCGGCGGAACTCGTGTACGGCCAGCCACTGCGCGTACCCGGAGAGTTCCTGCCCACCACCACGACCCCCTGGTCGGCTGACCAGCAACGCCGCGCTTTCGCCAACCGAGCACAACAATTCGCTCCGGTACCCACCGGCCGGCACGGCGAACCAGCAACCCGCGTACCACCTAGCCTGCACATGGCCAAATTTGTTTTCGTGCGCCATGATGCCCACCGAGGACCTCTACGGCCCCCAAACGATGGACCCTACAAGGTACTCCAGCCAGGGAACAAGTTCTTCCTCCTCGAAGTGGGCAGCAGAACTGACAAGTTGTCGGTCGACCGGCTCAAGCTGGCGCACCTGGAGCCCGACGAACCCGTTCAAGTGGGCCAACCCCCACCGTGGGGCAGACCGCCTAAGAGCCCGATGCGTCCGACCGCCCCGCTCCCGACGCCAAGAGCCGTTGCGGCCGTGCCATCAAGCCGCCACGCCGGTTCGTACACTCCCTACTAGCGGATTCTCGGGGGAGCTGTGTGGCGTACCGATCACACAAAGGACACAATCCGCTTTCCGGTCCGTAGACTATAAATCAGGCGTCATGCCTTTAAGAAGGATCACACCTTTAAGAAACTCAATCTGCAACATAGTTTAGCCCAGAGCGGGGGAGGAGCAGTCGAAGCTGTGCACTGATAAAAGGCAGTCGTACTTTGTGTAGTCTCTGACTCCATTTTGTGTTCAGCATGCAGCCTCAACAATTAAACCTTTTCTGTTGAACCTCTCCGAGTTCAGTATTTTTTGCTAGGAGTACGTAGACTCCTACAGTACCATTCTTTAATCCTCTTGACAGTAACAACTTGGTGGGGTTATGGGTGGTCAGAAGTACTATCTTATCTAATCTGGCAATATAGGCAAATTTGTTAAGGGTCAAATAGACAACTAAAAGGTGTTTCTCACAGGCTGTGAATGTTTGTTACCCCGGTGACGATGCTTGAGAGGCATATGCCACTGGTACCTGAACCCCATTTTGCTCTTCAAGCAAGATGGCAGACATCGCAACATCACTGTTCACTACTTCCATTGAGCATGGTTCACCAGCTTTTAGAGTATTCAGGGCTGGGGCCACGGTTATGGCTTGTTTTAATTTAACGACTACTTCTTCATGTGTAGGACCCCACTCCCATGCTGCACTTTTGTTAAGTAATGGTGTTGTTTTAGCTGAAAAGTTCTCAGTAAAGCTCCTATGCTATCCTACCAGCCCTAAAAATTATCGGAGAGTTGGTACATCTGTTGGGATGGGGTGGCTGCTATTGCTGTCACTTTATGGGGTGTAATTTTTCTGAACCCTGCAGTTAAGTTCACACCTAGATAGTCTACCTGATCACATGCGACTTTTTGGGGTTTCATTTTTAATCCATTCACTGTAATAACTTCTAATAGTTCTTTCAACAGAGCATGATGTTGTTCTGTAGTCTCAGTATGCAATAGACTATCATCCACATATAGTATCATAGAAAGTTATGGCACAAAATGAGGCCATTCAGCCCATCATGTCTGTGCCGGCTGAAAAAGAGCTATGCAGCCTAATTCCACTTTCCAGCTCTTAGTCCATAGCCTTGTAGGTTATGGCACTTCAAGCGCATATCCAAGTACTTTGTAAATGCAATGAGGGTTTCTGCCCCTACCACTCTTTCAGGCAGTGAGTTCCAGACCCCCACCACCCTCTGGGTGAAAAAAATTCTCCCCAACTCCCCTCTAATCCTTCTACCAATTACTTTAAATCTATGCCCCCTGGTTATTGACCTTTCTGCTAAGGAAAATAGGTCCTTCCTATCCACTATCTCGGCCCCTCATAATTTGATACACCTCAATTAGGACTCACCTCAGCCTCCTCTGTACCAAAGAAAACACCCCCAGCCTCTCCAATCTTTCCTCGTAGCTAAAATTCTCCAGTCCTGACAACATCCTTGTAAATCTCCTCTGTACCCTCTCTATTGCAATCACATCTTTCCTGTAATGTGGTGACCAGAACTGTATGCAGTACTGTAGCTGCGGTCTAACTAGTGTTTTGTACAGTTCAAGCAAAACCTCTTTGCTCTTATATTCTATGCCTCGGCTAATAAAGGAAAGTATCCCATATGCTTTCTTAACCGCTTTATCTACCTGTCCTGCTACCTTCAGGGATCTGTGGACATGCACTCCAAGGCCCTTTTGTTCCTCTACACTTTTCAGTATCCTACCATTTATTGTGTATTCCCTTGCCTTGTTAGCCTTTCCCAAATGCATTACCTCACATTTCTGCACTATCGCTTTGTTTGAGAATGTAAACAATATGTCCTTCAATATTTAATGAAAAATAGAGAGGGAATTGTGAAATCCCTGCAGCAAACAGGTCCAAACATTGGCACTAGCCAAGGGGACGTACCAGAATCCATTGGAAATATCCAGGACCGTGTCTACCTTGGAGTTGGTGATTCTGACGAAAGGACATCGACCTGAAATGTTAACTCTGTTTCTCTCTTCATGGATGCTGCCTGCCCTGCTGAGTTTCTCCAGCATTTTCTGTTTTTGTTTTGGATTTGGCTGATGTTTTCATCAGTATTTCAGGGCATGAGGCCTCGATCAGGGATACCACAGTGGAGTATTTATTAACCCCGCGGTGATCAATGGTAAATCACCATGATCCATTGGGCTTACGGACGGGCCAGATTGGGGAGTTACAAGTAAAAGTTGTCCTCCTCAGCACTCCTTGTTTGATCAATGATTCCACTACCTTAGCTATCGGCATTTCCGCTTCTTTTGGGAAACGGTATTGCCGGGCCAGTCGGGTTGGTCAGGTCCATCAATCTGAATGACACAGTTTATTCTACCACACTCATTCTTGTGTTGCGCCCAACAGGAGGCACCTTTTAATAGTTGATCAATTTCCCTCCATTCATGCCAGTGGCATTATCGACCTTGTACCCCTATCGACCCATCTGCCCCATGTGGTTATGGTCCATCAGCAACCCTCCTTGTGGAGAGGCTGCATCCATTTGCCACAAGCACATATTCATCATGTTCACAACCACATTGTACCTTCCCATCCAATCTACTCTTAAGATGCCATCCTTCACCTCTTGTTGTTGTTGTGTCCACACTACCGTGTGGCGAGTGTGTACATTCCCTACTGTGACTTCCGTTTCTACATTTTCTCCAAATCTTCTCCTCTTCCAAATCCTCCTAACTCTATTGTGCCTTTAATATCAAATTGTTGAGGGAGTGCTCCCCATATGTGATGTGCCAGTATCTATCAGCAATATTCTTGGGAAGCCTCCTACCCGTGCATTGGCACTGGTCTTCAGTAAGAGTCCCTGTGCAATGCACATATGGCCCCCTTGACCGGAGAGGCCTGACACCGTCAGTCCATTTCTTTCTAACTTTCGTGGGGCAGGGCTGAGCTGTTTATTCATCGACTCTGGGGTGGGGTGGGGTGTCGCGGTAATCTAATCGCTTCCTCAGGGATTCTATTTTCTTTCGTAGAGTGGCCACATCCGAATGTTTGCTCTCCTCTTTTCCTTGCGGGCAACCAACCCCATGAGAATTACTTCGGCATTCCCAAGAATAATGGCCCCTTTTCCCACAGCTCCAACACTCCTGAACTGTCCTATCTCCTGGCCTGTCTCATGTCATGGGTCGAGATTGCGCGCTCCCCTCATTTCTCCGAGGTGTGGGGGATTCTGCCCCTTGTATATCGTGCATTTTAGTGACCCCTTCTCTGAGTCTAATTTGGTCATATTTAAGGGTTATCCTAAGACCCATTGTTTGTTATGGGCAGTGGCTGAGGGGTCATATATATCACTTATTCTCCCATATTGGTCACTGATGCCTCCTATCAGGAACTGAAGCCATAGTTTTGTACCTTCCTCTCCTAGTGTTGCATGGTCTACAGCAGGGAAAACAGCCTTATAGCGGTGCCACATGCACCCAATGAACGGTCCCAGGTGTTCATCGGCACCTTGTTTACATGTCAACCAATGCTTCAGAGCCATTCAGTTTGACCCCTCCCGAAACCAACCCCACCCCCCCACCCATTCTCCACCACCCCCCCACCCATCCTCCACCACCCCCCCACCCATCCTCCACCACCCCCCCACCCATCCTCCATCACCCCCGCCCCCACAATCTGTGTCTCATAGCCTTGTGTGCTAGCTTCCTTAGCAGTCTGACAATGATATCAATTCTGTGGTAAGTTGGCTCCAAAGTAACCACATCCCCTATCGGTGCTCCTCAAACTCTTTTTGTTCACAGGGAGACAGGAGCTTCACCCCCACCAGCATTACCCACTTGCTAAATGTCTGAACGCTATGCGAGTTGGGATACTTGATTATGCTTGGTTTAAACCATATTCTTACAGGTAGCAATGTGAAATTGGTCTTACATTAGTCACAGAGAAAATAGTTATCTTGGGAATAAAATGTATTGTTGCAGTAACTTTATTGGCATTTAATGAAGTGAGTATAGGTAAAAAGGGCATTCAAAAATAACAGGTACAGATGTGTCAAGCATTTTGAGACACTGATGTCTTTTCTTCGGGGTAGATGGCAAATGATATTTGAAAGTGCACAGATTCTCATGTGTCTGCAGTAATGATCTGTAGAATATAAGTCTAGTTACAATGCAAAGTTATTGCCAAGGTTCACTTGCTGCAGTAGGTAAAGGTCATGCTGTAAGCAGTAATGATAAAATTGCTTATATATTGTATAATACACCGGAGGCACATATGTCTGCTGGCTGAAGAGGCAATAAACTAACTGATTTATGACTAGTTTTAGTAATGTAGTTATTTAGAAAGCAATTCAAACCTGAGACTTTTCAAAAAAGATTGCCTAATTTCAGCATGCAGGTCATTTCTTTCATCCCAACCATTTTCAATCACTATCTGAAGGAAAGTAACTTGTCATAATGGAAGTAAGTCACAGCTTTTTGGAATGGGGTCAGCAGTGAAAAGTGATTCATTCAGGAGGTTGGTACACTTCTGACTGCACATTATTTAAGGACGACCATAGCATTGTGAAGAAGTGAGAATTTCAGCTTATTCGTTCTCACAAGGAAATACTATATTAGCAGGTTTTATTGCTGTATCCTCCATTTGTTTTATGTTTTACAACTGTGTTTTTAGTAAGGAATGCCAGGTTTTAGCATGTGTTAATTGCTATTAATTATCTCTTCTCTCCCTAATCAGATTGCTTGGTCCAGTTTATCCATCTATTAGTTGTGATAAGTAGAATTTAATAGCTGACCAAATTCACCTGACTGCTGTAACCCTTAATACCCTAGTCGAACCAAAATCTATCAATCTCAGTTCTGAAATTTCCAATTGACCTAGCTTCAACAGCTTTTTTGGGGAGATTCACAGGCATCAATACTAAAAGCTAAACTGCTGACCGATGACAACTGGATGGAGGTCTGAATCACAACAGCCCACTATTGACAAAAGGTAAATAGAAAATTCCCATTATAAATATTTCCTTGAAACTTTGACAGAAATGTTGACAAAAAATTGCTACAACAGGAAGTCACTTCTTTAGGACAGGAAGTGTAAGCATACACAGGATTTTTTAATATAAGATATGGATGAACACTCTGGGTAATTACCCATCATAAGTAGATAAGTGATATTTTGGATATGTATTAGTTATGCTACTTGCATATTAACCCCAGTTTTGCACAAACAGATAAATCGGGATTGAGATGGCTGGTGGTATGAGCACATCAATCCAGACAGTTCAGAGGGCTGACCTGGCCACATTTTGTAAAGCTAGCTTCTTCCCCCTGATTTGAATAGGCTCCCAGGACATGAAAACATGCTGAGAGAACTTGGTCTCTTGGTCTATAATGCAGTTGGATGGTGGGGTGGGGGAAAGACCCAAAGTCCGATGAAGCAACACTTAGTGATGGGCTACAGCTTGCCATTTAAGGGTAGGTTATCATAATAACAGAAAAGCTGAATGATTGTTCAGAATGGCACAAGGGAGAAATGTGGGTAAACCTGCTCCCTTTGAGGCTGAGCGTTGGATGTCCTGCTGCAGGAGGTGGGCCAAGGGAGGGTGGCCCTATTTGAAGCTGAAGACCACCCTCCAGTAAAAACTCAGGTGCAAGCTGTATGTAGGGAGCTTGTTGAATGGGTCAGTGCAGTCATCTAGCTCCCTCATTCCTGGCAGCAATTGAGGAAGAAGTTTGCTGCTATCTGTAGGAAGGCAAAGATAACTGTACTCGCTTTTGCTCACGTTTCTTTTTGGACCCATTAAGCATGGCACAAAACTAATTTGAAAGCTCTTCCAGTCTCTGAGAAAAAACATTTAAAGTATTTCACACAACCATTACCATTTTGCACACACTTTTTCATTGTGACAAAGCTGCCCATTGCACTTTTCTTGTAGGTGGTTTTCAGCCCAAGGCTCTGTCCTGCAGTTAGGGGGTTACTTGGTGAGGTCAACAGCAATGGCTGCAAAGGATAGCACTAGTCTCACTAAGAGCCATCCAACCAGTCTTTCATCTCCTTTAAATAATGCAGGTACTAAGAAGTACTGCATAGAAAGAATCATAGAATCATAGAAAGTTACAGCATTGAAGTAGGCCATTTCGGCCCATCGTGTCCACGCCAGCCAACAAAGAGCTATCCAGCCTAATCCCACTTCCCAGCTCTTGGTCCATAGCCCTGCAGGTTACAGCATCCCAAGTGCACATCCAAGTACATTTTAAATGTGGTTAGGGTTCCTGCCTCTACCACCCCTTCAGGCAGTGAGTTCCAGAACCCCACAACCCTCTGGGTGAAGAAATTTCCCCTCAAATCCCCTCTAAACCTTCCACCAATTACTTTAAATCTGTGTCCACTGGTTTTTGACCCCTCTGCTAAGGAAAATAGGTCCTTTCTATCCACTTTATCTAGGCCCCTCATAATTTTATACACCACAATAAGGTCTCCCCTCAGCCTCCTCTGTTCCAAGGAAAACAAACCCAGCCTATCCAGTCTTTCCTCATAGCTAAGATTCTCTACTCCCGGCAACATCCTTGTAAATCTCCTCTGTACCCTCTCTAGTGCAATCACAGCTTTCCTGTAATGTGGTGACCAGAACTGCACGCAGTACTCTAGCTGAGGCCTAACTAGTGTTTTATACAGTTGAAGCATAACCCCCCTGCTCTTGTATTCTATGCCGTGGCTAATAAAGGCAAGCATTCCATGTGCCTTCTTAACCACCTTATCTACCTGGCCTGCTACCTTCAGGGATCTGTGGACATGCACTCCAAGGTCCCTTTGTTCCTCTACACTGCTCAGTGTCCTACCATTTAATGTGTATTCCCTTTCCTTGTTAGCCCTCCCCAAATACATTACCTTACACTTCTCTGGATTGAATTCCATTTTACTACTGTTCTGCCCACCTGACCAATTTATTGATATCTTCCTGCAGTCTACAGCTTCCTACTTCAGCATCAACCACACAGCCGATTTTAGTATCATCTGCAAACTTCTTAATCATACCCCCTATATTCAAGTCTAGATCATTGATATATACCACAAAAAGCAAAGGACCTAGTACTGAGCCCTGTGGAACCCCACTGGAAACAGCCTTCCAGTCACAAAAACACCCATCAACCATTACCCTCTGCTTCCTGCCTCCGAGACAGTTTTGAATCCAACTTGACACTTTGCCCTGGATCCCATGGGCTTTTAACTTCGTGACCAGTCTGCCATGTGGAACCTTATCAAAAGCCTTGCTAAAGTCCATATACACTACATCAAATGCACTACCCTCATCTACCCTCCTTGTTACCTCCTCAAAAAATTCAATCAAGTTTGTCAGACACGACCTTCCCTTAACAAATCCGTGCTGACTATCCTTGATTAATCCGGGTCTTTCTAAATGAAGATTTATCCTGTCCTTCAGAATTCTTTCCAATAATTTTCCCACCACCGAGGTTAGGCTGACTGGCCTGTAATTACTCGGTCTATCCTTTTCTCCCTTTTTAAACAAGGGTACCACATTAGCAGTCCACCGGCACCACACCTGAAGCCAGAGAGGATTGAAAAATGATGGCCAGAGCCTCTGCTATTTCCTCTTTTGCTTCGCTTAACAGCCTGGGATACATTTCATTCGGGCCTGGGGATTTATCCACTTTTAAAGCTGCTAAACCCCTTAATACTTCCTCTCTCACTATATTTATTTCATCTAATATTTCCCACTCCTCCTCCCTGATAGCAATGTCTGCTTCGCCCCTCTCCTTTGTGAAAACAGATGCAAAGTATTCATTAAGAACCCTACCTGTTAAGTCTGTGTGTTCTAGTTATTGTTAATAAGAATCACTGCACACAGACCACAAGAATAAATTCAACAGGTCTTTACTAGTCGAAGGTCAGGCTGAACTGCCCAATAAATCATTACACAGCACTTATATACCGGTGTGGTCACCACCGGTATTACAGTATACAGCAGCCAAGATAAAGTAGTGCATCTCATAAAATAGTTCTCTTAAAGGTGGAACGGTTACATACACCACAATCCTCCCTTTTTAGCTTAACAATATATATTCCCCATTTAACATAACATAATAACATATATACACAACTTCATGTAAAAACAGTTCACAGATTCAGTCTCTGAGGAGGCCTCCCAATCCGAGATGGATAACGCCTTTCAGGGGTCTCTGGTTCTCGTTGCTGGGGTGACTCATCTAGTTGATCCCCTATGGATAGGACATCATCATCAGGTATATTCACTTCTGAGGTAGATGCTTCAGGTTCACTAACTTCCTCCACGGTTGTCTCTGTTGTAACCATGGGCTCGACCCTTGTTTTCGATCCCACCAGTTGGTCAGCATGACGTCGCATTACATTTTCACCAACATCTACCGTGTACATCAGGGGTCCTTGTCTGGCCCGAATTGTTCCAGATTGCCATTTCTCGTTTTTATCGTCCCTGGCTAACACCGGTTGTCCTATTTCAAAACTCCGAGTGGGCTTGTTATTGATATGCTGGAACTGTTTGTTTTCGACTTCCCTCCGCACATTTGGTTTTAACAAGTCCAACCTGGACCACAACCTCCTGTTATAGAACATCATGGCAGGACTTTGGTTTGTTGTTGCGTGGGTGGCGTTTCGATATGCCAGTAGGAAATTGTCCACCTTGTGTTGCAGTGGAATCTGATCTTCGCTCATGGCCTTTATTGCCTTTTTGAACGTCTGTACAAACCTCTCGGCCAGCCCATTCGTAGCTGGATGATATGGGGCAGAGGTATAATGTTTCACCCCATTCTTCTTCAGGAATTTCTGGAATTCCTCTGACACGAACTGTGGTCCGTTGTCTGAACATATTTGCTCTGGCAATCCATTTCTTGCAAATATCGTTCTTAGCACCGCGATCGTCTTCTCCGAGGTAGTGGTAGTCATTTTAATCACTTCTGGCCATTTAGAATGTGCGTCCACCGCAATTAAAAACATGGAGTCCATGAATGGACCAGCAAAGTCAATATGTACACGTTGCCATGGGGTTGAAGGCCATTCCCATGGATGCAGTGGTGCAATTGGAGGTGCATTTTGGACTTTTTGGCACCCTGAGCAGCTTTTTGTCAGATCCTCTATCTGTTGGTCGATACCCGGCCACCACACATAAGCCCTAGCAAGGCTTTTCATCTTGACTCCCCCCAGATGACATTCATGTAGTTCTTTTAGAACTCTCTCTCTTAACTTAGGAGGGATAATCACCCTTGTTCCATACATCAATGTTCCCTGACAGATGGACAGCTGTTCTCGTCTTGCTGAGAATGTAACAGTGGATCACCATGGGCTGGCCATCCCTTTACTGTCAATTCGTAGACCCGGGACAGTGTCGGGTCATTCCTAGTCTCCCTTTCAATATTTGCATTGGTGACAGGTAAACATTCGATGATGGTCGAGTGAAATAACTCCACCGGGTCAACCGTTGGTGCCTCCTCCTCAGTAGGTAGTGGCAGGCGCGACAGCCCATCAGCATTACCATGCTGCTTTGTACCTTTGAATTCTACCTGATATTGATGTGCCCCTAGGAAAAGGGACCATCTCTGGAGCCTCTGTGCTGTCATCACCGAAACACCCTTCTTAGGGTTAAAAATGGATACCAACGGCTGGTGGTCTGTCAGCAGTGTAAACTTCTGGCCCTGCAGGTAATGATTAAACTTCTTTACTGCCCGCACAAGGCTGAGAGCCTCCCTATCTATCTGAGCGCTGAGCGGAGGTCAATGATCTGGATGCAAATGCGACTGGCCTTTCCAAGCCATTTGGCAACTTGTGTGAGAGTACTGCTCCAATACCATAAGGAGAAGCATCACAAGCTAAACAAATAGGTAGCGTTGGGTTGAAGTGAGCCAACACTTCCTCTGAGGTGATCAATGCCTTGCTTTTGCGAAAGGCCTTCTTAAAGTCCTCGCTCCACTTCCATGGTACTTCTTTCTGCAAAAGAGCGTTCAGCGGGTGCAGCACCATGGATAGATTTGGCAGAAACTTATGGTAATAGTTAATCAACCCTAGGAACGACCTCAACTGGGATACATTTTCCAGAGCGGGAGCCTTCACAACAGCTTCGATCTTGTCAGGTGACTTGTGCAGCCCCTCCTGGTCAATGACATGACCACAGTACGAGATCCGTTTCTGAAAGAACTCACATTTCTGGCGATTAACTCGAAGTCCATATTCCTTCAATCTGGTGAGCACCAGTTTCAAATTTGCAAGGTGTTCCTCATCGTCATCTCCTGTAATCAGGATATCGTCCAAGTAACATTGAGTGCTTGGAATTCCCTGTAATACCTGCTCCATGGCCCTCTGCCAAATTGCTGGAGCCGAAGCCACTCCAAAAACCAGTCTATTATATCGATACAAGCCTCTGTGCGTGTTGATTGTGAGATACTGCCGCGACTCTTCCTCAACTTCCATCTGTAAGTACGCTTGCGCCAGGTCTATCTTGGTGAAGTGTTTCCCACCAGACAATGAAGCAAAGATATCCTCAATCCGCGGAAGCAGATATTGCACCGTGTGAAGCACCGGATTAACCGTGATCTTGAAGTCTCCACAGATGCGGACCTTCCCCGGTTCCCCTGGCTTGTTACTCGATGAACGCTTCATGACGGGAACAATGGGCGTGGCCCACTCACTCCAGTCCACCTTAGACAGTACTCCTGAACGTTCTAGCCCTTCCAGCTCAGCTTCCACAGCAGGTCGTATCGCATAAGGTACCGGTCTGGCTTTGAAAAATTTTGGGTTTACATGTTCTGCAATCTTGATTTTTGCCGTAATTCCTCTCAGTGTTCCCAGTCCCTGTTGGAACACCTCTTTAGCCTCATCCAATATTCTGGACAATCATTCAGGTTTGACATCTTTTTTTCCGGAATCTACCGTTATTGCTTTTAGGGAGTGCCAGTCCATATTTATTTTCCTGATCCACTCCCGTCCCAGAAGTGGTGGACCTCCCTCAGGTAGTACATATAAGTCCATTCCTTGGTGTTCTTTGCCCTTGTGTACCACCTTGACTTTTATCTTTCCGATGGGGTATACTCTTTGCCCCGTGTATGTCTGCAATACTATCTCCGTATCCCGTAGGGGAATATGTGTGAATAACCTTTTGTAATCTTGCTTATTCATGACCGTCAACGCCGATCCGGTGTCCAATTCCATCTTCACTTGGACTCCTGCTATCTGAAGTGTGACCCAGATAGTTTGTAGGTCAGCTTCCTTACTCACATTGTGAATTCTCAGACTACCCAGTTCCTTGCTGTTGGAGTCTGAATCCGAATTCTGTTCATCCAAACTCTTCTCAGCCACCTTATGTACCTTTCTGCACTTTTCCTGCGGTGACTTTTTGTTGCTGGTCTTCTTTCCTGACCGGCATACTTTAGCTATGTGACCAAGCTTGCCACATTTTCTACATTCCTGATTTTTAAACCAGCATTGGTTCTGATCATGTGTTGTCTTTCCACAACGATAACATTTCGCTGTACCCAAAGCCATTTGATCTACGCTGAGTACCGCTGCCTTCAGCTGCATTTCCGCAGTGCCTCTCGCTGCGGCTTCGTGCGATGCTGCAATAGTGACAGCCTTATCAAGTGTAAGATCATTCTCTTCAAGCAGCCGCTTTTGTGTTCCTTCTTTCGACAATCCACACACGAATTTGTCTCTCAGTGCCTCTGTCAGTCTTTCCCCAAACTGACAGTATTTCGCTAGCTTACGCAGTTCAATTAAATACTCCGCGTTGCTTTCCTCTTTCAGTTGCGTTCTCGCATAAAATTTAAATCGTTCCGCTAACATCAGCGGTGTGGGGTTCAAATGATTTCTCAGGACAGCAACAATATTAGCGAAAGCCTGATCCACCGGTTTAGCTGGTGATAGAAGATGCTTCAATAGCCCGTATGTCTTCGCACCCATTGAGTTTAGTAAGGTTAGTGCTTTATCTTCATCTGATATTTTATTTGCCTTACAATAAATCTCTATGCGTTCTACATACGTGGCCCAATCTTCAACATCGGCATCGAAATCGTTGATGTTACCACACTTAGGCATCCTCGCAATCTTCTTGAGAAACAAAAAGAAATTTTTCTTTTTTTTTCAAGATGGCGTTTTCCCGCGCTTGTCTTCTTCCCCCGCCTACGAAAATGGCAGCTTCCCACGTTTGCCTTTCTCCCCCGCTGGCTGTAATGGCGATTGCCGTATTGCTGCGTTCGCCCTCCCCAGCGGTTCTCAAATCGTGCCTCCCAGCCCCTCTTGCAGTCCGGTCCTTTCCCCCGGCTGCGGCTGAGTTCTCCGCGTTTTAAAAAAAAAAAAATTATTTTGTCCCGTGCCTCGCGGCCTCGGTAGCTGCCCGGCCTTTTTCCCCGGTCGCGGTCGAGCTCTCTCTCGACGCTGTTGCGTCTCCCAGCCCGCTTGCAGCCCGGTCTTTTACACCGGCTGCGTTTGCATTCACCGCGGCTCCCGTGCCTTACGCTGCCCCAGTCTCAGCGCCTCTGGCCCCGACTTCTGTCTGGCTCTTTTCCCCGGTCGTGGTCGAGTTCTCCGCCCTTATATCCTCCGTTTTTCCCTCCCCTACTTCACAGCCAACGTGGCCGACTTGCTGCTCGTCGCTGATCGGCTTACCCACCACCGTGGTAGAAGGGATGATCACTGCCTGTTGCTGATGGAAGGCTTCGTGTCAGGATTCTTCCTTGCTCTTCAGACCGAGTCTTTTCTCAGCAGGATGATGAGGGCGGATGCCTCTTCTCGACGCCCGTTAAACTGCCTTGGATATATCTCTGCCGCAGGGTAAGATCGTCATCGTCGCCACTGTTAAGTCTGTGTGTTCTAGTTATTGTTAATAAGAATCACTGCACACAGACCACAAGAATAAATTCAACAGGTCTTTACTAGTCGAAGGTCATGCTGAACTGCCCAATAAATCATTACACAGCACTTATATACCGGTGTGGTCACCACCGGTATTACAGTATACAGCAGCCAAGATAAAGTAGTGCATCTCTTAAAATAGTTCTCTTAAATGTGGAACGGTTACATACACCACACTACCGACGTCTCCCATCTCCACACACAGATTACCTATATGATCTCAAATAGGCCCTACCCTTTCTTTAGTTATCCTCTTACTCTTAATATATTTATAAAACATCTTTAATTTTACTTGCCAAGAATTTTTCATGCTCTCTCTTTGCTTTCCTAGTATCCTTTTTAATTGCACCCCTGTACTTTCTGTACTCCTCTAAAGATTCTGCAGTATTTAGCCCTCGGTATCTGTCATACGCCACCCATTTTATCTGCATAATGAAGGTATCATGGCTGTTTACTGAATAACAGCCACCAACATGCATAATTTATGTTTTTGTGGTCAGATACCACCTGAACATGAACTGAGTAGACCATGGAGTTTGTATGAGGAGCCCTGATTCCAGTCTGGGCACCATTTATGATGCCCTGTCATTGAGGGAACCTTCGCTGCTTGTGAAATGTCTGCACTCTTCCAGCTGATACCTCCATTCTATATGGAAAGCGCTGAAAATTCTGTTCCTTGTAAACATATATTTGTAATTTTCCTGATATGTGTTCATTGCAGGAAAACTGATCTGGCAGATGTCCCCTGTAGTGGCTTGGAAGGATTCACTGGCATAAAAGCATAATGCAGTAGTATCCTTCACTGCTATGGGAAAATTCTTCCTGTTCGGGATTGTGTCTGCAAGCCTTCATTCAAAGCATTTCACAACTTTGTTGATGGCCTCTAATGTGAAAGGGAGGCAGCGAAAACAAGTCTCCTCTGACAGGTCCATGTATGTGTGGTGAGGTCTGTCCACAATGTAGCGAAAGTGTAGAGAAAACACCTCAAGTTTTGTTGCATCCACATGTATTGTTCTCCAATAAACTGATAACGTTCCTGTGAAGCACCTTGGGACATTTTACTATGTTAAAGACACTATATAAATGCAAGTTTTTGTTGTTTAAACCCCGATAGCAACACGTGCCTTATAATATCTCTTTACGACTTGACTTTAGGTGACTCAATGGGGTAAGCAGACACAGCTGGAGTCCATAGCTATGGTGCCCAGCAGCCATACATCCAGTTTTCCTGGCTCTTAAAATAATGGCCGAACTATGGATTGAATGAATTATGGCAACTACTGGGGTCTCAAGCATTCCTGTGGATGAATCTGTACCTGTAGTCACAGACCAGCTGTACGTTTATGGAGTGGAACTCCTTTTTGTTAATGAAAAGGGTGGCATTAGTGGTGGGGCCTATATTACCGTGTGTGTCTTTGATAATGCTCTGGACTTTGGACACCCTGGCTAGACAGTAAAAGTGCAAGGCTGCCTCGTGAGAGCCAGAGATTGCATTGTCAGCCCTATTGATTTCACTTAATAACAAAAAGTGTTGCATTGCACGTGCAACATTTTTCTTGTGACCTAAGTGGAATGTAATTTATTTCTGCATCTATTGCAGCTATCCAGTTGGTTAAAGCCATGCAAGAGTAGGAAAGAAATGAAAAACAATGGGCTGAACTCTGAGAATGATTTCCTCAGTACACCCATTAGCAGTTGATTACCTGTATGAATGAGTAAGGGGTAAACTGAACATAAATCCTTTTTTTGAGTTAAGCCCGAGGCTTTTCCAGATATTTGTATTGATTTGTGACAGAAAGCGAAAAGATTGATATTTGGGATAGACTGATAGACTTTTGCCAATGCCCCTGACATTAGACCAGCATCCAACCTGTTTTAAGGGAGCAGCCATGTAGTGCCTCACTACAGTACTGACTGATTTATTAGATGCTATGCCTGACTTCAGACGTTTTTCTTCGATGCTCATTAAGTTGAGGAATGTTATTTATGGAATGGAGCACTTCTTTCTTGACCCATCAGCAACAAGCACTTCAAGGTCAGATCACAACCAAATGCAGGGTGAAGCTCTCTCAAAGCTCCTGGCAATGTCCTTCAACTCAGACGATCACCATGTTGTACTAATAAGGAGTTTTCAGCTTCCCATACTCTTATGACCTCCTTTGAGTGTAACTACCAAACTGTCCTAAGTTACAGAAGTTTTATGCTGTAGACTCATTACCACATGGAATTGGGTTGAGACTACCCTGAGTTCTTATACACTTACACCCAGCACAAAGAGGATACTTTCTCCAGTGGAGTCAACTGCAAGCCCACTGTAGCAACCAGTCCTCCAATTCACTTTTGGTATCTATATTTATGTGCTGCTATTTACCCCCTTTTGTATTGTGAAGCAAAATTTCATATATTACATTTTTTTTACATCTTTGCTTGATGCAATTGAATATATTAGATGTTAATTCTGTTTTTGATGCACAACAGCTCTAATGCTGCCATTAACAATAGCACATAAAGCTATAAACTATAAGCTATAAACTGCCCTCCTCATCCCTGAAGTAGTGTGTTATTTTTGTCTGTTGGTGATTGCTGGGGGTTGTCAATGAAACATTTTTTTAAAAGTCTTTAGACACTATGGAAGATTCATATGAACATCCATATTTTACAAGACCCAAAGAGACTCAGTAACTTTTATCAAAGTATTTTTGATTAGCTTGAAAGGATTCCCATGGCAACAATCATATCACATACTATTAATTCTGACTATGAACAAGACAGTTTCCTTTTTAGCAAGAATGCTGTTTTTGGTAGGAGAAGAAAATCAATAGTCTAAGGAATTGAAGTATTTTCTGAGGTAAATTTACAAACACCCTTTAGTCATCTAAATGGTAAATGGAGTGGATGCACAGATCAGCCATGATCTAATTGAATGGCAAAACAAGTTGGAGGGGCTGAATGGCCGACACTTGTTTCTATGTTCCTATTCAGGAACTCTAACATAAAGCATGTGTGTGTTGTGTATAGTCATTGGAATATAGGGGTTTCATTAGCAGCTGGAGAATTTACCTGCCTATAATGCTGCCACAAATTACGAGTTACCTCATGCCCAATCTTCACGCATGTGTACTCGCAGGGTTAAGAAGAATATCTCAGCAACGCGCCTCCATGCATCATTTCATACTGTGACTCTTTCTGCTCTTCTCAAATGTCTTCCCATGTAAAAGCTTTGCGGCCTGGGGACTTATTACATTAACTCAATTGTGATTAAAGGAAAAAGAAATGCTTCACAGCTAAAAGCTTATGATGCTAATTCATTAATAGTGAACAGCGATCTTGGGGTTTCTTAATCCCTCTGATGACAATGTAGCCAATGCCTCATATATTATTTATTGACATAAAAGAGGGAGGAAAAATGAATTGGTCTCCCAGGAAAATACATGTACGTTAAATTTAATACAGCTGTGTACACTTAAGATAGTAATTGTTAGCAATCAAAGAAAAATATCCAATAATTGCTGTTGGGTCACTGAGTAGGCATTGACCATAAGGAAATAACAACAGAAAATGCTGGAAAAACTCAGCAGGTCAGGCAACATCCGTGGAGAGAAATTTGAGTTGACGTTTCGGGTTTGACCAAGAAGGGTCAAACCCGAAACGTCAACTCAAATTTCTCTCCACGGATGTTGCCTGACCTGCTGAGTTTTTCCAGCATTTTCTGTTGTTATTTCGGATTTCCAACATCTGCAGTATTTTGCTATCGTACTTGACCATAAGGAAACCTGGTCTGATTCTTGCATCAGCATTTCTATCCCTTGGTTGAATTTCAATTTAACTATATTGTGCCTTTTCTTTGTTGTTAAAACTTCCACTTGCTAATCCATGGTTAAAGACTACATTATGTAAATCACAACGCAATATTTATGTACTTGTGACTTTGATTAATGTTCTAACATCTTTTATGAGAATACAACACCTGAAGCTGATTGATACAGCTGTACTCCCTCACCTTTGGCAGCAGTGTCATGCTGAGGTGCGCCAGGGTCCAAACCTCAGTTTGGTGCTGCCAGTTCAGGCTCATTGTTGGTCTGACAGAGACTAATCCCGAGAGGTGATCTTGCATTTTTTATATTTTGCACCAGCACATCAGGACATTCTCTCTGAGCTGACTCAGCTAGTTATCTGTTCGTTTCATTCAGGAATGTAACCACCACTGTGCAAAGCCCGCCTTTTTTAAAAAAGAAAGTTTTAAAAATTAATAATCTCCTGTACTGCAGCTTTTTTATTTGAGTGGCCTCCTGCACCATCATTCTATGACCATATTTGCATACCATTCTATTGAATGACCTTGTGTATCACAATACTGTTGAGGGACTTCTTGTATCACCGTTCATTTCAACAATCCCACGTATTACTGCTTTATTTGGTCACCTCCTATACCTCTGGTCTAGTGATTGCCTTACTGTTCTAGTGAATGACCTCCTGTAACATAATTCTATTGAATGGCCTCCTACACTGATATTCTGTTGCTACTGATTGACTATCATGTCACACTTTTTATTCCTCACTAATGTTCTCCCCTTCCCTTCTCTCCTGGGCATTAACACCTTCCTGGTGTACAGTTCTGCAGGCCATCCTCTGGTGCATAGCCCAAGTGGACAATATTCATCTCAGTTTTGACAGTGAGTGTCAGTGGGCTATTGATCAAACTCTAGAAATAATTCAAAATAAATTATGCACGGTTTTGATAGTGTATAGGGTAAGACTATAGCCTTGAAATTTCTTGGATCATGACCCCGGTGGTGCCCTCCAGCACTGATCCAGTTTGTGGGGTCAGTGGTAGGACATCACATTGATATGGGCCAGGTGGGTGCAAATACTGCTTTGGGTGCATCTCTGGCACGCACCTCCCTATGTTGGCCAGAAACTGTAGCATTCAACCAGGCTGGCTCTCAAACCCATGCCGATCTACCAAAATTAAAAAAATAAACTTTTTCTTTGGATCTCCAGGCTGCTGGGACCCACATACACCGTTGTGGAAGCCAGTTGGCCTCCACTCACTTGGCATACTGGTCCTCTACTGATATGCCAGGTCTATGTCTAGCTTGAGGGGCAGAAAGTCCCTGCTAAGGCAGTCCCGCCCTGGTCGGCATTTGCCTTGGTGGACGGATGTTTTTCCCCTTATGATGGAACTAAGAAACAACGGAGGACTGGTGCGATCACATCTCCAACATTTTCCAGTGGGTTCCGCCGGAGTGATGGTGGGAGACTGATGGAACCCCTGAGGAATCTCTGGGCCCATTTCCTCTGGTTGTGGAGTCAGTGATGAGGGGTCATGAATTTAACGTCCTCACTGAGAGTGAGAAGGGAGGTTAGGAAAATGTCTTCACAGAGTGTGTTGGTGCACCATGGAATGCTTTGATGTAGAGAATGGTTGCGGCAGATACAATTGCATCTTTTAAGGGAAAACTGGATAAATAAAGCAAAGGAAGACACAGGGCTATCTGGATAGAGCGGGGCAGTGGGATTAGTTTTGGATTGCTCCAGCAAAGAGGCAGTACAGAGACAATGGCCGACCAGCCTCCTTCTTTGCTTCTATGGTTCTAATAGTGTTCAACCACAGAGGACCTCACAGTCAAACCCAATAAAGTCTTCACACCACCAGCCCAACTGAGATCAGCTAACTCAGAACAGTCCTTCCTGGGCTTTATGGATCAGCTGCTCATTGAATAAGCCTGCTGAGCCATCAGGGCAGTACCCATCCGATTCTTTTCAATCATTAAAAACCTCACTGGCAATATGAAGTTAATAAAGTGTGTATGCTATACATACAAGGTTGTACTACCCCCACAGCAATGTGACATTTTGTCACTGCAGCTGCTTCCCAATGGGTACTGGTACTGCTGCAGTATAACATCATCATCAAACACTCTCTCATATCTTATGCTTCAATTAGCTCTTTGTCCCTTATTCTAGCATAACATTTCCTGAAATGTCCATTATCAGCATATTGGTAGCTTGAAGCTGGCTTATCTTCAGGAAAGCTGGGCTGTATTACTGCTTCTCTTATTTATTATACGGAAAGCTCTACTAAAGACAAAAAAAATATTCCACAGGGAATCATTTCTGCCAGTTCTTCAGAATTGTCTGCTGATGTTAGGCTTTAATTTTCTTCTGTGTGTTCTGACAAACCGTCTTCAACTGATGCATAAAATAATTGTTGCATAATTGTTTAGCTAATTGTTAGGAATACACTTGCATCATACATCCAGAGCTGGGGGACCAGCAATGTGCATTGTTCTCAATTTGCCTTGACAGGACTATCACTCAGTTTGCTACTTCACTGTCACCTCAACATGACTTTTGGAGGATTTATTTGATGAAACAAGTTGTTGTTCTAACTCCTGAAATTTAATCCATATATAGCTCCTTTTGAACCCGAGCTATTCTCTCATATTTAATTCCCTTTTGGTCATTTTCTTGCACCCTCTCCCCTCACCATGTCTGTGTGAGAACGTGGTGATGCGCACCTCTTATTAACGTTGATTTTATTCTGGTGCTGTTTTGGTTTGGATTCCAGGAGACTGGCACCAATGAGCCAGCACCCAGCAGTTACTAAATCCAGGTTCCTGATTTCCCGACAGCAGAATTGCAGACTCAGTTTTTTTGTTTCTCATTCATTATTTGGTAGGCTAAACACCAGGGCCTAGAAATTCCTGTCGGGCGGTGGCGCAAAATGGCCGGCATCAGATTAACTGCAATGGAACTGAATATCAGGCACTGCGTATAACGGGCGGCCAATCCTATATTGCTCGTTTTCCATCACTGCCCAAGACGAATTTATAGCCCCAGGAGTTAGCCTACAGACTTGGGGCTGGAAATTGGGCACCATAGCGCCTCCTGTTATTGACTCCAGGGAGTGATACCGTGGCGCTAATCACTTACTGACTGGGCGCGGCGAGAAGATTGACTCCCGCGATATTCGGCGGGAGGTTTGCGGTGGCATTATGGCGTTGTGCCCCAATCTCCTTTGCCCGGAGATCATGACGCCATCGCCGTGCGCATTGCCCCGGTAGCACCCCCGACCCTAACTTCGAAAACACCGGCAGCTGCAGCAGGCGTTCATCGGGAGGCCGGACGCTTCGGCGGCGATACTTAAAGGAGAGGTGGCTGAGGTAAGGGAAAAACATTCTGAAATGCAGTTTCTGTTTTTCTTTTCATTTTTCTTCGCCAGCGATTGATCAGCCCGGCACTCTGCTGCAGTGCATGGGGCTGATCGGGCTGGATCACGGCTGCCTTCGGGGAACAGGTAAGTTTTGCCCTTGCGGAGCCTGCAGCAATGGCACTTCCCTTTAAGAGAGGGAAGGAGCCTTCAAATGCGGTAGTGCTGCATGACCCATTGTGTAGTGTAGTGGTAATGTCATTGGGCTAGTAATCCAGCAGCCTGGACTGATGATCCAGGGACATGAGTTCAAATCCCACCATAGCAGCTGGGAAATTTAAATGCAGTTAATTAAATACATTTTGGAATAAAAATCAGTAATGGTAACCATGAAACTATCGGATTGCCGTAAAAACCCATCTGGTTCACTAATTTCCTTTAAGGAAGGAAATCTGCCATCATTACCTGGTCTGGCCTAGCCTATATGTGACTCTTAACTGCCCTCTGAAATGACATAGCAAGCCACTCAGTTGTAACAAACCGCTACGAAACAAATTAATAGGAATAAAACTGGACGGACCACTTGGCACTGGCTACGGACACGGCAATGGCAATGGCACACCCAGCCCAGTCAACCCTGCAAAGTCCTCCTCACCAACATCTGGGGACTCGTGCCAAAATTGGGAGAGCTGTCCCACAGACAAGTCAAGCAACAGCCTGACAGTCATACTCACAGAATCATACCTTTTAGCCAATGTCCCAAACTCCTCCATCACCATCCCTGGGTATGTCCTGTCCCACCGGCAGGACAGACCCACCAGGGGTGGTGGCACAGTGGTATACAGTCGGGCAGGAGTGGCCCTGGGAGTCCTCAACATTGACTCATAGAAACATGGAAGATAGGAGCAGGAGTAGGCCATTCGGACCCTCGAGCCTGTTCCACCATTTAATGAGATCATGGCTGATCATCCAAATTCAGTACCCTTTCCCTGCTTTCTCCCCATAACCCTTGATCCCTTTAGCCTTAAGAAATATATCTAACTCCTTCTTGAATATATTTAATGAATTGGCCTCAACTGCCTTCTGTGGTAGAGAATTCCACAGGTTCACCACTCTCTGGGTGAAGAAATTCTTCTTCATCTCTGTCCTAAATGGCTTACCCCTTATCCTTAGACTGTGACCCCTGGTTCTGGACTCCCCGGCCATCGGGAACATCCTTCCTGCATCGAGTCTGTCTAGTCCTGTTAGAATTTTATAAGTTTCAATGAGATCCCCTCTTATTCTTCTAAACTTTAACGAATATAAGCCTAATTGACCAATCTCTCTTCAAACGTAATTCCTGCCATCCCAGGTATCAGTCTGGTGAATCTTCGCTGCACTCCCTCCATGGCAAGAACATCCTTCCTCAGATAAGGCGACCAAAACTGCACACAATACTCAAGGTGTGGTCTCACCAAGGCCCTGTGCAACTGCAGCAAGACATACTTGCTCCTGTGCTCGAATCCTCTCGCTATGAAGGCCAACATACCATTTGCCTTCTTAACTGCCTGCTGCACCTGCATGCTTATCTTCAGTGACTGGTGCACAAGGACACCCAGGTCTCGTTGCACTTCCCCTTTTCCCAATCTATTGCCATTCAGATAATAATCTATCTTCTTGTTTTTACCATCAAAGTGGATAACCTCGCATTTATCCAATTTATACTGCATCTGCCATGCATCTGCCCAATCACCCAACCTGTCCAAATCATACTGGAGTTTCTCTGCAACCTCCTCACAGTACACACGCCCACCCAGCTTTGTGTCATCTGCAAACTTGGAGATATTACATCTAGTTCCCTCGTCTAGATCATTAATATATAACTCCGGACCCCATGAAGTCTCATGGCTTCATGTCATCATAATCATAATCAACTTTATTGTCATTGATAGTGCACAAGTGCAGTACAACGAAATGTAGGCTTGCGGCTCCCGAGAGTGTACATTTAGATTAAGACATTTAAACATTCAACATTCATTTGGCTTGTAATACATTAACATAAGCATGGGCAAGGAAACCTCCTGCTGATTAACACCTATTGCCCTCCCTCAGCTGATGAATCAGTACTCCTCCATGTTGAATATCACTTGGAAGAAGCACTGAGAGTAGCAAGGGCACAGAATATACTCTGGGTGGGGGACTTCAATGTCCATCACCAAGAGTGGCTCGGTAGCACCACTACTGACCGAGCTGGCCGAGTCCTGAAGGATATAGCTGCCAGTCTGGGCCTGCGACAGGTGGTTAGAGAACCAACACGAGGGAAAAACCTACTTGACATCGTCCTCATCAATCTACCTGTCGCAGATGCATCTGTCCATGACAGCATTGGTAGCAGTGACCACTGCACAGTCATTGTGGAGACAAAGTCTCATCTTCACACTGAGGACGCCCTCCATCGTGTTGCATGGCACTACCACTGTGCTAAATGGGATAGATTCAGGACAGATCTAGCAGCTCAAAATTGGGCATCCATGAGGCGCTTTGGGCCATCAGCAGCCATAGCAGAATTGTATTCCACCACAATCTGTAACCTCATGGCCCGGCATATCCTTCGCTCTACCGTCAAGCCAGGGGAACCAACCCTGGTTCAATAAGGAGTGTAGAAGAGCATGCCAGGAGCAGCACCACGCGTACCTAAAAATGAGGTGCCAACCTGGGAAAGCTGCAACACAGGACTACATGCATGCTAAAAAGTGGAAGCAACATGCTATAGACAGGGCTTAGCAATCCCACACTCAACCGATCAGATCAAAGCTCTGCAGTCCTGCCACATCCAGCCATGAATGGTGGTGGACCATTAAACAACTAACGGGAGGAGGAGTGAGTGCAAAAGACAAGGCTGAAGCATTTGCAACCATCTCCAGCCAGAAGTGCCGAGTGGATGATCCATATCGGCCTACTCCTGAGGTCCCCACCATCACAGAAGCCAGTCTTCAGCCAACTCGATTCACTCCACATGATATCAAGAAACGGCTGAGCGCACTGGATACAGCAAAGGCTATGGGCCCCGACAACATCCCGGCTGTCGTGCTGAAGACTTGTGCTCCAGAACTAGCCACGCCTCTAGCCAAGCTGTTCCAGTACAGCTACAACACTGGCATCTATCCGACAATGTGGAAAACTGCCCAGGTATGTCCTGTCCACAAAAAGCAGGACAAATCCAATCCGGCCAATTACCGCCCCATCAGTCTACTCTCAATCATCAGCAAAGTGATGGAAGGTGTCATCGACAGTGCTATCAGGCGGCACTTACTCACCAATAACCTGCTCACTGATGCCCAGTTTGGGTTCTGCCAAGACCACTCTGCTCCCGACCTCATTACAGCCTTGGTTCAAACATGGACAAAGGAGCTTAATTCCAGAGGTGAGGTGAGAGTGACTGCCCTCGACATCAAGGCAGCATTTGACCGAGTGTGGCATGATAGAGCCCTAGTTAAACTGAAGTCAATGGAAATCGGGGGGAAAACTCTCCACTGGCTGGAGGCATACCTAGCACAAAGGAAGATGGTTGTGGTGATTGAAGGTCAATCATTACAGCCCCAGGACATCGCTGCAGGAGTTCCTCAGGGCAGTGTCCTAGGCCCAACCATCTTCAGCTGCTTCGTCAACGCCCTTCCCTCCAACATAAGGTCAGAAATGGGGATGTTCGCTGATGACTGCACAGTGTTCAGAGCCATTCACAACTCCTCAGATAATGAAGCAGTCCATGCCTGCACCTCCCTTTGATATTCAATGGCATTACCATCACCGAATCCCCCACCATCAACATCCTGGAGGTCACCATTGTCCCGAAACTTAACTGCACCAGTCATATAAATACTGTGGCAACAAGAGCAGGTCAGAGGCTAGGTATTCTGCGACGGGTGTCTCACCTCTTGACTCCCCAAAGCCTTTCCACCATCTGCAAGGCACAAGTAAGGAGTGTGATGAAATACTCTCCACTTGCCTGGATGAGTGCAGCTCCAACAACACTCAAGAAGCTCGACACCATCCAGGACAAAGCAGCCCACTTAATTGGTACCCCATCTACCACCTTAAACATTCACTCCCTCCACCACCCGCGTACTGTGGCTACAGTGTGTACCATCCACAAGAAGCACTGCAGCAACTCACCAAGGCTCTTCGGCAGCATCTCCCAAACCCGCGACCTCTTCCACCTAGAAGGACAAGGGCAGCAGGCGCATGGGAACAGCACCACCTTGAAATTCCCCTCCAAGTCACACACCATCCTGGCTTAGAAGTATATCGCCGATCCTTCATCGACGCTGGGTCAAAATCCTGGAACCCCCTACCTAACCACACGGACTGCAGCGGTTCAAGAAGGCGGCTCACCACCAGCTTCTCAAGGGCAGTTATGGATGGGAAATAAATACTGGCCTTGCCAGCAACACCCACATCGCATAAACAAATAAAAAAAATTCAGCTCCAATCTTTCATTATTTTACGAAGCAGGTTTGATTCTGTATAGGGATCAGTAAGGTGAAAATGTTTAGGTTGTTTATTTCAGCACATTAATCAAAGCAACACAAATAAAGTTACACTCTGCAGAATTTTTAAAAATCTGCACTTTAATTAAAAAGTGATTAATATGCACTTTATTGACATAATTAATCAATTTCTTTGAAACATTATCCTAGAGCTGCTTCACCACTGAAGTCACAGAAATGTTATCACATTTATTACTTTGTAGGGGGTTTTGGTTTGGGGTTTGTGTCTGGCCAGTCAGGCATATCTGAGCTGCTCCAGCCCTGTGCGGTTCGAATCGCTTCCCCTCTGGTTCTGACCACCGGACTTATTACGAGCAGCGATATAAACAAAACGAGACCAGTGGTTTGGTGCAAAGAAAACCAATGTTTATTAAAAATAGAGATGTAATGAAATCTGTTTGTCTTGGTCCTGTATTCGTTTTGCACTCATGTATATTACCCTCCCCCACTGTGTATAGTTTCACTTCCTCTTTCCTGACTAACCTGGGAGGTTCCAGGTCTTGGCTCTTGGCTCCGCCTCTGACTTCTCTTACATAAAGATCTCAGGATCTGTATGACTCATTCCTGTGAACCAGTCGGCGTGTTGAGATGTTAGCTCTGATCTTAGTGATTAAAAGCCAACTTGTTTAAGTCTATAACTTCTAGTTTTGTGGTTATTGAAGGCCCATCAAGAGAAAAATAAACACGATACAGAGAAAATCACTATGTATGTAACACAATTACACTTAGCGGGAGAGGAGAAATGGACACAGCGAGGGAAATGACTAAAATGACAATTTTAGCAATCCCCTTAACTCCCACCCTTTACACCTATCTAAGTTGTCTTGCGATGGGCTAGAAAGTTTATGCTCACCAGTCTCGGATGTTAGAACGCCTGCTCCGTGCCCCGTTGCCTGCCGATGTCTTCAGGGTTTTCGCTGCCCAGAGCAGAGATACCCCAGTGATTCAAAGGTAACTGTCAGTATCCTGCTTCCCTGGACGGGCTCTTCATCGTCGATCTTCTTGATGGTAAGGCAGGGCACCGGAGTCCAGGCGAGAGAGAGAGAGATGTGGCTTCCTGAGGGACTACTTATACCCCTTTCTGGGAGCCCTTATCACTCGCCAGATCAGCTTGTTTCTTTGTCTGACCTGGACGTGTTGAAGATGATACAAAGGAAACCAATCTGGGCCCGTCGACCTGGATGGCCGGTTAATCAGTTTTTAAACGTCCCATAAGTGTTTCCCTTTGTCTAACTGGTCTTGTGATGGGGCCATTCCAGTTTTAATGCCCCGTTGATCATTTTCAAACAGTGTTGAAGTCAGCTAATGAAGGTCTGAAAGCAGCCATTACCTGTTGATTATCTGTGCAAACGGCCTTGATGGGTTTTAATCAGAGACCCGAATGCCACTGTTTGCTTCTCATACATAAATGCAGAAGGCCTGTCTGCCTTCTAATTTCTGGAACATTCCTTCTTTGTCAGTCCAAACCTGAACTTTGCAGGCCTTGGCCATGAGGTTGACCGTAGCCATCTTGTTGGGCCCTGGAGCCCTGGATTTTAAACTCAGTCCAGCCAGGGTTTCTCCAATAAGCCAGAAGTAAATCTTCAGGGGAGACATGAAATTTGCGAATCCTTTCAACTTTCTGTTTAACATTTTCCGAACTGCACATTCTTTTAACTCTTCTAGATGGAGAAAGTCCAGTACTCAGATACACTGCATGAAGCAGTGCAGTACTTTTTTTCTCCTGGCTCCAGCCCCTTCTCTCTTGAAGGCATTGATTTATTGCTGCAGTATGGATTGAAACTTCTCTGATACCTTGCCCATGTGTTTGTTCTTCACACGTGAATCTGGACAGTAGGGGTTGGAAATCCAGGGTTTCTGATGATGGTTAGAGCATCACTACCATTGCCCCAGCTGAGATCAATTTACTCGGTGCAATGGATTGAAGTGGAGTCCTTGCTGATCTGTATGGCTCAGTTACTGAGATGTTGGGTAAGTGAATTGTGCAATATTCAAACAAAGATGTGAAGTGCTAGTAAGGATATATCGCTTCATATCATCACTGCTGATTGGGGATAGGTAGATCTCCATGTACGTCTTTACATATGAAGCCCTCCTCACCAGACAGTGACATTTCAAATTATCAAAATTACCATTGGAATAGTTGGCTCTTTTTAGTGATTCAAAATTGAATGGTTATAAGCTTGGATGCTTTTCAAAAACTTTATATTGTAATTATACTGTGGTCAATACCCGAAGCTAATGCTTCCAGACAATTTATGTGTGATTAACCTCTTTGCAGCTTGCATGTGTAACAAAGAGGAATATGTGTGGAAACCCATCGTGGCAGTTCTCAGTCCCCACAGTGCTGCCCCATAATTTCCTGGGAATCATTGGGTCTTTGCCTGGAAAAGGTGCAGGCCTAAAATTATAATGGTAATAAGGTGGGGCAAGATGTTCCAGGCCTCTCGCCTCTCTCTCTCTCTCCTCCTCCATGAACCATTTAGCATCACAGCAATGGCCAATTGGTGTTTTGTGTTATACCTGGACCCCCGTAGAGCAGGGAGTCTATGGGGGTTGCAGTGCAGAACAAAAACCTGCCATCTGAAAGGTTTTGCTCCCAGCATGATCTCTCCAGCAGCATCCAGAAGACACCAATGCTGGTAGCCAGGATCACAGTTGCAGGTTTCTGAGGCCCATAGATGCGCTACTGCTACCTGCGCTACTTTCCAGCGCAAGACCCAGCCAGGTGCGGATCTGTGCTCAAGTATACCCAGACAATGCAAATGGCTTGGCACAGGAAATTTAAAAGCACCACTTCTCTGACAGGTGTAGTGCACTCAGTTATGCATGTTGGGCACCTATCAGGGACTCCTTTTCCTCTCATTGTCAACACTGAGTCATGCCTCCTGCTAACTACAGGAAGAAGCACTTTCAGCCAGTCATTTTTCAGAAATTGCTGTGTTCTCGCTCTGGAGAAAATAAGAAAAATACCATGTTATTAAAACTGATGGTGCAAAACCCCATCATCATAAGTCAGCTTTTAAAGTTAAACCAACTCTGGGAGACTGCTACAGCATTTTTATTGATTTAAAAAAAAACTTATTTTAATCATTAAAAAAGTCATATTGGCAATGGAAAGCCAATGAGCAGAGTTTCTCACATATCATATAAGAAAACTTGTCTTGCCCAAATTAATGGTGTAAGCGGGCGGTGGCTTCTAGTTTGTTACTGTGAAAGCAGTCATAGGATTACATAGGATATACGGCACAGAAACAGGCCATTCAGCCCAACCAGTCCATGCCGGCGTTTATGCTCCACTTGAGTCCCCTCCCATCTTTCCTCATCTAAATCCATCAGCATAACCCTCTATTTCCTTCTCCCTCATATGCTTGTCTAGCCTCCCCTTAAATGCTTCAATACTATTCACTTCAACCACTCCCTGTGGTAGTGAGTTCCACATTCTCACCACTCTTTGGGTAAAGAAGTTTCTTCTGAATTCCCTATTGGATTTCTTGGTGACTATCTTATATTGATAGTCTCTAGTTTTGCTCTTCCTCACAAGTGGAAACATTCTCTCTGTATCCACTATATCAAAACCTTTCATAATTTTAAAGACCTCTATTAGGTTACTCCTCATCCTTTTTTCAACAGAAAAGAGACCCAGCCTATTCATCCTTTTCTGATATGTATACTCTCGCATTTCTGGTATCTTCCTTGTAAATCTTTGCTGCACCCTCTCCAGTGCCTCTATATCCTTTTTATAATTTGGCAACCAGAACTGTACGCAGTACTCCAAGTGTGGTCTAACCAAGGTTCAATACAGATTTAGCATAACTTCCCTACTTACATAGAAACATATAAACATAGAAGATAGGAGCAGGAGTAGGCTATTTGGCCCCTCGAGCCTGCTCCGCCATTCAATGCGATCATGGCTGATCATCCAAATTCAGTACCCTGTCCCTGCTTTCTCCCCATATCCCTTGATCCCTTTAGCCTTAAGAAATATATCCAACTCCTTCTTGAATATGTTTAATGAATTGGCCTCTACTGCCTTCTGTAGTTGAGAATTCCACAGGTTCACCACTCTCTGGGTGAAGAAATTCCTCCTCATTTCTGTCCTAAATGGCCTACCCCTTATCCTTAGACTGTGACCCCTGGTTCTGGACTCTCCGACCATCGGGAACATCCTTCCTGCATCTAGTCTGTCTAGTCCTGTCAGAATTTTATAAGTTTCAATGCGATACCCTCTCATTCTTCTAAACTCCAGCGAGTACAAGCCCAATCATCCCAATCTCTCCTCATATTTTATTCCTGCCATCCCAGGTAGCAGCCTGGTGAAGCTTCGCTGAACTCCTTCCATGGCAAGAACATCCTTCCTCAGAATAGGCGACCAAAACTGCACACAATACTCAAGGTGTGGTCTCACCAAGGCCCTGTACAACTGCAGCAAGACATCCTTGTTCCTGTACTCAAACCCTCTCGCTACGAAGGCCAACATACCATTTGCCTTCTTAATCGCCTGCTGCACCTTTCAATTCTATGGCCTAGAAATTCATTGACGCCACTTTTGGGGCACTAAAGTGGGGCGTCCGCTAAAGTTTGCGGCCGCCACCAAATCTATGCCACTTCTCCAATATTCATTAGCTTCGCCCTACTAGTTCGGGCGAGCGCTAAAACTGCTGCTGGACGCCTCTCTTTGGGCGCTAAGCCGGAGGTGGTGATCGATAGCGCCGAGGCCGGGCGCAGCGCAGGTGCGGCCATCTCGTGATTGACAGCAGACACCCTGGCGCCGGCCAGCTCTTAAGGGGGAAGGGTCGACTGTGTCTGCTGTCACGCCCTGGATAGTGGAGCCCTCCAGCTAGGCCTGAACACTGCTGCTGGACCCAAATAGCGCCTGAAGACATGGAGAAGGCCCGTGAACGTGCGCAGCGCTTCTCAGAGCGTGATCTGAGTGTGCTGCTTGCTGCTGTGGAGAAGAGGCGCCATGTTTTGTACCCAGACAATGGCAAGAAGGCGACGGTCCGCGTCTACAGGAGAGCCTGGAGGCATGTCGCCAGCAAGCTGTCAGCCAACAGCGACGTCCCCAGGACCGGTGCCCAATGCCGCAAAAAGTTAAATGACCTCACACGCATTGTCAGGGTGAGTACCCTTTCCAATGACCTCCTCATCCTTGCATGTGCACCTCACATTATGGGCAAAGGGACCTGAAAGCTCTAATGGCCAGCCTTCATTCAGCAGCTATGGGACAGGCATGAGCATCAATTGCACATTCTGCACTTAACACACTGGCCAAGCTATTCCACCATGGGAGGCATTGCACACCAGATCATGGCGACACACTGGCCAGGCTATTCCACCATGGGAGGCAGTGCACACAAGATCACGGCGACAAACTGTACTTAGAGGCCGTCCTTTCTCTTGCAGGCCAAGCTGGCGAATAATCGCAAGAGCCGGACTGCGACCGGGGGAGGCCGACCCCATATCCAGCCACTCACCGACCTGCAACATCGCGTGGAGCGCCTCATGGGTGGCCGGGTGATTGGGCCCATTGCATGTGGAGATGCCGACCCTGTTCTGGGCAGCAATGGTAAGGACATCACCTTTTGCACCTCTCTCGTCCCACTTGCGCATCAGGTCTACATCCTTTGCCACTGTCCGACCAATGCGCTGAATGCCACCACTCATGCATCCCGCACTGACGCCCTCTCCTCACTCTAAAGCTACTCTTCTCCCTTCCTGCTTTCAGATGGTTAAGAGGAGGTCCCTCAACTTGCCAGTGACAGACCCTCCGAGGAGGAGCAGGAGGAGGAGCAAGAAGAAGACGGCCCATCAGGGGAACCCTCAGCCACGGCCACCCAGGCCAATGTAGGGGACACATCTTCCCTGGAGGGCAGCATGGCGGAAGTGTCGAAGGGGAGGGGAGCTCCTGGGACCTGCGTGCTGCAGAAAGGCGGGAGGGGGGTGGAAGCTCGGCGGCCTTCTCCCCAGAGGGGGGATGCGTCGGAGGGGAGTCCAATTGCTGGGCCCAGCGGCCTCCAGCAATGCAGGAAGGGTCGGCCAGCTCGGCGGCCTTCTCCCCAGAGGGAGAGTCCGGCCTCCAGTCAGGAGATGCTGTTCGCCGAGGAGATGGAACGCCTCGAAGACTTGTCCGCGGACTCGGAGCGCCGGCCCACGGAGCTCATGGCGGCAGTGGCACGGTTGCCCGAGTCCATCGATTCCCTCTCTTGGAGTGTGGCCGAGTTCGGGCCCTTAGAGGCCACCAGTCGGGCGGAATACCGGGCAGATCTGTCAGCGACTGGCCAGGTGATCAGTGGTGCCGTCCAGTCACTGGCTGCTCTGCTGCGGTCAGTGAACAGGTCAACACGGGCACTCACTGCTGCCACACTCGCTGTGTCAGCCAGGCATCACCAGGGCACCCGGCGCGCTGCAGCAGCACAGCGGTCTGTCCTTTGGCAGATTGGTGCGCATGCTGCAGTGCTGGCCCGTGCGAGTGCCAGTGTCTCAGGCGACCAGCGAGCGCCTGCCATCCGCCAGCTTGCCGCCATTCCTCCAGCCGCCACTGCCACTCCCCCAGTGGAGCTGCCAGGAGCTGCTGCAGTGACTGATGCTGGCCAGCCACAGCTGCAGCAATCAACAGCCGCCCGCTCGACGGCCAGACCTCGACTAGGCCGACCCCCAAGGGCTTCTGCCGTCACGACATGTGCCCCTCAGGAGCCTGCCCCCAGCCTTGCAGCAGCCAATGGCCTTACTTTGAGGCGGAGCAGCAGGGCGGGCAGGGGCCACCCAAAGATGGCCAAGGCATCGCCCTAGCGGGCCAAATAGTCGAATGTGTGGCCATTTGTGTTTGTTTCTTGAGGCCGAGAATTGGATGTTTGTTTTTTGAAGGCCGATGATGTGATGTTTGTTTTGGACGAAGGCCGAGAATGACGGCCATTTTAGTTGCCCTATTTTGTTAATCCTCTCCAGGTTGTGGGAGCGAGTAATGTGTTTGAGTGTTTTTTGGGGGTTTCGTCTGTTTTTGGTTTTCATGTGGGAAGGGCCCAGAGTTTGTACAATAAAGCATTTTATTTATTCACATTGTCCATGTTTGATCTTTGAAGTGTTTGTTGCCTTAACCGGCTGAGGGCTTGCGGAGCAGCTGCAATCATGTTCTATCATTGGCACAAGCCATTCCCTGACAGGGGGCCTAGAAGTGACGTTCAATAAGCCGCCGACGGGCGGCCCTTGGACATTGTGCGTCCCTCCTGGGCTGGTGCTCCTCGTCCTCGTCGTCCTCATGCTCCTTCTGCTCCTCCTCCTGAGGTGGTGGTCCAACGTGAGGTGGCAGTGCCTGAGTCCTGCGGATAGCCAGGTTGTGCAGCATGCAGCAAACGACGACGAATTGGGAGACTCGATCCTGCGAATACTGGAGGGCTCCCCCGGAGCGATCGAGACAGCGGAACCATTGCTTGAGCACGCTGATTGTTTGTTCTATGAGGTTCCTCGTCGCTTGATGGCTCTCGTTGTATGCCTCTTCAGCAGGGGTCGTGGGCGCGCGGAGCGGGGTCATGAGCCAGGTACACAAAGGATAGCCTTTGTCCCCAATAAGCCATCCTCTTGGGGGAGGCTGTGCCTGGAACATGTCAGCCACAGTTGTCTGTCGCAGGATAAAGGCATCGTGGCTGCTGCCTGGAAAGCGGGCATTGACAGCTAGGATGCGCTGCCTGTGGTCACACACCAGCTGTACATTGAGGGAATGGTAGCCCTTCCGGTTGCGGTAATCCTCGGCATGCTCAAGAGGTGCCCGCAAAGCCACATGCGTGCAGTCAATGGCGCCCTGCACCATGGGGAAGCCCGCTATTCTTGCAAACCCCACTGCACGCTGCTGCTGCTTGTCCAAGGTCATGGGGAAGGAGATGAATTGATGTCTCCTTCTGAAAAGGGCTTCGGTCACCTGGCGGATGCAGCAATGCACGGCGAACTGGGAGATGTTAGCGATGTCCCCAGTAGCGGATTGGAAGGAGCCGGAGGCATAGAAGCTGAGAGCCACCGTCACCTTCACTGCCACCGACAGAGACGTCCTGCGCATCAGCTGTGGCTGCAGATCTCTCTGAAGCAGCCGGCAGATGTCTGCAACCACCTCCCTTCGGAATCGCAGCCTCCTAACACACATCGCGGCAGACATGGTCAGATAGGAGGTCTGCTGGCGGTATACCCTGCGTGGGTAAGGCCTCAGTTGGCGACGCCTGTTGCCCCCTCTGCATCTAGCCAGGGCTGCCACTCTCTCACGGCGTCTGTAAGCCCTTCTGGCATAAGGCTGAAATTCAGCATTGCCACCCAATGCAGCCCCCATTATATGCTGGCAAACACTGAGCTCTGAATGAAGGCAAAGATAATTGGTAAGCTCTGGCCTGAGCCAAAAATACCTGTCCAAGTGTTGGTCCAAACCAGTAAACTCTCCTCCTTGGTCTCTGTCCAAAAAACCGTTGCACAAGAGTGAATGCTGCAAAATGGCTGGCCTTTATACTGCTGGGTAAGTGCCCTTTAATTTGCGCTCCCCGCGGCCCGGCTGGCCTGTGTACCGTTCCACTTCACAGTCGCTCGGGCCGCCCGGCGCACAATGGGCCGGTGCGAGTGAAGTTCTGGTTTGGGGCGCACAAAGGGCGTTGCACGTCATGATCTGCGCGCGCAGCAGGGTGCGCGCTAAGACTTTGCGCCGGCGCTAAATGTGTCCTGAAGTTGGGGAGAGGCGCAGATCGCGCTGCGCCCGGGCGATAAGCGCCTAGCGCTCGAGATCTACTCCTCCTAAGGCGCTAACGGCTGGCGCGCCCAACTGAATTTCTAGGCCATTATCTCTAGACCTAAACCCGAGTGCTTGGTTTTCTTTCTTTATGGCCTGCTAACCTGTGTCGCAATTTTTAGTGATTTGTGTATTTATACTATGAGATCCCTTTGTTCCTCTACCCCACCTAGACTCGCACCCTCCAAGTAATAAGTGACCTCCCTATTCTTCCTACCAAAATGTAACACCTCACATTTATCTGTGTTGAACTTCATTTGCCAATTATATGCCCATTCTGCAAGTTTATTAATGTCCTCCTGTAATTTGTTGCAGTCCTCCTCAGTATTGACTATCCCCCCACCCCTCCCCAATTGGGGTCATCCGCAAATTTAGAACTTGTGTTTTTGATTCCAAAGTATTCATCATTAATATAAATTATGAACAACAGTGGTCCCAGCACTGATCCTTGTGTAACACCACTACCTACCTTCTGCCACTGTGAATAGCTACCTTTCACCCCTACTCTCTGCTTTCTGTCTTGAAGTCAGCTAGCTATCCATTTTACTACTTGTCCCCTGACTCTGCATTCTCTGACCTTGTTCATCAGTCTATTATGGGGTACCTTATCGAAGGCCTTTTGAAAATCCAGATAAATTACATCTACTGCATTACCCTTGTCTACTCTCTCTGCTACCTCTTCAAAAAATTCAATGAGTTTGGTCAAGCAAGACTTTCCCTTTTTAAATCCATGCTGACTATTCATTAGTATGTTTTTGGTTTTTAGATGTTCTTCTATTCTCTCCTTTCGTAGGGATTCCATTATTTTTCCTGCCATCAATGTTAAGCTGACTGGTCTATAATTCCCTGGACATGTTCTATCCCCCTTCTTAAATATAGGTATTGTGTTAGCTATCCGCCAGTCCTCTGGCACTACACCTTTTTCTAACAAATTGTTAAATATGTGTAATAATTCCTCTGCTATCTCTTCCCTAGATTCTTTTAAAATGTGTGGATACAATCCATCCGAACCAGGGGTTTTATCCTTTTTGAGTTTGATTAGTTTATTTAATATATCCCCTCTTTTTATTTTAAATGCACTTATCTCATTACTCATCTCATCATCCAATGTCATGTCCACCTGTTCTATCTCCCTGGTAAATACGGAAGCAAAATAATGATTTAATATTTCTGCCATCTCTCTATCATTACCTGTGGTATTATCCTGCCTATCCCTTAATGGCCCTGTTCCCATCCCAGCCTTCCTTTTTTTTATTGATGTGCCTGAAAAATATTTTATATTTTCTTTTATGTTCCTTGATAATTTAATTCCATAGTTCCTCTTTGTCTTCCTAATTGTTTTTTTTCTTCTCTCCTAATCTCTTCATATTCTCCCTTATCATGCACTCCCCTGCTGTCTATGTACTGAACATATGCCTCTTTCCTTACCCTCAGTTGTTCCCTTATGGCTTTATTCATCCATGGAGTCTCATTACTGTTTAGTTTGTTCTTTCCTTTTAGCAGAATGTATAGTTCCTGCCCTTTGTTGAACACTTTTTTTAATGTTTCCCATTGCTCTTCTACATCGTTGTTTGCCAATATTGTTGCCCATTTTATTTTCCCAAGTTCTATTCTCAGTCCCTGAAAATCAGCTTTTCTCCAATCTATTACCCTGGTTTTTGTCATATTTATGGCCTACTCAATTATCATGTTAAAGCGTATTATATTATGGTCATTATTATCTAGATGTTCCCCTACTTTTACTTCTTTTATCTGCTCTGATTCATTCCCCATTATTAGATCCAGTAGCAAATCCTCCCTTGTTGGGCTTTTTACATATTGGGTTAGAAAGGAGTCCTGTACACATTGTAGGAACTTCATTCCCTTATCCCCTTTACCTACCTCTTCTGTCGAATTAGTATCTGGGTAGTTAAAATCCTCCATGATTACTATTGCCTAGTTCTTCTTCCACCTCCCTTCCACTATTAAGTGGTCTGTAGACTACACCTATTAGTGTGATTGATCCTTTATTATCTTTATCTCAAACCATATGGATTCTATTATTGTCTCGCTGATAGCCGTGTCACTTTTTTCTAATCCCTAATAAGTACAGCTACTTAATTTAATTTTTGTTTAAAATGTTTAATTTATTGTAATTTCAACTCATTTTAAAAATGTGATGGTTTTTTAAAATTTATTTAATGTTTTACTGCACTGTGTTTTGGGGGTGATCTCCATTCATATATTTGACAGGTCTATCTGTCAAGTGTATGAAGGGAGATTCCCTTCTCCTATTGGCTCCCCATGGCCCACATGATCCCAGGGATGCTTGCGAACTGCATGCGCCTGTGGGATACATGGGCCCTGCGCATTTTGTCATGGAGAGGCCTAGGAACGGAAGTATACCCACCTCGGGAGCCCTCAGGTAAGTCCGTAGATTTTTTCCAGATCAGAGGCCTCCGCACGCAGGAAGCCTCCGATCGGAAAATACGGCCCGATGGTTAACCTGGTACAGTTTTATTATTTCAGCTGAACATGGGTTTATCACCAAAAACAAACATATTTTTATAAGGGTGTCCAGTCCTCCACCTGTAAGTAACCGGATTTAAATTAGTTGAAAAGGATGATACTGAACCATTTAATAGTTTTATTGGTGTATACTAGTCAGTTTCTTAGTAAATTAAATATTTTTTTATGTGAACAATTTTTAAAACTTGCCTAATAGTGCCTGTGCGCCTAAGAAAATGGGTACAATTTGAAGAGCCTTCCCGAAGCAGCGCAATTGGCAAAATCTTGCAATTTTGAAATGGCGGCGTAGCCAGTTTTGTGGGCAGGGCCTGATTCGGGTAACTTGAACCAGCGTAAAAGATCGCGGAAAACACGAACATAAGTGGTTTCGGGCGTAACCCAATTGCGTTTAAAATTCCCCAATCTTTTGTGCTGGTTTGGCTGATTTGGCCCAGATTGCACTGATATTACTGCCGTAAACAAATGGAGACACTACCTTAATACATTTTAATACCGTTTCTGTACTTTCAATAGTGAAATGGTTAAATATGAAAAAATATCCCTCACTTTGAGGAATTGAGTGCCTCCCTTTTAAATATTGGTTTTACTGAGCTCCCCTGATGGCCCTTTGGGCAAATACACTGGTTGAGGTGCGAATGAGCCACAATTCTAAAGAACGCCCCTTGATTTGACCTCCATTTGTGCACAGCTAGCTGATTCAAAGTAGGCTAGTGTTTGGGCTAGTGTTTGGGGTGCTATAATTGACCTTGGTGCCCCTTGTACAGTACCTGTATGGGGAAAAACCAACCAAGAAGGTTCCTGCTCTGTGACTCTTGCTGAAAAGTGCCCGTGTGGATGTTGGCTGAGGAAAGGCCATACTTGATCATAAGGCTGTCACACACGGAAGCATATTCCAGTGAAAGATGGTGCTTTACTAAAGGAGGGAAAAGGATGGTAAATGTACTGTTTCTATTTGTGTCTGCTTGCAAATTTTATTTCATTTTTCTAATCATCTGCTTCCTCTTTCCCATTTGTTTCATTGACAAGCAGTTAGTGGAATGATTTATATGGTCTGATTTTTTTCAGTTGATGTATAAATAGAATTTTATTTTTATAATTTCCCTCTCTGTTTTCATATGTTTATCTTGCTACTTGCATTCAAAAAATACCAATCCCTGGAACAGATTCTCTCTCCTTTATCGACAATTACCCATTTCCACAATATGACAGCCTGAGGTCTACAATCTCCAGACTGTGTATTTCGTGTCCATGCATATTATTACTAGTCAATTAATAAAGTTTGTTTCATTTCCCTAATGTCAGTCTACTAGATGGTAAGCTTCCTATTTGTAATTGGAAGGTCAAAGTCTATAAATAGTTTTTTGAATCCTTTAATTGGCAGAGGTCAGTTTTTTCAAATTGATGCAGCTTTTGTTCTTATTTCTGTAATCATAGATGTATGAACATTCTCTATTTTGAAGCTGAAGTTTCCTATTAGTAACCATTGGTTCAGATTTTGCTGGAGCAGGGCATCTCGCGGGCGTGCCCTGTTAGTTAGACTTGTTGGTGCATGTTTATGTTTTAAACATTTTTGCCCACAAATTTGCTGGAAGTGTGAGGGAAACAGGGCATCTGGGACCTTGGTGAACAGTGGGTCAATCAGTGTATCTCCTTATCAGGTACAGAAAGAGAAATAGAGAGGGAAAGAAAGATTGGATTCAGAGTGAGAGAGAGAAAAAAAAGAGACAGAAAGGAAAAGTAAGAAAAAAAGTTTAAAATTTTAAATTTCACATTTTTAAAATCTCTTCTGACAAAGGTTCACTACCTGAAGTTATAGACTCCACACTTTTAAGTGTTCACTTTCTGGGCCAGAGAGGTTGATTGGCAGTCATTACAATTATCAGTCTGTTAAACCGGTACGTGTGCTATTAATTACCAGACTTAACTTTCTTGGCGAGTTTAATGGGCAATTAATGTGCAAATGCAGTAACTTCATGAAAATCACTGGGGGTTTGCCATTTTCGCAAAGCTAATGGCAGAGCGGTGCAAATTGGCCAGCAACTTGTGGCAATTCGCAATTCACGGTTATCTGAAAGGAATCGGCAGCAGAGGCGGCAGCACAGGATAAAGAGCATGGGGGGCAGCTGAATTCCAAAAGAACAGCAAAAGCAAGGATTGACGTCACAGGACTGCAAGTAGGTGATTGGTGGGTGAGTATTTGTGTTTTATTCTCTCTAACATAACTAGATAAACTAATTAATATAACTATAAATAATCATGTGAATAAAGACTTTAAGACAGCGAGCGAAGCAACCGGAGATAAAGTTGGCCAGACTTTTAAGACTCTTAAGGGGAAAAATTCATCAGCGACCATTTTGAGTCGGTAACATTGCCTGGGCACTAATTCAAGTGCTCCTTTTCCTTCTTAGAGCGCTAACCCCGAATATCGGGGCAGTGCATTCTGCAACGCTATGCACTGGGCCACATAGCGTTGCCGCATGGAAGGTCTCCTTCCCTCATTAAAGGGGAGGGCCCAAGCCCACAACTCTGCAGGGCACTACCTGGACCACCAGGGAGCGGGGTGCCATGCCAGCAGCCCAGCACTCAAAAGGAGTGCCGGGCTGCCAGATCGCAGTACGGACCCCGTGTCGAAAGACACAATGGGCCGCAACAAGTAAGTTGGACGATTTTTTTTCCCCCGCCCGCCACCTTCCCTTTAGCTAGCGCTCCGTTCCCGCCCCCTGAATCGTCTGCACAGCGGAGCAGGGTTCCACCGCATACCGCCACCGCTAAACTCCCATTGAATTTAGCGGGAGTCGGTAGCAGTGCTGCACCTGGGTGAAAAGTCATTTGCGCCCCCCAGAGGCACTAACGGGAGGTGCAGATGCACCGAATTTCTAGCCCTTAGTCTTAACTTTATTTCTGTAAGTTAGTTAATAATCTATTAAATAGAGGCATGGCAGGGCAGCTCAGTCCTACGGAATGCACATCCTGTGCCATGTGGGAAATCCAGGATGCTTCCTGTGTCCTGGACAACCACGTGTGCAGGTGGTGTCATCAGCTGGAGGAGCTCGAGCTCCAGGTTTCGAAGCTTGCGCAGCAGCTGGCGTCACTGTGGGGCTGAGAGCTACGTGGCTAGCACGTTTCAGGAGGTGGTCACCCCACAGCTAAGGAGTGTGCAGGCAGAGAGGGAATGGGTGACCACCAGGCAGGTAGTGCATAAGTCCCCTGAGTGCATCTCGCTCTCAACCAGTATTCGGTTCTGAGCACTGTTCCCTCTAAGGTACGTGGGTGTGCGCCCGTGCAGTGATCCCGAGCTCACGCACAATTGATTTGAAATACTGCGCAGAGAGCTGGACAGCAGCTGGGGCAGGGGAGGGGCCCAATACACAATGGCCCTGGGGGAGGGGCCCGATACACAGTGGCCCCGGGGGAGGGGCCCGATACACAGTGGCCCCGGGGGAGGGGCCCAATACACAATGGCCCTGGGGGAGGGGCCCGATACACAATGGCCTCAGGGGAGGGGCCCAATACACAATGGCCCCAGGGGAGGGGCCCGATACATAGTGGCCCCGGGGGAGGGGCCCAATACACAATGGCCCCGGGGGAGGGGCCCGATACACAATGGCCCCGGGGGAGGGGCCCGATACACAATGGCCCCGGGGGAGGGGCCCGATACACAATGGCCCCGGGGGAGGGGCCCGATACACAATGGCCCCGGGGGAGGGGCCCGATACACAATGGCCCTGGGGGAGGGGCCCGATACACAATGGCCCCGGGGGAGAGGCCTGATACATAATGGCTCTGGCGAAGCGCATGCACTGAAAACGGCATTTCCATGCTCTTGACAGATTGGACGCCTGCCCTGGAGAAGTGCCTCTGCGGGGGGAGGGTGGGAGAATTCCGCTTTCTGGAGAACCTCCGTCCGCTGAAAACCCTTAGAAATCTTACGCCTGGTAAAAGCAGAATTAAGGCCTGCTTTTACCAGCGCAAGAGTTGAAAAAGTAAACAAAATATTTTTTTTTCACTCATTTATAATTTAAAGTACTTTTAAAAGGGTAAGTTTATTTTTAGCCCCGTAAAAAACTTTAATTATTTTTTTCAAAAAATTAAATTTTTGTTTAAAATATTTAATTTAATGTAATTTTAACAACGTGATGTTTTTCTTTAATTTATTTAATGTTTTAGTGTCTTTTTGGGGTGATCTCCATTCATATATTTGACAGGTCTCTCTGTCAAAAGTATGAAGGTAGATTCCCATCTCCTATTGGTTGGCCTGACCCACATGATCCCAGGGACGCTTACGAACTGCATGCGCCCCTGGGATACGTGGGCCCTGCGAATTTTGACTTTGGAGAGGCCCAGGAGCGGAAGTGTCCGGACCTCGAAAGCCCTCAGGTAAGTTCGTAGATTTTTTTCCGATAGGAGGCATCTGTACGCAAGAAGCCTCCTATCGGAAATTACAGGCCAATGTAAATATAGATTTCGTCTTAAACGTTTAGTGGCGTGTTAATAGAAACACGAGTTATGTAATGATGTATAAAAATTGCAGGAAGCTACAATAGAAGAAACTACTATTTGTTTATTGAGAAAGACACAGAAAATACTTTGATTAAACTGATAGTGTACAATTTTGATTTGGCATAAATGTTTGACATGGGAGATTAAAAATTGAGAGTACAATGAAGTCTGTTTCCTACTATTTAATTGGGAAGTACCTAAAATAATTCAACACTTTTCGTGATAAAAGCAGGGATTAATATTGTGGAGAATGTTTGAGAGAAAAATATTAGAAACAAAATTTTAAATTAACATCTTTACATCAACATATTAGTAAACATTTCCAAGTCAGTCTGATTGGTTCTCCTGTCCAAGAAGAAAGATGAATGTTTATTTCTATTAAATCATAGCTTTTCCTGCTTTTTGTTTTTAATTCAGTGACGCAAATTGTGTATGTGTTTTTCTGCACTTGTGAATAAGTGCTGCATTTCTGACATGTTACATGGCGGGGGGAGGGGATGCTGGTTCAAGAAGACAATGTTTATTAATGGAAGTGATTGAAGTTGGAAATACGGATGCTCGTTTTTGTTCAATTCTTTTTAATACTGTGAACTAAAGAACTACAGCACTGTACATTTGTTGGTTGTCTGGTTGCATTGTGATTAATATTCTAATTACTTATGTGGACGTACAGCACATCAGCGCCACAGGAAAGCCACTGCTCCGGCTGCTTGTGCAGCTATTGCTATAGTGACTTGAGGGATGTTGAAAAATTTTAAATTAATACAAATTGCACGAATAGATATGCCTGTTTCAGCTCACCTTGGGCTTTTGGATTGTTTGTCGATGCATAACCATGTAACTGAGTGACATTTCTGACGTGTTAATGCATTAGTATGCAGTTCTTTTATATACCAGTCATTTCTGACAAGTAATTTTTTATTAAATAGAGTTTGTACATGACGATCTAAAAGCTTTTAATTAATTCTACCGTAAACAAACTTGCAGAATGGGCATGTAAATGACTAATGAATTTCAATAGAGGCAAGTGTGAGGTGGTGCATTTTGGTAGGCGACCTAATCCTTGGAAAATAAGGCTGCAAATTTAATGGAGGAGGCACGATGGTGGCGGGAGAGCTGGTTTCCGGGTTCTGGTCCCGGTCCCAGCTGCAGCCGCTCTGTAGATGTGATTTTCCCTTGATTGGCCTTGTTAAGCCTGCCCTGCGGGCTTCCCCGCCAATTAACTGGAAGCGGGTCAGATGACATCATTTGATGATGCGTCATCAGCCAGTTTCCTTAAAGGAACCACGTCTACATGGAGTTTGACAGTTGTTCTGTCAGTGTTTGACAGCATTGAGGTGCTGCAAACACTGACGAGCACTACACAAAGATACATAGCACCTCCACCCAACCCTCTCTATCTACTTTATCACTTCCCCGTCTCACTAGCCACTCCTCACACTCACCCTCATCCTACTGCAAGCAAACCAACTATCAACACACAATGATAGGCAGTTAAGAGGTTTAGCCACTGCCCCTGAGAAGTTTCTGGTAATGTGTTGTCATACAGTGAAATCTCTTTTTCCAAAAGTGCCCCTTATTGGACAGATCTGAGCGCACCTTGAGAAGTGTCTTACTGAGTTCCAGTGATTGTTCAGCCATAACACCCCCCTGCCCGCCCCCCCCCCCCACCTCCCTACTACAGTGATGTGTGTGCATGGAATGGCTTGGACATAAAGGGATGCTTCATGATGCTGGTGTGGGATGGTGTCAACTTGGCGCACTATGTGGCAGCCTGGGTTTACAGCGTCAAGTGAAGAAAATCTGGCCATGGTGATGCCATCACTGGTCTCCCGGGCAGCAATGTTGTCAGGGGCTGATGCCCTGTGTCCAGTGCAGCATTAGGTGATGGTGGAGAAGGTTGGTGATGTTGTTGGTGATGTTGGTGTGTGTGCTGGTCTCGCTAGATGTACTCTTATCCAGTTATCCAGTCAGCTAAACACTCATTCAAATAACTCCTCGAGAAACAGGGTGCGGTTTTGAAGCTTTACTTGAATAAAATTGTGAAACTGTAAACAAAGACAAAGTATGTTTTGTACACAGAGCTGAGTACTATACATTAGACGTTACATAAGATACAAACATGTTTATGAAAACAGAATAGACTAACTATATAAGTAAATAGCACTGAAGCTAAACCTCGGTAACTAACAGCTAATAAACTTCTATGGACAAAGTATTGTCAAAATACTATACCGACAAGGTTGTTATCATGTTACTAAACAAGGATACTCACAGACATTGCAGCTTGCCTAGCGTATAAGGAAGGATGGAGGAGGATTCCTGCCTCATGTGGCTTTGTTCACAACTCAGCAAAAACACTCCCTGGAATACTACTTCCGGGGCAAACAGGAAGGTGGTCAAATAACACACTGCTATACAATAACTACCACTAGAGGGTGCTATCTGCATGTAACAAGTCCAGAACACTCCCCGTCTGGGGTTGTTAACGACCCCACATAATCCTAACTTTACTTGTCACTGGAGTCCTCTGGCGACAAAAGAAGGACCACCTCAGAGACAGGCCGAGAGGAGACCTTTGCTGTTCCCTCTTTGATGACTGCGATATGCGTCCCCCAACTCTGAGAAGTCCGTCGGTGTTGACGATAGGATGCAGCTTCCGTAGACTGCTGTGAGGGGGTAGGATGTGTTCTGCTGCTATGCACTTCAACTCTTCTGAGTAACACTCGTGTTGGACGCTCTTCATCACACGGATTTTGGCTCTCTTGAGCTCCTCTTCAGAGGGACTCTTACGACAGATGTGCCACCCATGGCAGCTACTCTCTTGTGTAGGCTGGGAGAAGGTATGAGCTATGTGGGTTAGGCGTGCTACTGTCTTTATGAGAGTGTTCCATTTGGAGAAACGCTCGAAGCGTTTGGTGCTCATCAGGTCCTTAGAGATTTGAGTAACGTTCGTTGTGACTTGTGGGCGTATCTCGGAGTCAGAAACAGGGTTGAGGAGGTCGAATGACTCATTGAGTTCAGAGGAATGCAGGGACGGATCCTGAAGAAAAGCAGGTCCTGACAGCCATGTCATGTTGCTGAGATGGGACACTGTTACAGATCTAGACCCATGGTCAGCTGGGTTCAGGTCTGTGGGGACGTACTGGTCGGGGGATGTGGACTGTCGAATAAATTGGACCCTGTTGTTCACGTAGACGTAGAACCATCTAGTTTGGTTATGGATGTATCCTAGCACCACTTTGCTGTCTGTATAATACTTGATGCTGTCGAACTCCAGATCCATCTCCTCCAATATGAACTCTGCAATCTCAACTGCTAATACTGCTGCGCACAGTTCCAATCTGGGTATGGTGAGGTCTGGCTGGGGTGCCAACTTGGCTTTTCCAAAGACGAAGCCGACTTTGCTTTGTCCATCTTGAGTGGTGACCTTCAGATAAGCCACACCTGCAATGGCCTTAGCGGATGCGTCTGCAAAGACACAAAGCTCCTTGAATTGGACATTTGAGGGAGAGAAGGATGTATAAGAGCGAGGTATTTGGATCTCCTGTAAGTCTTGAAGTGAGTCTCTCCATCTGTTCCACTCTGCTTCCATCTCTTCAGGGAGGGGTGAATCCCACTCTTCAGCGCGGGTGGCGAGTTCCCTGAGGTGCCGCCTGCCTTGTATGGTGACGGGCTAAGAAGCCGAGAGGGTCGTATAGGCTGTTGACTGTAGAGAGCACTCCTTGACATGTGAAGGGTTTCTTGTCTTCTAAGGCTTGGAACGTGAACGTGTCTGTTGCTATGTTCCAAGACACTCCTAGGCTACGCTGTAGGGGGAGGTCATCAGTGAAGAGGCCTAGATCCTTGACATCCTTAGCACGATCTTCAAGGGGGAATGCCTCCATCACTGCTGGTCTGTTAGAGGCTATCTTATGCAGCCTGAGGTTGGATAGTGCAAGTAGTTCCTGAGCTCGTCCAAGGGTACTGATGGCCTCTGCTTCGGTCGGGAATGACATCAGTGCATCGTCGACGTAGAACTCTCATTCGATGAACCCTCTCACATCACTGCCAAAGTCATCTTCTTCTTCCTTGGCAGCCCTCCTTAGTCCATATATGGCGACTGCAGGGGACGGGCTATTGCCGAAGACATGGACATGCACCCTGTAGTCCACAATGTCTCTGCTGGGGTCGTTGTTACGATACCACAGGAAGCGGAGGAAGTCTCTGTGGTCTTCTCTCACCACAAAGCAGTGAAACATGTGCTGGATATCGGCAGTGATGGTGACGGGCTCTTTCCTGAATCTCATGAGTACCCCCAAGAGGCTGTTGTTGAGATCGGGCCCTGTGAGGAGTACATCGTTGAGAGAGACTCCCTGATATGGTGCACTGGAGCCAAACACCACGCAGATCAGTTCCGGCTTTTTGGGGTGATAGACTCCGAAGGAGGGGAGGTACCAACACTCTTGGCCTTCCTGGAGTGGAGGAGCTAGCTCTGCATGATCGTTGACAAGCATTTTCTTGACAAACTCTAGGAAGTGTGCTTTCATCTTTGGCTTCTTCTCTAGTGTGTGACAGAGTGAGTTAAGACGATTATAGGCATACTCCGTGTTGTTCAGCAGCTGTCGTCTGGGGTTCTGGAAGGGTAAGGGTGCAACCCAGCTGTTAGAGCTGTCACGAGAGACCTCATTGTCCATAATCTGGAGGAATCTCATGTCGTCGATCGATGGAGCAAGTTTGTGGTCATTGGCGGTGCGACAGAAGACTGACTGACCCGGGTTCTCTCTCGTGAGCATCATCTGTGTGCTGTCTGTGGAGATCAGCGCTGGGGGGTACTGAGGCTGGGCCGTCTGACTGAACTTCTCTGTCACTCGGATCTGACTACTGCATGGGGTAAGGTAGCTTGGACGACCATTCTCCAAGATGGAAGTCTTGAGTGTGCTCACCTGAGATGGCTTGTGAGCACCCCTGAGGCACACATCTCCAACAACAACCCAGCCGAGATCTAGCCTTTGGGCGAAAGGGGCATCATGTGGACCGTTGATCTGTTTCCTTATCTTATGTACCCTCAGGATGTCCCTGCCCAACAACAGGAGTATGTCTGCATCTGGATCAAGAGATGGGATCTCATCTGCAATACGTCTCAGATGACTGTGGTGATGAGCTGCATTCGGAGTGGGAATTTCAGAATGGTTGTCGGGGACTTGATTACATTCGATGAGTGTAGGAAGGGGGAGACTAATCTTCCCATCGGCTGACTCAACAACGTAACCACAGGCCCTCCTGCCAGCTGTCTCTGAAAGTCCAGCACATGTCTTCAGCGTGTAAGGCAACGGACTTCCTTTGACCTTGAAGATGTTGAAGAACTCGGATCTTGCTAGAGAACGGTTGCTTTGTTCGTCTATTATGGCATACATCTTTTCAGATTCCTGGCGACGTCCTACAGGGTACACATTAACGAGGCATATCTTGGAGCATGCTCTTGCGCTCACTCCTTCTGCACACACCTCGGTGCACTTGGATGTAATCTCCGGACCGGCGGCTCCCTCTCTCTCCCCGCCGTGCTCTGAGGCGGGAGGAGACGACTCTGACTTCCAAGGAGCTGGGCCTGGGTGGCCTGCTGAAATGTGCCGATCACTTTCGCATTCTGTGTATTTTGCATCTACCTTGCAGTTCTTGGCGAGATGGTTCGTGGTGGAGCAGCACTTGAAACATATAGAGTTCTCTTTGAGGTACTGTTTGCGGTCTTCCAGGGACTTCTCTCTGAAGCCTCTGCACTTCTTTAATGGATGGGGCATTGTTTGCTCATATCCTCGGATTTCTTCTGATCCCTTGTGTTCTCAGTTGAAGACACTTGTGTTTTGTGGACAGATATTGGAGTCTTTCCATGTCTGTCAAACTTGTCTCTTCAGGCAAGTGCTGTGTGGGAGGAGAAGAAGTTGAAGCTGGGGTCTGTCCAGGCTTTGGCTTCTCTACGGATGAAGTTGGCAAACACAGAGAATGGAGGGAAGGTAACGTTGTGCTCTAGCTTGAACCTTGACCCGAATGATGTCCACTTCTCCTGCAGATTGAATGGAAGCTTCTCAATGATGGGGCTTACCCCTCTGTAGGTGTCTAAGTACGATAGGCCAGGTAGGTAGCCGTCCTGCTTTGCAGCTTCAAGTTCCGACAGCAGATCTCCAAGGTCGCGGAGCTTCTGGGGTTCCCTATTTGTCAACTTCGGAAAGCTCTCCAACCTGGCAAAGAGAGCCCTTTCAATGGCTTCAGGCAAGCTGTAGCTTTCTTCTAGCCTCGCCCAAGCCATCATCAACCCAGCTGGCGGATGTCTCACATTGACTGCTTTTATCCTGCGTGCCTGTCTGGCGGACTCTGGGCTGAGCCATTTGATAAGGATGTTGAGCTCTTCTCTTGCCGACAGGTCTAAGCCTGATATGGCACCGTGGAAGGAGGACTTCCAGGCCCAATAGTTCTCTGGTTTATCATCAAACGTGGTTAACCCTGTAGTCACCAGCTGTCTGCGTGCAAGGTATTTGGCAAGGTCGTAGGTGGTGGGGCCTATGCCATGGTCGCCTTGACTAGGGGCTCTGCTGGGGGTCTCAAGGAAATGAGAGGGGGTTTGCTGCTGACTTTCTCTCTTCAGCGCTCCATTCTTCTGCACGGTGTCCTCTGTTTTGCGGGGGAGGATCCTGTGACTTGGGGCACGCAGTCCATTTTGAACTTGGTTGATGACATAGGGCATGTCATATGGTGTGCTTGAGTCCGTAGAGATGTGTGGGTCTTCATCTCTCTCTCTCGTAAACTGTGCATTAGCTTGGTCGCTCACATAGTCTGTGGTGCGCTGTAGTCGACTCTGACACAGAACGGGAATTGGAGCTTTGCTAGCTGACTCAAGATCAGCTTCCATTAAAAGTGCCTCCGCTAATATTTGTGCCTCAGCTAATGCAACATCTCTCTTTTTCTTCCTGCAGGGCATCTAATGTGGCTTGGAAATGTTCAACTTTTATCTCTCTTTCTTTCTTGTCATACGCTGCTTCGGCATTGGCCCGTGCTCTGGCGATGGCCATTCTAACTCTAGAACCAGCTGATGACCGTGAACCGGCTGATGACCTAGAACCAGCTGATGATCTGTAGTAACAAGAGCTTATAGACAGATTGTCACATTCTTCAGTTTCATCTAACTGTTTAAGGTCTTCTACTTGCTGAGTAGCATTTTTGGTATTACCTCCTGCCATGATGATGTGAGGTAAGTGTGGTGTACAAGGTGAAGACTTAAGCTGGCTGTGTCGTGATGGCTTACTCTGCGCCTAGATGACGGCCACTTAACTCTGAGTCCTTGCTGCTCCACGTGGAGGATCTCCTCTCTTCACGGCTAGCCATATTGCTGTCTTTTCACTGTACTGGTCTCGCTAGACGTACTCTTACCCAGTTATCCAGTCAGCTAAACACTCATTCAAATAACTCCTCGACAAACGGGGTGCGGTTTTGAAGCTTTACTTGAATAAAATTGTGAAACTGTAAACAAAGACAAAGTATGTTTTGTACACAGAGCTGAGTACTATACATTAGATGTTACATAAGATACAAACATGTTTATGAAAACAGAATAGACTAACTATATAAGTAAATAGCACTGAAGCTAAACCTCGGTAGCTAACAGCTAATAAACTTCTATGGACAAAGTATTGTCAAAATACTATACCGACAAGGTTGTTATCATGTTACTAAACAAGGATACTCACAGACATTGCGTCTTGCCTAGCGTATAAGGAAGGATGGAGGAGGATTCCTGCCTCATATGGCGTTGTTCACAACTCAGCAAAAACACTCCCTGGAATACTACTTCCGGGGCAAACAGGAAGAAGGTCAAATAACACACTGCTATACAGTAACTACCACTAGAGGGTGCTATCTGCATGTAACAAGTCCAGAACAGTGTGCCTGGTGATGTTGGTGTTGGGGCTGATCGCGGAAGGATTCGGTGGACCAAGGTGAGATTGTTTCAATGGCTCCGATGTTGCTGCAATAGATGGCAGCTGCAGGTGCAATGACAGAAGCGATCTGTCAATGGTGAGAGAGGTTCTCCCAATGAGGTGGCACTGGACATACAGTTGGATCTAAAAACCTGTAAGCTAAAGAAATCTCTATATGTATTAAAAATGCAGTAACCAACATTTTCTGTGCTCTGAAACTCACTATCTGCGACATGGCATCCTTGACACCACTTCTGCAGCTGTCAGCTTTTCACAAACATCAGAGCAGACTCAAAACACGGCAGGTTGAGCTGGCGTGTTCCCCGAACAGCAGGTAACCAGTGGGGGAGAGCGTAAAGTTAGAAGTAAGCCTCAAAATAGTCCTAAATTGGCTCTGAACAAGCCATTTAACTTGCTGAATTGTATTCCCCGCCACTTGATGTCGGGTCAGTTCTCCGCAGACACCTCACAACTTGATTTTTCTAGTTTGCTTCTTGCTGGCCTCCCACCTTTCATAAGCTTCAACTGGTTCAAAATGCTGCTTTTGAAATCCTCTCCCACTCACCAATTAACCCCGCCGCACCCCCGCCCCCACAAACCCCCCCCCCCGCCTCCCCCAGCCATCCTTGCTGACCTACATTCTCTAATGTATTAAATTTAAAATCCTAATTCCTAATGCTCTTCCTCAAATTCCTCCATGGCCTCACTCTATCTCTGTAAACTCCTCCAGCCTTGTACCCCTTTCGGATACCTAGGCCCCCCAACAGAGATGTTTTGTGCATTCCCAGTGTTAACTATATTCTAATCTAAACTAGATTTATGTTTAATCATTTTTGTAATTTGCTATCGGCCAGCTATATCCTATGCAGTATATTATACGGCTATATTGTACATTTCTGTTTGTCTCTTGATCTAAACTGAACATTTTTAATACGAAGTATTGTTGCATGGCACAATAAACTCGAAGCCTGCTTTGGTTCAATAACTGCAACCATTGCTTACGTTTTGCTCAGTCAAACAAATCTTCTCAACTAATATGAGTGTCTCTGTTGCAAGTCATGTGAAATGAGAGAATGGAGTTTGTGTTCTGTTGGTAGACTGAAGAGATTTGAAATTGAAAATATCTATTCAAAGGGACTTAGTACCAATGACTGAAATGCTAATATGAAAGGTGAGAAACATTGCGGTATGGGTAGAGAAAATGCTTAAATCAATTCGCACTCACGTTCAGTAGATTCCGCCCAATCTTCTGGATTTGTGACTGTTCAATAACAGTGTGAATTTATTTTAATTTTGCTTACATAATAACACAAAATAATGCTTTACAGCTTAAATGATAGATTTCAACCTCTGTTGAATGTCTACATTAGCCATATAAAGTTCTGAAGTAACGCATTCTTCTCACATTAAGTTTCAACCCAGTAATTTAATCTGCATTGGTTCTGAGTCGGACACATCTGGAGATCAATTCATTCTTTCTCAAAGCCCATCCTGATGGCATCTGTTAATAAACTGGTTTAAAATGAATTGCTTTCATAAGTCTCTGAATCACAATATAGATTGAGTTAAATGTGGACAATTTGGGGATAATATATAAGCATGGTTAACGGACAGAAATCAGAGAGTAGGGATAAACGGGTCATTTTCAGGATGGCAGGCTGTAATTAGTGGGGTGCCGCAAGGATCATTGCTTGGGCCGCAGCTAATGAATTAGATGAAGGGACCGACTGCAATGCATCTAAGTTTGCTGACGATACAAAGCTAGGTGGAGGAGTAAGCTGTGAGGAGGACACAAAGAGCCTGCAAAGGGGTATAGCCACGCTAACTGAGTGGGCAATAAGGTGGCAGATGGAGTATAATGTGCGGAAATGTGAGGTCATTCACTTTGGTAGGAAGAATAGAAAAATGAAGTATTTTTTAAATGGTGAGGAACTGTTAAATCTTGGTGTACAGAGAGATTTAGGTATCCTCGTGCAGGCACAGCAAGCAATTAGGAAGGAAAATGGCATGTTGGTCTTTATTGCAAAAGGGTTGGAGTACAAAGTAAGGAAGTCTTACTACAATTGTACAGGGCTTTGGTGAGACCACACCTGGAGTACTGTGCACAGTTTTGGTCTCCTTATATGAGGAAGGATGTACTTGCCTTGGAGGCGACACAACGAAGGTTCACTAGATTGATTCCTGGGATGAAAGGGTTGTCCTATGATGTGATATTGAGTAGATTGGGCCTATACTCTCTGGAGTTTAGAAGAATGAGAGGTGATCTCATTGAAACATATAAGATTCTGAGTGGGATTGAGAGGGTAGATGTCAAAAGGTTGTTTCCCCTGGCGGGAGAGTCTAGAACTAGGGGGCATAGTCTCAGGTTAAGGGGTCGGCCATTTATGACTGAGATGAGGATGAATTTCTTCACTTGGAGGGTTGTGAATCTTTGGAATTCTCTACCCCAAAGGGCTGTGGATGCTGAGTCGTTGAGTATATTCAAGGCTGAGATAGATAGATTTTTGGACTCTAGGGGAATCAAGGGATATGGGGATAGTGCGGGAAAGTGGAGTTGAGGTTGAAAATCAGCCATGATCTTATTGAATGGTGGGGCGGGCTCGAGGGTCCGTATGGCCTACTCGTGCTCCTAATTTTTATGTTCTTATGCTCTTATGCATAAGGCAAATCAGTTTAACTATTTAGCTGTGCCATTTTGAACTAATGAGCTCCAATTTTAGCACTCAGCCTATTCTTGCCTCGGCTCCACACTGCCAGGTTGGCCTGGCAGGGCCCTGCACAGGCCTACAATTAAAATCGCAGCCAGGTTCCAATGATGTAATTGGGGCTCTATCTGCATTATTAAATAAAGACCTCACTACTTGTTGGAGGATGACCCTCACCAGCTCAGAAGAGCAGGTAGAGATCGCAGCGCGAGAGAAGGCAGCATGTGTGGGTAAGTCCCCCGTCCGTCCGACTTCCACTGATTGGGCGGGGTTAAAATCGGCCCTATAGTGCAAAAAGCTAAGTTTAAGATTTTAAGCAGAAAATAATTCACGTATGAACCAGGGTCAAGCAAGGCTGTGTCATCGCACCAACGCTCTTCTCAATCTTCCTTGCTGCAATGCTCTATCTCACCCTCAGTAAACTCCCCGCTAGAGTGGAGCTAATTTACAGAACAAACGGGAAACTGTTCAACCTCGGTCGCCTCCAGTCCAGATCCAAGGTCATTCCATCCTCTGTCGTCGAATCACAGTATGCAGACGCGCTTGCATCTGCGCTCACTCGGATGTCGAACTCCAAACCATCGTCAACACCTTCACCAAAGCGTACGAGAGCATGGGCCTTACATTAAACATCAGTAAAACAAAGGTCCTCTACCAACCTGCCCCCGCCACACAGTACTGCCCCCCGATTATCAAAGTCCACGACAAGGCCTTGGACAACATGGACCACTTTCCATACCTTGGGAGCCTACTGTCAACAAGGGCAGATGTCGAAGACGAAGTTCAACACCGCCTTCAGTGTGCCAGTGCAGCCTTCGGCCCCTGAGGAAGAGAGTGTTTGAAGACTAGGACTTCAAACCCGGCACTAAGCTCATGGTCTACAGAGCAGCAGTGATACCTGCCCCGCTGTATGCCTCAAAGACATGGACCATGTACAGCAGGCACCTCAAAGCACTGGAGAGGTACCACCAACGCTGCCTCCGCAAGATCCTGCAAATCCATTGGCAGGATAGGCGCACCAATGTCTGTGTTCTTGCTCAGGCCAACATCCCCAGCATCGAAGCTTTGACCACGCTCGATCAGCTCCGATGGGCGGGTCACATTGTCCACATGCCCGATACGAGACTCCCAAAATAAGCACTCTACTCGGGGCTCCGGCACGGCAAGAGAGCCCCAGGTGGGCAGAGGAAACGCTTCAAGGACACCCTTAAAGCCTCCTTGAAAAAGTGTAACATCCCCACTGACACCTGGGAATCCCTGGCCCAAGACCGCACAAAGTGGAGGAGAAGCATCCGGGAAGGCGCCGAACACCTTGAGTCTCTTCGCCGGGAGCAAGCGGAAGCCAAGCGCAGGCAGTGCAAGGAGCGCACGTCAACCCAAGCACCCCACCCACCCACCCCTTCAACCACCGTCTGCCTCACCTGTGACAGAGACTGTAGGTCCCGCATTGGACTCATCAGTCACCTGCAAACTCATTTTTAATGTGGAAGCAAGTCATCCTCGATTCCAAGGGACTGCCTAAGAAGAAGAAGAGTGTGGGTAAGTCCCCCGTCCGTCCGACTTCCACTGAGTGGGCGGGGTTAAAATCAGCCCTATAGTGCAAAAAGCTAAGTTTAAGATTTTAAGCAGAAAATAATTTGCATGATAAGGAGTAAAGTGTTAAATGTTGAACGGAATAGCAGTGACCTAAGTCACCATCCTCGTGACTGCAGACACCAGATTATAACCCTCTGTTTCAGTAATAAATATCACATAATGGCTTTTAAGGCTCTGGTGAGTGGAATTGAAAAAGAAATGTGTTCACTCAACATTAAAGGATTGCACTCCTGCTCCATCTGAATCAGAATATTGCTGACCTGGACTGTTATCACAACACACTTTAATTCAGATGCGCCTTCAAAAGTTGCAAGGAACAGATCTTGTGACCTTCATCAGTGTGATGAGAAATGAAGAGAGGCAGCCAGAGTTATTGAAGAGACCGTGGGCAAAAACATGTATTTGTTTATCTTGAAGGTAGTTTTCACAAAAGTTATTCATGATTATGGAATAATTACTTTCTATAGCCTCCCCAATGCATCACATTGGTAACCATGGGATTCAGAGCTGGTCAAAAATTGGAAATAAGAATACAAAGAGGTCAAGTGTACCAGGATGCTGTTGTGTGCAGTTTCCTCTGCTGTCTTGCCAAACAGCTGGTGAAAAGGATAAATGTGTTTTTTCCTGGTTTCCCAATTTTTTTTTTGAAAGCTATTGACTCACACGAGAACAAATCCACAATTGCTGGCAGACCTCCAGTACCTCATGTTTTGGGGAAGCCTAGACAGTAAGTGCCAACAAGTTCTTTTTCCAAGATCATGAGTATCACAGCCAAGCCCAATCTTGTTCTTCTTTTATACTCCATACTCATACTCAGCAATGACACTGGATAGAAGTTAGGGGCAGGAACGGATTTATTGCCCACTATAATTGCCCTTGAGAAGATGGTGGTGGTGAGCTGCCTTCTTGAACCGCTGCAGTCCGTGTGGTGAAGGTACTCCCACAGTGCTGTTAGCGAGGGAGTTCCAGGATTTTGAACCAGCGACGCTAAAGGAACAGTGATATATTTCCAAGTTAGGATGGTGTGTGATTTGGAGGGGAACTCGGAGGTGATGGTGTACCCATGCACTGGCTGCCTTGTCCTTCTAGGTGATAGAGGTCGCGGGTTTAGGAGGAGCTGTGAAAGAAGCCTTGGCGAGTTGCTGCAGTGCATCTTGTAGATGGTACACACTGCAGCCATGTTGCGCCAGTTGTGGAGTCTGTAAGGCCTAGAAATTCAGTTGTTAGCGCCAGCCGCTAGCGCCTTAGGAGGAGGAGAAGTGGGGCGCTAAGCGGCTAGCGCCCGGGCACGGCGCGATCTGCGCCTCTCGCGAACTTCACTCAAGATTTAGCGGCGGCGCAAAACCGCAGTGCCCGCTCAGCTGCGCGCGCAGATCCTGACGTCATTTCATGGTGCAACGCACTTGGTGCGCCCCGAACCGGAACTTCAGTGGCGCCGCCCTTCTGTGCGCCTGGCGTCCCCAGCGACTGGTAGAGGGGAACGGTTCCCAGTCACTGTGGGGCGCAGGGGGCGCTATTTAAAGCGGACTCCTCCTGCATTATAAGTGGCAGCCAATTTGTGCTAATCCTTCTGTGTGAGAGACGGATATTTGGAGAGAGACAAAGGGAGAGAGCTTTCTGCTTTGACTCAGCGCTCGCACAGGTACTTCTGGCTTCAGGGCAGAGCTTTGCACTTGGATTTAACTTTCAGTGCCATAGCCTTGAGTCACCACATATAATGGGGGCTGCAATGGGTGGAAACGTTGGGCTTCTCCATTGCATTCAAAGGGCTCAGAGACGCCGTGAGAGAGTGCCAGTCATGGCCAGATGGAGAAGGGCCAACAGGCGTCGGCACAGGAGGCCTTACCCACCCAGTGTATACCGCCAGCAGTTCTCATATCTGAACATGTCTGAGGAGCAGTGTGTTCGGAGGCTGCGATTCAGAAGGGAGGTGGTCACTGAGATCTGCCACCTGGTTCGCAGAGATCTGCAGCCACAGCTGAGGAGCAGGACGTCTCTGTCGGTGGCAGTGAAGGTGACGGTGGCTCTCAGCTTCTATGCTACCGGCTCCTTCCAATCCGCTACTGGGGACATTGCCAACATCTCCCAGTTCGCGGTACATTGCTGCATCCGCCAGGTGACCAATGCCCTTTTCAGAAGGAGACGTCTGTACATCTCCTTCCCCATGACCCTGGCCAAGCAGCAAGAGCATGCAATGGGATTTGGAAGAATAGCGGCCTTCTCCATGGTCCTGGGCGTAGAACTGATGAACCAGCAATGGTCAGGCCTTGCTTCAGGGCTGCAGTGTGCAGGGCGTGCCAGCCAAACAAATCGACCCTCCCCTTTTAAGAGCTGACCGGCACCAGCGTGCCTGCCTTCAATCAGCAACTCGCCGCACCTGCGCTGTGCCCGCCCTCGGTGTTAGCGCCTCGGCTCGCCGGCTTAGTGCCTTATGATAGTCGTGCATCGCCTGCTTTAGCGCAGCAGCAACCTCTTGGGGCGATGCAACTCAATTTCGGCGAAGGTGGCGCTAAGTTGCGTCGGGCGCTAAATTTAGCGAATGCCCGGCTGTAGCACCCCAAACGTGGCAATACTGAATTTCTAGGCCTAAATGTTTAAGGTGGTAGATGGGGTGCCGAAAGAGCAGGTTGCTTTATCTGGGATTGTGTCGAGCTTCTTGAGTGTTGTTGGAGCTGCACTCATCCAGGCAAATGGAGAGTCATACACCTGACTTGTTCCTCGTAGGTGGTGGAAAGGCTTTCGGGAGTCAGGGGTGAGTCACTCACCGCAGAATTCCCAGCCTCTGACGTGCTCTTGTCACCGCAGTATTTATGTGGCTGGTCCAGTTAAGTTTTTGGTCAATGGTGATGGAGGGTTCGCTGATGGTAATGCCATTGAATGTCAAGGGGAGGTGGTTAGACTCATTTGAGACTTTAGGAAAGCTTTTTGTTTTTCTTTCAAAGGACATGCAAAATGCATACCTTGTGGTGTTTGCTTAATATAAGATGACACATAACAGAGAGCAGTAGTTTACAGAAGTAGATCACCTTTTGAGTCTCTCAGGTGACTTATTACTCCTCGGCCACCATTCTAAATCAGAAATCTTGTATCACAGACATCCAATACCCTTATTTTAGGAACATAAGAACAGGCGTAGGCCATTCAGCCCCTCGAGCCATTAAATGAGATCATGGCTGATCTGTGTCTTAACTCCATCCACCTGTCTTGGCTCCATATCCTTTTTTCCACTTGTCCAGCAAAAATCTATTGCTCTCAGAAATAAAATTATTAATCGAGCTAGTATCTACTGCTTTTTGTGGGAGAGATTTCTACACGTCACCCTCTCCTAAATGGCCTAGCTCCACGTCCCCTAGTCCTAGAAACCATCACCAGCAAAAAAAGATTCTATCTACCCTATCAATTCCTTTCAAAATCCTAAATACCTCAGTAAAATCACTGCTTAACCTTAAATATTCCAGGGACTACAAGCCTAGTTTATATAATCTCTCCTCATAATATAATCCCTGGAGCCTGCTTTTCGTGTGATGGCAGCTCTGAAGTCGATGAAAAAGTGGTAATGTGAACACGTAGTGCTGGTGCCATTGAGACAGTGTGAATCATCAAAAGAATTGGTGTTATTTCTTGGCAGGGATGAGACCATGATCAGGAAGGTGTTTCTTCCAGAATGAAGTTAGCACATTGCTCTTGGGTATCCTGAAGCCTGCAATGTCCCAGATGTGGGATACTCAACTGCATAATTTACGAAAGTGGCCACTATGTTTGTGCTTTAAGGCATCAGAATGGGCTTAGTGGTCGTACTTTTGTCAGCAGGTCATGACTCTGAGTCCTACTCCAGAGAAAACAGCACATAATCTAGGCTGAACCTTCAGTGCAGTACTGAGGGAGCGCTGCATTGTCGGAGGTGCCATTTTTTGGATGAGACGTTAAACTGAGGCTCCATCTGCTCTCTCAGGTGGACATAAAAGATCCCATGGCATTATTCAAAGACGAGCAGGACAGTTTTCACAATGTCCTGTCAATATTGATCTGTCAACCAACATCACTAAAACAGATTATCTGGTCATTAATCTCATTGCTATTTGTTGGGCCTTGCTGTGTGATAATTGGCTGCCACGTTCCCATACATTACAACAAAAATTACACTTCAAAAGTACTTAAATTACTGCAAAGTGCTTTGGGATGTCTTGAGACCATAAAAGGTGTTAGCTTTTTTTTCTCTTTTGTTAGCCCATATTTCCAATAAAAGCTGTGGAAGCCAGAGTCTGCTATGTTTTTGGAAGAAGCTGGCTGAGTCACTCATGGTCTCTTTTGTACAGAACAGTGAAGCTGTTTTTTATTCACTGGCTTGCACAACTATCTTCCCCAGCAATGTTGGTAGCTGCTGACTTAGAGCTGTAGAAAATGCCCACAATCAAAATAAAATTGTTTCTACAGCATCCAAAGCAGCATTTGGCATTCCGAAACAGTAAGTGCTTGCATCTTGAGGAACTTCAGCTCAGAGTTTTTGAGCTGGAGTCTGAGGTGCAGACATTGCGGGGCATCAGGGAAGAGGAGAGTTACCTGGACACTTTGATCCAGGAGGCAATCATGCCCCTTCGGTTAGGTATTGGTACAGGTCTGGTTAGTGGTCAGGGACAGGAGGGTGTGACTGCAACTCAGGCAGGTAAGGGGACCCCAGGTGCAGTGCTGGAGGAGCCTCAACCTTTGTCCTTGTCCAACAGGTATGAGGTTCTTGCTGCCTGTGTGGATGAGGGAAAAGCCTGCAGGATGAGCAAGCTGACTATGGCACTATGGGGGGATTGAAAGGGAATGTAGTTGTGGTAGGGGACAGTATATTCAGAGGGATAGGTACTGTTCTCTGCAGCCGCAGCCGAGAGTTCCTAAGGTTGTGTTGCCTGCCTGGTGCCAGGGTTAAAGACATCTCCTCGCGGCTGAAGAAGAACTTGGACGGGGAGGGGGGAGGATTCAGTTGTCATGGTCCACGTAGGAACCAACGACATAGGTAGAACTAGGAATGAGGTTCTGCTGAGAGAGTTTGAGGAGCTAGGATCCAAATTAAAAAGCAGAACCTCAAAGGTAATAATCTCTGGATTGTTACCTGAGCCACATGCAAATTGGCATAGGGACAAACAGATTAGAGGTTTAAATATATGGCTCAAAGAGTGGTGTGGGAGGAAGGGATTTCAGTTCATGGAGCACTGGCACCAGTACTGGGGAAAGAGGGAGCTGTTCCGTTGGGACGGGATCCATTTAAACCGGGCTGGGACTAGTGTCCTGGTGAACTGAATAACTAGGGCAGTAGACAAGGCTTTAAACTAATGAAGGGGGTGCGGGGAGCTGGTTGGAGTATTCAGGAAAGAGTAAATTTAAAAGCAGAGAGAGATTGTGGTCCACATCGGTACCAATGATATAGGTAGAAAGAGGGATGAGGTCCTGCAGGCAGATTTTAGGGAGCTAGGAAAGAGATTAAAAAGCAAGACCTCAAAGGTAGTAATCTCCGGATTACTCCCAGTGCCACGTGCTAGTGAGTACAGAAACAGGAGGATAGAGCAGATGAATGCGTGGCTGGAGAGATGGTGCAGGAGGGAGGGCTTTAGATTCCTGAGGCATGGAGACCATTTCTGGGGGAGGTGGGACCTGTACAAGCCGGAAAGATTGCACCTCAACAGGACCGGAACCAATATCCTCACGGCGGGGTTTTCTAGTGCTGTTGGGGAGCGTTTAAACTAGCTGCACAGCAGGATGGGAACTTGTGAATGGATTCAGAAGGGAGAGAAGCAAAGCTGGAAATGGAAGGCAGAAAATTAGTAAGTGGGTTTGGTAGGCAGAGGAAACAAAAGCTAGAAAATAGACAACAAGTGAGTTTGGCAGTGCTAAATGGTATATACTTCAATGCAAGGAGTCTAGGGATTAAAGCAGATGAGCTGAGGGCACAGATAGACATGTGGGAGTATGATATTAAAGCTATTACTGAGACATGGCTGAAAGAAGGGCAGGAATGGCAGCTCAACATTCCTGGTTACAGGGTTTTCAGATGAGATGGAGAGGGGGATAAAAAAGCAGGGGGAGTTGCAATATTGATTAAAGAATTAATTACAGCTGTGAGGAGGGAGGATATCGTACAAGGATCATTTAATGAGGCCATATGGATTGAACTGAAAAACAAAAAAGGGGCAATCACACTGCTGGAGCAAATATGTAGGTAAATTTCTGTGACGTGCAAAAATAGGGCAGTAATAGTAGGGGATTTTAACTTCCCTAATATTAACTGGGATAAAATTAGTGTGAAAGGCATAGAGGGAGCAGAATTCTTAAAAAACATTCAGAAGAACTTTTTAGCCAGTACGTAGCAAGCCCAACAAGAGAGGGGGTGGTTCTGGACCTAGTTTTAGGGAATGAAGCTGGGCAGGTGGAAAGGGTATCAGTGGGAGAGCATATTGGTGGTAGTGATCATAATTCAGTTAGATTTAGCGTAGTTATGACAAAGGACAAGGATAGACCAGGAATAGAAGTTCTCAATTGGGCAAAAGCTAATTTTATGAAGCTGAGAGGGATTTAGCCAAAGTGGACTGGAGACAGAAACTTTAAGGTAAATCAGTGTCAGTGCAGTGAGAGGCATTCAAGGGTTCAGAGCACATATGTTCCCTTAAAGAAAAAAGGTGGGACGAACAAATCCAGAGCTCCCTGGATGTCAAGGGGTATACAGGGTAGGATAAAGAAAAAAAGGGAAGCTTATGACAGATACCAAGGACTCAGTACTGCAGAAAGCCTAGAGGAGTACAGAAAGCGCAGGGGTGAAAATAAAAAGGAAATTAGGAAAGCAAAGAGAGGCTATGAAAAAATACTGGCAAGTAAAATCAAGGAAAACCCAAAGATGTTTTATAAATACATTAAGAGCAAGAGGATAACTAAAGTAAGAATAGGGCCTATTAGGAACCATAAAGGTAACCTATGTGTGGAAGCAGAAGACATGGGTATGGTTGTAATGAATACTTTGCGTCTGTTTTCATAAAAGAGAGTGTCGATGCAGAAATTGCAATCAGGGCGGAGGAGTGTGAAATATTAGATGAAATAAACATAGTGAAAGAGGAAGTATGAAGGGGTTTAGTATCTTTTGAAAGTGGATAAATCCCCAGGCCTGGATGAAATGTATCGCAGACTGCTAAGAGAAGGAAGAGAGGAAATAGCAGAGGCTCTGACCATCATTGTCCAATCCTCTCTGGCTACAGGTGTGTGCCAGAGGACTGGGGGACTGCTAATGTGGTACAGTTGTTTAAAAAGGGAGAAAGGGATAGACCGAGTAATTACAGGCCAGTCAACCTAACCTCGGTGGTGGGAAAATTATTGGAAAAAATTCTGAGGGACAGAAGAAATCTTCATTTAGAAAGATACGGATTAATCAGGGATAGTCAGCATGGATTTGTTCAGGGAAGGTCGTGTCTGACTAACTTGAATGAATTTTTTGAGGAGGTAACAAGGAAGGTCGATGAGGGTTAGTGCATTTGATGTAGCCTATATGGATTTTAGCAAGGCTTTTGATAAGGTCCCGCATAGCAGACTGGTCACGAAAGTAAAAGCCCATGGGATCCAAGGCAAAGTGGCAAATTGAATCCAAAATTGGCTCAGAGGCAGGAAACAAAGGGTAATGGTCGACGGGTGTTTTTGTGACTGAAAGGTTTCCAGTGGGGTGCCACAGGACTCAGAACTGGTTCCTTTGCTTTTTGTGGTATATATCAATGATTTAGACTTGAATGTAGGAAGTATGGTAAGAAGTTTGCAGATGATACAAAAATTAGCCGTGTTGTTGATAATGAAGAAGGAAGCTGCAGACTGCAGGAAGATATCAATGGACCAGTCAGGTGGGCAGAACAGAGGCAAATGGAATTCAATCTGAAGTAGTGTGAGGTAATGTATTTGTGGAGGGCTAACAAGGCAAGAGAATACATGATAAATGGTAGGATACTGAGAAGTGCAGAAGATCAGCGGGACCTTGAAGTGCATGTCCACAGATCCCTGAGGGTAGCAGGACAGGTAGATAAGGAGGTTAAGAAGGCATACAGGATACTTGCCTTTATTAGCCGAGGCATAGAATATAAGAGCAGGGAGGTTATGCTTGAACCGTATAAAACACTAATTAGGCTGCAGATAGAATACTGCGTGTAGTTCTGGTCACTACATTACAGGAAGTATGTGATTGCACTAGAGGGGGTGCAAAGGAGATTTATGAGGATGTTGCTTGGGCTGGGGAATTTTAGCTATGAGGAAAGATTGGATAGGCTGAGGTTGTTTTCTTTGGAACAGAGGAGGCTGAGGGGAGACCTAATTGAGGTGTATAAAATTATGAGGGGCCTAGATAAAGTGGATAGGAAGGACCTATTTCCCTTAACAGAAGGGTCAATAACCAGGGGGCATAGATTTAAAGTAATTGGTCGGAGGTTTAGAGGGGATTTGAGGAGAAATGTTTTCACCCAGAGGGTGGTGGGGGTCTGGATTGCTGCCTGAAAGGGTGGTAGAGGCCGAGAACCTCATCACACTTAAAAAGTACTTGCATATGCACTTGAAGTGCCGTAACCTACAAGGCTATGGAACAAGTGCTGGAAAGTGGGATTAGGGTGTATACCTCTTTGTCGGCCAGCACGGACAAGATGGGCTGAATGGCCTCATTCTGTGCTGTAAATTTTGATGATTTCTATGAGAAATGTCAAGGCTCTAGAGCAGAGCAGAGTTTTGGGTAAAAATAAGCAGTGGGTTAGGAAGGGACAGAGAGAATAATAAAGGTAATAAGGCATCAGTGACTAAGGTGACATTAGGGAAAAATAGAAATAAGTGAAAGTTAAAGGCACTATATCTGAATGCGCGAAGCATTCACAACAAAATAGATGGATTAATAGTGCGGATAGAAATTAACAGGTTTGATCTAATAGCCATAACAGTGGCATGGTTGCAAATTGGCCAAGGTTGGGAACTAAATATTCCAGGATACTTAACTTTTAGAAGAGATAGGCAAAATGGAAAAGGAGGAGGGGTAGCCCTGATAATAAAGGATGGGGTAAAGACAGTAGAGAGAAAGGATCTTGGCTCCGAAAATCAAGAAGTAAAATCAGTTTGGGTGGAGCTAAGAAACAGCAAGGAGCAGCAAAAGTTGGTGGGAGTTGTTTATAGGGCCCCCAAACAGTAGTTGTAATGTAGGACAGAGTATAAATCAGGAAATTAGAGGTACATGTAACAAGTGTAATGCAGTAATCATGGGGGACTTTAAGCTACATATAGACTGGGCAAACCAAATTTGCTGTAATAGTGTGGAGCATGAATTCATGGAATGTATGCAAGATACTTTTCTGGTTCAGTATGTTAAGGAACCAACTAGGGAACAGACTATTTTAGATCTAGTATTGTGCAATGAAAAAGGGTTAATTAGTAATTTGTAATAAAGCGGCCTTTAGGGAAGAGTGACCATAATATGATAGAATTTTATATTGAGTTTGAAAGTGATTTAGATAAATCCAAAACTAAGGTCTTAAATCTAAACAAAGCAAACTACATAGGTATGAGGGGTGAGTTGGCTAAGGTAGATTGGGAAGCTACATTAAAAGTTATGATGGTAGAGAAGCAATGGCAAGTATTTAAGAAATTAATACATAATTTACAACAAATATACATTCCCCTAAGGCACAAAAACCCCACAGGAAAAGTGGTCCAACCTTGGCTAACAAGAGAAGATAAAGATAGTATTATATCAAAGGAAGAGGCTTATAATGTTGCCAAAAAGAGTAGTAAGCCTGAGGATTGGGAGGATTTTAGAATTCAGCAAATGAGGACCAAGAAATTGATAAAGAAAGGGAAAATAGAGTATGAGAGTAAACTAGCGAGAGACATAAAAACAGACTGTAAAACCTTCTGTAGGTATGTAAAAAGGAAAAGATTAGTGAAAGCAAATGTGAGTCCCTTACAGGCTGAGACAGGAGAAATTATAATGGTGAATAAGGAAATGACAGAGAAATTAAACAAATACCTTGGGCAGGATTTTCTTTGGGCCGTGGAGGCAGGATTGGAGGCATGTGGGGGTTAAAAATCTTGAAATCGGGGGGCACGAACCCATCCCGCTCCCAACCCGCCTCCATGCCAGTTTCAAAGGAGGCGGATACCTGAGCTGTGCTGGGACCCGCCTCCCCGAGGTGGGAAGGGGATTAGTGCCAATTAACTGCCTGTTAACAGGTAGTTAACAGGCAGTTTTTAGCCTAATCCCTATTTTTATTGCTGAAGTATGGGCTTCCCGACGGCTCCAAACCACGCCAAGTTAGCGAGGCGGACCATCGGGCAGCAGGGCTTGGAGGGTTCGATATGTCCGGTGTTCAGGTGAGTGATGGGTGCATGAGTGCAGAGGTAAGTGTGTTTGGTGTGTGTAAAGTGTTTAAAGCAGTTTTACTTACATTTACTTACCTTTACAGCTTTCCTTCCTTCAGGTCTCGGGAGTCCCTCATCTCACCGACACAGAAAGCAGAATGGCCACGAGCTGTCGAAAGTTGCAGCATTCAGCTTTCTGTTCTGGAGAGATCTCTAAATCAGCCTGAGAGGAAGGAATTAACTTGGAGTACAGATTGTCAGTGTTTGACAGCTTCAAACAGCTGCCAAACGCTGATATTTCATCTGTCAAAAGCTTTTGACAGATGAAATGTCAATCTGTGACGTCACCTGTTGCTGGGTGGCCCTTAATTGGCCTGCTGAGCCCGCTGGACAGGCTCAACAAGGTCAATCAAGTGAAAATCGCGTGGGTTGGCTCCAAAAGTTGTAGTCTCGCCTCCTACACGCCTCCTCAATCAAAATCCAGCCCCTTGTGCCTGTTTTCACAGAAGAAGATGCAAAAAACTTTCCAGAAATAGTGGAGAACCAAGGCTCTAGCGAGATTGAGGAACTGAAAGAAATGAGTATCAGTAAAAAAAAGTATTGGAGAAATTAGTGGGACTGAAAGCCGATAAATCCCCTCAACCTGATGGCCTATATCCTCAGGTTTTGAAAGAGGTGGCTATACAGATAGTGGATGCATTGGTTGTCATCTTCCAAAATTCCATAGATTCTAGAACAGTTCCCGCAGATTGAAAGTAGCAAATGTAACCCCACTATTTAAGAGAGGAGGAAGAAAGAAAACGGGGAATTACAGACCAGTCAGCCTGACATCAGTAGTAGGGAAAATGCTAGAATCTATTCTTAAGGTCGTGGTAACAGCACACTTAGAAAACAATAATAGGATTGGTCAGAGTCAACACGGATTTATGAAACGGAAATTGTGCTTGACGGATCTGTTCGATTTTTTTGAGGTTGTAACTAGCAGAATAGATAAGGGGGAACCAGTGGATGTGGTGTATTTGGATTTTCACAAGGAATTTGATAAGGTGCCACCCAAGAGGTTATTTAACAAAATTAGGGTTATGGGATTTGGGGTAATATACTAGCATGGATTGAGGATTGGTTAACGGACAGAAAACAGAGAGTATGAATAAACGGGTTATTTTTGGGTTGGCAGGCTGTAACTATTTGGGTACCGCAAGGATCAGTGCTTGGGCCTCAGCTATTCACAATCTATATCAATGATTTGGATGAGGGGACCAAATGTAATATGTCCAAGTTTGCTGATGATACAACATGGGTGGGAATGTAAGTTGTGAGGAGGATGCAAAGAGGCGTCAAGGGGATATAGACAGGCTAAGTGAGTGAGCAAGAACATGGCAAATGGAATATATTGTGGAGAAATGTGAAGTTATCCACTTTGGTAGGAAAAATAGAAAAGCAGAGTATTTTTTAAATGGTGCGAGATTGGGAAATGTTGGTGTTCAGAGGGACCTGGGTTTCTTTGTACACGAATCACTGAAAGTTAACATGCAGTAGGAAAGCAAATGATATATTAACTTTTATTACAAGAGGATTTGAGTATAAGAGTAAAGACGTCTTACTGCAATTATATAGGGCCCTGGTGAGACCACATCTGGAGTATTGTGTACAGTTTTGGTCTCCTTACTTAAGGAAGGATATACTTGCCATAGAGGGAGTGGAACGAAGGTTCACCAGACTGGTTCCTGGGATGGGGGGATTGTACCATGAGGAGAGATTGAGTAGACTAGGCTTATATTCTATAGAGTTTAGAAGAATAAGAGGTGATCTCATTGAAACATGCAAAATTCTTACAGGGCTTGACAGGGTAGATGCAGGGAGAATGTTTCCCCTGGCTGGGGAGTCTAGAACTAGGGGTCACAGTCTCAGAATAAAGTTTCAGCCATTTAGGACTGAGATGAGGAGAAATTTATTCACACAGAGGGTGGTGAATCTTTGGAATTCTCTACCCCAGAGGGCTGTGGAGGCTCAGTTGTTGAGTATATTCAAGACAGAGATCGTTAGATTTTTGAATATTAAGGGAATCAAGGGATATGGGGATAGTGTAAGAAAGTGGAGATGAGGTAGAAGATCAGCCATGATCTTTTTGAATGATGGAGCAGGCTCGAAGGGCCGAATGGCCTACTCCTGCTCCTATTTCTTATGTTCTTAACCACGTTCTGAATTGATCCTAAGATATAAATTAAGCGTAATGCTCTCCTGACGTCTAATTAGATGAATTCACTGCCTAGTATGGAAGTTGCAGATTTGATTGCTGAATTAGCTGATGGTAGTATGGGTACTATGATTGCTCTCAGTGCCTCTGGATTAATGAAGGGAAAAGCAGGTACCACTACCAGTCCCGTTTGCCAGTCAGTAACTCTAGGTCGAGTGTGTGGACATCAGATGAGAACAGGATTGGGCATGGCAGTGATGCTTCATTAGCGAATAGCATCCAGCACTCGCTGTCTAGTCTTATGTATTAAGATGGCCACTTGAGAAGGATACTCGAAGACAGCTGGGACTCAATGGAATGGTACCTTTGCAGAAGGCAGCATCTTTGTAAAAGAAGAGAATAGAGTAGAAAATTAATGAGGATGAGAGCTAAATGAAGCCTCGGAGAACAGTATATTACTTTGCACACACAACTGATATCAGTACTTCGGCAACCTCGTATTTAAATGCGCACGGTTTACAGGAGCTAACCTGATTGCCATCTTTCTCTTGTAAAGTGTCAAACTGCATTTTATTTCTTGATAATGGTGCTTCTATGCTGAGGAAAAACAGTTGTTCACTTTAGCTTAACAGGCACTTGGCACACAATAGGTTCAGTGTCACAAGCACTAACATGTTTCCAGAAATAAGCTCTGAAATTGGAGATCGTATGCCACAACAGTATGTTTAGAAAGCACTTCATAAAATAATTTGAATTTGGATGAAGAGAGTCATACATTTAAATGAAAGTCTAGCTTTTAAATTATACTGTACCACTGCATCAGCAGCCAATACCATGCCCATCTTATTGAGCTAGCCTGTAACCTTTGTTTCCTCGTTTAACAAATTCATGGTTTGTTTACAGGAGAATAAATATAACTAGGTATGACGATATTTGCACAGTGACCAAGTGCTAACATTTTAAATGTGAAGAACTTGCAAAACATTTGAGTTGACTGAAAAAGCATATTTTGAGTCAACTTGAGTGCTTGACACTAAATACTGTAGCTTGCTAGTATCAACTCATGTTTGTAAATGGTTTTGATTACTTTGGAGTAATTAATCTTTGACTGCACAAGAATAACAACAATGGCATTTATATAGCGCCTTTGATCTGGAAACATGTCCTAAGGTGCTTCACAGAAGCATAAATATATAGCTTGATTGATGGCCGAAGCACTAGTCTTCATAAGAACTGTATTTGATTCACCAAGTCAAAGACAAAGGCTTGGATTTTGTGGTCAGCAGCAAAGGAACGGTGCTTGCCATTCACTATGCTTACAGCTGCTCGCAGACTATTCGCGGACTTTTGAGTGGCAACTTGCTGTCATCGGACGTCTGATCCGGCATGGCACCCTCTACAGGGGATCTGTGGCGTGTGTTAGCAGGACAAGCAACAGTGTGTCTCTTCAACCAATCAGTTTGAAGAATCCTCACTGAGGCACACAGGCCTAGAAATTTGGGGGTTAAGGCCAGTTTTGTGGAAAAAATGACACCCGCCCACTTCTGGCGCGGGCCACGCTGGACACTATATTGGTGAGGGCAAAGAAAAGGCGTTGTTGAGCTTGATCTGAAGCAGGCGTTAGGCCCCTTATTTGAATATGCTAATAGCCTAACGGCTGCTTCTGCTCCCTTTTGCAATTGGCTTGTGTCTGAGGCAGCCGGCACCAGTGAGGTTTACTTCCGGGAAAACAAACGTTAAGCAGCGGCGAATGGAAAAAAAGGCAAGTACTAACCATTATCATCTCCAACCTCAATCCTGACTCTGACCTCCAGGCCCTCTCCGATCTCCCTCTGATCCTGGTCTGAACCCAGGACCCACCCCCCCACCCTGATCCTGGCAACGACCTCCCTCCCAACCCTGGCCCTAACCTCCACCCCCCACCCCGTCTCCTCCTGATCCTGGCCACGACCTCCCGATCCTGGCCATTCCCTGGTCTATGCCACGACCTCCCTCCCGATCCTGGCCCCAACCTCCACCACCCCCTCCCCGATCCTGGCCATGCCCTCCCTTCCGATCTTGGCCATGATCTGTCCCCGATCTCTGTTTCGAACCCTGAACCCCGACCTCTCCTGCGATCCTGGCCCCAAGTCCCGACCTACCTTACAGTCCTTGCTGGGCGTTCAGCGTGTCCAGCGCGGGGCTGAACACCACAATAATGATAATGAGCAGGCAGCCCCAAGTTTCGGTCTTCTTACGGGCATGAGCATACCTCGCCCCGCGGTGCCACCGCCCGTTTATGGGCTTTATATGATTTCTAGGTCCTAGAGTATAAACCAGGAAGTATAAACTAGATTTAAATCATGTACAGAAAGTGAAATAAAGAGAGGAAAAGAAAAATTTGATTAAGAGAGATAAAAGAGATGAAAGAAAAAGTAAAAATTGTTTTTTTTAAATCTCCAGCACCAACTAAATTCTGAAGGAATGAGACTCCACACTTGAAAAAATAAATTTTCAGAGCCAGAGAGGTTGTTTGGCAGTAATTATGACTGAACATGCTGTTAAAAATTCACTTACACCTGAATGTACCAGTCCTAACTTATGGCATGTTTAGTGGGTAACTAGTGGGTAAGTACGGCAACTTCACGTCTTTACATGGATTTCAATGCCGACTATTGGTGAGGTACCAGTATAGCGCAGCCTGTGGAGGAGCAGGGTAACTCGGACAGCAACTTCCGGATTTCCGTGTTTAACTGCGCATGTGCGTACTCCGGAAGTTGCTGTCCGATTTACTCCACAATAATGGTAAGTGCTGTTAGCCTCATCGTTATTCTCAATGCAAAATCCGGGCCAAAAAATAAGCACCAATATATGTGAAAGAAGATCGTATTATCAAATATGTTTGATTTTTCTTTTTCTTTTGAATACTGCATGAAATTCAACAGGGGTGGGATTGAAAAAGCAGGGTGAAGTTAAATTGAAAAAGATCATTTTGAAGATTGCTATTTACAAATGCCATCAGAATTACTTGAATGTTGAAATTATCAATGTTAGTATTTAATACTTCTCAATGGGATTATATTTATGTCGTTGCTCATTAAGTTCCACATAAATCTGTGTTATGTTCCAATTAACTGATACATTTCAATATTGATGATCTGATCCTTGGTGCATTCAGTCAACATGTGGTGGAAGAGGTGAAAAAAATCATTTAAAGTGGCTATCTTGCCACTATTGTGTTTTTAGCGCAGCACAAATGGGCTGTGTGGGTAGTTAAAATGATGATTGGGGGTTTCATACCACGTTCCCGCCCGACGCCATTTTTACTCATCAAAAAACATTTTCAGGGAGGCAAGCCCGCCTCATGATGACTGAGGCCTAATTTACATACAAAAGCAACGTGATTCTAATTCACTGAAATGGGAGGCCTGCTGAAGGTTGATGTCTCACAGACCCACTGATGCTCATTAAAAGGGGCACACGTCTGCAGCACAGTGGGTCATTGGTCTTCTCCTGTCTGTCTTGTTAAGTGCTGGAGGTTCTCCTGGCAAGTATAAACAGCAGAACAGCAGAAGTCAGTGCTGCACCATTGAGAAAAAGCAGTAAGAACTCAAGTCACAGCAAGAACAACAGAAAATTGAACTTTAAAAGGTGACAAAAATAGAGAATCATTAATTCCTCTGACAGTAAAAGGAAAACCTACAGAGAAAAGCAATTTAACTGATCAAAGTGCATGCACAAGTAAAGTGTATCATACCCAGGGAATCTGCAACATCCGCATGTCAACAACCAGTCACAAGCAACTGAATAAAGTCAAGCCATCAACAGATGGATCACCATCTTTGTTGATCAATGTATGGATTAATTCCACCAGGTCACAGAAATTCAGAAGCAAAATATAAAATAAAGGGTTCCTCCCCAAGCTGCTGAGAATCTGGCAAAGGGAGTAAAGACATCATTTAAAAAAATCAAAGAATCTTTTGGATCCTCTGTTGACTGATAGTCAGTTCTCTCAGCCACAACTATTACCAGGTCCACGGATTCTTGCACACAGTGCAAGATGGGGTGCCTCAAATAGTCAATGTATGCGTACTAGGTACTGTAATCTCAAAAGTATCCCTGTGTGTGTTGCTACTATCTTCCAGAAGGTGCTCTGAGAAATATTTTAATAAGACGAGACCAATTATAAATCAACACACTGATTTATTTTTCGTATAGTATGTGACCAAAGTAATGATTACAGTAAATTTCAACTTATCTCGCTGCACTCCTCATAACAGAAAATAACAAATCATGGCACACTGTTCCTGTTAGCAGGCTAATTATAACTTTTATGATGAGTTAACTTCTGAAGATAATCAGTACTAAGCTTGACGAGGGAACTCTCACTCCCTTTGTCTGACTCTCTTACCGGATTTTTCAGACAGCCTCAGACTATGTGCTTCTTTGTCTTTCGCTTGACAGCAAGGCCAAAGCTTGACCCTTGCCCATCTATCCAGGTCTGGGGATTGGTCAGCTGAACAGCCAATCAAACAGCTATCACCCTCCTCGGAGTGCGTTCCAATTCAAACTAGAGAATCGCATGCTGAGCATGCATGAATGGCACCCCTTTCAACATATAGTATGATGTGAATCCATACCAGAATGTGATAATGAATCACTTCTTAACAATTCTAATGATGGCGCTTTACCTTTTGGTGGGGCGGCCTCAGTAAGACAATTTGACATTGTTTTGTGCCTTTTTTTTCTATTATACGGGATCCTAGACTTTATAAATTGAAGGCATAGAGTACAAAAGCAAGCAAGTTATGCTAAATCTTTATAAATCGCTGGTTATGCCTGAGCTGGAGTATTGTATCCATTCTGGGCACCACACTTTAGGAAAGATGTCAAGGCCTTGAGGATGCAGAAGAGACTACTAGAATGGTACCAAGGCTGAAGTATCTCGGTTATGTGGGGAGACCAGAGAAATTGGGACTAACATAGAAACATAGAAACATAGAAGATAGGAGCAGGAGTAGGCCATTCGGCCCCTCGAGCCTGCTCCGCCATTCAATGAGATCATGGCTGATCATCCAAATTCAGTACCCTGTCCCTGCCTTCTCCCCATACCCCTTGATCCCTTTAGCCTTAAGAAATATATCTAACTCCTTCTTGAATATATTTAATGAATTGGTCTCAACTGCCTTCTGTGGTAGAGAATTCCACAGGTTCACCACTCTTTGGGTGAAGAAATTCCTCATCTTTGCCCTAAATGGCTTACCCCTTATCCTTAGACTGTGACCCCTGGTTCTGGACTCCCCGGCCATTGGGAACATCCTTCCTGCATCAAGTCTGTCTAGTCCTGTTAGAATTTTTATAAGTTTCAATGAGATCCCCTCTCATTCTTCTAAACTCTAACGAGTATAAGCCCAATCGACCCAATCTCTCCTCATTCATCATTCCTGCCATCCCAGGTATCAGTCTGGTGAATCTTCGCTGCACTCCCTCCGTGGCAAGAACATCCTTCCTCAGATAAGGCGACCAAAACTGCACACAATACTCAAGATGTGGTCTCACCAAGGCCCTGTACAACTGCAGCAAGACATCCTTGTTCCTGTACTCGAACCGTCTCGCTACAAAGGCCAACAGACCATTTGCCTTCTTAACCGCCTGCTGCACCTGCATGCTTACCTTCAGCGACTGGTGCACAAGGACACCCAGGTCTCGTTGCACTTCCCCTTCTCCCAATCTATTGCCATTCAGATAATAATCTGCCTTCCTGTTTTTGCCACCAAAGTGGATAACCTCACATTTATCCACGTTATATTGCATCTGCCATGCATCTGCCCAATCACCCAACCTGTCCAAATCATCCTGGAGTTTCTCGGCATCCTCCTCACAGCACACACGCCCACCCAGCTTTGTGTCGTCTGCAAATTTGGAGATATTACATCTAGTTCCCTCGTCTCGATCATTAATATATATTGTGAATAGCTGGGGTCCTAGGACAGATCCCTTTTCTCTTTAGAGCAGAGAAGATTAAGGGGGGATTTAATAGTGGTATTTAAATTTGAGAAGGGTTTTAATAGAGTAAGGAGAAACTGTTTCCACTAGCAGGAGGGTCAATAACCAGAGGACACCGATTTAAGGTAATGGGGAAAAGAACCAGAGGGAAAGCAGGGAAAAAAATTTTTATGAAGCAGGTTTTTATGATCTGTTATGTACTGCCTGAAATGGTGGTTGAAGCAGATTCAATCTTAATTTTCAAAACGGAATTGGATATATAGTTGAAAAGGAAAGACTTGCAGGACAGACACGATGGGCCGAATGGCCTCCTTCTGTGCCGTAAATTTCTATGATTCTATGACTATGGGGAAGGAGCAGGGGTATGGGATTAACTGGATAGCTTGTTCAAAGAGCCGGCACAGGCACGATGAGCCGAATGGCTTCCTTCTGTGGGGCATAATTTTACGATTTCATAAGTTTTTTTAAAAGTTGCTGGTCCTGAACGAATTAAATCTCAGAATCCTGAATCTGATTTTATATTAAAGCCATACTATATCTTAAATCAAAAATCTCCAACAGATCCCCCACAGTCTAACCTCCACCTTGTAGATTGTGTTCACATCCATGACAAAAGACAACCCAGGGAACCTAAAGTGGGGCCTGGAAATAAGATCATGACCATCAACTAAATACTTAAATAAAGAATAATAACATTTATATAGCCTCCTCATGCTTTCAAAACTTCTCAAAGCACTTCACACAAGAATTTGGAATGCAGTAACTGTTATGGCAGAATATGCAGTAGCCAGCCTGTGCCGCAGAAAGCATTGGGATGAATGGCCAGTCAATCTATTTTTAGTAGTATTGGTTGAGGGAGTAACGTTGGCTAGGACACCAGTAAAACTCCCTGCTCTTGTGTAAATAGCGCCGTGAAATCTTAAATTTTCTCTTGAACAGTCAAATTGGACCTCGGTTTTGTCTACCTTTGACAATACAGCAGTCACTCAATACTGCACTATAAGGGGGATTTTCGGCCACACAGGGCGAGTGGGGCACTAAAAATTATTAATGAAAAGGGCAACCCAACCCCAACCCGCCTCCATCCTGCCCACTTCTTGTTTTAATGGAGGCGGGCCTCCATTTTAACGTAACTTTTATTTTTAATATCTGCAGACTGGGTTTCCCGGCCCTCAGGAAATCCAGCAGCTAAAGGAAGGCATGAATGGCAGATCCATAAGTTAAGTGTCTTAACAACTGCTTGTGGGCCAGGAGGAGCAGGAGTGTACCCCCCTTCCCCCCGGCTCAACCAGCAGACCTGTAAATCCATCATGATCTGACTGAACCACCACCACCTCCCCACCACCCCGCCCCCGTGATCTGACACCCCCCACAACCTCCGAGTAACCCATATTTCCGGGTTTCCCGGCCGCTAAACCTCACCCCCGGACCCTTCCCACCTAGCTGTTATTATTGGGACCATAGTGTCAGTCTAGATTATGTACTGAAATCCTGGCATGGGACTGAACATCCAACCTTTAGTACTGCTGACACACAATTAGAGAAATGGCTAGCCCCATCAGCATCACCACCTGCAGAAAAATGTGTGAGTTCCAGTTTAAGATCATACATCATATATACCGTTTTCTACACAAGATTCAAAAATATCATCACTCCATCATGTCACCTAATTGTGCCAACATTCAGCCATTTTGGATGCAGGTCTGAGACATGAGTGTTAAGTCTGTGTGTTATAATGAGAATTACTACACAGACCACAAGAGTAACTTTTAACAGGTCTTTACTATTCGAAGGTCAGGGCGGAACTGCCCAATAAATCATTACACAGCACTTATATACCGGTGTGGTCACCACCGGTATTACAGTATACAGCAGCCAAGATAAAGTAGTGCAACTCTTAAAATAGTTCTCTTAAAGGTGGAACGGTTCTCTTAAAGGTGGAACGGTTACATACACTACAATCCTCCCTTTTTAGCTTAACAGTATATATTTCCCATTAAACATAACATCATAACATATATACACAACTTCATGTAAAAACAGTTCACAGATTCAGTCTCTGAGGCGGCGCCTCCTGCGCCTCCTGACTCGGTCCGGATAGCGCCTCGGTGGTGTAGTAGTTTTCGGTGGTGTAGTAGGTTTTCGTTGCTGGGGTGACTTATCTAATAGTCCTTCACTGGACTTAACAGCTTGAATTTTCGTAACTTCAGAACCAGCATTGTTGACTTCTAAAGGCTCGAGTACCTTGGGAAGTTTTTCTGCTTCCAGACTGATTTGGCTCAGTTCGGAGGGACCACGTGCGTGACCTGGTAGGGGTGATAATGGTTCAGATGAGTCATCATCTTCATCATCATGGGACAACTCACATGAATATACTAGATTGCTGTCCTCCTCAGTATCTACGTCCTCCAAATGTTTTATTATTTCTATTTTTGGAGCTTCAACTGTGAGTGTGGCTGTGGTCTGTGCATTACTTGATTTGCAGTTATATTCACCAGAGTCTTTGGGTGTGAGATTTATAATGGTAAGTTCTATCACATTCTTATTTTGTTTAAATTTGTATCGGTCAGAAGATTCGATTAAGCTCTGGTCTTTGTACCATCTGACCATCTTGGAAGTAGGTGTAAACTCACAGCTCAAAGTAGCAGAATGCTTCTCTTCCACTGTAATGTTCTGTAGTTCTTTGACTACCTTTGATGGAGGCTCTTTAATAGTCAGCCTCGCCTCAGATTTTGATTTCCCTGCGATAAACTGCAGCAAGCCGGTCATCTTACAAGTTGTTTTTTTCAGAGTGAGACGATGAATAGTGCCACGATGCTCAATGTCCACATCTTCAGAAGCATGAAGAATTTCACCATTTAGTATCCATTTTGGAGGCTTCACGTCAGCAACTGAAAGCTCACAGTCAAGAATGGCGTCACTTGGCTCTGTCACTTCCACATCACATATGGGTTTAATGATGGCAATTGATTGCTCTTCTACATATAACTTTGCTGTGCTTTGGTCATCTATGGCATCGCACATGTAGTTGCCTTCATCTTCAAAAGCGACATTATTAATAACGAGCTTCCTGTACACATCTTCACTCACAATCTCATATTTATTACTGGGATGAATCTCTTTGTCTTTGTAATACCACTTGACAGCAGCATTTGGCCTGGAAACCTTGCATTCGAAAATGACACGATGTTTCTCCATGCCAATCTTCTCTCTTAAGGGTTTCACAATTTTAACTGGCAATTCTTTAATTCGAAGCAAAGCTCTGGAAGTAGCGCTTTCAGCAACAAACTTGATCTCTGCAGCATCTTCAGTTTTTGCCTCTGCCACGAATTCCCTGAGGGGCTTATTACTGCTGACACTGCTCACAAAAGGGTGCTCTTTCTTCTTAGCTTTCAACTGATCGATGAATTTGACATATTCCCTTTCTTGCTCAGCTTTGATTCGTTTGGCCTCATCGCGCAGACGGTTTGTGTGTTCCTGCTCCATTTTCTCAATCAGCTGCTTCTGCTGTCTTTCCAGATTCTCCCACTCTGTGTCAAAGAACTTTTTCTTTGCATTCATCTCTTGCTCAAAACGGCGAATCATTTGTTCTAATTGCTGTTGTAGTTTGAAATTGAGTTGAGTTCGAGCCCGGTGTTCCTCAGAAATGTGCATGTCTATAGACTGGACAGACTCAGAATTCTCTGTCAAACTATGTTGTTGTTGTTCAGTGGAATTCTGTTCTGATACTTTGTTCTCTTCTGGAGCATTTATGCACTCCTTCGTTTTTCCATCATTAGTCTGCAAGTCCATTTTAGACTTGTCTTTTGCACATGGGCTGGTCTTACCATCATCAGTTCCAGAGTCTGAGCTGATTATCTTCACCGAGTTCTCACTCTCTGCTTTGTCACTGTCACTGCTGCATATGCCCTCATCCAATATTCTGGACAATCGTGCAGGTTTGGCATCTTTGTTTTTTCCGGAAACTACCGTTATTGCTTTTAGGGAGTGCCAGTCCATATTTATTTTCCTGATCCACTCCCGTCCCAGAAGTGGTGGACCTCCCTCAGGTAGTACATATAAGTCCATTCCGTGGTGTTCTTTACCCTGGTGTACCACCTTGACTTTTATCTTTCCGATGGGGTATACTCTTTGCCCCATGTATGTCTGCAATACTATCTTCGTATCCCGTAGGGGAATATGTTTGAATAACCTTTTGTAATCTTGCTTATTCATGACCGTCAACGCCGATCCGGTGTCCAATTCCATCTTCACGTGGACTCCTGCTATCTGCAGTGTGGCCCAGATAGTTTGTAGGTCAGCTTCCTTACTCACATTGTGAATTCTCAGACTACGCAGTTCCTTGCTGTTGGAGTCTGAGTCCGAATTCTGTTCATCCGAACTCTTCTCAGCCACCTTATGTACCTTTCTGCACTTTTCCTGCGGTGACTTTTTGTTGCTGGTCTTCTTTCCTGACCGGCATACTTTAGCTATGTGACCAAGCTTGCCACATTTACTACATTCCTGGTTTTTAAACCAGCATTGGTTCTGATCGTGTGTTGTCTTTCCACAACGATAACATTTCGTTGTACCCAAAGCCATTTGATCTACGCTGAGTACCGCTGCCTTCAGCTGCATTTCTGCAGTGCCTCTCGCTGCGGCTTCGTGCGATGCTGCAATAGTGACAGCCTTATCAAGTGTAAGATCATTCTCTTCAAGCAGCCGCTTTTGTGTTCCTTCTTTCGACAATCCACACACGAATTTGTCTCTCAGTGCCTCTGTCAGGCTTTCCCCAAACTGGCAGTATTTCGCTAGCTTATGCAGTTCAATTAAATACTCCGCGTTGCTTTCCTCTTTCAGTTGCGTTCTCGCATAAAATTTAAATCGTTCCGCTAACATCAGCGGTGTGGGGTTCAAATGATTCTTCAGGACAGCAACAATATTAGCGAAAGTCTGATCCGCCGGTTTAGCTGGTGATAGAAGATGCTTCAATAGCCCGTATGTCTTCGCACCCATTGAGTTTAGTAAGGTTAGTGCTTTATCTTCATTTGATATTTTATTTGCCTTACAATATATCTCTATGCGTTCTACATATGTGGCCCAATCTTCAACATCGGGATCGAAATCATTGATGTTACCACGCTTAGGCATCCTCGCAATCTTCTTGAGAACAAAAATAATTTTTTTTTTTTTTTTTTTTCAAAATGGCGGTTTCCCGCGCTTGTCTTCTTCCCCCGCCTACGAAAATGGCGGCTTCCCGCGTTTGCCTTTCTCCCCCGCTGGCTGTAATGGTGATTGCCGTATTGCTGCGTTCGCCCTCCCCAGCGGTTTTCAAATCGTGCCTCCCAGCCCCTCTTGCAGTCCGGTCCTTCCCCCCCCCGGCTGCGGCTGAGTTCTCCGCGGTTTTTTTTATTTTCTCCCGCGCCTTACGATCATGCCTCCCAGCCCCTCTTGCAGTCCGGTCCTTTCCCCCCCGGCTGCAGCTGAGTTCTCCGCGGTTTTTTTTTCTCCCGCGCCTTACGCTGTCCCGGTCGCTGCGCCTCGCGGCCTCGGTAGCTGCCCGGCCTTTTTCACCGGTCGCAGTCGAGCTCTCTCTCGACGCTGTTGCGTCCCCCAGCCCGCTTGTAGCCCGGTCTCTCACACCGGCTGTGTTTGCATTCACCGCGGCTTCCGTGCCCTACGCTGCCCCAGTCTCAGCGCCTCTGGCCCCGACTTCTGTCCGGCTCTTTTCCCCGGCCGTGGTCGAGTTCTCCGCCCTTATATCCTCCGTTCTTCCCTCCCCTATTTCACAGCCAATGTGGCCGACTTGCTGCTCGTCGCTGATCGGCTTACCCACCACCGTGATAGAAGGGATGATCACTGCCTGTTGCTGATGGAAGGCTTCGTGTCAGAATTCTTCCTTTGCTCTGCAGACCCGAGTCTTCTCTCAGCAGAATGATGAGGGCGGATGCCTCTTCTCGACGCCCGTTAAACTGCCTTGGATGTATCTCTGCCGCAGGGTAAGATCGTACTCATCGCCACTGTTAAGTCTGTGTGTTATAATGAGAATTACTACACAGACCACAAGAGTAACTTTTAACAGGTCTTTACTATTCGAAGGTCAGGGCGGAACTGCCCAATAAATCATTACACAGCACTTATATACCGGTGTGGTCACCACCGGTATTACAGTATACAGCAGCCAAGATAAAGTAGTGCAACTCTTAAAATAGTTCTCTTAAAGGTGGAACGGTTCTCTTAAAGGTTACATACACTACAATGAGTGAGACCACAAATGACAATGTAGTTCCGGAAGACCCAGCTCATTCTCTGCAATGGCACCCCACATCACGCAGGCTGGCATAGCTCCTGCTACGCAAGAAGGTGCCCATTGTAGCTTACTGTGCATCTCACTACAACAATTGAGTGAATCACCTATAGGCCAGATCCTATTCTGCATAAGTGATATTTGACCTCTGCCTGGAACTAATGAAAAAAGAAGCAATCCTGGGCTTGTTTTGGCGATCAATTGAAATAACCTTCTTCTCTTCCCTTCCCCTTTCCCCTCTGAAAATCGAAACAACCTCCCAAAAGGAGAAGGTGAAGCGGTGCAGGAGGGAATATAAGTTAGCAACTGCTATTCACCCATAGTTTGGTGATGACAATGAATTGGACCACAAGGAGACAGCCTGCTTCCCTTGTACTGGCCTCACTAGACGTGCTCCTATCTAGTTATCCAGCAAGTTAAACACTTATTCAAATAATTCCTCGTGAAGCCGGTTTGCTGTTTTGAAGCTTTACTTGAACAAATTTGTGAAACTGTAAACAAAGACAAAGTATGTTTTGTACATAGAACTGAGTACTGTACATTAGATGTTACATAAGATATAAACATATTTATAACAATAGAATAGACTAATTGTATAACTAACTAACATTTGAGCTGGACTTCTGTAAACACCAACTAATAACTTTTTATAAACAAGGTGTTGCCAAATACTGCACTGACAAAGTTGCTATCATGTTAACAAACAAGGATACTCACAGATATTGCGTCTGGCCTGGCATATGAGATCAGATGGCATAAGATTGAGAATCCCTTATGGAAGGTTTTCCATTACTCAAGTCAGGTTCTTCCTGGGATTCTACTTCTGGGTTCAAACAGGAAGGTCAACTGACCTCTGCTGTATACTAACACTGCTAACACAATAACCACCACCAGAGGGTGCTATCTGCATGTTCAAAGTCCATAAGTCCAGAACACCCCTCAAGTTCCTTAATCCAACTGAACTCCATGGACCAACAACAAATTGCTTCAACCCTTTAACATGCATTGCTGCCATCACAAGTGCAATCACAACAAAAACCTTAACATAACAAAGAACTCCTCTGGGAAGTGCTGCTTAATCAAATTGTACAATAGCCCATTAAAAATATGTTAATTGTAAACTCTTGAAAATACCATTTACAAAACATTTCAAAAACGTTTGATTAGCTTGATTTGGTCGTTGGGACTGAAACACTACTGCTTTTGCAAAATATGAGTCTGAGTTTAATTAGCTATGTACTTGAGCTGTGCAGTTTAGTAATCTCTAGGACAATTGCTTTAGTGACAAAACACCATCCTTTGGTTCCCATTGGTGCGACAGCACATATGGGTCTTTGGGGGAAAAATTGGGTTGATTTGTGCCTCCCGTTAGTGCCTCTGGGGGGCACTAACTGGGCACTAACGACTTACCGCTCGAGTGCAGTGATTTTCGCGCCGCCTGCAAAATTGACCTGGCGCTTTGCGGTGGCGCTAAACACTACCGCCACGATCTCCTGCGCCCAGAGATCGTGATGTCATCAAAGCGCGCCATGCCCCGGACCGGAAATTGATCCTTGCCCCCTGCCTTAGCGCCTGCCGCTAGGAACGACAGGTAGAGGGGGATGTTTGCAATTGGCTGGGAGCTGGGGGAGCTATTTAAAGGTGCATGCTTGCTGCTTTTTCCTGTCGGTAAAATATTCTGCATACGCAGGTTGAGAGAGGGAGAGGGGCGTCTGGAGACATTTAACGCTGTCCTACAAGGAGTTTTGTTCCTGAGCAACACTTTTCAGGTTCACATTTCTGCCAGCTTTATTACTACCATATTTAGAAGATTTAATGGGGGCTGTACTAACACAGGGGGGTTGTCCTCCAGTTTCACCTTCTGAGGCAGCAGAGGCGGAGAGAGAGAGTGGCAAACATGGCCAGAGGGAGGAGGGCCAACAGGACTCTGCACAGGAGAACTTACCCTCCCAGGGTATTCCGGGAGCAATTTTCCTACGTTAATTTGTCCGAGGAGCAGTGTTTTAGAAGGCTTCAGCAAGGAGGTGGTCACAGAGCTCTGCCACCTCCTGCAACCAGAGCTGCAGCCTCAGCTCAGGACCAGGACATATCTGTCGGTGGCAGTGAAGGTGACGGTGGCTCACAATTTCTAGACTAGCTGCTCCTTCCAGTCTTCAACTGGGGATATTGCAAACATCTCCCAGTTCGCCATCCATTGTTGATCCGGGAGGTCACAAATGCTCTATACCAAAGGAGAAGAGAGTACATCTCTTTCCCCATGACCTGAGACAAACAGCGTGAACGCGCATGTGGCTTCGCTAGGATAGCGGGCTTCCCCGTGGTTCAGGGTGCCATGACTGCACGCATGTGGCATTGCAGGTACCTCATGAAAATGCAGAGGTTTTCCGCAACTGCAAAGGCTTCCACTCTCTCAACATCCAGTTGGCTTGTGACCACAGACAGCACATTCGCGCCGTCAATGCCCGCTATCCTGGCAGCAGCCACGATGTAGTCATCCTGCGCCAGACTGGTGTCCCAGACCTGTTCCAAACACCGCATCAACCTCGTGGCTGGTTCCTCGGGGACAAGGGTTATCCGTTCTGCACCTGGCTGATGACATCGCTCCGTAACCCCAACATTCCTGCTGAGCTCACATACAATGAGAGCCATAGCGCCACCAGGAACCGCATCGAACAGACGATCGGCATCTTGAAGCAACAGTTCCGGTGTCTTGACCACTCTGGTGGAGCCCTGCAATACTCCCCTGATTGAGTATAGGTTTTCATTGTTGTGTGCTGCATACTTCACAACCTCGCAATTATGATGACCCAGCCATAGCTACCAGGGATTGGTGCACCACCTCAGGAGGAGGAAGAGGAAGAGGGAGAGGAGGAGGAGGAGGATGAGCAGCAACAATGTGGGAGGGAGGCGCTTAATGTTGCTTCTGCAAGGGCTGTTTGTGAATGCCTGATAAGACACTGCTTCTGATAAATGACAGAGAAGATGGCTTTTGGGATGAAGAAGCACATGATTACAACCATCCCGCAGCCCCTATTACCAGCCAAAGCTCCAATGAGTAAAATGAGCCAAGTTGTCAAGTTTCAATAAAAAAGTTTATTTTTCTGACTAACTGGGCTGGACTTTGATACTGGGGCAGGCTGGGGTCGTGTAATCCGCATTTCGTGTTAGCCACCTGATTCTAAATCGATGTGGGAGAATGATGCAATTTTAACTTAATTGGCCGATTGAGTTCCAACGTGTGGGAACCCATGGCCAATGAGTTTTTCCAGTCTGAAAGTCGTCTCCGATGACGTCATCATTGCTGCTGCATTTACGGTCTGCAACAAGCCTTGCTTCTTCTGCAGACTGCCAACTTTTTGGCCTTTGCAGTGAGAGGCACCTGCAGGAAGAATGGCCAGCCAGAGACCTAGGTCTGCACCCCACTTCGATGACGTTGCCCTGCAGGCTTTAGTGGAGGGAGCAAGAGCACATAAAGAGGTGCTCTTCCCTTCTTCAAGGAGGAAGAAGCCTCCCCAGCAAACCAAGGCTGTGTGGATCCAGGTGGCAGAGGAGGTCAACTCATTGTCAGTAACCCGCAGAACCTGGCTTCAGTGCAGGAAGAGATTTCATGACCTTCTGCGCACTGGAAAAGTGAGTATGAATTTCCCATCACCCTCAATCTGATCCCCATTGCCTCGCCTCACCAGCACTCAGCTTTAGCAATCTCTTCCTCCACATCCCACTTGACACTGACATCCAAGCACCCTTACCCATTCCCTCTCTCTCTATGGTCACATTCACCTAACTATTCGACTATGCAGCTCTCACACTCCCTATCATTGTGATGCTATGAAAACAACTGACAACACACAGGGAGGGCCCTTGGTCTTGCCACCTCACTCCATATTTGTCTCCTTCTAAGCATCTATACTGTGGATTCTCTACACTCATTCCTTCATTCTCACTCAACTTCCACTTGTCTCCCTCATTGCAGGAAAAGAGAGCTCACAATAAGAGCGAAAGAGCGAGGACAGGAGGAGGGCCACCCTCAGTAGCCCACCTTACCCCCTGGGAGGATGCGGTCCTGGAGATCGTGGGAGTGGAGGACGATGCGCAAGTGGGGGATGGACAGGCGGGTGCATCACAGCAAGCTGGTGACAGAATAGTTTTCCATCTCTCTCAATGACATTGCATGAGTTGCTGATAATGATTCTGAAGCTCTAACAAATGGACTTGTGATCATCTGCAATATACAATGTGCATGTAACCTTGGCATCACATCTCTGACTCTTTCCTTTACACCCCCACAGGACCATCGCAAGCACCCGTCCCCACTAGCCAGGAGGAAGAGCCTGAGCATCCAGACTCCTCAGAGGAAGCTGCAACCTCTGAGGGTGCAGTATCAGCAGAATTCAGCGCACCCAGCACCAGCGCAGACACTCACACCTCGGTGGGACCATTGCGAGATAGAGTAGTGTTGTCACCTGGTGTATCACAGCTCACAAGTGAGTATCAGCAGTTTGTGGAGACAGGGACAACAGTGGAGAGTCCTAGTCGGAGGGCGCAGGACTCTGCCAGCTCGGCTCAGCTGCATGTCGACCCTCTGCCTCTGGGTCCATCCATAAGATCAGCGGTGCTGGAACTCCAGGAACAGATGCAGGCGTCTCTGGCAGGTTTTGTCTCCATGGTCGCTGCAAGTGTGGAGCGAATGGAGGAGTCCATTGCGAACATGAGCAGAGCCTTTGTGGAGTCATTGGCGCATGAACGCATCACCATGGAAAGGATGGCAACCTCCATGGAGGTGATAAGTCGCCAGAGTGCAGAAAACATGGTGAGTGTTCTGAATAGAATGACATCTCTGGAGGAGCGATGGTCATCTATTGAACAGAGAAACCAGACCTTCATGGAAGTCCTTCTGAGTAGGACTGCCATTGCAGATATGGGTCCCCATGGCCCCCCTGATGTGCAACAAGGAGCTCTCAAGCCACTTGCAAGCGCTGAGGGGGACCTGACCCATGAGAGGGAAGTTGGTGGCAGACATCAAGGAAGTGGTGGCTCCTCTCCAAATGCTCACACTTCCATGCCACTGTCGTGTTCCATGCCACGTCACAGCCCCACCAGAGTCCACACCCATCTGAGATCGGCTTCTCAACCCCTGCACAGCTGCAGGAGCAGCAGACTGTTGATGAGCCCTCACTGGTTCGCAACCCCAGAGGACGCCCGCCAAAGGTGTCGAGACAGAAGCAGCAAGAAAGTGAGCAAGGGGCCTCCACATCTGCTGAAGCCACAGGGGAAGCACCACATAGGAGCACGTGTAAGAGAAAGATACTGCACAAATAGTCAAAGGGTAGTCACTTGGGTGAAATTTGATGTTTTATGCTAAAAAGCCATCAGATGATTACTGTAAATAAAAAATCTGATGGCTACTGCTATAGTTGTGGTGTGTGTCATTTTGCGAATGGGACTTCCACATTGAGGGCTTAGGATTACTTGTTATATGCCTCAGTTGAGGAAGCGCTCAGTGAAGATGGCGAGAGGGGTTTCCCAGGAGGTCACACTGGAGATGGGTGTCAGGTTCCAAACTTCCACAGCTGTGGTTATGCCTTCTAAAAGTTCCCCCCGTCCTGCCACCTGCAAATGATGGCTGATCAAATATCCTATTTAATGGTGGAGCTGCAGCTAATAGTCAGCAATCCAATTGTGCTACCACCAGGTTTCACCGTCGTGTTTCAGAACAGGCGTGCTTCACGTCGGAAAAGGGTTAAAATCACCAAGGCCTATCAAAATGGCATTATAGAGGCAATTTAGTGCTTGTTAAGGGCCTTAACGGCCTATCCCGCCTCTTGGAGGTGGGACGGAGACGGGACCAGTAGACACGACTTAATGAAAATTGCTTGGAGGCGGGATGGAGGCGGGGTTGGGCCCGCCCGCCCACCAGTTTTTGCAATTTTAACCCCCCACACGCCTCCAATCCTGCCTCAACGGCCCGATGAAAATCGAGCCCACTGTGTCTTATTAAGCACAACCAACAACAAACAAACACAGCAATTCATTAACAAACAAAACTGGTTCTTATCACATCGAGATAAGCGTTATCAGAGTGAACAATATATTAACATAAACATCCTACTTTGGGACAAACATTCCCCTCATTTGTTTGAGAATTTTTAGTTATTCGCCCTTCGAGAATGATCTCCTTTTCCTTTGCACTTCCCACCCTACTGTTCCTCTGTAATGTGGCCCCAGTGGCTGCAGGAAGGCAGGTGGAAGGCTGCTGAATCTCGGATCCAGAGACTGCAGATGGCCTTGAAGGACGCCCTCAACCAGCTCTGGGTGTGGAGGGCCCGGCTGCAGACTGCACCAACTCTGCATGGGCGGCAGCAGTCTGGGATGGCTGGGTTACAGGTTGTGGCAAGTGCAATGGTGGAGTGGCAGTGGTGGGAGCAGGAATGCTATCATCCTGAGAGAAGACAGCACCTTCCTGCTCAACCGACACATTGCCACTCCCTCGGGGCAGTACCTCAGCATCCGGAGTTATCCGCTTGAGCACAGGTTGCTGGCCTGCTGTGGCACCGTGAGATCCCCGGTGGACTGTGGATGACCCAGCGATGATGGCAGCAGTCAGCGCTTGCGTGACATCAATCTGAGACTGCATGAGAGCAGTCTGACATTGGATAGCACCAACCAAAAGACTCGATTCCAGCACTAAGCCATTGCGTTGCCTTGGCCTGTGCTGCAATAGATGCTGCCACCTCACCCATTACATGTGGCATGGGCTCTGGTTCCCCATGGTCTCCCTGCAATTCAGCCATCCTCTGCAACGAGGCAAGAATTGGTTCAAGGGTTTGCGCACAGATAACAGCTGTGCTGGCGGCGGACTCCTCCATGCTCCTAGCCAGTGCATCCATGCTCTCGGGCAGCCTTGCCATTGCACCCATGAGCTCGGTGTGCATGCTGCAGCAGAACTCGTGCACGCCCTCACCCTCCAGGGAGATGGCCCCCAAGCCTCCCTTCCTCCATGGCATTGCTGCAGCCCGCTGGGTTCCAGAGCTTCACCCACATCGGATCCAAACCCCCTGCTCCCCTCGAGTGAATGCATGGCCCCAGTATTGGATGAATCGCCCTTGGGAGACGCAGGCGCTGAGACGCGGGTTTCGTGTTCCTCCTCCTCTGCTGCGTCGCTGCCACTGGGAGGCTGAGGGACAGGCTCATCAGCTGGTGGCTCACTACCTGAAAGCAGGAAGTTACAAGAGTGGCTTTAACATGAGGGCAGGGGGGCAGGAAGGGAGCAAGGAATGGGGACAGTATAGTTAGATGGAAAGTGTAAAAGGCTGGTGTTGTGAAGGGGAAGTGGTATGAGAGTGGAGATAAAGCTGATGAACGTACCGTTGCTGACCCCAAGGGGATCGAACTCTCCAACTGCCACAGCGCCCACGGCATGACTGGCGATGAGTCTGTGAACTTGCTCCTCTAGTTGTGTGAGGGGGTTCAGCTCCACCTGTCCTCCTCCTGTGCATTGTTGCTCCCTCCGGTCATGTGAAAGCTTGGCCTGAAAGAAAAAGGACAGCATCTGAGTGAGTGTGCAGCCATGTGTTTGGCGGATATGCCTACCATAGTTGAATAGCCATTAATGTCTGCAAGGTGTGGGATGTGGATGTGATTTTATTTTGATGGGCATAGTTTTTTAGGTGAGTGTTGGGGATTTGGGACTTTACACCGTCTTTGCACAGAGTGAGGTTGAGATGGTGGGATGTAGAGGCTTTTCAAGCATGTACTCACCCTGACCACCCGAGTGAGGTCGTTGAACCTCTTGCGGCACTGGGTGTGAGCCCTTTGGACCAGGCTCCTGGATGAAATGTGCTGGACAACCTCCCGCCACACCCTTGTAAACTCCCGGGGCAATGCCTCCTGCCAGTGTCTGGAAACAGCACTGCCCATTGGCGTTCCACAGCGCCAACCAGAGTCACCAATGCCTGGTCGCTAAACTGGCGAGCTCTCTCCCTGGGCCTCTGAGTAGCCACCATAATCTTAGGTGAAGATTTTTACCTGCTTGCAGGCCGAGGTCAAACACTGCAATGAGCAGGGTGTGGCTGTGCAGCATGATGGACCCTCCCCTTTAAGAACAGGAAGACGCCAGTATGTCTGAGTACAAGGTGATTGACATCGCCTGAGCTTGAGTAGTGCTCTAAGGTTGTGCCCCGTTCCCTGATGTTAGGGCCCTAAGAGAAATGTGTAGCACTTGATTTAGTGCTCCAATCACCTCCAGGGGCGCTGGAGACAAATTTTGCGGTCGCCAGCGATAATTTGCACCAGGTGCTAAAATTTGGGCCTGGCCAATATTAGCGCCCCAAAATGGGCAATATCAAATTTTTCCCCCATTTAACAATTTGTTTGGGCTGATTGGCTTCAGGTGTGGCATAAAAGTACCCCCTCCTCCTCCAAAGAGATGAAGAGTAACTAAATTGAATTTCTGTTCTTTATTTTTTTAGCAATAACAACAAGATTGATTTCATATATGTAAATAAATACATTTTTGCCAATTTACTTGGAGTCCAAAGGTTTGGTGGTTTTTTAAAAAAAAGCCAAATAAGATTTGCTTTCTTGAATAGTACTAATGGTGTACAGATCACAACAGTGCAATTATTAGGTAACAGTCACCGAGATTGTACTGCAAACAGTGTCAAATTTCATAAGATCTATTAAAACACCACTTTTGCTTTTCTGCTAATATGATTTCATCCCTAATGAGAAGAATTCTGTGCTTTATTTTCCACAGGCCTTTGCAGCAAACACAAACTCAGATGGAGTGGTGAGGCATGATTTACAGCATCCAATTATTGCACGTTATGTACGCTTAGTACCACTGGACTGGAATGGTGAAGGCCATATTGGGCTGAGAATGGAAGTTTTTGGCTGCCCCTACTGTAAGTATCAGTTATACATCTTACACTTAATAGAATGTATCTGGACTTAAACGGTAGATATTACCAGTCGAAGTAACACTAACCCCTCAAGGGGTGCCAAAAAAATCTCAGACCTTTTAATGGATTGTGTTGGGACACAAGACCAGCTGTCTTGTGTATTGTTTGTCAGTTCAGTTAGCACAGGTGACAATTCATTGGAATTTGCAGTTTTTAATTTAAGACTTAGTGGAGAACTCCACAAACATCGGTACTGAATTGTTGATTTTGCTTTTGGTTTTTAAATTAGGAGATGTGCTTTAGTTTCCCATAGAAGCAACAAAACAGTAATTACATTTTTTATTCAATGTGCTCAGACCTACATATCTGAGAAGACAAGTATTTCAAAGAGCTAAGTGTGATGCCTTTTGTTTAGAGGAAGGGTGATATTTTAACGTAAGCTTTTAGGATCGCAGAGATTCCTTTGATCAGCTGAGAAATGGATATTGATCTGTGTGATCCTCAAAGTTTATGTGTGTTGGTGAGGCATGATTTACAGCATCCAATTATTGCACGTTATGTATCACTGGACTGGAATGTGGGGGGCGGGGGAGAGGTGGGAAGATAATCTGTTTGACAGCTGAACTATACCAAAGCAACATTTTTATAAAATGAGCATTCGCAAATTTGAACTGCTTGTAGCTCATTTTAGAATCAGTAGATCTTTGCTGAACATTGCTATCTGGGTGAATCTGACGGGTAAGATCGGAGAACTTTTCTTATTTCATTTTGTAAAATAAATTGTGCTACATAACTGCCTCAGCTCATCTGCTGCTGAAACCCTCATCCATGCCTTTGTTACCTCTAGACTTGACTATTCCAATGCACTCCTGGCTGGTCTCCCACATTCCACCCTACGTAAACTTGAGGTCATCCAAAACTCGGCTGCCTGTTTCCTAACTCGCACCAAGTCCCGTTCACCCATCACCCCTGTGCTCGCTGACTTACATTGGCTTCCGGTTAAGCAACGCCTCGATTTCAAAATTCACATCCTTGTTTTCAAATCCCTCCATGGCCTCGCCCCTTCCTATCTCTGTAATCTCCTTCAGCCCCACAACCCCCCCAAGATATCTGCGCTCCTCTAATTCTGCCCTCTTGAGGATCCCTGATTATAATCACTCAACCTCTGGTGGCCGTGCCTTCTGTTGCCTAGGCCCTAAGCTCTGGAATTCCCTGCCTAGACCTGTCTGCCTCGCTACCTTTTTAAGAGACGCGGTACCACGCTGCGCGATGGTGGCCATGGACCACGCCAAGGGCAGACATGGAAGGCCTACCTGGAGTTCATCCAAAAAAATTAAAATGGCGGCCCGGCTCGCGACCCACGATGCTGGCGCTGACACCGCCTGCGGCAGCCTCACGGGGTGCAGCCGAATTTCTGACGCAGGGCGGTAATGGGTCGCGGCAGGGCACTAAGGGGTCGCGGTGCACGACTGGCGGGGGCGAGACATTATCAGCTAGTGCCTCAGTAGCACCCCGCTGAATTTCTCCTTTGCGCCTGGAGGCGCTAACAACAGGAAAAAGGGAGCTGAATTTCACGGCCATAAGGTCTTGATAAGGATATGGGCACTATTTCATTGCCTATACTTTTAGACAGTGGTCAGCTATATTTCAATACACATGCCTCTGCCAGAATACCTTCCTGGCAGTTGGTAAAGTAAATTAAAATGTTCTTCCTGTATGGTATGCTCAAAATATTTTTTATCCTGAAGTAAGGATTTCGGAAAAGCTAATGTTACTCACCCATGTTGCTACATTTTATCCCAGCCATAATTCTTGCATTAGCCATTCTGCCTTGGTTTCAGTTTAAACAAACTACAAAAGCAAATTTATATACTCTCCAACAATTTGTAAAGTATTTGCTGGAGCTGGGAATTAAATGATACTGGGGCATTCTGTTTAATCCATTTTATACATATAATTTGCTTAAAGGATTTGAAAAAGCTTCAAATGTTATGAACATTTCATAGTATGAGCTTGTGCCAATGACCAGCAAATCAGTGCTGTTCAACAGATCTGTGAGGGTATTCTCGGTGTCTAAAGACCATTTTACTGAGCTGGTATCTGATCAGATAGGCTGTAATTTGGACCCATCTGCTCATAGGTCAGAAAAACTGCTGGAAATAGAAGGCCTTAATAAACCACTTCAGTAGCAGGAAATGGATTTTGCACTGCATCGTCAAGCTAAATTCCTGAAAGCTGTTCTAAGTGAGAGGCATGATGAACAGTACCAGGAACCATCAATTTGCGTCGTTTCAGACCTTGGTTTTCCAGAGCACAGTTTTGGATTCTATCCACAAGAAGGGGATCCTAATTAACCCAGAAATTACTGTGGAATCTTGCCTTGGGATCTTTTATATCAACTAAGCAGGCAAACAAATCCTCAGTTTAATGAAAAAATTGCACCTCCAACATTGCAACACTCTCTCAGCACTGCATTGAAGTGTTAAACTGGATTATGTGCTAAATTCTATACTGGGGCTAGAACCCAGAACAGTTGACTCAGAACTGAGAATGTAACCAGTGAGCCAAACTGACACCTGTACTGACCATGTACAATACCAATCTGTTCTAAATGGTACAACTTGCAGTCTGACCTGTTTATAGAAATTACAGTTTGATGGCTACATCCAACTGATCACAAACCCACTTATTTTATAGATTATGTACTCTATATGCTATCATGGACTGTTCATTTAATCGCCTAAGAGATAGGTCTGCAAGTACTTCCTGAGCTCCAGAGAGGATCAAATTCCAGAACATAAATCCATCATCATATCTTCACCATTCACCCCCACCCATTGTCCTCCATAGAAATATTACCTGCCTCCCCAGTTAGCATCACAGGAACCAATGTGTTCCTTTGAGAACTACTCCATTTCACTCTATATTTTATCTAACCCATTTTTAAATGAGATAATTGTCTTAACCTCAAATCCTTTTGGTCATAGTCTGTTCATCTCAGAAATTCAAATCTTCATAAAAAGTTTCCTCTTTATATGACATAGCCAGGTAGTGAACATGATATAAAATGTGTCACACTCTATCAAGCACTTGTTTGACAAAATAGAAACAGTCATATGCAGTGCGGGATGTGGTTTGAATTATTAGGTGATACTTGCATTAACTGTAGTATTGCGGTGTTTCTCATTTGAATGTATTATTGCTTGTCTCAGATCTAAAATGGCACTCACTCCTACTGAACAACACATTTCTCAAAATGTAACCACAACAAATGGAATAGTTTTACCTCATTTTCAGCTCTGCAGAAATCGAATATTATCCAACTTCCCTTGAATGTTGCATGACACAGCATTCATGCACTAAACGGGATTTTTTAAAATTCAGAATATTTTCATTTAAAATGTAATTACGTGAATATTATCCTATGCTCAGTTATTAAAAAACTTCAGCTTTTTCATGCACTTCTGGGTAATCTTCTGACCTCAGTCATCCATAATAAATCATCCTGAATAATAGTCCTGAATAATAGTATCACCACTCCAACAGCAGATAATATGAAATGCAAAAGTTCTGAGATTTTTTTTCATCATTCTTTTCCTGCTCTCCATGATGTATTTTGTGCAGTAACTCGCAGCAGATTGTACCACAATTGTCTTGTTGAGTAATTCCTAATACAGTAAAGATGAAATTTTAAAAATCCTTTCTCGCTGTGCAGTTTTCACCACTTTCTTTCAGCTTGCTGAGTTTTCACTAGGTGCCAATTAAAAATTACACATCTTACAACATTTTATTATTGAAAAACCCAGGAGAAGGGTCCCGGCCCACAGTGCAAGGTTAAAATGAGGAAGAAAGAGGAAGCGATAAACCAATGAGTAGTGGGTTAGGTGATGCCAAGATGTACAGCTCAATATACATCTAAATATAAATTAAAATTGATCAAAAACTGAGTTTATTCTTAAATATTAGATAGATAAGAATTCAATGGGCCAGAAATTGCCTCCTTGCATCCTCCTCACATCTTACATTCCCACACGGTTTTGTATCATCAGCAAATTTGGATATATTACATTTGGTCCCCTCATCCAAATCATTGATGTAGATTGTGAATAGCTGAGGGCCAAGCACTGATCCTTGCGTTACCCCACTGGTTACAGCTTGCCAACCCAAAAATGACCCATTTATTCCTACTCTGTTTTCCGTCCATTAACTAATCCTCACTTCATGTTAGTATATTACCCCTAATCCCATGAGCTCTAATTTTGCTTCATAACCTCTTGTGTGGCACCTTATCAAATGCCTTTTGAAAATCCAAATCACAGATCACAGACCACAGAAACCCCGCAGTGCAGATAGAGGCCATTTCGGCCCATCGAGCCTGCACCAACACATATCCCACCCGATCCCCGTAACCCCTACACCAACACATATCCCACCCTATCCCCGTAACCCCGCGTATTTAATCCCCCTAACACTAAGGGTCAATTTATCATAGCCAATCAACCTAACCCGCACATCTTTGGACTGTGGGAGGAAACCAGAGCACCCGGAGGAAACCCACGCAAACACGGGGAGAATGTGCAAACTCCACACAGACAGCCACCCGAGGCCGGATTCGAACCCGGGTCCCTGGTGCTGTGAGGCAACAGTGCTAACCACTATGCCACCGTGCTCCCCGTGCACCACATCCACTGGTTCCCCCTTATCGATTGTTAGTTACAGCCTCAAAAAATTCTAACAGATTTGTCAAACATGATTTCCCTTTCATAAATCCGTGTTGACTCTGACCAATCCTAATATTATTTTCTAAGTGCCCTGTTACCACGTCCTTAATAATAGATTCTAACATTTTCCCTACTGCTGATGTCAGGCTAACTGGTCTGTAGTTCCCCATTTTCTCTCTACCTCCTTTCTTAAATAGTGGGGTTACATTTGCTACCATCCAATCTGCGGGAACTGTTCTAGAATCTATGGAATTTTGGAAAATGACAACCAATGCATCCACTATCTCTATAGCCACCTCTTTCAAAACCCAAGGATGCAGGCCATCAGGTCCAGGAGATTTATTGGCTTTCAGTCCAACTAATTCCTCCAGTACTATTTCTTTAATAATACTATTTTTTTTCAGTTCCTCATTCTCGCTAGAGCTTTGGTTCTTCACTAGGTCCGTAAAGTTTTTTGCGTCTTCTTGACACAAAGTATTTGTTCACTTTCTCTGCCATTTCCTTATTCCCCATTATAATTTCTCCTGTCTCAGCCTTTAAGGGACCCACATTTACTTTTGCAAATCTTTTCCTTTTTACATACTTATCGACGCTTTTACAGTCTGTTTTTATGTCTCTCGCCAGTTTACTCTCATTTTATTTTCCCTTTCTTTATCAATTTCTTGGTCCTCCTTTACTGAATTCTAAAATCCTCCCAATCCTCAGGCTTACTGTGCTTTTTGGAAACATTATAAGCCTCTTCCTTTGATCTAATACAGGTAGACTATCCTTTATCCGAAAACCTCGGGACCAGCCGTGTTTCGGTTTTCGGAGAATTTCGGATTTCGGAAGGTGGGTCGGCGGGGGTCCGCGGGGGGGTCGGCGGGGGGTCGTGCACACGACTTACGCTGAAGCTCAGCGTAAGTCGGCGGGGGTCCGCGGGGGGGTCGGCGGGGGTCGGGGCCGGCGGGGTCCGCAGGGGGAACGGCGGGGGTCGGGGCCAGCGGGGTCCGCGGGGGGGTCGGCGTGGGGGTCCGCGGGGGGGTCCACAGGGGGTCGTGCGCACGACTTACGCTGACGCTCAGCGTAAGTCGGTGGGGGTCGGGGTCGGCGGGGGTCAGGGTCGGCGGGGGGGTCGGCGGGGGTCCGCGGAGGGGTCCGCGGGGGGTCGTGCGCACGACTTACCCTTTATCCGAACTTCCGAAACCGGAACCCTCTAAAAACCGAAGGTTTTTTCGTTCAGCGTAAGTCGTGCGCATGACTTACGCTGAACGAAAAAACCTTCGGTTTTTAGAGGGTTTCGGTTTTCGGAAGTTCGGATAAAGGGTAGTCTACCTGTACTATCTTTAACTTCTCTTGTTAGCCACGGTTGGACCACTTTTCCTGTGGGGTTTTTGTGCCTTAAAGGAATGTATATTTGTTGTAAATTATGTATTAATTCTTTAAATGCTAGCCATTGCTTCTCTACCATCATACCTTTTAATGTAATTTCCCAATCTACCTTAGCCAGCTCGCCGCTTATACCAATGTAGTTTGCCTTGTTTAGATGTAAGACCCTAGTTTAGGATTTAACTATATCACTTTAAAACTCAATATAAAATTCTAACATATTATGGTCAATCTTACCTAAAGGCCGCTTTTACCACAAGGTTCTTAATTAACCCTTTCTCATTGCACAATACTAGATCTAAAATAAACTGTTCCCTAATTGGTTCCTCAACATACTGATCAGAAAACTATCTTGCATACAATCCATTAATTCGTCCTCCACACTAATACTGCTAATTTGGTGTGCCCAGTCTATATGTAGATTAAAGTCCCCCATGATTACTGTATTACCCTTGTTACATGCGCCTCTAATTTCCTGATTTATACTCTGCCCTACATTACAACAATGCTTGGGGGCCTATGAGCAACTCCCACCAATGTTTTCTGTCCCTTGCTGTTTCTTAGCTCCACCCAAACTGATTCTACTTATTGATTTTCGGAGCTAAGATCCTTTCTACTGTCTTTACTTCATCCTTTATTATCATGGCTACCCCTCCTCCTTTTCCATTTTGCCTATCTCTTCTAAAAGTTAAGTATCCTGGAATATTTAGTTCCCAACCTTGGCCACTTTGCAACCACGTCTCAGTTATGGTTATTAGATCAAACCTGTTAATTTCTATCTGCGCTATTAATTCATCTATTTTGTTGTGAATGCTTCGCGCATTCAGATATAGTGCCTTTAGCTCTGCCTTATTTCTATTTTCCCCTGATGTCACCTTAGTCACTGATGCCTTATTACCTTTGTTACTCTCTCTGTCCCTTCCTGACCCACACTACTTATTTTTACCCAAAGCCCTCCTCTGCTCTAGAGCCTCGACATTTCTCCTGCTGCTTTTAAGTTTACTCTTTCCTGAATCTTCCCACCCCTTCTTCATTAGTTTAGAGCCCTGTCTACTGCTCTAGTTATTCAGTTCGTCAGGACACTGGTCCCAGCCCGGTTTAAGTGGAACCCACCCAACGGAACAGCTCCCTCTTTCCCCAGTGCTGGTGCCATTGCCCCATGAAGCAAAAGCCCTGTCTCCCACACCACTCTTTCAGCCGTGCCTTTAACCTTCTAATCTGTTTGTCCCTATGCCAATTTGCACATGGCTCAAGTAACAATCCAGAGATTTTTACCTTTGAGGTTCTGCTTTATTAATGTCCTCCTGTAATTTGTTACAGTCTTCCTCAGTATTGACTATCCCCCCCATTTGGTGTCATCCGCAAATTTAGAAATTGTGTTTTTGATTCCAAAGTCTAATTCGTTAATGTAAATTGTGAACAGCAGTGGCCCCAGCACTGATCCTTGTGGAACACCACTACCCACCTTCTCCCACTATGAGTAGCTACCCTTTACTCCTACTCTCTGCTTTCTGTCCTGAAGTCAGCCAGCAGTCAATTCTGCTACTTGCCCATAACTCCGCATTCTCTCACCTTGTTCGTAAGTCTATTTTGGGGTACCTTATCGAAGCCCTTTTGAAAATCCAGATGAATTACATCTACTGCATTACCATTGTCTACTCTCGCTGTTACCTCTTAAAAAAATTCAATGAGGTTGGTCAAGCAAGACTTTCCCTTTTGAAATCTATGCTGACTATTCATTAATATATTTTTGCTTTCTAGATGTTCTTCTGTTTTCTCCTTTAGTCGGGATTCCATTATTTTTCCTACCACCGATGTTAAACTAACTGGTCTATAATTCCCTGAACATGGGATTGGGGGTAAGGTACTGACTTGGATAGAGAACTGGTTGGCAGACAGGAAGCAAAGAGTTGGAATAAACGGGTCTTTTTCCGAGTGGCAGGCAATGACTAGTGGGGTATCGCAGGGATCGGTGCTAGGACCCCAGCTTTTCACAATATATATTAATGATCTAGACGAGGGAACTAGATGTAATATCTCCAAGTTTTCAGATGACACAAAGCTGGGTGGGCGTGTGTGCTGTGGGGAGGATGCAGATAAACTCCAGTATGATTTGGACAGGTTGGGTGATTGGGCAGATGCATGGCAGATGCAGTATAATGTGGATAAATGTGAGGTTATCCACTTTGGTGGCAAAAACAGGAAGACAGATTATTATCTTAATGGCAATAAATTGGGAAAAGGGAAAGTGCAACGCGACCTGAGTGTCCTTGTGCACCAGTCGCTGAAGGTAAGCATGTAGGTGCAGCAGGCAGTTAAGAAGGCAAATGGTATGTTGGCCTTCATAGCGAGAGGATTCGAGTACAGGAGCAAGGATGTCTTGCCGCAGTTGTACAGGGCCTTGGTGAGACCACACCTTGAGTATTGTGTGCAGTTTTGGTCGCCTTATCTGAGGAAGGATGTTCTTGCCATGGAGGGAGTGCAGCGAAGATTCACCAGACTGATACCTGGGATGGCAGGAATGACGTATGAAGAGAGATTGGGTCGATTAGGCTTATATTCACTAGAGTTTAGAAGAATGAGAGGGGATCTCATTGAAACTTATAAAATTCTAACAGGACTAGACAGACTAGATGCAGGAAGGCTATTCCCGATGGCGGGGGAGTCCAGAACCAGTGGTCACAGTCTAAGGATAAGGGGTAAGCCATTTAGGACTGAGATGAGGAGGAATTTCTTCACCCAGAGAGTGTTGAACCTGTGGAATTCTCCACCACAGAAGGCAGTTGAGGCCAACTTATTAAATATATTCAAGAAGGAGTTAGATATATTTCTTAAGGCTAAAGGGATCAAGGGATATGGGGAGAAAGCAGGGACAGGGTACTGAATTTGGATGATCAGCCATGATCTCATTAAATGGCGGAACAGGCTCAAGGGGCCGAATGGCCTACTCCTGCTCCTATCTTCTATGTTTCTATGTTTCTATCCCCTTCTTAAATATCGGTATTATGGTAGCTATCCGCCAGTCCTCTGGCACTACACCTTTTTCTAATGAATTATTAAATATGCGCAGTAATGCCTCTGCTATCTCTTCTCTAGATTCTTTTAAAATGCATGGATGCAATCCATCCAGACCAGGGGTTTTATCCTCTTTGAGTTTGATTAGTTTATTTAATATATCCCCTTTTTATTTTACATATAATATCTCATTACTAATCTCATCATCCAATGTATTGTCCATTGTTCTATCTCCCTGGTAAATACTGAAGCAAAATAATTATTTAATATTTCTGCCATCTCTCTATCGTTACCTGTGGTATTATCCTGTCTGTCCCTGAATGGCCCTATTCCCATCCCAACCTTCCTTTTTTTATTGATGTGCCTATAAAATATTTTACTATTTTGTTTTATGTTCCTTGATAATTTAATTTCATAGTTCCTCTTTGCCTCCCTAATTGTTTTTTTGTCTTCTCTCCTTTTTGTACTCGCCCTTATCATGCACTTCCCTGCTGTCGATGTTCTTAATGTATGCCTCTTTCCTTACCCTCCATTGTTCTCTTATGGCTTTATTCATCCATGGAGTATCATTATTGTTTAGGTTGTTCTTTCCTTTTAGCAGATTATATTTTTCCTGCACTCTGTTGAACACTATTTTAAATGTTTCTCATTGCTGTTCGGCATCATTGTTTGCCAATATTGTTGCCCATTTTTTCCCCCAGGTTCTGTTCTCAGCCCCTCAAAATCAGCTTTTCTCCAATCTATTAACCTAGTTTTCATCATACTTGTGTCCTTCTCAATTATCATCTTAAAGCATATTATATTATGGTCACTATTGCTTATATGTTCCCCTAATTTTACTTCTCTTATCTGCTCTGGTTCATTCCCCATTACTAGATCCAATAGCAAATCCTCCCTTATTGGGCTTTTTACATATTGGGTTAGAAAGGACTCCTGTACATATTGTAGGGACTCCATTCCTTTATCACCTTTACCTACCTCTTCTGTCCAATTAATATCTGGGTAGTTGAAATCCCCCATGATTATTATTCAGTTTTTTACTCATTTCCCTAATTTGTCTGCATCTTTCTTCCTCCACCTTCCTTCCACTATTAGGTGGCCTGTAGACTACGCCTATTAGTGTGATTGATCCTTTATTATTTTTTATCTCTATCCATATGGATTCTATTTTTGTCTTGCTGATATCTGCATCACTTTTTTCTACTACCATTTTGTTATCCTCAATAAGTACAGCTACTCCACCTCCCCTTTCCCCTCCCTATCTTTTCTAAATATGTTCTACCCTTCAATGTTTAATTCCCAGTCCTGATTTTTCTGTAGCCATGTCTCAGTAATCCCTACTATATCTGGTTCCTCACAACGCATAATTCCCTCCAGCTCCCCTGTTTTATTACGGACACTGTGTGCATTGCTGCACAGACAGTTTAACTCATTTTTTAATAGGATTTCCTCTCAATTTATGTTTAACCATCATCCTGTCCCAGAACTAGTGCCACTGTCCCATGAAAAGGAACCCATCTTTCCCACACCAGCCCTTTAGCCACATGTTAATTCTTCTGATCTGTCTGCTTCTATGCCAATTTGCACGTGCCTCAGGCAATAATCCAGAGATTATTACCCTTGAGGTCCTGCTTTTTAATTTAGATCCTAACTCCTGATTCTCCTCCTCCCTGTTCCTACCTATGTCATTTGTTCCAACATGGACCACGACAACTGGACTTAACCCCTCCCTTTCCAAATTCCTCTCCAGCTGCCATGAGATAACCCTTACCCTGGCAATATACCCTTCGGGATTCTCGTTCTTGGCTGCAGAGGATGCTATCTATCCCCCTAATTAAAGAGTTCCCGATCACGACCACATTTACATTCTGCTCTCCACCCCCCTCCCCCCCACCCTACCCTTGAACAGCCTTCTGATCCACGGTGCCTTGGTCTGCATTGTGGTTGTCCTCCCTGCAGTCTTTCTCCTTGTCCTCATAGGTAGCGAGTACATCATACCTGTTGGACAGGACCAGTGTCTGTGGGACCTCCTTCTCAACCTCTCCTAAATCCCCGCTACCTGTCTCCCTAACAGTCACACCTTCCCTTTCCTGAACCTGTGCTTTCCTCTGGGGTGTGACTGTATTGTGGATAAAACTGTCCAGAAATTCCTCCCCATCCCTTATGTGTTGGATTGTCTCCAACTCGCACTCCAGCTCAATGATTCTGAGCCAGAGATGGAGACATCATCTGTAGATTTGTTTGCTCGGGACAGTATCGCTGTCCACAAACTCCCACATACTGCAGTCCAGACACACAGCCTGCTCTGCCATATCTTAGACTAACTTTATTTTATTTATTTAATTGGTTAAAGTCTTTATTCAATGATTATTTATAGTTATATTAATTAGTTTAACTAGTTAAGTTATAAATTTTATACCATATGTTATAGTTTTCCACTCCTAGTTTAAACCACTGTCTTAGTTTAGAGAAAAAAAAACCTTAATACTCACCAATCAATTGCCTACCTGCTGTCCTGTGACATCACTCCTTTTGTATTTGGAAATCGTGGAAGGTTCGCTGCCACTGCCTCTGATTAGATGCTGCAAACACTGACAATCACTGCAGAGAGGTGCACAGCTGTGCCCAGGCTCTCCCATGACTCCCTCCATATGCTTATGGAGGGAGTCATAGCACGCAGGGAGGTCCTCTTCCCTTCCCATGGGCGGAAGAGACCTCCCCAGGAGATCAATGCAGCCTGGTTGCACATTGCACAGGAGGACACAAGCAGGGATGTGGTCAGGAGACCAGGCTGCAGTGGCACAAACGTTTCAATGATCTCAGTAGATCACGAAATGTTACTGCAAAGCCACACTCAACCTCATCCTCCTGTGCCTCTCATCACATCCCCATCACTCTGCCTTCCCTACCCTACTCCTGCACATCATTACTCACACCAGCTTATCTTGCACCTCCACCTATCCCTCTCTATCTACATTATCACTTCCCTATCTCACTAGCCACCCCTCACACTCACCCTCATCCTAGTCCAATCATACCAACTAACAACACACAAGGGTAGGCACTTGGGTGTTTTTAGCCAATGTTCATGTGAAGTTTCTGTTAGTGTGCTGTCAAACACTGAAATCTTTATTTTCAACACTTTGCGTTCTTGGACAGATTTGTGTGCAACTTTAGAAGTGGCTTAGTGAGTTGCAGTGAACGGTGAGACATAATGGTACCCCCTGCAATGGTCATGTGTGAAAGGAATGGCTTGGGCATTGTAGGGATGCTTTATGGTGTTGGTGTGGGGTGGTGCCAACCTGGAGATCATGTGGCAGCCAGGGTGCACAGTGTCAAGTGAAGTAAATGAGGCCATGGTGAGGCCATTCCTGGTGTCCCGGGCAGCAATGTGGTCGGGTGCTGATGCCCTGTGTCCTGTGCAGCACCAGCTGATTGCGGAGAAGGTTCGTGATGTTGTTGGTGCTGCTGGTGTTCCTGGTGCTGCTGGTTTTGGGGCTGATCATGGTGGGATTCTGAGGACCAAGGTGAAATTTTTTCAAGGGCACTGATGCTGATGGAATAGATGGCAGGTGAAGTTGAGATGACAGAAGTAATCTGTCAATGGTGAGAGAGGTTGTTCCAATGAGGTGACACTGGATAGAGAGTTTGCTCCAAACACTTGTAAGCAACAGCTTCTAACCTTGGAAAGTGAAGACCTATGAAATGGGAGCTTTCATAGACCATTTGCAGCTGTCAAGTTTAGAAATCACCCCATGCTGACACAACTCCCGACCTCCTTGCCTGACGTGATCCCCAAGCAGCGGGGAAGCCGTTGGCAAACTCTTAAAATCTAAAGGTGAGCTTAAAATACTACTTAATTGCCTCTGAACAATCCAGCTAATGACCAAAATTGCCTACCCCACCGCTTGGTGTCGGGTCTGTTCTGCGATGACAGACCCTCAGGTCCAATCCAAAGATTATTACCTGTGAGCTTCTGTGTTTTAATTTTAACCCTAGCTCCTCAAACCGTCAGCAGAACCTCATTCCTAGTTCTACCTATGTTGTTGGTTCCTACGTGGACCATGACAACTAGAACCTCCCCCTCCAACTCCAAGTTCTCCTCAAGCGCCGAGGAGCTATCCTTAACCCTGACACCGGGCAGGCAACGCAGCCTTCGGAACTCTCGGTCGCGGCTGCAGAAAACAGTATCTATCCCCCTGACTATACTGTCCCTTACCACAACTACATTCCCTTTCACTCCCCTCACTTGAATGGCCTCCTGCACCATGGTGCCATGGTCAGCTTGCTCATCCATCCTGCAGGCTTTTCCCTCATCCACACAGGCAGCAAGAACCTCATACCTGTTGGATAAGGGCAAAGGCCGAGGTTCTTCCAGCACTGTCCTTGGGGTCCCCTTACCTACCTGACTCGCAGTCACGCCTTCCTGTCCCTGACCACTAACCAGACCTGTACCACTAAAGGGTGCGACTGCCTCCTGGATCAACGCGCCCAGGTAATACTCCTCCCTGATGCCTCTCCATGTCTGCATCTCGGACTCCAGCTCAACAACTCCGAGTTCCTCGAGATGTAGACACTTGCAGCAGATGTGGTTGTCCGGGATCATGATGCTCTCCACAAACTCCCACATGCATCAGTTGCGGCACACCTCCTGCACTGCCATTCCTATCTAACCTTGTTTAATTTATTTAATTAATTAAAGTTTATGGGGGGAAAATTCGCTAGCGACCATTTTGGGTCACTATCATCGCCTGGGTGCTAAATCTGGTGTCTGGCATAAAATAGCATCAGTGATCGGTAAATTCAGTTTTAGCTAATTCAAGCGCTCCACTTCCTTCTTAGAGCGCTAACCCCAAATATCGGGGCGATGCATCCTGTAGCGCTATGCACTGGGCCACGTAGCGCTGCCGCATGGAAGGGCTCCTCCCCTCATTAAATGGGAGGGCCCAAGCCCACAACTCTGCGGGGCCCTACCTGGACCACCAGGGAGCGGGGTGCCCTGCCAGCAACCCGGCACACAAGAGGAGTGCCGGGTTGCCACATCGTGGCACGGACCCCGCGTTCAAAGAGGCAACAGGCCGCAACAAGTAACTCGGCCGATTTTTTTTTCCCCTGCCTGCCACCTCCCCTTTACTTATCGCTCCGCGAGCCTCCTACCGCTCCATTCCCGCTCCCGGAATTGGTCGCTGTCATCGCTCAGCGCAGATTCAGGGGGCGCGGGCCAATTTTCCAAACAGGTCGAAAAAGTGGCGCTGCGCACAGTGATAACGTCATCATCGCCTATGCAGTGGAGCGGGGCACTACCAGTTACCGCCGCCGTTAAACTCCCGCTGAATTTAGCGGGAGTCGTTAGTGGCGCTGCACCCGGACGAAAAGTCGTTTGCGCCCCATTAGTGCCTCCTGGGGGTGCTAAGGAGAGGCTCAAATGCACCGAATTTCTAGCCCTTGGTCCTTTTGTAAAACTTCCAATTGGAGAGTTTGCCAGCTTGCTCCTTTAAGAGGTTGCTTTGACCAAGCATTTGGTCAACTGTCCTAATGTGTCCTTCTTTGGCTCAGTGTCAATTTTTGCCTAATTACGCTCCTATGAAGTGCCTTGGGATGTTTCACTATGTTAAAGGCACTTTATAAATACAAGTTCTCATTGTTGTTGTAGGAATGACATGCTGACTACAAGGTCTCCTCCAGGGCCTCGTTGTCTCTGGGGTTAATGCAGTCATTCATTTCAGTGAATATTGTTCGTCCTGGGTGGGTTTATTGAGGAACAGCATCTGGCAGCAAGGTTCATTAGTTTGCTGAACCAAAACCAGCTATCAGAAGATTAGCATTTCCCTAGAAAGTAACTGCAAAATCCATAAACAATCGAAGTTTCATTTAAATCTAGTATCTTGTTCCTTCCCAGTACAAATGATAAACTGTGTAAAAGTCTATTGCATGTCCTAATCTAATTTGTCTTTCGTAACGATTTGGCATTCTACATACTTCAGTGAATAAGAAATAAGTAGCTGTCTTTTCAAAGGATTATTAGTTAGAATGAGGCTTAGTTGTAAAAGATGGTGTGACATGTACTATTGTCACAGCTTGAACAGATCAATTTAGTTTTTACAATGTTTGTGTGTTCAGAGAATTAGAGTGGTCCCATATCCGTGTCAGATCCTATATTGTGAAGGCAAATTGGCCAGTTGACAGATATAGGTAGGAAAATAAGAAAACACAGCAATCTGCAAAGATATGAGGAAGCAAAAGAGAGACAGGCAATATAAATTCTCTTAACCAAATGGGTTGAAGTAATTGTTAAAATGTGGCCATCACAGCGTGCATGAAACAAAAGTGACTGATCATCATGAAACATACGTGCATCGTGAATAGGATATAGCCAAGTATTACCAATCTAGCAACTGTCCGTAGATGAGGCTCATCAAACTTAAGAGCTTAATGATATACTAACCTCAACCAGCTGTAGCTAATCCTAGATCTTTAATAATTTTTGAACTTTCCTAAATATTTAATGTTTTCTATACAAGTATGCATAAAATGTACATCACAATTGTCGTATAAGACACCATGAAAAACATTTTAGGAGCATATAGATATTAAATGGAAAAGCTTGGATTAATACATTATTGTGTTAAGCATGGTTAGGTCCACTTGATTGACCAGGAAAGATTATTAGCACAAGTAATTGAATAGGGAATAATAAGCTGCTTCTTTAGAAGGTTCTGCAATGAAATCTCGAGGTAGGCACAGTAAGGGCATTACACAGGTTAGGATCAATTAACTACATTTTTCACACTGAACTAAACTTATTCATTGCATGTTTTCAAAAACATTTTTCAAACATTCTCAAAGTGAGGATAGCAATGCTGGGCGGTAGAGTCTTTCCATACTTTTTGAAAGCAGTATTATATTGAACATTCCGAGGTCAGAACAAACTAAAACATTGCCCATTCTGAGCTTAGGAGTGCGGCACAATATAGAAGAGTATCTCCACACATTAGTATGATTTTTATTTCACACACTTCATGGTTTGTCTGAGTAACTGTCAATTAGTGAAAAAATGCATCTCATTTAGTATCATGACTGGGTAGGCACAGAAAGCTGGGCTGGTGCTGCATGACCTCACTTCACTTTGATCACTTACTATCAGTAGAGAAAGGAGATTTTCTTTCTGTCAGTTTAAGTTGGATTTCACCTGAAATGGAAGAACAGTGACTGTACCACCCAGTTAGCTGGCTGTCTATTATTCTGACTATAATGTACAATGCCCGTGAAAGCAGCAGCAGAAATAAAGTTTGTTTAAATTCAAAATATACTTTGTAGCTATGTGCACCAAACAGTTGGTATTGGTACATACCAGTTTCTTACTAATTTGTTCTTGGGATGTGGGCGACACTGGCAAACTAGTACTTACTCTCCATCCCTAGTTGCCCTGAGGACATTAGGGGGGAGAAATTCGGTATCGCCCCACTCAGCTCCTGACCTCACTACAGCCTTGGTCCAAACATGGACAAAAGAGCTGAACTCAAGAGGTGAGGTGAGAGTGACTGCCCTTGACATCAAGGCAGCATTTGATCAAGTGTGGCATCAAGGAGCCCTAGCAAAACTGAAGTCAATGGGAATCAAGGGGAAAACTCTCCATTGGTTGGAATCATACCTAGCACAAAGGAAGTTGGCTGTGGTTGTTGGAGGTCATTCATCTCAATCACATGACATCACTGCAGGAGTTCCTCAGGGCAGTGTCCTAGGCCCAACCATCTTCAGCTGTTTCATCAATGACCTTCCCTCCATCATAAGGTCAGAAGTGGGGATGTTCGCTGATGATTGCACACTGTTCAGCACCATTCGAGACTCGTCAGATACTGACGCAGTCCGTGTCCATATGCAGCAAGACCTGGACAACATTCAGACTTGGGCTGACAAGTGGCAAGTAACAGTCACACCACAAAAGTGCCAGGCAATGACCATCTCCAACAAGCGAGACTCTAACCATCTCCCCTTGACATTCAATGGCATTACCATCGCTGAATCCCCCACTATCAACATCCTGGGGGTTACCATTGATCAGAAACTGAACTGGACCAGCCATATAAATACTGTGGCTACAAGAGCAGGCCAGAGGCTGGGAATTCTGCGGCGAGTGTCTCACCTCCTGACTCCCCAAAGCCTTTCCACCATCTACAAGGCACAAGTCAGGAGTGTGATGGAATACTCTCCACTTGCCTGGATGAGTGCAGCTCCAACAACACTCAAGAAGCTCGACACCATTCAGGATAAAGCAGCCCGCTTGATTGGCACTCCATCCACCACCTTCAACATTCACTCCCTCCACCACCGGCGCACTGTGGCTGCAGTGTGTACCATCTACAAGATGCACTGCAGCAACTCGCCAAAGCTCTTTCAACAACACCTTCCAAACCCGCGACCTCTACCACTTAGAAGGACAAGGGCAGCAGACGCATGGGAACATCACCACCGACAAGTTCCCCTCCAAGCCACACACCATCCTGACTTGGACCTGTATCGCCGTTCCTTCACTGTCGCTGGGCCAAAATCCTGGAACTCCCTTCCTAACAGCATTGTGGGTGTACCTATACCATATGTAAGAAGTCACACAACACCAGGTTATAGTCCAACAGCTTTATTTGAAATCACAAGCTTTCGGAGCGCTGCTCCTTCTTCAGGTGAAGTGGAGAAATGCATAAAGACACAGCTTATATAGTCAGAGAATCATGTCAGATGTTTACAGGTAACCTTTCCAACTGCCATTTATCACACCTCGGCAGAGAGATAATCACAGCAGTCAAAGGTGTGAATGGTGTCCAAACAGGTCAGTCAGGGAAACATTACATCAAAGAACAATGAGGTGGGGTCACAAGGGGTCAAATATTGCAGATGCTGGGGTCTGTATGAAAAACAAAAAAAGACAAAAAACACTATCTCTCTGCCGAGGTGTGATAAATGGCAGTTGGAAAGGTTACCTGTAAACATCTGACATGATTCTCTGACTATATAAGCTGTGTCTTTATGCATTTCTCCACTTCACCTGAAGAAGGAGCAGCGCTCCGAAAGCTTGTGATTTCAAATAAAGCTGTTGGACTATAACCTGGTGTTGTGTGACTTCTTACATTTGTCCACCCCAGTCCAACTCCGGCATCTCCACACCACTATACCATATGGACTGCAGCGGTTCAAGAAGGCGGCTCACCACCATCTTCTCAAGGGCAATTAGGGATGGGCACTAAATGCAGGCCTAGCCAGCGACGCCCACATCCCATCAATGAATTTTTTTTTTTTAATTATCGGCCAGGTGCAAAGATTAGCGCCTGGTGCTAATTATCGCCTCCGACTGCAAACTTGGCTTTTATCGCCCCTGGAGGTGATTGGAGCGCTAAATCAGGCGCTTCACATCTGTCTTAAGGCGCAAAGGCCAAGGAGCGAGGCGCTACCTCACAGCGCTGACGAAGCTCATGTGATGTCAGTCAGCAACGGAACACAGACACACTGGCACCGGACAATTCTTAAAGGGGAGTTCTGATGAATGGTCATCGACCTGAAACGTTAACTCTGTTTCTCTCTTCACAGATGCTGCTTGACCTGCTGAGTTTCTCCAGCATTTTCTGTTTTTATCTTAAAGGGGAGGGTTTATCTTGGTCTCCATCTACATCCTGTTCATTGTAGCCTTGAGTCTCGGCCTGGAGAGACCTGTACATCAAATCTGCTGGAAAAAACAATGGAGAGACCCAAGGAAAGAGCTCAGAGTGCAGCCCCCACAGTCTCTTCTAAATAGATACAAGGAAGGGCAAATCAAAATGAACCTGCCAAGTGCTGCTCAGTATGCAAAACTCCTTCACACAGTGTAGAATCTCTCCAGAAGTCTCTCTCTCTCTCTCTCTCAGAATGCATGATGCAAAAATGTCACCAACAAAAAAAGGCAGGAAGCGGTCGCCTTTAAATAGTGCTCCCCCAGTCCCTTCCCAACTGCAAAACGCTCCCCTCAACCTGTCGTTGCTAGCAGCAGGCGTTGCCACTCAATTTCCAGTCCAGGGCGCTGCCGGGGCATTACACACTCGACTGATGTCACGGTCTGCCGGCGCAGGAGATCGTGGCGGTAGTGTTTAGCGCCGCTGCAAAATGTCTGGTCAATTTCGCGAGAGGCACAGATAGCGCCGCGCCCAGGCACTAGTTGGTTTGCGCCCCAATTAGCGCCCTCTTAAGGCGCTAACGGGTGGCGCTACCAACTGAATTTTTCCCCCTAGGAGTCAACCACGTAGTGTGGACTGGAATCTTATATTAGCCAGACTGGGTAGGGGTGCCAGGTTCCCTCCCCTGAAAGGTATTGGTGAACTAGTAGGGTTTCTTTTTAGAACTAGCTCACAAATTACTAGATTTATTGAATTCGGTTTCACTAGTTGGTTCAGTGGGATTTGAACTCACAATTGCTGGGTTGCTAGTTCAGTACCATAACCACTAGACTATCATACCCAGTTTTTACTGCATAAGCCCAGCCAGGAATTTATATAATAATCTAGCCAGCAGTGAAATCTATTTACCCACAAAAGGTATAATAGGTAACAAATGCTAATTTAATAAACAACAATGATGACCGAAATTATTGATGACATAAATCATTAACATTATAAGGAAGAACTTGCATTTATATAGCTCCTTTCATGGCCGAAGGACATCCCAGTGCACTTTACAGACAACAAAATAATTTTGAAGTGTTGTCACAATTGTAATGTAGGGAAACATGGCAGCCAATTTATGCACAGCAAGTTCCCTCAAACAACAATGAGATAAATGACCAGATAATCTGTTTTAGTGATGTCGGTTGAGGGATTAAAATTGGCCAGGATACCAGGAGAACTTCCCTGCACTTTGAATAGTGCCACAGGATTCTTTATGTCCACCTGAGAGGGCAGATAGGGCCTCAGTTTCACTCGGTGTGCTGAATTGTGTCAGCTAACTGACTGGGTCACCCAAATGCTGACTATCAGTGTGAAATACAAATAGTTGACATACATGTCAAAATCACCATTGCGATGTTATCGATGATGGAAGATGAATGATTGCACAACGCATGCTCTAAACGACAGGATTATTCAAGGATATTTGAAAGACAGCACCTCCGACATTGCAGCACTCTCAGTACTTCACTGAAGTGTCAGCCGGGATTATGTGCTCAAGTCTTGAGAGGGACTTGATCTAATGACTCAAGAGAGGAGAGCACTACTGTAGTGTCCGCATATCAATAACACACGGACTGCAGGAAAACAATAATAACAGGTATTTACTGAACAGAGGGTATGCTGAAACTGAAAGTACAGAAGCCTGCTATGGCTTTATATACAGGTGTGGTCACTGCCGGTACTACAGTATAAAATCAGTTCTCTCTTAAAGGTACATACACAACAATTCCTCCCCTTTTAGATAAACAGTACATAACATTCATTTAACAATTAAATAATAACTAATTACAATTACAATGTTCTCTGTACTATATACATCAACTGAAATAATCATTTATAAGTTCAGTCTTTGACGAGGCTTCCTGATCCTGACTGGATAGCGCCTTTCTCGAGTATCCTGTTCTTGCGGCGGAGTCGATTCTGGCTCATTGTAATTGGTTGGTTCGTCAGCTTCCAATACCACTGATTCTGAGGTAGACGCAATCTGTACTTCGGGTTCATTACCAGGTGCACATGCTCGTGGTATGGGTTTGGCTTGTTCCTGTGACTCTAGAATCTGGTCAGCATGGCATCTCACGATGCTCTCTCCAACGTCCACTGTGTACATTAGTGGTCCCTGCTGTGTGCATATCATTCCTGGCTGCCATTTTTCTGTTCGGTAGTCGCGGGCCAAGACTGGTTGCCCTATCTTGAAGCTCCTGGTTGGCTTCTCATTGATGTGCTGGAATTGCTTATCCTCAACATCTCGTCTTATGTTTGGTTTGAGCAAATCCAGGCGACATCTTAGCCTTTGGTTGAAGAACATTATGGCTGGAGCTTGGTTGGTGACTGCATGTGTCGCATTCCGGTAAGCAAACAAGAAATTATCCACCTTGTGTTGTAGTGGTATGTCATCATTATACATCGCCTTTATTGCCTTTTTAAAGGTCTGAACAAACCTTTCAGCCAATCCATTTGTGGCTGGATGATATGGGGCAGATGTGTAATGTTTTACCCCATTATTCCTCAGAAACCTCCGGAAATCCTCGGACACAAACTGTGGTCCATTGTCGGAGCAAATCTGTTCTGGCAAGCTATTCCTGGCGAAGATGGTCCGTAGGACTGCAATAGTTTTCTCCGTGGTGGTAGAGGACATTTTGATGACATCTGGCCATTTTGAATGGGCATCCACGGCGATTAAAAACATTGAGTCCATAAATGGACCAGCAAAATCAATGTGTACCCGTTGCCATGGAGACGAGGGCCACTCCCATGGGTGTAGCGCGGCCTGTGTTGGAGCGTTTTGGACCTTCTGGCATCCTGTGCATCTCTTGGTCAATTCCTCGATTTCTTTATCGATTCCCGGCCACGACACAAATGCCCTGGCTAGGCTCTTCATTTTTACCCCTCCCAGATGACCCTCATGAAGCTCATTGAGCACTCTATCTCTCAACTTGGGTGGAATTACCACTCGGGATCCACACATCAAGGTCCCCCGGCACACTGACAGCTGTTCTCTCTATGTCGTATTGATGTGCCCCTAGAAAAGGGGACCATTTTTGCAGCCGTTGTGCCGTCATCACCGGAACGCCCTTCTTTGGGTAAAAATGGAGACCAGAGGCTGATGATCAGTCAGTAGGGTGAATTTCTGCCCATGCAGATAGTGATTGAACTTCTTCACCCCCCACACCAGGCTAAGGGCCTACCTGTCAATCTGGACGTAGTTACGCTCGGCTGAGGTTAACGAGCACGACGCAAAGGCTATTGGCCTCTCTGAACCGTCAAGGAATTTGTGTGACAGCACCGCTCCAATGCCATAGGGAGACGCATCACATGCCAACCGAATCGGTAGTGTTGGATTGTAGTGGGCCAATACTTCTTTTGAAGTGATTAGGCATTTACATTTCTGAAAGGCACGCTTACACTCATCACTCCATTTCCATGTTACTCCAGTTTGCAGCAGGGCGTTCAGTGGCTGCAGAATTGTAGATAAATTCGGCAAGAACTTATGGTAGTAGTTCACCAACCCGAGGAACGACCTCAGTTGCGACACATTTTCCGGTGCTGGAGCCTTGACTACTGCCTCAATCTTGTCTGGGGACTTATGCAACCCCTCCTCATCAATCATGTAGCCACAATACGAGATTTGTCTCCTGAAAAACTCGCATTTGGGGCGGTTGGCTCGTAGCCCATATTCTTGTAATCTAGTGAGCACCTGCTCCAGGTTGGCAAGGTGTTCACTGTCATTTTCGCCCGTAACCAGGATGTCATCCAAATAACACTGGGTCCCCAGGATCCCTTGCAGGACTTGTTCCATCGCCCTCTGCCAAATAGCCGGGGCTGATGCTACCCCGAATACCAGTCGGTTGTACTGGTAAAGACCTTTGTGAGTGTTTATCGTGAGGTATTTCCTAGATGCTTCTTCCACCTCCATTTGTAGATACGCTTGGGCCAGATCAATCTTCGTAAAGCGTTTCCCTCCAGATAGTGAGGCGAAAATATCTTCTATCCGTGGAAGTGGATATTGTACTGTGTGCAGGACTGGGTTCACAGTTACCTTAAAGTCCCCACAGATGCGAACCTTCTTCGGCTCCCCAGGCGTGCTGCTCAATAATTTCTTCATTACAGGAACGATGGGTGTGGCCCACTCGCTCCAGTCCACCTTGGACAGCACACCCGAACGCTCCAGACTCTCCAGCTCTGCTTCAACGGCTGGGCGGATCGCGTACGGTACCGGTCTGGCCTTACAAAATTTTGGGTTTGCGTTATCTTCGATTTTTATCATTGCCGTTACTCCTTTTAGAGTCTCAAGTCCTTGTTGGAACACCTCTTTCGCGTCAGTTAGAATTTTTGACAGTCGTCCAGGTGTGACGTCGTCATCCTTTTTGTCAGCCACAGTTAATGCCTGAATGGAATGCCAATCCAATTGTATTTTTCGGATCCATTCACGTCCCAATAATGGTGGTCCTCCATCTTGTAATATATATAGATATAGTTTCTGTGTTTCCTTGCCGTTGTATTTAACTGGCACCCTTATTTTTCCTCTGGGGTAGACTTTTTGCCCCGTGTATGTCTTCAATACAATGGACGTGTCCTTCAAGGGTATGTGTGAGAATAGCCGCTCATAGTCTCGTCGATTCATGACAGTTAGGGCTGATCCTGTGTCCAATTCCATCTTTACTTGGGACCCTGCTATCATGAGGGTGACCCAAATGGTTCGGTGATCCTCCTTTGCGATTACGTTGTGTAACTTTAGACAACTTAGTCTCCTGCTCCCGGAGTCATTATCACTCTCCTGATCTTCTGAACTACTGTCTGTCATTTTTTTTACTTTCGTGTACTTTGCCTTAGTAGTTCTTTTAGTGTTGGTTTTCTTTCCCGACCTGCAGACTCTTGCTGTGTGTCCAACTTTCCCACATTGCCTGCATACTTTGTCCTTAAACCAGCAGTCCTTCTGATCATGGGTTGTTCTGCCGCAGCGATAGCACTTTTCTGCTCCATATGCCATTTCGTTAGCGCTATATTCTTGTGGTTTCTGTTGTATTTCCGCAGCTCCCCGTGCTGCTGCTTCGTAGGATACTGCCACGCTGAAAGCCTGTTCTAGCGTCAGGTCCTTTTCCAAAAGTAGTCGTTTCTGGGTTCCTTCACTCTGGAGCCCGCAGACAAATTATCCCTTAAGGTATCTGCCAGTCCTGCTCCGAACTGGCAGTGCTTCGATAACTTGCGTAGTTCCGTAAGATAGTCAGCATTGCTCTCATCTTTGTGCTGGTTTCTTTTACGGAACTTGAATCTTTCTGCTATCAGCATCAGTGTAGGGTTTAGGTGTTCCTGTAAGATATTAACAATCTCTTCAAAACTTTTCTCCATTGGTTTAGCTGGGGTAATTACATTCCGCAATAGGCCGTACGTTCTCGCGCCCATCAAATATAATAATACCGACGCCTTCTTTCCATCGGCCACCTCATTTGCCTTGCAGTACACTTCAATTCTTTCCACATACGTGGTCCAGTCTTCTATTTCGTTGTCGAAAGCAGTGATACTGCCACTCTTCGGCATCTTGGGTGGTTTAAAATGGCGCCTCCCGCGCTTTTCCTTCTTCCCCAATGGATTAAAATGGCGCCTCCCACGCTTTTCCTTGTTCCCCAATGGAATAAAATGGCGCCTCCCGCGCTTTTCCTTCTTCCCCTTGCTGCCAACGCTGCTCCTAGCATTCTACAGGGTAATGGCAGCGCCCCGCGTCTTCGGCACGTCTCTCTTTTCCTTCCCCTCATTTTATTTTCTCTACGCTGCCCGGTTCTTGAGCACCGACCGCGCCCTGTGCGCTCCACCCTCTCTCTCTTTTCCTCCCGGCGACGCTGCACGGCCCCTTTGCAGAGCCGCTCGATCGAGCTCGAGCCCGCCACAGTCCGGAAGGGTCAGTGCACCACCTGCTACCAGCATGATTTGCTGGAACACCTTGACTGGGGAGCCAAGCCCAGCTCTACACAGCCTCCCCTGCGATTCTCCGAACTCCGATGGATCACTGGGCGGTTGCCCGCGGTCGACGCCCGTTGCTCTGACTTCGACCTCCAAGAAGCTTCTTTTCAGGGAAAGATCCCCGTGAGGTGATGCAGTACTGCAGGTGAGTTTGAACCTGCTTGTCGCCAGTGTAGTGTCCGCGTATCAATAACACACGGACTGCAGGAGAACAATAATAACAGGTATTTACTGAACAGAGGGTATGCTGAAACTGAAAGTACAGAAGCCTGCTATGGCTTTATATACAGGTGTGGTCACTGCCGGTACTACAGTATAAAATCAGTTCTCTCTTAAAGGTACATACACAACAGCTACCACTGAGCCAAGGCTGACACCTGAAGAGAAATGTTTAAGAATTGGGCACCAGTTTTGGATCGACATTATTTTTTTTTTAAAGTTGGAAATTATTTTTTTATGATCCATTTGTTAGGATCTACAATTATCCTTGAATAATCCTGTCATTTAGAGCATGCGTTGTGCAATCATTCATCTTCCATCATCTATAACATTGCAAAGTTGATTTTGACATGTATGTCAACTATTTGTATTTCACACTGATAGTCAGCATTTTTGTGGCCCGGTCAGAGTTAGCTGACACAAGTCAGCACACCGAGCCCCGCCTCTGCCCCCCTGTCCAACTCGTTCCAAAACTGGTGGTTAATGCATCTGACAAATCTCACTCTTCATCTTTACACCACACTCAGCGTTATTAGCCTGGATTGCCACCATTATATATTGTAGACAGGAACTTAACTACAGTACACAGAGACAGTGATCTGGGTCATTAGTGTTGGAAGTTTGCAGAAGAGGAATGGGACATTAGCTGCCAGACTTGGAGTGAACAAGGGAGAATGGATGTCAAGGGAGTGGAGGGGCCAGTATGTATGGGGATGGGGGAAGAATATGAGAGGAGGGGGACAGAATGTGAAGGAGGAGCAGGAAGGAGTCAAAATACATGGCAAGGGAAGGGGATGGAAGGAGGCAGAATGCATGGTGAATATGGGGGAACAACTCATGACAAGGGAGAGAGGCAGAATGCATTGAATGGAGAAAGGGGTGACAAATACATGGTTGGAGGAAGGGGACAGAATGCCTGTCAAGGGAAATGGGGAAGAACGCATGGCGCAGGGAGAGAGAAAAATGCCATATAAAGGGAGGGGTGTGGGCAGAAGCCATGGTAGTGGAAAAATGGATGAAAAAGGTAGAGAGGAAATGGATGGGGGATGCAGGGGAAAATTAAGTCAGGGAAAGGGGAGACAAATGGATGGTAATACAGAGAAAGTGGAAGTGGATAGTAATTAAGTGAAGAGAGGAAGGGGCAGAAGCTTGGAGCAATGCTATTTTGGAAAAAGGAAGCTGCGAGCAGCACTTCGGCATGGACAGGGAGGAAATTGCCAGCATTGATTGAGAGGCATGGGGAGCCAAAGTGCAAGCATGGGGTGAGGAGCAAAAGTACCAGCTTAAACCTGGAGAGTGATAGAAGAGTATCAGCTTAACTAGATTGGAGAGAGGGGAGAGTGCCAGAATAATTAGGAGGGTTGGAGAAGAGAGTATCTGGGATGTGGAGGTAGATGGGATGCAGTGTCTGGAGGAGATGAAGTCTTATTGTGAACCATGGTGATAGGGGTTGGATGTGGGTAAGTGACTGTTGAGGTCACTTTTGGGTAAGTGATGAGCTGGGTGGTCAGTTAAAAATCCAAATGTCCCTTTGTTTATCATTAATTAAAACATTAGGTGTAAAGTATAAAAGTGCTTAAAATTAACCAGAATTCATAATTTTTAATGTAAAAGTTATTTTTTTCTGGGGCAGCAAGTCCCTCCTCCCTTCCCACAAATGCACCATCAATTTTGTGCTTTAAGAGCATAAGAATATAAGAAATAGGAGCTGGAGTAGGCCTTTTGGCCCCTCAAGCCTGCTCCGCCATTCAACCAGATCATGCCTGACCTTCTACTTCAACTCCACCTTCACGCACTATCCCCATATCCCTTAATTCCCTTAGTTCCCAAAAATGTTTCGATCTCTGTCTTGAATATACTCAACGACTGAGCATTCACAGCCCTCTGGGGCAGAGAATTCCAAAGATTCACAGCCCTTTGAGTGAAGAAATTTCTCCTCATCTCAGTCCTAAATGGCCGACCCCTTATTCTGAGACTGTGACCCCGTGTTCTAGATTCCCCATCCAGGTGAAACATCTACCCTGTCAAGCCCTGTAAGAATTTTGTATATTTCAATGAGATCACCTCTCATTCTTCTAAACTCTGGGGACTATAGGCCGAGTCTACTCAATCTCTCCTCATAGGGCAATCCCCTCATCCCAGGAACCAGTCTAATGAACCTTTGTTGCACTCCCTCTAAGGCAAGTATGTCTTTGATTAGGTAAGGAGACCAGAACTGTACACAGTATTCCAGGTGTGGCCACACCAATGCCCTCTTTAATTGCAGTAAGACTTCTTTACTCTTATACTTAAATCCCTTTGTAACAAAAGTTAACATACCATTTGCTTTCCCAATTGCTTGCTGTACCTGCATGTTAACTTTCTGTGATTCATGTACAAGGACACCCAGGTCCCTCTGAATGACAACATTTCCCAGTCTCTCACCATTCAAAAAATATTCTGGTTTTTTGTTTTTCCCACCAAAGGGGATAACCTCACACTTCCCCACATTGTATTCCATTTGCCATGTTCTCGCCCACTCAGTTAACCTGTCTATATCTCTCAGCAGCCTCTTTGCACCCTCCTTACAGATTACTTTCCCACCTAACTTTGTATCATCAGCAAACTTGGATACGTTACACTCAGTCCCTTCATCAAAGTCATTAATATAGATTGTAAATACCTGAGGCCCAATCACTGATCCTTGCGGTACCCCGCTAGTTACAGCCTGCCAACCCAAAAAAGTCCAGTTTATTCCTACTCTCTGTTTTCTGTCCATTAACCAATCCTCAATCCATGTTAATATATTACCCCCAATCCCATGAGTCCTAATTTTGTGTAATAACCTCTTGTGTGGCACCTTATCGAATGCTTTTTGAAAATCCAAATATACTATACAAATGACTACATCCACTGCTTCCCCCTTATCCATCCGACTAGTTACATCTTCAAAAATCTCTAACAGATTTATCAAACATGCTTTCACTTTCATAAAACCATGTTGACTCTGCCTAATCATATTGGCCCAGAAATTCGAGTCGGGGGCTTCCTGTGGGTGTAAGCCCCCGACCTGCACTTACCTTGCGTGCCAGCCGTTGAGCTGTGGGCCCCCGTGGAATTCCGATCCGGGGCCTGGTCCAGCTGCCGGCGCGCACTGCTTGCGTATCCCAGGGGCGCAGTTAGTTCGATGCGTCCCCTGGGATCACGTGGGCCATGGGGAGCCAATCGGAGCAGGGAATGCTCCATTCATAAGATTGACAGGAAGACCTGTCAAAAGTTATAAATACTATGACCCCAAAACAGCACTAAATCTTCAAATACATTTTTTTTTAAATCACATTTTTTAAATCTATATATATATAAATCGGTACTTCTGTCATTCTGTCTATCTGTCTATCTGTCTATCTGTCTGTCTGTCATCGCGTGTGCGTTGCGGGTATGCACTCGAAAGTTACAGGGCGTACCTACGCGCGCGTTACCTCCAAAGAAAGCTTACGCTTCCGAGACGGTTTTAAGCGTAATTACGTTTCGGCCGGGCTAAAATTGCGCCCGCGGTATCCGAAAAACCTTCAACATTCCGCTCATTAGCATCTCATTATCCGCTCATTAGCGACAGAGTGACCTCGAGCTCGACCAATCGTACGCCGGGTTGCTGGCGTGTGCCGCCGGGCCAATCGGTGCGTGTGTGGCCGGGCTTTATCGTTCTGAACCGAGGTGAGTCGCCGCCATCTTGATTCCAAACTTTTCCTTTCTTTTTCCCGCTTTCTGCGTCTTAAAAAAAAACGTTGCTTTTAAAACACATATTGTTTTTAAAAAAAATGATTTAGAAAGTAATTAACTTATCTAATCTCATTAATTTTCCTACCTTTCCCCGTTTTTCCAGGTAGGCCTAGAAGCCTCGGCGTCTCCTCCGCACCCACGCCCGAGCTAGGCACCTCCCGGCCCCACTCGAAGGCTGGAGGGCCGAGCCTCAGCCCAGCGCCGCTAGGGTGCGCGCGCAGCAGGAGCTGAGACGCGCTGTCTCTCTCTGGCTGGCCGGGGGGCGGGGCTTGCTGAGCGTCCAGCGTTACCCTGGCAACCGGGCCCGCCGGACGTCTCCCACAGCCGCAATCGGCGGTCTCCACCTCGGGGGGGGGGGGCCGCGACCCTCGGGGGGGGGCGGGGGGGGCCGCGACCCTCGGGCGGGGGGTGGGGGACCGCGCGCGCAGCAGGAGCAGCTGAGACGCGGCGTCTCTCTCTCTGGCTTGGTCAGCGTCACGGTTACCCTGGCAACCGGGCCCGCCGGCCGAGAGAGACGCCGCATCTCAGCTCCTGCTGCGCGCGCAATCGGCGGTCTTCACCTCGGGGGGGGCGACCCTCGGGGGGCGGGGGGCGCACGCAATCGGCGGTCTTCACCTCGGGGGGCGACCCTCGGGGGGGGGCGCCCCCCGCCCTCCCTCCCCTCCCTCTCCCCCCCTTTTCCCGCCCCGCCCTCCCCCCTCCCTTCCCCCCCTGCCCTCCCTTCCTCCCCTCCCTCCCTTCCTCCCCCCCGCCCTCCCTTCCCCGCCCTCCCCCTCCCTCCCTTCCCCGCCCTCCCCTTCCCTCCCCCCCGCCCTCCCTTCCCCTCCCCCTGCCCTCCCTCCCCTCCCCCCGCCCTCCCTTCCCCTCCCCCTGCCCTCCCTTCCCCCCTCCCTCCCTTCCTCCCCCCCTCCCCTCCCCCCTCCCTTCCCCGCCCTCGCCCTCCCTTCCCCCCTCTCCCTCCCCCCCTCCCTCCCCTCCCTCCCTCCCCTCCCCCTCCCTCCCCCCCTCCCCTCCCTCTCTTCCCCCCAGTCGCTCTCTCTCTTCCCCCCAGTCGCTCTCTCTCTTCCCCCCGTCGCTCTCTCTCTTCCCCCCAGTCACTCTCTCTCTTCCCCCCAGTCGCTCTCTCTCTTCCCCCCAGTCACTCTCTCTTCCCCCCAGTTGCTCTCTCTCTCTCTTCCAACAACAACATTCCCTCGAAAAAGCCTCGGCACCGCCGGGCACTTCAGCTAGTAAACTATAAATTACATGAAATAACTATTTTAAACAATAATTTAAATTTTTGAAAAAAAAAATTTTATTTTCTAACGGGGCTAAAAATAAACTTACCTTGCTTTAAAGTATTTATAAAAATAATAAATGTGTGGAAAAAATGTTTTAATTTTAACTAATTCACCACTTACCTTATAAAAAGCAGGCCTTACGCCTGCTTTTTACATGTCTAACTTCTGGAGACTTACCCTCCCGGGAAAACCTGCAAAAAAAAACAAAGTTCGATGCGCACACGCAGCCTCTCCTGCACACGTGTTCGACCTCTGAACCTCTTCGTTCAGGGGAACAGAAGTGCTGGTTTCCCACGCATGCGCAGTGCATGCAGGAAACCGACACTTCCATTGGGCTTACGGGTGAGTACCCCGTGCGTACTCACCCGTGGAGACCTGATTTCTGGGCCATTATGATTTTCTAAGAGCCCTGTTAACACGTCCCTAATAATAGATTCTAGCATCTAACTGGCCTAAAGTCCCACATTTTTTCTCTTCCTCCTTTCTCAACTAGTGGGGTTATGTTTACTACCTTCCAATTCTTGGGGACTGTTCTAGAATCTAGTAAATTCTGGAAGATTAATACCAGTGCATCCACTATCTCTGCAGCTACCTCTTTTAAAACTATAGGATGCAGGTTGTCAGGTCCATGTGATTTGTCACCACTTAGTCCAATTAATTTCTCCAATACTAAGAGGGCGCTAATGGGACGTAAAGCAACTAGTGCTCAGGTGCTGTTTGCGCCGCTCGCGAAATTGACCAGACATTTTGCGGCGGCGGTAAACACTACTGCCACGATCTCCTGCACCCGCAGATCGTGACATCAGTCGAGTGTGCAACGCCCCGGACCGGATATTATGTGGCGTCCCCTGTCTTTCCGCCTGCCGCTAGCAATGACAGGTTGAGGGGAGCGTTTTGCAGTCAGGAAGGGACTGGGGGAGCGCTATTTAAAGGCGACCGCTTCTTGCCTTTTTTTGTCGGCGACATTTTTGCACCACGCATTCTGAGAGAGAGAGAGAGACTTCTGCAGAGATTAAATGCTGTGCGAAGGAGCTTTGGGTACTGAACAGCACTTTGCTGGTTCATTTTGATTTGACCTTCCTTGCATCGATTTAGAAGAGATTGTGGGGGCTGCACTCTGAGCTCTTTCCCTGGGCCTCTCCATTGTTCTTTCCAGCAGATTTGAAGCACAGGTCTCTCCAGCCTGAGATTCAAGGCTGCAATGAGCAGGGTGTGGATGGAGAGCAAGATCGACCCTCCCCTTTAAGAACTGGCCGGTGCCAGTGTGTCTGTGTTCCATTGCTGACTGAAATCACATGAGCTTCGCCAGCACTCTGAGGTAGCGGCTCGCTCCTCGGCGTTAGCGCCTTAAGAGAGGTGTGTAGCGCCTGATTTAGTGCTCCAATCACCTCAAGGGGCGATAGAAGCCAGGTTTGCAGTCGGAGGCGATAATTAGCGCCAGGTCGATAATTGCGCCCCAAACAGTTTGATACCGAATTTCTCTCCCTATGTATTTACTTATACTGATTTCTTTAAGTTCCTCATTCTCTGGACCCCTTGGTTCCCCATTATTTCCAGAATGTTTTTTCTGTCTTCTACCGTGAAGACCGATACACAGTATTTGTTTAATCTCTCTGTCATTTCCTTATTGCCCATTATAATTTCTCCTGTGTCTGCCTTTAAGGGGCCCACATTTACTTTCACTAATCTTTTCCTAATTACATATCTATAGAAGTGTTTACAATCTTTTTTCATGTCGCTTGCTAATTTACTCTCATATTCTTTTTTCTCTTTCCTTATCAATTTCTTGGTCCTCCTTTGCTGAATTCTAAAGTCCTCCCAATCCTCAGGCTTACTACTTTTTTGGCAACAGTATAAGCCTCATCCTTTGATCTTAACTTCTCTTGTTAGCCACGGTTGGACCACTTTTCCTGTCGGGTTTTTATGCCTTAAAGGAATGTATATTTGTTGTAAATTATGTATTAATTCTTTAAATGCTAGGCATTGCTTGTCTACCATCATACCTTTTAATGTAGTTTCCCAACTATCTTAGCCAACTCGCCCCTCATACCTACGTAGTTTGCTTTGTTTAGATTTAAGACCCTAGTTTCAGATTTAACTAAATCACTTTCAAACTCAATATAAAATTCCATCATATTATGGTCACTCTTCCCGAGAGGCCCCTTTACTACAAGGTTATTAATTAATCCTTTCTCATTGCACAAAACTAGATCTAAAACAGCCTGTTCCCTAGTTGGTTCCTCAACATGCTGATCCAGAAAACTATCTTGCATGCATTCCATGAATTCGTCCTCCACACTATTACTGCAAATTTGATTTGCCCAGTCTATATGTAGATTAAAGTCCCCCATGCTGCATTACCCTTATTAAATGAGCCTCTAATTTCCTGATTTATACTCTGTCCTACATTACAACTACTGTTTGGGGGCCGAAAACAACTCCCATCAATGTTTGCTGCCCCTTGCTGTTTCTTAGCTCCACCCAAACTGATTCTACTTCTTGATTTTTGGAGGGAAGATCCTTTCTCTCTACTGTCTTTACTTCATCCTTTATTATCAGGGCTACCCCTCCTCCTTTTCCATTTTGTCTATCTCTTCTAAAAGTTAAGAATCCTGGAATATTTCGTTCCCAACCTTGGCCACTTTGCAACTACATCTTTTTAATGGCTATTAGATCAAACTTATTAATTTCTAGCTGCACTATTAATTCATCTATTTTGTTGTGAATACTTCGCGCATTCAGATATTGTGCCTTTAACATTGACTTTTTTCTATTTTTCCCTGATGTCACCTTAGTCACTGATGCCCTATTACCTTTGTTACTCTCTCTGTCCCTTCCTGACCCACTCTGCTTATTTTTACCCAAAACATTTCCCTTGCTGCTTTTAAATTCAATCTTTCCTGAATCCTCCCACCCCTCCTCCATTAGTTTAAAGTCCTGTCTACTGCCCTAGTTCACCGATTTGCTGGGACACTAATTCCAGCCCGGTTTAAGTGGAGCCCATCCCAATGGATCAGCTCCCTCTTTCCCCAGTACTGGTGCCAGTGCCCCATGAACTGAAACCCCTTCCTCCCACACCACTCTTTGAGCCACCCATTTAAACCTCTAATCTGTTTGTCCCTATGCCAATTGGCATGTGGCTCAGGTAACCATCCAGAGATTATTACCTTTGAGGTTCTGCTTTTTAATTTGGACCCCAGCTCCTCAAACTCTCTCAGCAGAACCTCATTCCTAGCTCTAACTATTTTATTAGTTCCTACATGGACCACGAGAACTGAATGCTTCCCTTCCCACTCCAAGATCTTCTCCAGCCACGAGGAGATGCCTTTAACCCTGGCACCATGCAGGCAACACAGTCTTCGGTACTCCCTGTCGCGGCTACAGAGAACAATATCTATCCCCCTGACCATACTGTCGCCTACCACTACAACATTCCTTTTTACTCACCCCAGTTGAATGGCCTCCTGTACCATGGTGCCGTGGTCAGTTTGCCCATCCTCCCTGCAGTCCTTATTCTCATCCATACAGTCAGCAAGTACCTCGTACCTGTTGGACAAGGTCAAGGGCTGAGGCTCCTCCATCACTATATCCTGGGACCCCATACCTTTCTGACTCGCAGTCACACCCTCCTGCCCCTAACCATTGACTAACTCTAAAGTATTAATTAACCTAAGGAGTGTGACTGCCTCCTGGAACAGAGTGTCCAGGTAACTCTCCCCCTCCCTGATGCATCGCAATATCTGCAGCTCGGACTCCAGCTCAACAACTCTGAGCTGAAGTTCCTCGAGCTGCAGGCACTTACCGCAGATGTGGTTGCTCAGGATCTCGTTGGTCTCCACCAACTCCCACATGCTGCAGTTACGAGACACCACCTGCCCTGCAATCTCTATCTAACCTTATTTTATTTATATAATTAGTGACAGTTTTTATTCAAACAATTATTTTTGGTTTTAATTTTTAGTTTTAGTTAGTTAATTTAGTTGAAGTTTTTAACTCAATAAAGTTATAGTAGTTAATACTCTCCCAGTTTGGTATTTAACCCATTTACCTAACCTAGAGAGTAAAAGAGCTGTAATACTCACCAACCAATCACCAACCTGCTGTCCTGTGATGTCACTCCTTAATTTTTTTGTTGTTGTTTTGAATTTGAAAGTGCCGCCACTCCTCCTCTTGCTGCCGCTCAGGTCTGCTCTGCCCGAGGCCTTCTCTCCCGCTGTATTGGTGCCGCCGCTCCTCCTCTTGCTGCTGCTCAGGTCCACTGCCCGAGGCCTTCTCTCCCGCTGTATTGGTGCCGCCACTCCTCCTCTTGCTGCCGCTCAGGTCTGCTCTGCCCGAGGCCTTCTCTCCCGCTGTATTGGTGCCGCCGCTCCTCCTCTTGCTGCTGCTCAGGTCCACTGCCCGAGGCCTTCTCTCCCGCTGTATTGGTGCCGCCGCTTCTCCTCTTGCTGCCGCTCAGGTCCGCTCTGCCCGAGGCCTTCTCTCCCGCTGTATTGGTGCCGCTGCTCCTCCTCTTGCTGCTGCTCAGGTCCACTCTGCCCGAGGCCTTCTCTCCCGCTGTATTGCTGCCGCCGCTCTTCCTCTTGCTGCCGCTCAGGTCCGCTCAACTTTGGATTACCCCTTCAGCCTTTCAAGTACTTATATTTCCTCTCCCCGCCTCCCATACAAGAGAAGAAATTAAGCCCACATATCTGTTTATTTTCACGGGTCAGGGGTGTTCATAAAGTGTCAGATTTGTTTGTAGCAGTTGCTGGTTTCCTGGTACATATGGTTCAATGCTCTCTGAGCATGGGATTGGGACTGCAGCAGCACTAAAGTAGCCACTAGTTTGTAAACTCAAAGTCCCATGTTTATGTTAAAAGTTGATGCAGATTTCTGTACAGATCCAAAAAGTTAAATCAGAATACCAGTGTGATGCTTCATATACAGTGGCTCTGATATTTACAAGGAGAGTGTGAGCAAGGCCGGGGACGCGGCGGTCCTGCTGAACTTAACGGCAGGACCTCATTAACATTTTTTAAGCTCTGTTTTCCACCCAGCAGCTGGCCAAATGGGCAGACTGGCCAGCAGGCAGGAGGGAACACCAGCGGCAGGAGGCTGCAACCGGGGACACTTGGGGATGGTCCCCTGTGATCAGGAGGGGCGGGGGGTGGAGAGGGCTGCGATCGGGAAGTCGGGGGAAAGAGGCCCGCGGTTGGGAGGGCTGGGGGAAGGTCGGCAATCGAGGCTGGGCGTGGTGGGGCAGGGAGGCTGCCGATCAGGGCTGGGGGAGGCTGAATGCTTCCTTGAGGGGCCAGGTGGCGCACTCCTGCTATATTGACCTCCATATCTCTGTTGCTGGGTTCTTTTGTCATTTCAGTAGTTGCTAGGGTAAACTTCATGGGATGGACTTGTTACAGTTGTATCTGGCTGCACCCTATTATGCTGCCTGACAGAACAGAAAGAAAAATGCGAAAGCTAAGCAACTGAAACGATTGATTAACAGATTTTTCTCTGTCACAATCCCCTATCCTAAATAATTTGCTTATTTCAATAATATTCAATTGTCTAATCTCACACATTGACTTAGCGGCAGGAAATTACATTTCTCACCTAAAAGAACAATATATGACTTTTATACCTTATATGTTTTAATTTAGCTGTTATTCTGGCATTGGCTTGCCATTTGTATCAATTTTTTTGAGGTGGCTAATCTATCTCTATTCGCATCTCACGAGATATTATTGATATGGAAGTCTGTCCGCTGTGTTGTAGAATGAACAGATTTAAATCTCATTATCGATTGAGACAAATGAGATAGTGTAAAACGAAGCCTCCAGCCCTGGTCTTGTTGCACTGGATAGGACAGCATGCGTGAGTGTGACCTTTAGGTGGTACATAATCGTTCAGATGGGCGCCATCAAGTACAAGGGCCTTACAGCTTATTTTTCTCATCAGGTCCAATACAAATAAGTAAGATTATAAATAGATATATTTTTCTCTGTTCTCTAATGTTTGCATAAAATTGGTTTGAGTAGAAAGTAGATTTCCATGAATTTTTTCTAACACCGAACAGAAGAAAATATGTATCCAAGGAGTCAAAGGAAATAGGAAAGTGCAGGCCCTCAGAAAGGACCACTATGGATTATGTGATCAGTCCCGAAGTTCAATGCAAACACAGTAACCATTTTCAGGTCAGAGATAGTCATTCAAAGCACACAACAACAACAACATCAACTTGTATTTATATAGCGCCTTTAATGTAGTAAAACGTCCCAAGATGCTGCACCGGAGTATTTTAAGACAAAAATTTGACACCAAGCCATATCAGGAGAAATTAGGGCAGGTGACCAAAAGCTTGGTCAAAGAGATAGGTTTTAAGGAACGTCTTAAAGGAGGAAAGAGAGGTAGCGAGGTGGAGAAGTTTAGGCAGGGAATTCCAGAGCTTAGGGCCTAGGCAACAGAAGGCATGACCACCAATGGTTGAGCGATTATAATCAGGGATGTTCAAGAGGGCAGAATTAGAGGAGCACAGATATCTCGGGGGGGTTGTGGGGCTGAAGAAGATTACAGAGATAGGAAGGGGCGAGGCCATGGAAAGATTTGAAAACAAGGATGAGAATTTTGAAATCGAGGTGTTGCTTAACTGGGAGCCAATTTGGTCAGCGAGCACAGGGGTGATGGGCAAATGGGACTTGGTGCGAGTTAGGACAAGGGCAGCTGCTTTTTGGATGACCTCACATTTACATAGGGTAGAATATGGGAGGCCAGCCAGGAGTGTGTTGGAATAGCCAAGTCTAGAAGTAACAAAGGCATGGATGAGGTTTGCAGCAGCGGATGAGGTGAGGCAAGGGCGGAGACAGTCGATGTTACGGAGGTGGAAGTAGGCAGTCTTTGTTATGCTGTAGATATGTGGTCGGAAACTCATTTCAGGGTCAAATATGACACCAAGGTTGCGAACAGTGTGGTTCAGCCTCAGACAGCTGTTAGGGAGAGGGATGGAGTCAGCGGCTAGGGAATGGAGTTTGTGGCGGGGACTGAAAATAATGGCTTTGGTATTCCCAACATTTAATTGGAGAAGATGTTTGCTCATCCAGAACTGTATGTCGGACAAGCAGTCTGACAATTTTGACACCGTGGAGTGGATGAGAGAAGAGGTAGTGAGGTAGAGCTGGGTGTCGTCAGCGTACATGTGGAAACTGATGCTGCGTTTTTGGATGATGTCACCAAGGGGTAGCATGTAGATGAGAAATGGGAGGAGGCCAAGGATAGATCCTTGGGGGTCACCAGAGTTAACGATGCGGGAGCGGGAAGAGAAGCCGTTGCAGGTGATTCTCTGGTTACTATTAGATAGATAAGAATGGAACCAGGTGAGTGCAGTCCCACCCAGCTGGACAAAAGTGGAGAGGCGTTGGAGAAGGATGGAGTGGCCAACAGTGTCAAAGGCTGCTGACAAGTCAAGAAGGATGAGGAGGGATTGTTTACCTTTGTCACAGTCACAAAGGATATCATTTGTGGCTTTGACGAGAGCCGTTTCCGTACTGTGGCAAAGGCGGATTCAAACATGGAGCATCTAGTGCTATTGAATGTGGCAAACCATTAAAGACATTGGTCCTGAATTTCCACAATGGTTGTCCAGATCTCCTGTTGTAACTTCGGAGGGAGATTAGCAGAATTCCTGGAGAAATGGTGTAAACAGTCATTTTCAGCCATTGATGTTACATATACATTTAAGATTATCAACAGTCCTGGATCCCAAGCGGTCTTGTGTAAAAATAACTTTTAACACCTGATTTATGACCATTGGCCTTAATACACACTAGGAGATGATTAATATGCTTACATTAATCCAGCAGTACGATTGAAACTCAAGATAAACTTTGAGCAGTTTCAACACAGTACGTTATATTTTCCAATTATCACTGATGGTACTGAACGAGCAGGAAATTGAGTGGAGAGCCCACTCCTTGGGTTTCTGCTCATACTCTGCCATGAAAATACCCAAGCGTCACCTTGGCTCAATGATAGCATTCACCTGAATTTGATGGTCATGGTGACAGGACCCCTTCCCAGACCTGAACACACAATCTAGGCTGTCACTTCAATAGGGTATTGAGGGAGTGCTGCAGTGTTTGGAATTATCAATCATATGGCCAGTATGCATCACTTAGACATGACATTCAAATGCCAGATATCTCATCTCATTTCTCCAAGAGGTAGCTTAACTACAGCCTAATCTTCAGACCCCGAGGCCAGGGGTATTATCATTACATCTGAGCTCAACAGCTTCATATTTTAACCACCAGTAAAACACATGCTTCAATCAATGACGCTGGCTAAGTATATGAATGAAAGCTTGTTGCTGCATTGCTTTCCTCCAGCATTAAGTGCTGATTATTAATTCCAGTGGGGAAATCATGGCAGGTTGTAACATTGGATACTAGTCATATTTAGTTTTGTTACAGGGAAACGATTGGGTAAACTCCAGATTGCACAAAGCAATTAGAGCTTTTTTTCCAACTGAAATCCAAATGTTTTTCTGTTGCCAGTTCAGTTCTTTGAAACTTATTATTATTTCTTTAATTAGAAATTTGTCAATGCAAGAAAACGTATTCTGCTTTGTGCTGATTTTACAGCCAAGTATAGAATACACTAAAACATTTTTTTTGACTTTTCTTAGTCACACCAACAAAACCAATTAAAACTGAGCAATCAGAACATACTTGTACTACAGTTGAATTGTTCTTCCTAAAGTTACCTTCACTTGCCTTATTTTCAATAAATGGGTTCATTGTTAGGGTTTGCCACTAAGGGCTGGATTTTGTGGGGGTCAGTGGGCATGATTGGTGGCGGGTCGGGAGGGAAAGTTTTTTTCCTCAGCGGGTCAGGTCCCTGCTGTGAACCCGCCACCACGCACCTTTCCCCGATGTCGGGTCTGTCAGTGCTGAACAGACCCAACACGCAGCGGCAGGTTCACAGCAGTGGCCCCAATTCAGGTAATTAGTGGCTTGTTTAGAGCAACTTGAAAATGAATTTCAGCTCATCTTCTGCATTTGACAGCTCGCCACGGGGTCCACCCTAGTTGTGGACCACGTCTGTCAAGCTGAGGTGGGAGTTCAGTGGCCGTTGAATCAGTTATTGAGTTGACAGCTTGAAATATAAAGTTAAAGTTCGCATCATACAGAGATATCTTCCCTCAGCCATAAGCTCTCTCACTGCATTTCCACAACACATTCACCATGCTGCAAGTCTTTGCACATGTCTCCATCCAGTCTGACTTCATTATCTCTCTCACCATTGACAGATCGCTTCTGTCCTCTCTACTTCACCGACCATCTATTCCATCAGCGTGGATGCCCTTTATACTCTGTTACCTTGGTCCTCAGAATCCCACCACGATCAGCCCCAACACCAGCAGCACCAGGCACACCAGCACCAACCTTCTCCGCACTGATGATGCACAGGACAGAGGGCATCAGCACCCGACCATATTGCTGCCCTGAAAGCCAGGGATGGCCTCACCATAGCCAGATTTACTTCACTTGACCCTGTACACCCTGGCTGCCACATGATGCACCAGGTTGGCACCACACCAACACCATAAAGCATCCCTACAATGCCCAAGCCATTCCTTTCACACTCATCACTATTCACTGCAACTCACTAAGCCACTTCCAAAGGTGCACACAAATCTGTCCAAGAATGCAAAGTGTTGAAAATAAAGGTTTCAATGTTTGACACCACATTAACAGAAACTTTACATGAACATTGAACACCCAAGTGCCTACCCTTGTGTGTTGTTAGTTGGTATGATTGCACTAGGATGAGGGTGAGTGTGAGGGGTGGTTAGTGAGATGGGGATGTGATAATGTAGATAGAGAGGGATGGGTGGAGGTGCAAGGTAAGTTGGTGCAAGTAAGGATGTGCAGGAGTATGGTAGGGAAGGCAGAGTGATGGGGATGTGATGAGAGGCACAGCAGGATGAAGTTGAGTGTAGCTTTGTACTAACGTTTTGTGATCTACAGAGATCATTGAAACGTTTGCAGCACTCCAGCCAGGTCCACCTGACCACATCCCTGCTTGTGTCCTCCTGAGCAATGTGCAGCCAGGCTGTGTTGATCTCCTGGGGAGGTCTCTTCAGCCCATGGGAAGGGAAGAGGACCTCTCTGTGTGCTGTGACTCCCTCCATAAGCATATGGTGGGAGTCATGGTAGAGCCTGGGTGCAGCTGTGCACCTCTGTGCAGTGATTGTTAGTGTTTGCAGCACCTCAATGCTGTAGAACGCTGACCGCACAAATGTCAAAATCAATTTGTGCATGGTCCCTTTAAGGAAACTGGCTGATGATGCATCATCAAATGACATCACCAGACCCGCTTCCTCTAATTGGCTGGCAAACACGCTGGGCGGGCTTAACAAGCCCAATCAGGGGAAATTCATTTCAGAGGCCGAGATGGAGACAGCAGTGGGGTGGGGACCCGCCACCGACGTTGCCTGCCACGTTCCCGCCGAGGTCCATAAAATCACGGCCTATGTTTCAATTGAGGACCATTCCCATATACTTCTCAAGCAACTATGTCTTTTTTTTTCACTTGCACATATTTTAACATCTTTTTCTTGTCCTGTCCCTGCCTCTCACCCTCTTGTATCTGAATCTTAGCCCCTACAACATCTCAAAGTTGGTGGACTATGAATTGAGACCAAGAGGCACCAGGAGCAGCAGGTCTTGTGAGAGGGAGGTAGGCTACAAGTGGCCAGTGAACAGCTACAAGATTATATCATGGTTGTGGTCTCTAGAACATTGAGGAGCCGCAGCCCTTGCTCTTGTCCAACAGTTTCGAGGCTCTTACTCCCTGTGAGGACAGGAACAGGAACTGCAGGGAGGATGAGCAACCTGGCCACAGCACCGTGGAACGAGGGGCCATTCAAGTGGGGGGAGTAAAAAGAAATGTTGTAGGGTAGGGGATAGTATTATTAGGGGGATAGATAGTGTTCTTTGCAGCCGAGAGCGAGAGTCCCGAAGGCTGTGTTGCCTGCCCAGTGCCAGGGTTAAGGACATCTCCTCTGGGCTGGAGAGAAACTTGGAGTGGGAGGGGGAGGATCCAGTTGCCATGGTCCATATTGGTACCAACGACATACATAGGACAAGGAAAGAAGTTCTGCTGAGGGAGTATGAGCAGCTAGGGGCCAAATTAAAAAGCAGAACCACAAGGATAATAATCTCTGAATTACTACCAGAGCCACGAGCAAATTTGGCTAGGGTAAATAAAATCAGAGAGTTAAATGCATGGCTCAAAGACTGGTGTGGGAGAAATGGGTTTTGCTTCTTGGGACACTGGCACCAGTACTGGGATGGGAGAGAGCTGTTCCATTGGGACGGACTTCACTTGACCAGTGCTGGGACTAGAATCCTGGCAAATCGAATAACTAGGGCTGTAGAGAGGGCTTTAAACTAATTAGTGGGGGGGAGGTTTCAAAAGAGCGAAAAATAAAAATGTCAGCGGAGAAGGCAATAGAGCAAGGTAGCAGTGGGGGAATTAAAAACTTGAGTGTGTCAGGAAAGGACAGAATGTATAAAGATAAAGGTAGAGTAGTAAAGGGGGTAAAAGCAGGAATAAATTGTCAAAAAACATATTTAAAAGTTGTTTATCTGAATGCACGCAGCATTCGTAACAAAATAGACGAGTTGACGGTACAAATAACTACACATGAGTATGATCTGGTGGCCATTACAGAAACATGGCTGCAAGGTGACCATGACTGGGAACTAAACATCCAGGGGTATTTGACAATTAGGAAGGACAGACAGGAAGGAAAGGGAGGTGGGGTGGCTATGTTAATAAAGGATGGAATCACTGCAATAGTGAGAAATGATATTGGATCAAAGGATCAGGATAGTGAAACAGTTTGGGTGGAGGTAAGGAATAATAAGGGGAAAAAGTCACTCGTGGGCTTAGTCTATAGGCCTCCTAACAGTTGCAACTCTGTTGGTCGGAGTATAAATCAGGAAATAGTTGGGGCTTGTAATAAGGGAACAGCTATAATCATGGGGAATTTTAACTTTCATATTGACTGGACAAATCAAATTGGGCAGGGCAGCCTTGAGGAAGAGTTCATAGAGTGCATCAGGGACGGGTTCCTGGAGCAGTATGTAACTGAACCAACCAGGGGACAGGCAATCTTAGATCTGGTCCTGTGTAATGAGACAGGATTAATAAAAGATGTCCTAGTAAAGGATCCCCTTGGAATGAGTGACCATAACATGGTTGAATTCCAAATTCAGTTGGAGGGTGAGAGAGTTGGATCTCAAACCAGCGTACTAAGCTTAAATAAAGGAGACTATGAAGGTATGAGAGCAGAGTTGACTAAAGTGGACTGGGAAAATAGATTAAAGTGTAAGACAGTACATGAGCAGTGGTGTACATTCAAGGAGATATTTCACAACTTTGAAGAAAAATATATTCCAGTGAGGAAAAAGGGGCATAAAAGAAAAGACAGCCATCCGTGGCTAAGTAAAGTAATAAAGGATAGTATCCAACCAAAAACAAGGGCATATAAAGTAGCCAAATCTAGTGGGAGGATAGAAGATTGGGAAGCATTTAAAAGCCAGCAAAGAATAACTAAAAGATTAATTAAGAAAGGGAAGATAGATTATGAAAGTAAACTAGCAAAAAAAATAAAAACAGATAGCAAGAGTTTCTACAGTTATATAAAAAGAAAAAGGGTGGCTAAAGTTGGTCCCTTAGAGGACGAGACCGGGAAATTAGTGATGGGGAACATGGAGATGGCAAAAATGCTGAACAAATATTTTGTATCAGTCTTTACAGTAGAGGACACTAAAAATATCCCAACACTGGACAAACAGGGGGCTATAGGGGGGAGGAGCTAAACACGATTAAAATCACTAAGGAGGTGGTACTCGGTAAGATAATGGGACTAAAGGCGGATATATCCCCTGGACCTGATGGCTTACATCCTAGGGTCTTGAGAGAGGTAGCGGTAGGGATTGTGGATGCATTGGTGGTAATTTTCCAAAACTCCCTGGATTCAGGAAAGGTCCCAGCAGATTGGAAAACTGCTAATGTAACACCCTTATTTAAAAAGGGAGGCAGACAAAAGGCTGGAAACTATAGACCAGTTAGCCTAACATCTGTGGTTGGTAAAATGTTGGAGTCCATTATTAAGGAAGCAGTAACAGGACATTTGGATAAGCATAATTTAATCGGACAGAGTCAGCATGGTTTTACGAAGGGGAAGTCATGTTTGACAAATTTGCTCGAATTCTTTGAGGACGTAACAAACAGGGTGGATAAAGGGGAACCAGTGGATGTGGTGTATTTGGACTTCCAAAAGGCATTTGACAAGGTGCCACACAAAAGATTACTGCACAAGATAAAAAATCACGGGATTGGGGGCAATATACTGGCATGGGTGGAAGATTGGCTATCTAACAGAAAACAGAGAGTTGGGATAAATGGTTCATTCTCGGGTTGGCAATCAGTAACTAGTGGTGTTCCGCAGGGGTCAGTGCTGGGACCCCAACTCTTTACAATCTATATTAACGATTTGGAGGAAGGGACCGAGTGCAACGTATCCAAGTTTGCCGACGATACAAAAATGGGAGGGAAAGCAGTGAGTGAGGAGGACATAAAAAACCTGCAAAAGGACATAGACAGGCTAAGTGAGTGGGCAAAAATTTGGCAGATAGAATATAATGTTGGAAAGTGTGAGGTTATGCACTTTGGCAGAAAAAATCAAAGAGCAAGTTATTATCTAAATGGAGAGAAACTGCAAAGTGCTACAGTACAAAGGGATCTGGGGGTCCTGGTGCATGAAACACAGAAGGTTAGTATGCAGGTACAGCAGGTGATCAGGAAGGCCAATGGAATCTTGGCTTTTATTGCAAGGGGGATGGAGTATAAAAGCAGGGAAATCATGCTGCAGTTATACAGGGTACTGGTGAGGCCACACCTGGAATACTGCGTACAGTTTTGGTTTCCATATTTAAGAAAAGATATACTTGCTCTTGAGGCAGTTCAGAGAAGGTTCACTCGGTTGATTCCGGAGATGAGGGGGTTGACTTATGAGGAAAGGTTGAGTAGGTTGTGAGGGGGCTTGATCGGGTGGATGCGGTGAGGATGTTTCCACTGATGGGTGAGACTAGAACTAGGAGGCATAATCTTAGAATAAGGGGCTGCTCTTTCAAAACTGAGATGAGGCAAAACTTCTTCACTCAGAGGGTAGTAAATCTATGGAATTTGCTACCTCAGAAAGTTGTGGAAGCTGCGACATTAAATAAATTTAAAACGGAGACAGACAGTTTCCTAGCTGATAATGGAATAAGGGGTTACGGGGAGAGGGCAGGGAAGTGGACGTGAGTCTAAGTTTGGATCAGCCATGATCCTATTGAATGGCGGAGCAGGCCCGAGGGGCCGTATGGCCTACTCCTGCTCCTACTTCTTATGTTCTTATGAGATATTACCAATGGCATCAGACAGATTGCAACCAAAGGATCCCAAACTCTGCTTTGCTTAGAGAAAATTAGGTCCTCAGGAATGATAACAGGACAGCAAGCGCACTTGAGGGTTCAAAATTATTTTGCCAGTGACAATGATCAATAGGGAAGAAAAGAAAAATGAACAAACTTGCATTTATACAGTGACTTTCATGACCTCAGGATGTTCCAAAACAATTCACAGCCAATGAAATACTTTTTGAAGTGCAGTCACTGTTGTAATGTAGTCAAACATGCCGCCAATTTTCACACAGCAAGGTTCCAAAAACAGCAATGAGATAAAATGACCTTTTTTTGTGATGTTGGTAGAGGGATAACTATTGGCCAGGACTCTATGAGAATTCTCTTGCTCTTCTTCAAGTAGTGCCATGGAAGCTTTTAACATAAACCTGCGAGGGCAGACTAGGCATCGGTTGATGGTCTCCTTTGAGAGGTGGCACCTCTGACAGTGCAGCACTCCCTCAGTACTGCACCAAAATATCGAGCTGGATTGTACTGGGGCTTGAACCCACAACCATTTTTGACTCAGACAAGAGTGCTATTACTGATTCAAGTTTAACAACTCAACACATGGCTAAAGCAGTGCTGTCAGAAAGACAGATTCTATTTTATGGGGCAGTGGCATCAGTTCTGTGGAAAGTGGGAGTTATTCTGCAAGAGTGGACTACATCTGAACAGGAAGGAGCTAATGCATTGACAAAATGGATAAATAGGGAAGTGAAGAGTCATCTAAACTAGGAAGGAAGAACGACAGGGACAATAAAATAAATCAAAGAGCAAGATGGGAAGGAAGAAAGATAAAGATAGAAATAAGAGGAGCTTAGCTTGCAGAATGAATAATGGAAGTGGAAGGAGAAAATCAAATTGACCAGTTATAAGCAGGAAAAAGACTGAAGTAAAAGAATAAGGTATTAACTTGGATTAAAAAAAATCAAGGGAAAATATTACCTGTGAACAATAAAGAAAGTGCCTGTATTACACTGCTCAGCATGGGGTTATTAAAGGCCATTGTAGTGCTATCAGAAGCATGGCTGCAAGTTGGGCAGGAGTGGAAAATTAAAAAAACGAATCAGATTTTAATAAATGTAAGAAGTCACACAACACCAGGTTATAGTCCAACAGTTTTATTTGAAATCACAAGCTTTCGGAGCACTGCTCCTTCGTCAGGTGAAGTGGAGAGATGCATAAAGACACAGCTTATATAGTCAGAGAATAATGTCAGATGTTTACAGGTAATCTTTCTAACTGCCATTTATCACACCTCGGCAGAGAGATAATCACAGCAATCAAAGGTGTGAATGGTTTTCAAACAGGAAAGTCAGGAAAACATTACATCAAAGAAAAATGAGGTGGGGTCACAAGGGGTCAAATGTTGCAGATACTGGGGTCTGTATGAAAAACAAAAAACAGACAAAAAAACATTTTTTTTGCTGGAAATCACAGCACGTCCGGCCGCATCTGTGTAGAGAGAACAAGCCAACAATGACTCGAGTCTGGTGGGGTTACATGTAGCGTGACATGAACCCAAGATCCCGGTTGAGGCCGTCCTCATAAGTGCGGAACTTGGCTATCAGTTTCTGCTCTACGATTTTGCGTTGTCATGTGTCTCGAAGGCCGCCTTAGAGAATGCTTACCCGAAGATCAGAGGCTGAATGTCCTTGACTGCTGAAGTGTTCCCCGACTGAGAGGGAACACTCCTGCCTGGTGATTGTTGCGCGGTGTCCGTTCATCCGTTGTCGCAGTGTCTGCATGGTCTCGCCGATGTACCATGCTCCGGGGCATCCTTTCCTGCAACGTATGAGGTAGACAATGTTGGCTGAGTCACATGAGTATGTACCATGTACCTGGTGGGTGGTGTCCTCACTTGTGACGATGGTATCTGTGTTGATGATCTGGCATGTCTTGCAGAGGTTGCCGTGGCAGGGTTGTGTGGTGTCGTGGTCGCTGTTCTCCTGAAAGCTGGGTAATTTACTGCGACAATGGATGAACGGACACCGCGCAACAATCACCAGGCAGGAGTGTTCCCTCCCAGTCGGGGAACACTTCAGCAGTCAAGGACATTCAGCCCCCGATCTTCGGGTAAGCATTCTCCAAGGTGGCCTTCGAGACACACGACAATGCAAAATCGTAGAGCAGAAACTGATAGCCAAGTTCCGCACTCATGAGGACGGCCTCAACCGGGATCTTGGGTTCATGTCACGCTACATGTAAACCCACCAGACTCGAGTCATCGTTGGCTTGTTCTCTCTACACAGATGCGGCCGGACCTGCTGTGATTTCCAGCAAAAAAAATGTTTTTTGTCTGTTTTTTGTTTTTCATACAGACCCCAGCATCTGCAACATTTGACCCCTTGCGACCCCACCTCATTGTTCTTTGATGTAATGTTTTCCTGACTTTCCTGTTTGGACACCATTCACACCTTTGATTGCTGTGATTATCTCTCTGCCGAGGTGTGATAAATGGCAGTTAGAAAGATTACCTGTAATCATCTGGCATTATTCTCTGACTATATAAGCTGTGTCTTTATTCATCTCTCCACTTCACCTGACGAAGGAACAGCACTCTGAAAGCTTGTGATTTCAAATAAAACTGTTGGACTATAACCTGGTGTTGTGTGACTTCTTACATTTGTCCACCCCAGTCCAACACTGGCATCTCCACACCACAGATTTTAATAGTTTTAGGAGGGGCAGAATAACTAAGAAAGGAGGAGGAGTGGACAGAGAGCAGGAGATACTTTTTACACAGCAATTTGTCAGGCTGTGGAATGCACTACCAGAGTTAATGATTGAAGCAAAGACCATCTCAACATTTAAGAATAGTTTAGCTAGGTGGTTGATGGAAAGGCGGATGAAATATCCTCCCCCACCAAGGCCCACAGGCAATCCCATGGAAGGCTGGGACCTGGTGTATCAAGGATCCAGCCTAAGTCCTGGCCCTTCCAGCACACTCCAACTGAAGTTACAGAAGAAGTGCAACGGAAAGGCTTTTGGATTGTTGGCCCCAAAGGGTCCCGGTAACCATGATGAATGTAGAATTTAGTTGGTCCTGATGTTGGTTGGCATTGACTTATTTAAAAAGCAGAAGGTGGGGCCCACTCAGGCTTGGGGACAGTTCTTGCATGTTGCTGAAGTCTCTTACCTCATGAAGCAGGCAGTCCAAATACATCTGTCTCTCTCAGCCTGTTGGGGGTAATTTTAACCTCCCAAGAACGGGTGCTTTTGGGTTGGGTGAGAAGATAAAATTTGAAAAATTTCAAACATGCCCCTAACCTGTCTGGAACCTGCCCACTTTCGGTTTTAATGGAAATGTGATGGGGGGCGGGCAACTGATCTGCTCTCAGTAAAAGCTTTTAAGGAGGCTCCGGTCCTCCATTTTTACAGAGGTTTTATTTTTAACCCATTTTGGCTGGGTTTCTTGAGATGAAGTCCCAGGTAAAAGGAGGTGAGAAGAGCCAGATCCATAAAGTTAGTGCATTTACAGCATTGCTTGTGGGCTAGGAGGAGCAGGAGTGTTTCCCCCTCCCCCCAGCCCTACAAGCTTACCTGCTTCCAGCTCCACGATTGCCATCTGCCCCCCATCAACCTCTCCTCACCTCAACACTCTCCCGCTCCCCCCACCCTTACGATCTGCCCCCCAACCATGATCTCTTCCCCACCACCCCCCCCCACCCCGTGATCTCTACCCTTAGCCGACTGCCATCTCTCCCTTCTTCTCTACCTGTCCTGTACTCACTGTTCCTCGGCTGTGGCCTGGTGCCGCTGGCTTTCCCACCCGACAGGCAGCAAGCCTGTCAATCAGGCTGGCTGTTGGTGGGAAACCTGCAGAAATGTTAAAAAACATTGGAAGGAATTTGAACCTAAAAAAAACAGGTGGATTGGGGTTAGTGCGAAGTTAAATTGTTAAAAATCGGAATCCCGACCTGAACCCAGCTCCAAGCCGCCCACTTCTGGTTTTAACGGAGGAGGGACAGAGAGCAGGCAGCCAATCCGCTGCCAGGAGGCGGGTCACCTATTTAAATATTATAATCAGGCTGGAAGACTCTGCTTTAACCTCCATTTTGAATTTAACTTTAGCTGGTCGGGTTTTGCACGCCTCGTGAGACCTGCCAGCTAATAGGTGCCTTTACACTTACCTCCTGGATCTAGGGTCCCTGCCTAACCCACGTCCCGCAATGGGAAACCTCTCCACAAGGCCTTCGATCCCCTCACATGAGGCTGCCCCCTCCCACGCCTTCGATTTCACCCCCGCTCCCCCCCCCCCCCCGCAACCAGCTCAGACTTTCGACCACCCCACGAGGCCTCACCCCCCACCCCATTGCTCCTCCGGTCTCCCCCGTGCTGCTCCCAGAACTCCATGTTTCCTGCCGTCTACTGGTCCTCCACACTGTACGGGTGGGAAATGGGAAAATCCCAGCCTTAATTATTGCCAAACAATCTCTCTGGCACTGAAAATTAATGTTTACAAGTGTGGAGTTTCATTCCTTCAGATTTTAATTATTGTTGGAGATTTGAAAAATTAAAAATAATTATTTTTTTAAACATTTTTTCTGTATCTTTTATCTCTCTCTTAATCCCATCTTTCTTTCCCTCTCTTTATTTCGCTTTCTGTACATGATTTGGCATTGAATTCAATATTCTAACTTGCACTTCCTGGTTCAGACTCTGTGCGCCTCATTAAGGATTCTTCAATTTGATTGGTTAAGGAGACACACCATTGCTTGCCCTGTTCACACAGGTCCCAGATTCCCTGTAGAGGGCGCCGCGTTGTTTTGGATCTCTAATCACTGCAAGTTCCAGTGCAAAAGTCCATAGAAAGTCTGTAGGCAACTGTAAGTGTAATGAATGGCTGGTGCGTTCATTCACCGCTGACTGCAAAATCTGGGCCAATATGTAACAAAATGGCAGAACTATGGGTTAGCACATGTGGAGTGCTGCATATGAAACTGAGATACTTCATCAAAGTATGCAGTTTACCAAACATAAACTGAACTAAGGCCTGATGAGATGGACCTGAGAATGTACAATGTTTACGTCGTGCACAGCAGTAAGTTTTAAATTTGTGTCCTGGTCTATTCTCAAGGTGCCTTTACACTGTATGGTTAGTGCTCCTTTGACTATCGAGTTGTCTGTAACTACATTTTGTTACAAGCTGATTAAGGTTTTCCTATTTTGTGCAAACTAAATACCTTTTGTTTATGTGTTTGCAGGGGCAGATGTTATCAACTTTGATGGCTACAGTCTATTGTCCTATAGGTTTAAAAATAAGAAAATGAAAACCTTAAAGGATATTATTTCACTGAAGTTTAAAACGTCTGAGAATGAAGGTGTTATATTCCATGGAGAAGGACAGCAAGGAGATTATGTAACGCTTGAAATCAAGAAAGCAAAGCTGGTTCTTCGTGTGAACCTAGGTAATTTACATTTCATCTGAATTTTCTCGCAATAGTTGATAGCACTGTAATATTTGCTTTAGTCTCTGTAATAGAAAACATTAGATAGCAAACGTTGATATTACATTATGTATAAATCACATCAAGCAATAGGTTTAATAAAATTACCTCATAAAGACCTTATAACTAGAGGAGAACCTTGAGGATGAACATCTTGCCTGAAAGTGAAGTACAACCATATTTGCTGGAGATTGAGGGGCCACTTTAGGCAACCCAAAGTTTTTAATTGTCACAAATTGTTCATTCATTTCTATCAGTAAACTAAATAATCAGATACATGTATGTAGAGTAAAAAAAAAAGGTGATTGTTAAGAGGTGAGGATGTCAGCTTGAAATGAGGGTGAGTTTGAAAGGTCTGCTCATGAATGATGTTACAATGGTGCCACTCTCAAACCTCTGGATGAAAGAGTTTGAGTCACAAGTCACTTTTCCCTCGATGTTATAGTTTAGCTGTTGTAATCCTCACAAACCTGGATAATTCAATGTTCTGTGACAGCCCCTAATTTTAGAGGGAGTGCAACGAAAGTTCACCAGACTGGTTCCTGGGATGGGGGGATTGTCCTATGAGGAGAGATTGAGTAGACTAGGCTTATATTCTCTGGAGTTTAGAAGAATGAGAGGTGATCTCATTGAAACATACAAAATTCTTACAGGGCTTGACAGGTTAGATGCAGGGAGGATGTTTCACCTGACTGGGGAGTCAAGAACCAGGGGTCATGGTCTCAGAATAAGGGGTCGGCCATTTAGGACTGAGATGAGGAGAAATTTCTTCACTCAGGGTGGTGAATCTTTGGAATTCTCTACCCCAGAGGGCTGCGGAGGCTCAGTCGTTGAGTATATTCAAGACAGAGATCGATAGATTTTTGAATATTAAGGGAATCAAGGGATATGGGGATAGTGCAGGAAAGTGGAGATGTGGTAGAAGATCAGCCATGATCTTACTGAATAGCGGAGCAGGCTCGAAGGGCCAAATGGCCTACTCCTGCTCCTATTTCTTATGTTCTTATGTATTCCAGCTGTAAAACTCCAGAATTGTGGGTGGAAACACAGCATAGCGATTGGCAGTGAGCTACAAAGCAGTGAATCAACTGAGCACCTCTGATGATGTTGTAAACTCTTGACAGTTTGTCTTCAAAGATTTATGAATAGCAGCAATAGTGGAAGACTGAGTTATTGTTCTGAACACATTCACAGTCATTTTTTGTTATTCGCATTATGCAGCCCATATTTTGAATGTTGAGTATCTTACTTTAAAATGGAATACAGTAGAAACAGTGTGAAGTAGCAAAAGGGTAATAAAGCTGTAATTACATTGAATCTGAAGGTAAGCTTGTAACTAATATTCATACAGCTGATGATTTGTTGGAGTGTCTTGTTGGTTTTATCAAACAATATCACCCAAGGCCTGAATCTCTTGTAGTGGCCAGCTCAGTGGTGAGAACACAAATGGTAATAACAGTTCGCAGCCAGTCCGGCACAATTATTCCGCATGGATATCAGATGAAAGGGAGGAATTCTCACTTCTGAATCTAATAGATGTTGCAATACCATCTATTAAAGGGCACAGAGGGATATTTAAATGCTATGGGTAGTAGGTGCAGCAAATAATGGGGGTTAAAAAGACAGTCAGTGAGTACAGACACAATTCATATCTTGTTATCATGCTGTATTGCTTGTTCCTCTAGGTGCTGTAAAGTAATTTACATAGTAAGGGAAAATGGGCAATAAACATACTTCATGAACAGTGTTGAAGTACCTAAGGATGACAACAGAAAATGCTGGAAACACTCAGCAGGTCAGGCAGCATCAAGGAGAGAGAATCAGAGTTAACGTTTCAGGTCGATGACCCTTCATCAGAACTGGAAAAGGCTAGAGAAGTAACAGATTTTTAAGCAATTGTGGGGCAGGGACAGGGAGGTGGGGAGGAAAGAACAAAGGGAAAGTCTGTGATAGGATGGAAGGCAGGAGAGATTAAAAGACAAAAGGGATGATGATACAAAACAAAAGGAGATGGTAATGGGACAAGTTAAGAAACAAAAGATGACTCTAGATGAGGTGCGAATGGCGATGGCAGAATCATCAACAGCTGCAATGTGAGAGAAAAAAATGGAAAAAAAATATAGGGGTCGAGGTTATAATCTGAAATTGTTGAACACGATGTTGAATCCAGAAGGCTGTAAAGTGCCTAATCGAAAGATGAGGTGCTGTTCCTCGAGCTTACATTGAGCTTCGTTGGAACAGTGTAAGAGGCCAGGGATGGAGAGATCGGAGTGGGAGTGGAGCGGAGAATTAAAGTGACAGGCGACCGGAAGCTCGGGGTCACACTTACAGACTGAACGGAGATGTTCCGCAAAGCGGTCACCCAATCTGCGTTTGGTCTCCCCAAAGTAGAGGAGACCGCATCATGAGCAGTGAATACAGCTAAGGATGACATTGAAGGAGACCCAAGAGTCTTGGAAGACTTGATGACCAACATGTCCAACTAAGCAAATCAGCAATCAGAAAGCTAACAGAATATTGAAATTTATAGCCACAACAACGTTTAAATTTTGATGGGAGGCATCCGAGAGCTGATCTTATAGAAGTACATATCCACTCCGCCACCAAACAATAGTGTCCTCCATATCATTCAGGTATGATAACATTAAAATTGACAGCATAATTATTGTGACATCATTACTGGAAGTTTATAATTAAATAATTTGCTGTTGGTTTATGGAAATCTTTTGAGCTTGTATGTATTAGGAAATTATGGGCTTTTGGGTGCAAGGGTCAAGGATGTCTCAGAGCGGCTGCAGAACATCTTGGAAGGGGAGGGTGAACAGCCAGTTGTCGTGGTGCATATAGGCACCAACGATATAGGTAAAAAGCGGGATGAGGTCCTAAAAGCAGAATATAGGGAGTTAGGAGGTAAATTTAAAAAATAGGACCTCAAAGGCAGTAATCTCAGGATTGCTACCAGTGCCACATGCTAGTCAGAGTAGAAATAGAAGGATATTTCAGATGAATACGTGGCTAGAGGAATGGTGCAACGGGGAGGGATTCAAGTTCCTGGGACATTGGAACCAGTTCTGGGGGAGGTGGGACCAGTGCAAACCAGACGGTTTGCACCTGGGCAGGGCTGGAACCGATGTCCTAGGGGGAGTGTTTGCTAGTGCTCTGGGGGAGGGTTTAAATTAAAATGGCAGGGGGTTGGGAACCTGAGCAGGGAGGCAGAGGAAAGGGAAACAAGGATAAAAGCAGAAGATAGGAAGGAGAAAAACAAAGGTGGCAGTCAGAGAAATCAACAGTTTAAATCAAACGTGGCCACAGTAAATAATAATTCTAACAGGTCTAAGAGCGTTAAAAAAAAAGCCGGAAGGCTTTGTGTCTTAATGCGAGAAGCATTCGTAATAAGGTGGATGAATTGGCTGCGCAAATAGAAGTAAACGAATATGATTTGGTTGGGATTACGGAAACATGGCTCAAGGATGGCCAAGGCTGGGAACTCAACATCTAGGGGTATTCGATATTCAGGAAAGATAGGCAAAAAGGAAAGGGAAGTGGGGTAGCATTACTGGTTAAAGAAGGGATTAACACAATTGTAAGGAAGGATATTAGCTCTGATGATGTGGAATCTGTATAGGTAGAATTGAGAAATACTAAGGGGCAGAAAACGTTAGTGGGAGTGGTATACAGACCTCCAAACAGTAAGGCGGAGGTTGGGGATGGCATTAAAAGGGAAATTAAAGAAGCATGCAATAAGGGCACAGCAGTCATCATGGGTGACTTTAATCTACATATAGATTGGGCTAACCAAATTAGTAACAATACTGTTGAGGAGGAATTCCTGGAGTGTTTGCGGGATGGTTTCCTAGACCAATATGTCGAGGAACCAACCAGAGATCAGGCCATCTTAGACTGGGTATTATGTAACGAGAAAGGATTAATTAGCAGTCTTGTTGTACGAGGCCCCTTGGGTCGGAGCAATCATAATATGATCGAATTCTTCATTAAGATGGAGAATGAAGTAGTTGACTCAGAGACTAGGGTCCTAAATTTTAAATAAAGGAAACTACGATGGTCTGAGGCGCGAGTTGGGTAGGATTGATTGGGGAATGTCACTCAAAGGGTTGATGGTGGCTAGGCAATGGCAAACATTCAAAGACCAAATGGATGAACTACAGAATTTGTTCATCCCAGTTTGGCATAAAAATAAAACAAAAAAGGTGACTCAATCGTGGCTAACAAGGGAAATTAGGGATAGCATAAGATCCAAGGAGAGGACATATAAATTGGCCAGAAAAAGCAATAATCCTGAGGATTGGGAACAGTTTAGGATTCAACAAAGGCGGACAAAGGGATTAATTAAGAAGGGTAAAATAGAATATGAGAATAAGCTTGCAGGGAACATAAAAACTGACTGTAAAAGCTTTTATAGATATGTGAAGAGAAAAAGATTGGTGAAGTCAAGCGTAGGTCACTTGCAGTCAGAAACAGGGGAATTTATAATGGTGAACAAAGAAATGGCGGACCAACGAAATACATTTTTTGGTTCTGTCTTCACAAAGGAGGACACAAATAACCTCCCAGAGATGCCGGGGAACATAGGGTCTGATGAAAGGGTGGAACTGAAAGAAATCAGTATTTGTAGGGAAATGGTGTTAGGACAATTGATGGGACTGAAGGCCGATAAATCCCCTTGGCCTGATAATCTACATCCTAGGGTATTAAGGAAGTGGCCCTAGAAATAGTAGATGCATTGCTGGTCATCTTCCAGAACACGATAGACTCTGGAACAATACCCATGGATTGGAGGGTAGCTAATGTTACCCCACTATTCAAAAAAGGTGGTGGAGAAAAAGCAGGGAATTATAGACCGGTAAGCCTGACATCAGTAGTGGGGAAAATGCTAGAGTCCATTATAAAAGATGTAAAATCAGAGCACTTGGAAAGCAGTGACAGGATCGGACAAAGTCAACATGGATTTACAAAAGGTAAATCGTGCTTGACTAATCTACTGGAATTTTTTGCGCATGTAACTGGTAAAATAGATAAGGGAGAACCAGTGGATGTGGTGTATTTGGACTTTCAGAAGGCTTTCGATAAGGTCCCACATAAGAGATTAGCGTGCAAAATTAAGGCACATGGTATTGGGGGCAAGGTATTGACTTGGATAGAGAACTGGTTGGCGGATAGAAAGCAAAGAGTTGGAATAGACGGGTCGTTTTCCGAGTGGCAGGCAGTGACTAGTGGGGTACCGCAAGGATCGGTCCTAGGACCCCAGCTGTTCACAATATATATTAATGATCTGGACGAGGGAATTGGATGTAATATCTCCAAATTTGCAGACGACACAAAGCTGGGTGGGAGGGTATGCTGTGAGGAGGATGTTGTGAAACTCCAGTACGATTTGGACAGGTTGGGTGATTGGGCAGAAACATGGCAAATGCACTATAATGTGGATAAATGTGAGGTTATCCACTTTGGTGGCAAAAACAGGAAGGCAGATTATTATTTGAATGGCAATAGATTGGGAGCAGGGGAAGTGCAAAGAGACCTGGGTGTTCTTGTGCACCAGTCGCTGAAGGTAAGCATGCAGGTGCAGCAGGCGGTTAAGAAGGCAAATGGTATGTTGGCCTTTGTAGCAAGAGGGTTCGAGTACAGGAACAAGGATGTCTTGCTGCAATTGTAAAGGGCCTTGATGAGACCGCACCTTGAGTATTGTGTGCAGTTTTGGTCGCCTTATCTGAGGAAGGACGTTCTTGCCATGGAAGGAGTGCAGCGAAGATTCACCAGGCTGATACCTGGGATGGCAGGAATGACGTATGAGGAGAGATTGTGTCAATTGGGATTATACTCACTGGAGTTTAGAAGATTGAGAGGGGATCTCATCGAAACCTATAAAATTCTGTCAGGCCTGGACAGATTAGATGCAGGAAGGATGTTTCCGATGGACGGGGAGTCCAGAACCAGGGGTCATAGTCTAAGGATAAGGTGTAAGCCATTTAGGACTGAGATGAGGAGGAATTTCTTCACCCAGAGAGTGGTGAACCTGTGGAATTCTCTGCCACAGAGGGCGGTGGAGGCCAGTTCATTAAATATATTCAAGAAGGAGTTGGATATATTTCTTAAGGCTAAAGGGATCAAGGGATATGGGGAGAAGGCAGGGACAGGGTACTGAATTTGGATGATCAGCCATGGTCTCATTGAATGGCGGAGCAGGCTCGAGGGGCCAAATGGCCTACTCCTGCTCCTATCTTCTATGTTTCTATGTTTGTCAAAATAAACGTAGCTAGCACAAATAGGTGGAAGGAAAATGGATGCCAAGTCAGAAAGGAATAGCTCTATTTCGCTCCTCACAGATGCTGCCTGACCTGCTGAGTAATTCCAGCATTTTCTGTTCTTATTTCAGATTTCCAGTATTCGCGATATTTTGCGTTTGTTTTAGGAATAGATTAGGATTGGTTAAAAATGAATCATTCCTCCCAGTAGTTTTCTCTATTGTAGATGGTCTGCAGTTATGAGTCTGTCTATTGCCCTCTGATGCCAAATGCACAGGTTTATTGCCCCCTGAAACATTCCTTTGAGATTCTGAGTGCATTATGGAAAATAAATACTATTAAATTATTCAGTATAGGAAGTGGCACTGATAGAATAGATTCTGGCCCAGGAAAATTTCAGACAATGTCAGTTTCACAGCTATGAAAATGGTTGGGTGTATGGAATAATGAAAACTGGTAGGATATAGTAAGCGAGCTAACAGCTGCCCTCCCCCATTTCCACACACCCAATCCGACCACAAGGGGATTACACTGAAAAAATCTCAATTAAATAACTGCAAATGTTAACCCTGAAGTGTATAAATGGAAAGCCCCTGTCCTGATCACTAATTATGTCTACGTAATAATGTGTTAATCATGTTTGCAATGAAATACAGCGCAGGGTTGGAGATTGTGAACATTGTTGAGCATGTCATGTTTTGAGGTCTCCTTGGGAAAATGTGGGTATTAATGATTCACCCGTATACCGCTCTTTCCAGAGGACGTCTAAAAGTCAGAAGCTTGGAGGTTTTCTACTTTTCCCGATACCATTTGGCATTTCATTAAATAAAGGCATGCACATGAACCAGTGACTTTCTGAGTTAAGCTGTTTAACTTTCTAATTGTACAGTATAAAATGACATTGATGAATCAGCACTTGCAAGACTAGATTTTTTTCCCCCAGTCTTTTTGGTGGCTATTTAATTACATTTACACTAGAAATCTGCTAAAATCTGATAAATTGAAGGAGGTCAAAAATAATTTGAGTTATGTGCCCAACTAAGGCCTTTTTAAAATGGAGTAACTTGATGACTGCCTTTAGCAGCAGCAGTCTATTTTTATAGCAAAATCATAAAAAAATCAATAAAAATATAAACTGCACTGATGCTGTATTAAATTTACACCTTGCTGTTTGACATCTTGCTTCAGAAATGGTGAAGCTAGCAATATTAGGAGGGAGCAGATCAATCAAATTGATTTAGCTGTGCATAGAAATATTTTAACAGATTGTGTTAGGCAGAATCTGGACATCAAATCGCTAATGTTTTAATGATTTTAGTTCACACTAACAGCTGCTTTGAACAGGTAAATTTAAAGTGTGTTTTTGTAATATTTTACCATAAACACTAAGTGTAACTAACTGCTGTAAAAATGTGATCTGACAGATACCTATTCTAATCCATTTTAATTCATCCTTGAAGGTGGTGAATGAGGAGAAGGAGGGGCAGCACATTGTGCAGAGATTAATCATTAAGTACTGATTTTTTACACAGACACAGTGGACCTCATCGTTATACAAGTATTAGAAACAAAAGTTGGTCCATTGTTTTTCATTATCAATCATTATTTTGTTCTGTGAGAGTACCACACATTTTATTTTCCAGGTTTGAATAATTCTTTTAAAATCATCTATTCCCTCATGTGATGTAAAACCATATGACGAAACTCAGCAGCCATAAACATGGGGCCAGACTTTGCTGGCAAAATAACAGCGAGTAAAGGCACACACCGTTATTCATGTGTAAAAAATCCAATAATCTGTGGCAAGGAAGAGATATGCCATTTCTGGATGATTTGCACTGCTCCGCCATTAGCATCGCGAAAACTTTTCCTTTCTGTCTCTTTCTTTCTCTCTCTCTTAATCCACTCTCTCTTTCCCTCCCTTTATTTCTCTTTCTGTATCTAATGTGATTAATTCACCCTATTTCCTTCTTCATCGTTTGCTCTGTTTCTTTTTCTATTCATAAATTTAATTGGTTACGGAGATAGACTATTGGCCCTGTCGTTCACCAAGATCCCAGATTCCCCATTGACCTCGCCGCCAAACTCCATTAAAGACAAGGGGGTTCAAAGTAATGAGCTTTTGATAGACGTCGATGAGTTTGACTCCATGAGCTAGTTATAAGACTCAACTGAAAATTTATCAGGACACTCATTTCAAATAAATCAGATAACAATATACAAAACACAGAACAATTCTTCATTTCTATGTATTGCCTGACAATTCTAATCTTTAAGCAATTTTTATTGTACTGCAAGCTGCTACTGACATCCAATTTATAATTTATTTTTGTGTCAGATTTCCATTTAAACTTACTAAGGCAAGGAAAATCCATGCTGATGTGGAATCTGTATGGGTAGAACTGAGAAATACCAAGGGACAGAAAACATTAGTGGGAGTGGTATATAGACCTCTAAACAGTAATGCGGAGGTTGGGGATGGCATTAAAAGGGAAATTGAAGAAGCGTGCAATAAGGGCACAGCAGTCATCATGGGTGACTTTAATCTACATATAGATTGGGCTAACCAAATTAGTAACAATACTGTGGAGGAGGAATTCCGGTCGTGTTTATGGGATGGTTTCCTAGACCAATATGTCGAGGAACCAACAAGAGATCAGGCCATCTTAGATTGGGTATTATATAATGAGAAAGGATTAATTAGCAATCATGTTGTATGAGGCCCCTTGGGTCGGAGCGATCATAACATGATCGAATTCTTCATTAAGATGGAGAGTGAAGTAGTTGACTCAGAGACTACGGTCCTGAATTTAAATAAAGGAAACTACGAAGGTATGAGACGTGAGTTGGGTAGGATTGATTGGGGAATGTCACTCAAAGGGTTGACGGTGGATAGGCAATGGCAAACATTCAAAGACCGCATGGATGAACTTCAGAATTTGTTCATCCCTGTTTGGCATAAAAATAAAACAAAAATGGTGACTCAACCGTGGCTAACAAGGGAAGTTAGGGATAGAATAAGATCCAAGGAGAGGACATATAAATTGGCCAGAAAAAGCAGTAAACCTGAGGATTGGGAGCAGTTTAGGATTCAACAAAGGAGGACAAAGGGATTAATTAAGAAGGGGAAAATAGAATATGAGAGTAAGCTTTCAGGGAACATAAAAACTGACTGTAAAAGCTTTTATAGATATGTGAAGAGAAAAAGATTGGTGAAGTCAAGCGTAGGTCCCTTGCAGTCAGAATCAGGGGAATTTATAATGGGGAACAAAGAAATGGCTGGCCAATTAAATACATATTTCGGTTCTGTCTTCACAAAGGAGGACACAAATAACCTCCCAGAGATGTTGGGGAACATAGGGTCTGATGAAAGGGAGGAACTAAAGAAATCAGTGTTTGTAGGGAAATGGTGTTAGGGAAATTGACGGGATTGAAGGCCGATAAATCCCCAGGGCCTGATAATCTACATCCTAGGGTACTTAAGGAAGTGGCCCTAGAAATAGTAGATGCATTGCTGATCATCTTCCAACATTTGATGGAATCTGGAACAGTACCCATGGACTGGAGGGTAGCTATTGTCACCCCACTATTCAAAAAAGGTGGTAGAGAGAAAATGGGGAATTATAGACCGGTAAGCCTGACATCGGCAGTGGGGAAAATGCTAGAGTCCATTATAAAAGATGTAATAGTAGAGCACTTGGAAAACAGTGACAGGATCGGACAAAGTCAACATGGATTTACAAAAGGTAAATCGTGCTTGACTAATCTACTGGAATTTTTTGAGCATGTAACTGGTAAAAGAGATAAGGGAGAACCAGTGGATGTAGTGTATTTGGACTTTCAAAAGGCTTTCGATAAGGTCCCGCATAAGAAATTAGCGTGTAAAGTTAAGGCACATGGGATTGGGGGCAAGGTATTGACTTGGATAGAGAACTGGTTGGCAGACAGAAAGCAAAGAGTTGAAATAAACGGGTCTTTTCCGAGTTGCAGGCAGTGACTAGTGAGGTACCGCAGGGATCGGTCCTTGGACCCCAGCTATTCACAATATATATTAATGATCTAGACAAGGGAACTAGATGTAATATCTCCAAGTTTGCAGATGACACAAAGCTGGGTGGGCGTATATGCTGTGAGGAGGATGCTGAGAAACTCCAGGATGATTTGGACAGGTTGGGTGATTGGGCAGAAGCATGGTAGATGCAATATAACGTGGATAAATGCGAGGTTATCCACTTTGGTGTCAAAAACAGGAAGGCAGATTATTAACTAATTGGCAATAGATTGGGAAAAGGGGAAGTGCAACGAGACCTGGGTGTCCTTGTGCACCAGTCGCTGAAGGTAAGCATGCAGGTGCAGCAGGCGGTTAAGAAGGGAAATGGTATGTTGGCCTTCGTAGCGAGAGGGTTTGAGGACAGGAACAAGGATGTCTTGCTGCAGTTGTACAGGGCCTTGGTGAGACCACATCTTGAGTATTGTGTGCAGTTTTGGTCGCCTTATCTGAGGAAGAATGTTCTTGCCATGGAGGGAGTTCAGCGAAGATTCACCAGGCTTATACCTGGGATGGCAGGAATGATGCATGAGGAGAGATTGGGTCGATTGGGCTTATACTCGCTGGAGTTTAGAAGAATGAGAGGGGATCTCATTGAAACTTATAAAATTCTGACAGGACTAGACAGACAGGCAGGAAGGATGTTCCCGATGGTCGGGGAGTCCAGAACCAGGGGTCACAGTCTAAGGATAAGGGGTAAGCCATTTAGGACAGAAATGAGGAGGAATTTCTTCACCCAGAGAGTGGTGAACTTGTGCAATTCTCTACCACAGAAGGCAGTAGAGGTCAATTCATTAAATATATTCAAGAAGGAGTTGGATATATTTCTTAAGACTAAAGGGATCAAGGGATACGGGGAGAAAGCAGGGACAGGGTACTGAATTTGGATGATCAGCCATGATCGCATTGAATGGCGGAGCAGGCTCGAGGGGCTGAATGGCCTCCTCCTGCTCCTATCTTCTATGTTTCTATGTGTCTGTGCTTCTTTTTTCACCCCACTTTGGCTACCTGTAGCCAATATTAAGCACTCAGGTTGAATGTAGAGTAGTTTTACACAGAGATGTACAATGTACCTGAACCCTAATAGACAAGGGCCTAGAAATTCGGTGGCGCCCCATTTGGGGTGCCAAGCTTGCCTGGCTGCTGGAAGTTCCGCCCCGGAAGGAGCCGATTGCGCCAGCGCAATATTCAGTTTCGGCTCCCCAAACGGAAGCGGGGCGCTGCTCGAGGCGCCCCGCGTCCCTCTTGGGGCGCTGAAACTGAATATCGCAGTGCAACATGCCGCAGCGCCACACGCTGCGGCATGGCGCACTGCGGTACTACAGGCCTTCCTCCCCTTCTTAATCGCGAGTGCCGGCAAAAGAGTCCGGCACCTCTTCTCGGTGCCGGGCTCTTGGGACACAGCCGGCACTGCCCGGGGGGTGGCTAGGGGGGCCGGGGACGGTGGCGCAAGGAGGTGCTGGCAGGCGGCCAGCAAAAAAAATGACCGCCCCGCACCTCCCCTTTAATTAGCGCCACTACTGCCACAGGGCGGCCCCCCTGAACCGGTCGCAGATTGCGACCGGCGTTACAGCGGGGGGCGTGACCCAATATCGCGATCAGGGCGGTAGCAGGGCGCTGCGCACACTGATGACGTCATCGGTGGTGGCGCAGTGCTACAGGCTAACGCCGCCATTAGTGCCCCACTAAATTTCGCGGGGGGCGTGGCAAGTGGCGCTAAAGCCACTAAGTGCCCTCTTTGGGTGCTAACTGGTGGCACAGCCCACCGAATTTCTAGGCCAAGGTATTTTTTGGAATGTGTTTGAATGGGAAGGAAAGCTGTGGAAAGTCTGATGTTTTGCAGAAGAGGGCATCTGTGTGCTGACCAGATTATTACATTGAAGCATAAAATTGTCAGGACTATAGAAAACATCTATGGATGTATATCATCGACTATAGTTTAAAGAGGTTGGACCTCTATAGAACAGCAAGAAAGTCTATGATATTATTAAAGGGAGATGTATGAGGGAGCAAAGCTTTTGTGAGGATTGAAGGAATAGTGGCCTAGAAATTCATTGACGCCACTTTTGGGGCGCTAAAGTGGGGCGTCCGCTAAAGTTTGCGGCCGCCGCCAAATCTAGGCCACTTCTCCGATATTCATTAGCTTCGCCCTACTAGTTCGGGCGAGCGCTAAAACTGCTGCTGGACGCCTCTCTTTGGGCGCTAAGCCGGAGGTGGTGATCGATAGCGCCGAGGCCGGGTGCAGCGCAGGTGCGGCCATCTCGTGACTGACAGCAGACACCCTGGCGCCGGCCAGCTCTTAAGGGGGAAGGGTCGACTGTGTCTGCTGCCACGCCCTGGATAGTGGAGCCCTTCAGCTAGGCCTGAACACTGCTGCTGGACCCAAATAGCGCCTGAAGACATGGAGAAGGCCCGTGAACGTGCGCAGCGCTTCTCAGAGCGTGATCTGAGTGTGCTGCTTGCTGCTGTGGAGAAGAGGCACCATGTTTTGTACCCGGACAATGGCAAGAAGGTGACGGTCCGCGTCTACAGGAGAGCCTGGAGGCATGTCGCCAGCAAGCTGTCAGCCAACAGCGACGTCCCCAGGACCGGTGCCCAATGCCGCAAAAAGTTAAATGACCTCACACGCATTGTCAGGGTGAGTACCCTTTCCAATGACCTCCTCATCCTTGCATGTGCACCTCACATTATAGGCAAAGGGACCTGAAAGCTCTAATGGCCAGCCTTCATCCAGCAGCTATGGCACAGGCATGAGCATCAATTGCACATTCTGCACTGAACACACTGGCCAAGCTATTCCACCATGGGAGGCAGTGCACACCAGATCATGGCGACACACTGGCCAAGCTATTCCACCATGGGAGGCAGTGCACACCAGATCATGGCGACACACTGGCCAGGCTATTCCACCATGGGAGGCAGTGCACACCAGATCATGGTGACACACTGGCCAGGCTATTCCACCATGGGAGGCAGTGTACACAAGATCACGGCGACACACTGTACTTAGAGGCCATCCTTTCTCTTGCAGGCCAAGCTGGCGAATAATCGCAAGAGCCGGACTGCGACCGGGGGAGGACGACCCCATATCCAGCCACTCACCGACCTGCAACATCGCGTGGAGCGCCTCATGGGTGGCCGGGTGATTGGGCCCGTTGCATGTGGAGATGCCGACCCTGTTCTGGGCAGCAATGGTAAGGACATTACCTTTTGCACCTCTCTCGTCCCACTTGCGCATCAGATCTACATCCTTTGCCACTGTCCGACCAATGCGCTGAATGCCACCACTCATGCATCCCGCACTGACGCCCTCTCCTCACTCTAAAGCTACTCTTGTGCCTTCCTGCTTTCAAATGGTCAAGAGGAGGTCCCTCAACTTGCCAGTGACAGACCCTCCGAGGAGGAGCAGGAGGAGGAGCAAGAGGAAGGCGGCCCATCAGGGGAACCCTCAGCCGCGGCCACCCAGGCCAATGTAGGGGACACGTCTTCCCTGGAGGGCAGCGTGGCAGAAGTGTCGAAGGGGAGGGGAGCTCCTGGGACCTGCGTGCTGCAGAAAGGCGGGAGGGGGGTGGAAGCTCGGCGGCCTTCTCCCCAGAGGGGGGATGTGTCGGAGGGGAGTCCAATTGCTGGGCCCAGCGGCCTCCAGCAACGCAGGAAGGGTCGGCCAGCTCGGCGGCCTTCTCCCCAGAGGGAGAGTCCGGCCTCCAGTCAGGAGATGCTCTTCGCCGAGGAGATGGAACGCCTCGAAGACTTGTCCGCGGACTCGGAGCGCCGGCACACGGAGCTCATGGCGGCAGTGGCACGGTTGCCTGAGTCCATCGATTCCCTCTCTCGGAGTGTGGCCGAGTTCGGGCCCTTAGAGGCCACTAGTCGGGCGGAATACCGGGCAGATCTGTCAGCGACTGGCCAGATGATTAGTGGTGCCGTCCAGCCACTGGCTGCTCTGCTGCGGTCAGTGAACAGGTCAACACGGGCACTCACTGCTGCCACACTCGCTGTGTCAGCCAGGCATCGCCAGGGCACCCGGCGCGCTGCAGCAGCACATCGGTCTGTCCCTCGGCAGATTGGTGCGCATGCTGCAGTGCTGGCCCGGGCGAGTGCCAGTGTCTCAGGCGACCAGCGAGCGCCTGCCATCCGCCAGCTTGCCGCCATTCCTCCAGCCGCCACTGCCACTCCCCCAGTGGAGCTGCCAGGAGCTGCTGCAGCGACTGATGCTGGCCAGCCACAGCTGCAGCAATCAACAGCCGCCCGCTCGATGGCCAGACCTCGACTAGGCCGACCCCCAAGGGCATCTGCCGTCACGACATGTGCCCCTCAGGAACCTGCCCCCAGCCTTGCAGCAGCCAATGGCCTTACTTTGAGGCGGAGCAGCAGGGCGGGCAGGGGCCACCCAAAGATGGCCACGGCATCGCCCTAGCGGGCCAAATAGTCGAATGTGTGGCCATTTGTGTTTGTTTCTTGAGGCCGAGAATTGGATGTCTGTTTTTTGAAGGCCGATGATGTGATGTTTGTTTTGGACGAAGGCCGAGAATGACGGCCATTTTAGTTGCCCTATTTTGTTAATCCTCCCCAGGTTGTGGGAGCGAGTAATGTGTTTGAGTGTTTTTTGGGGGTTTCATCTGTTTTTGGTTTTCATGTGGGAAGGGCCCAGAGTTTGTACAATAAAGCATTTTATTTATTCACATTGTCCATGTTTGATCTTTGAAGTGTTTGCTGCCTTAACCGGCTGAGGGCTTGCGGAGCGGCTGCAATCATGTTCTATCATTGGCACAAGCCATTCCCTGACAGGGGGCCTAGAAGTGACGTTCAATAAGCCGCCGACGGGCGGCCCTTGGACCTTGTGCGTCCCTCCTGGGCTGGTACTCCTCGTCATCCTCCTCCTCATGCTCCTCCTGCTCCTCCTCCTGAGGTGGTGGTCCAACGTGAGGTGGCAGTGCCTGAGTCCTGCGGATAGCCAGGTTGTGCAGCATGCAGCAAACGACGACTAATTGGGAGACTCGATCCTGCGAATACTGGAGGGCTCCCCCGGAGCGGTCGAGACAGCGGAACCGTTGCTTGAGCATGCCGATTGTTTGTTCTATGAGGTTCCTCGTCGCTTGATGGCTCTCGTTGTATGCCTCTTCAGCAGGGGTCGTGGGTGCGCGGAGCGGGGTCATGAGCCAGGTACACAAAGGATAGCCTTTGTCCCCGATAAGCCATCCTCTTGGGGGAGGCTGTGCCTGGAACATGTCAGCCACAGTTGTCTGTCGCAGGATAAAGGCATCGTGGCTGCTGCCTGGAAAGCGGGCATTGACAGCTAGGATGCGCTGCCTGTGGTCACACACCAGCTGTACATTGAGGGAATGGTAGCCCTTCCGGTTGCGGTACTCCTCGGCATGCTCAAGAGGTGCCCGCAAAGCCACATGCGTGCAGTCAATGGCGCCCTGCACCATGGGGAAGCCCACTATTCTTGCAAACCCCACTGCACGCTGCTGCTGCTTGTCCAGGGTCATGGGGAAGGAGATGAATTGATGTCTCCTTCTGAAAAGGGCTTCGGTCACCTGGCGGATGCAGCAATGCACGGCGAACTGGGAGATGTTAGCGATGTCCCCAGTAGCGGATTGGAAGGAGCCGGAGGCATAGAAGTTGAGAGCCACCGTCACCTTCACTGCCACCGACAGAGACATCCTGCGCATCAGCTGTGGCTGCAGATCTCTCTGAAGCAGCCGGCAGATGTCTGCAACCACCTCCCTTCGGAATCGCAGCCTCCTAACACACATCGCGGCAGACATGGTCAGATAGGAGGTCTGCTGGCGGTATACCCTGCGTGGGTAGGGCCTCAGTTGGCGACGCCTGTTGCCCCCTCTGCGTCTAGCCAGGGCTGCCACTCTCTCACGGCGTCTGTAAGCCCTTCTGGCATAAGGCTGAAATTCTGCGTTGCCACCCAATGCAGCCCCCATTATATGCTGGCAAACACTGAGCTCTGAATGAAGGCAAAGATAATTGGTAAGCTCTGGCCTGAGCCAAAAATACCTGTCCAAGTGTTGGTCCAAAGCAGTAAACTCTCCTCCTTGGTCTCTGTCCAAAAAACCGTTGCACAAGAGTGAATGCTGCAAAATGGCTGGCCTTTATACTGCTGGGTAAGTGCCCTTTAATTAGCGCTCCCCCCGGCCCGGCTGGCCTGTGTACCGTTCCACTTCACAGTCGCTCGGGACGCCCGGCGCACAATGGGCCGGCGCGAGTGAAGTTCCGGTTTGGGGCGCACAAAGGGCGTTGCACTATTAAATGACGTCATGATCTGCGCGCGCAGCAGGGCGCGCGCTAAGACTTTGCGCCGGCGCTAAATGTGTCCTGAAGTTGGGGAGAGGCGCAGATCGCGCTGCGCCCGGGCGATAAGCGCCTAGCGCTCAAGATCTACTCCCCCTAAGGCGCTAACGGCTGGCGCGCCCAACTGAATTTCTAGGCCAGTGTCTGAATAGTTAGAAGTGACTTTTGGGTCAGTCACAGGTGCATTTCATCACCATCTTTGTTCAATATTGTCATGGATGATATCGTGAGTAAGGCAACAGGATGTTGCTTCAGAGGCGATGAGCTTAAATGTGTAACCTTCTATCAAGACAAGATAAAGTGCTTGATGTATTATGGATGATACTTGTTACGTCCGTGTAATAATAAGAAAAGGACTGCAGAGAACAGTACAACAGGTGTTTACTCAACGTGGTTCAAACTGCAACTGACTGTACAGATCACTACTCAGGGTTTATATACAGGTGTGGTCACTGCCGGTACTACAGGATACAGGAGCTGTAAAAAGTAGTTCTCCCCCTTAAAGGTACATACATTACAATTCCTCCCCTTTTAGATTAACAGTACCATAACACTTTTAACATGTAACATTAACTGAAAATAGTCTATTTATAAATTCAGTCTTTGGGGAGGCTTCCAGATTCTTTCTGGATAACGCCTTTCCCAAGTGTCTCGCTCTTGGTGTGGAGGCGATTCTAACATCCTGTCGTCAGTTGATTCATCAGCTTCCAGTGTTATTGTTTCTGAGGTAGATGTGACCTGTACGTCGGGTTCCTCACCAGGTACGTATGGCTAAGACATGGGGTTGACTCGTTCCTGTGACTCTCGGATCTGGTCAGCATGACATCTCACAATGTTCTCCCCAACATCCACTGTGTACATTAGTGGCCCCTGCCGTGTGCGTAGCGTTCCTGGTTGCCATTTCTCTGTTCGGTCGTCGCAGGCCAAGACTGGTTGCCCTACATTGAAGCTCCTTGTCGGCTTCTCATTGATGTGCTGGAATTGCTTACTCTCAACATCTATTTGTACATTTGGTTTGAGCAAATCCAGACGAGATCTCAACCTTCGGTTAAAGAACATCATGGCCGGGGCCTGGTTGGTGACTGCATGTGTCGCATTTCTGTAGGCTAACAGGAAATTGTCCACCTTATGCTGCAGTGGAATGTCGTCATCGCACATGGCCTTTACTGCTTTTTTAAAGGTTTGTACGAACCTCTCAGCCAATCCATTTGTGGCTGGATGATACCTTACCCCATTCCTTTTCATAAATCTTCGAAACTCTTCGGACACAAACTGTGGTCCGTTATCAGAGCAAATCTGCTCTGGCAAGCCGTTCCTGGCAAAAATGGTCCGTAGGACTGCAATAGTTTTCTCCGTGGTGGTGGAGGACATTTTGATCACCTCAGTCCATTTCAAGTGTGCATCCACGGCTATTAAAAGCATTGAGTCCATGAATGGACCAGCAAAATCAATATGCACCCATTGCCATGGAGATCAGGGCCACTCCCATGGGTGTAGAGGGGCATGTGGTGGTGCATTTTGGACCTTCTGGCATCCTGAGCAGCTCTTTGTCAGGTCCTCGATTTGCTGATTGATCCCCGGCCACCACACATAAGCCCTAGCAAGGCTTTTCATTTTCACCCCTCCCAGATGACCTTCGTGAAGATCATTGAGCAATCTCTCCCTTAACTTGGGTGGAATTACCACTCGGGATCCACACATCAAGGTCCCCTGGCATATTGACAGCTGTTCTCTCCTGGATGAGAATGCTGGCAACAGTGAGTCGCCATGTGCTGGCCATCCCGTCACCATCAAATCATATACCCGAGACAGTGTCGGGTCATTTCGGGTCTCCTTCTCTGTACCAGCGTTAGTTACTGGCAAGCATTCAATTATAGTTGAATGAAGTATTTCGACAGGATCCACTGCTGGTGCTTCCTCCGCAGTAGGCAGTGGCAGGCGTGATAGTCCATCAGCGTTTCCATGCTGTTTCGTGCCCTTATACTCGACTTCATATTGGTGCGCCCCTAGACAAAGGGACCATCTTTGTAGCCGTTGCGCAGTCATCACCGGAACGCCCTTCTTTGGATTAAAGATGGAGACAAGTGGTTGGTGGTCAGTCAGCAAGGTGAACTTCTGCCCGTGCAGATAGTGATTGAACTTTTTCACTCCCCACACTACGCTGAGGGCCTCCCTGTCAATTTGGGCGTAGTTACGCTCGGCTGAGGTTAGTGACCGAGATGCAAAGGCTACTGGCCTCTCCGAGCCATCCGGGAATTTGTGCGACAGCACCGCTCCAATGCCATAAGGCGATGCATCACACGCCAACCGAATTGGTAGTGCTGGGTTGAAATGAGCCAACACCTCTTTTGATGTGATCAATGCTTTGCTCTTCTGGAAAGCTCATTTACATTCGTCACTCTACTTCCATGGTACCCCCGTTTGCAGTAGCGTGTTCAGTGGGTGTAGTACGGTAGACAAATTCGGCAAGAACTTATGGTAGTAGTTCACCAGCCCGAGGAACGACCTCAGTTGTGACACATTTTCCGGTGCTGGATCCTTGACTACTGCCTCAATCTTTTCAGGGGACTTATGTAACCCCTCTTTATCAATAACGTGGCCACAATACGAGATCTGCTTCTGGAAAAACTCGCATTTGTGGCGATTAGCTCGGAGCCCATATTCCTTCAATCTAGTGAGCACCTGCTCCAGGTTGGCGAGGTGATCACTGTCATTTTCGCCCGTGACCAGGATGTCGTCCAAATAACACTGGGTCCCTGGAATCCCTTGCAGGACTTGTTCCATTGCCCTTTGCCAAATAGCCAGAGCTGATGCTACCCCGAACACCAGCCGGTTGTATTGGTAGAGACCTTTATGAGTGTTGATTGTGAGGTACTGTTTTGAGGCTTCTTCTACCTCCATTTGCAGATACGCCTGGGCCAGATCAATCTTAGTGAAACGTTTCCCTCCAGATAGCGAGGCGAATATATCTTCAATCCGCAGAAGCGGATATTGTACAGTGTGAAGGACTGGGTTCACTGTCACCTTAAAGTCCCCACAGATGCGAACCCTCTTTGGTTCCCCAGGCGTATTACTCAACGACCTCTTCATTACAGGAACGATGGGTGTAGCCCACTCACTCCAGTCCACTTTGGACAGTACTCCTGAATGTTCCAAACCTTCCAGCTCTGCTTCGATGGCTGGGCAGATCGCATAAGGTACCGGTCTGGCCTTAAAAAACTTTGGGCTTGCATTTTCCTCTATTTTGATTGTCGCTGTTATGCCTTTTAGTGTTCCGAGTCCCTGCTGGAACACTTCTTGTGCGTCAGTTAGCATTTTTGACAGTCGTCCAGGTGTGACGTCGTCATCCTTTTTGGCATCTACAGTCAGTGCTTGTATGGAATGCCAATCTAGCTGTATCTTCTGGATCCATTCACGTCCTAGTAGTGGTGGTCCTCCATCTGGCAATACATATAGGTCCATTTTTGGTGTTTCCTTGCCGTTATATATAACGTTCACCCTTATTTTTCCTTTGGGGTAGACTTTTTGCCCCGTGTACGTCTTCAAGACAATCTTTGTATCTCTCAAGGGTATATGTGAGAATAGCCGCTTGTAGTCCCTTCGGTTTATGACTGTTAGGGCTGATCCTGTGTCCAATTCCATTTTCACTTGGACTCCTGCTATCTTGAGCGTGACCCAGATAGTTTGGTGATCCTCCGTTTTGATCACATTATGTAGTTTCAGACAACCCAGCTCCTTGCTTCCGGAGTCTGTATTACTCTTCTGTTCGTCTGAACTACTCTCCGTCACCTTATGTATCTTCTTATACTTCTCCTGTGGAGATTTCTTGCTGCTGGTTTTCTTTCCCGACCTGCAGACTCTTGCTATGTGTCCTACTTTTCCACACTGTCTGCACACTTTGTCCTTAAACCAGCAATCATTATGGTCGCGTGTTGTTCTGCCGCAGCGATAGCACTTCACTGTTCCGTGTGACATTTCATTTGTGCCATATTCTTGCGGTCTCCGTTGTATCTCTGCAGCGCCCCGTGCTGCTGCTTTGTGTGATACTGCAATGCTGAAAGCCTTGTCCAGCGTAAGATCCTTTTCTGATAGAAGCCGTTTCTGGGTTCCTTCACTTTGAAGCCCACACACAAACTTGTCCCTTAAAGTATCTGCTAGTCCCATTCCAAACTGGCAGTGTTTCGATAGCTTGCGCAGTTCCGTTAAATACTCAGCATTACTTTCATCTTTATGCTGGTTCCTTTTGTGAAACTTAAATCTTTCTGCTATCAGCAGCGGTGTGGGGTTTAAGTGGTCCTGTAGGATTGACACTATGTTTTCAAAATCCTTTTCTACTGGCTTCTCTAGGGTTACTAGGTTTCGTAGTAAGCCATATGTTTTTGCACCCATTGAATTCAACAATACCAGCGCTTTCTTGTCATCTGGCACTTCATTCGCCTTGCAGTATACTTCTATGCGTTCGACATATGTCATCCAATCTTCGACTTCATTGTCGAACGCTGTGATACTGCCACTCTTCGGCATTTTTGGGTGTGGTTAGACTGGCTTAAAATGGCGTCTCCCGCGCTTTCCTTTCTTCCCCGCTGAGGCTTAAAATGGCATCTCCCGCGCTTTCCTTTCTTCCCCGCTGCGGCTTAAAATGGCGTCTCCCGCGCTGCTGCCAACGCCGCTCTCGGCGGTCCTCGTGGCAAATGGCGACGCCCTGTGGGTTTCATGCGCTGCTCCTGCGCTGCTGCCAATGCCGCTCTCTGCGGTCCTCGTGGCAATGGCAGTGCCTCGCGTTTTCCTGCGCGCCTCTCTCCCCCGTTGACTCTGCTCGGCCCTTGAACACCGGCTGCGCTCTGGCAGCGCCTCGCATTTTCCTGCTTGCCTCTCTCCCCCGTTGACGCTGCTCGGCCCTTGAACACCGGCTGCGCTCTGCTCTCTCTCGTCTCTCTCCCCATTGACGCCGCTCGGTCCTGAAAACCGGCTGCGCCCTGTGCGCTCTGCCCTCTCTCTCTCCCCCGTCGATGCTGCTCGGCCTTTTTCTGTGCCGCTCAGTCGGGCTCTAGCCGCCGCTGTCCGGGAAGGGTCTGCGCAATACCTGTTGCCAGCCCGTTTCTCTGGACCACCGTGACTGGAAAGCCAATCCTGGCTCTCGTCAGCCTCCCCTGCGATGCTCAAATCTCCGCTGGATGACTGGGCGGTTGCCCGTGGTCGACGCCCGTGCTTCTGGACTCGACCTCCTTCCACTGTTCTCCAGGAGTGAATCCCTGGGAGGTGATGCAGAGTTGCAGGTAGGTTTGAATCTGCTCGTCGCCACTGTTACGTCCGTGTAATAATAAGAAAAGGACTGCAGAAAATGGTACAACAGGTGTTTGCTCAACGTGGTTCAAACTGCAACTGACTGTACAGATCACAGAATCACAGAATCTACAGTGCAGATAGAGGCCATTTCGGCCCATCGAGCCTGCACCGACACATATCCCACCCTATCCCCGTAACCCCACGTATTTAATCCCCTAACACTAAGGGTCAATTTATCACAGCCAAATCAACCTAACCTGCACATCTTTGGACTGTGGGAGGAAACCGGAGCACCCGGAGGAAACCCACGCAGACACAGGGAGAATGTGCAAACTCCACACAGACAGTCGCCCGAGGCCAGATTTGAACCCGGGTCCCTGGCGCTGTGAGGCAACAGTGCTAACCGCTAGGCCACCATGCCCCACTACTCAGGGTTTATATACAGGTGTGGTCACTGCCGGTACTACAGGATACAGGAGCTGTAAAAAGTAGTTCTCCCCCTTAAAGGTACATACATTACACCCCCCACCCCCCCTTTCCCCCACCTCCCCATCCCCCCCTTCCCCCACCCCCCCTTCCCACGCACCCCCCCACCCCTTTCCCCCCACTCCTTTCCCCCACCCCTTTTCCCCCACCCCTTTTCCCCCACCCCTTCCCCCCACCCCTTCCCCCCTTCCCCCCCACCCCTTCCCCCCACCCCCCCACCCCTTTCCCCCACCCCTTTTCCCCCACCCCTTCCCCCACCCCTTCCCCCCTTCCCCCCCACCCCTTCCCCCCACCCCTTTCCCCCCACCCCTTCCCCCCCACCCCTTTCCCCCACCCCTTTCCCCCCACCCCTTTCCCCCACCCCTTTCCCCCCCACCCCTTTCCCCCACCCCTTTCCCCCCCACCCGTTATATCCGTGTATCTTAATGTTGTGTCCTTCAATAATCAGACCTCACACTGCAGGGAACGATCAACAGGTGTTTACTGAATGAGGGTTCAAACTGCAACTGACTGCACAGATCACTACTCAGGGTTTATAAACAGGTGTGGTCACTGCCGGTACTACAGGATACAGGAGCTGTAAAAAGTAGTTCTCCCCCTTAAAGGTACATACATTACAATACTGACATTCTTTTAAGATTTTTGGTTCTTGCCATAATTATGGCTAACTATCAGAATCATGAAAGAAAGAAGTAAAGGCCTAATTTCAGCTTCCAATGACCAAAATATTCTTATAGTATAGGGAACAATGCAGAGGGATGAAAGAAGTTTGAAGAAAATGAGCATTGATTATGGAAAATATTCAAAGAGGAGAGACATATCAGGGGCTGTGAAACAGGCTGTTTTGAATCTAGTGTCTAGTTAAAACTTTTGTAAAAGCTGAGATACTGACAAAGGCACAGAAGCAGCGGGTGGGCACTTTGGCGTGTGTTGTGTAAGGATATTGGCTATCACTGGCAGAAGAACTTGGAGTAGGAGGGGGAGGATCCAATTGTTGTGGTCCATGTAGGAACCAACGACATAGGTAGAACTAAGAATGAGGTTCTGCTGAGGGATTTGAGGAGCTAGGATCTAAATTAATAAGCAGAACCACAAGGGTAATGATCTCTGGATTACTACCTGAGCCACGCGCAAATTGGCATTGGGTCAAGCAGATCAGAGAGTTAAATGCGTGGCCCAAAGAGTGGTGTGGGAAAAAGGGGTTTCAATTCATGGGGCACTGGCACCAGTACTGTGGAAAGAGGGGGCTGTTCTGTCGGGACAGGCTCCACTTAAACTGGCTGGGACCAGCGCCCTGGTGAATCAAATAACTAGGGCTGTAGATAAGGCATTAAACTAAAAAAAGTGGGGGGAGGGGAAATTTAGAAATCTAAAGAGAAAGGTCAAGGCAATAGAGCAGTGTAGCGATTTGGGTAAAAATAAGCAGAGTATGACAGGAAGGGACAGAGGCCTAGAAATTCAGTTGGCTGTGCCAGCCGTTAGCGCCTTAGGAGGAGCAGATCTCGAGCGCTAGGCGCTTAGCGCCCGGGCGCAGCGCGATCTGCGCCTCGCCCCAACTTCAGTAGACATTTAGCGCCGGCGCAAAGTCTTTGCTCGCGCTCAGCTGCGCGCGCAGATCATGACGTCATTTCGTCGTGCAACGCCCTTTGTGCGCCCGGAACCAGAACTTCACTCGCGCCGCCCCATTGTGCGCTGGGCGGCCCTAACGACTGTGAAGTGGAACGGTACACAGCCGAGGCGGGCCGCGGGGAGCGCAAATTAAAGGGCACTTACCCTGCACTATAAAGGGCAGCCATTTTGCAGCATTCACTCTTGTGCAACGGATTTTTGGAGAGAGACCAAGGAAGAGAGCTTACTGCTTTGGCCCAACACTAGGACAGGTCTTTTTGGCTTCAGGCCAGAGCTTTGCAATTATCTTTGCCTTCATTGAGATCTCAGTGTTTGCCAGCATATTACGGGGGCTGCATTGGGTGCCAACGCTGAGTTTCAGCCTTATGTCGGAAGGGCTTACAGACGCCGTGAGAGAGTGGCAGCCCTGGCTAGACGCAGAGGGGACAACAGGCGTCGCCAAGTGAGGCCTTACCCACCCAGGGTATACCGCCAGCAGTTCTCCTATCTCAACATGTCTGCCGCGCAGTGTGTTAGGAGGCTGCGATTCAGAAGGGAGGTGGTTGCAGACATCTGCCAGCTGCTTCACAGAGATCTGCGTCCACAGCTGATGCGCAGGACGTCTCTGTCGGTGGCAGTGAAGGTGACGGTGGCTCTCAACTTCTATGCCACTGACTCCTTCCAATCCGCTGCTGGGGACATCGCTAACATCTCCCAGTTCACCGTGCATTGCTGCATCCGCCAGGTGACCAATGCCCTTTTCAGAAGGAGACGTCAATTCATCTCCTTCCCCATGACCCTGGACAAGCAGCAGCAGCGTGCAGTGGGATTTGCAAGAATAGCGGGCTTCCCCATGGTGCAGGGCGCCATTGACTGCACGCATGTGGCTTTGCGGGCACCTCTGGAGCATGCCGAGGATTACCGCAACCGGAAGGGCTACCATTCCCTCAACGTACAGCTGGTGTGTGACCACAGGCAGCGCATCCTAGCTGTCAATGCCCGCTTTCCAGGCAGCAGCCACGATGCCTTTATCCTGCGACAGACAACTGTGGCTGACATGTTCCAGGCACAGCCTCACCCAAGAGGATGGCTTATCGGGGACAAAGGCTATCCTTTGTGTGCCTGGCTCATGACCCCGCTCCGCGCGCCCATGACCCCTGCTGAAGAGGCATACAACGAGAGCCATCAAGCGACCAGGAACCTCATCGAACAAACAATCGGCGTCCTGAAGCAATGGTTCCGCTGCCTGGATCGCTCCGGGGGAGCCCTCCAGTATTCGCAGGAGCGAGTCTCCCAATTTGTCGTCGTTTGCTGCATGCTGCACAACCTGGCTATCCGCAGGACTCAGGCACTGCCACCTCATGTTGGACCACCACCTCAGGAGGAGGAGCAGGAGGAGCATGAGGAGGAGGAGGACGAGGAGTACCAGCCCAGGAGGGAGGCAGAAGGTCCAAGGGCCGCCCGTCAGCGGCTTATTGAACGTCACTTCTAGGCCCCCTGTCAGGGAATGGCTTGTGCCAATGAAAGAACATGATTGCAGCTGCTCCGCAAGCCCTCAGCCGGTTGAGGCAACAAACACTTCAAAGATCAAACATGGACAATGTGAATAAATAAAATGGTTTATTGTACAAACTCTGGGCCCTTCCCACATGAAAACCAAGAACACACGAAACCCCCAAAAAACACTCACACACATGACTCACTCCCACAACCTGGGGAGGATTAACAAAAGATGTAAACAAAAATGGCCTCATCCTCGGCCTTCAAAAAACAACCATTCCAAAATACACAATATTTGGACACACCCTCTACTTTGTGTCCCGCGAGGGCGATGCCTTCTGCAAACTTTGCCGGCCCCTGGACGCCCTGCTGCTCCTCTTCAAAGTGAGGCCAGTGGCTGCTGCAAGACTGCGGGAAGGCTCATGAGGGGCACATGTCGTGACGGCAGATGCCCTTGGGCGTCGGCCTAGACGAGGTCTGGCCCTCGAGGGGCCGGCTGGTGAATGCTGCAGCTGTGGCTGGCCACCATCAGTCGCTGCAGCAGCTCGTGGCAGCTCCACTGGGGGAGTGGCAGTGGCGGCTGGAGGAATGGGGGCAAGCTGGCGGATGGCAGGCGCTCGCTGGTCGCCTGAGACACTGGCACTCGCCCGGGCCAGCACTGCAGCATGCGCAGCAATCTGCCGAGGGACAGACCGCTGTGCTGCTGCAGCACGCCGGGTGCCCTGGTGATGCCGGGCTGACGCAGCGAGTGTGGCAGCAGTGAGTGCCCGTGTTGCCCTGTTCTGTGACCGCATCAGAGCAGCCAGTGACTGCACGGCACCACTGATCACCTGGCCAGTCGCTGCCAGAGAGGCCCCGAATTCGGTGACACTCCGAGACAGGGACTCGATGGCCTCAGGCATCCGTCCCACTACCCCCATGAGCTCCGTGTGCCAGTGCTCTGAGTCCGCGGACATGTCCTCGAGGCGGCGCATCTCCTCGGCGTTGACCGTCTCCGGACTGGAGGCCGGACTCTCCCTCTGGGGAGAAGGCCGCCGAACTGGCCGACCCTTCCTGCGTTGCTGGACGCCGCTGGGCCCAGCAATTGGACTCCCCTCCGACCCTTCCCCCCTCTGGGGAGAAGGCCGCTGAGCTTCCACCCCCCTCCCGCGTTTCTGCAGGCCGCTGGTCCCAGGAGCTACACTCCCCTCCGACACTTCCCCCACGCTCCCCTCCAGGGAAGACGTCTCCCCTACAGTGGCATGGCTTGCCGCAGCTGAGGGTTCCCCTGATGGGCCGCTTTCCTCTTGCTCCTCCTCCTCCTCCTCTTCTGAGGGGCTGTCACTGGCAACTTCAGGGTCCTCCTCCTCACCATCTGAAAGCAGGAAGGCACAAGAGTAGCTTTAGAGTGAGGAGAGGGCGTCAGCGAGGGATGCATGAGTGGTGGCATTCAGCGCATTGGTCGGACAGTGGCAAAGGATGTAGATCTGATGCGCAAGTGGGACGAGAGAGGTCCAAAAGGTGATGTCCTTACCATTGGTGCCCAGAACAGGGTCGGCATCTCCAGATGCAATGGTGCCAATCACCCGGGCACCCATGATGCGCTCCACGCGCTGTTGCAGCTCGGTGAGCGGCTGGATCTGGGGTCCGCCTCCCCCGGTCACAGTCCGGCTCCTCTTATTATTGGCCAGCTTGGCCTGCAAGAGAAAGGACGGCCTCTAAGTACAGTGTGTAGCCCTGATCTTGTGTGCACTGCCTCCCATGGTCGAATAGCCTGGCCAGTGTGTAGCCCTGATCTTGTGTGCACTGCCTCCCATGGTCGAATAGCCTGGCCAGTGTGTTAAGTGCACAATGTGCAATTGATGTTCATGACTGTCCCATAGCTGCTGCATGAGGGCTGGCCATTAGGGCTTTCAGGTCCCTTTGCCCATAATGTAAGGTGCACATGCAAGGATGAGGAGGACACTGGAAAGGGTACTCACCCTGACAATCCTGGCGAGGTCATTTAACTTTTTGCGGCATTGTACAGCGCTCCTGGGGACCTCACTGTTGGATGTCACCCTGGTGGCGACATGCCTCCAGGCTTTCCGGTAGACGCGGGCCGGCGGCTTCCTCCCATTGTCTGGGAACAAAATATGGCGTCTCTTCTCCACAGCGCTAACCAGCACCCTCAGATCATGCTCTGAGAAGCGCTGCGCTCGTTCACGGGCCTTCTCCATACTTTGAGGCGCTATTTGGGTCCAGCAGCAGTGTTCAGGCCTAGCTGGAGGGCTCCAGTGTCCAGGGCGTGGCAGCAGACCAAGTCGACCCTTCCCCCTTAAGAGCTGGCCGGCGCCAGGGTGTCTGCTGTCAATCAAGAAATGGCCGCACCTGCGCTGCACCCGGCCTCGGCGGTATCGCTCAGCACCTCCGGCTTAGCGCCTAAAGAGAGCCGTGCATCGCCAGTTTTAGCGCTCGAGCAAACTCTTAAGGCGAAGCTAATGAATATCGGCGAAATGGCCTCGAATTTGCGCCGGGCGCAAACTTTAGCGGCCGCCCGACTTTACTGCCCCAAAAGTGGCTATATTGAATTTCTAGGCCAGAGAGTTTAATGGTAGCAGTGCAGCAGAGAATAAGGTCAAAGTAGGGAATAATGGTAAAACATTTACATTAAAGGCTCTTTATCTGAATGCGCAAAGTATTCGTAATAAGATCGACGAACTATTGGCATATAGAGATAAATAAATGGGTTTGATCTAATCGCCATTACAGAGACATGGTGGCAAGTTGGGCAAGGTTGGGAACTAAATGTTCCAGGGTACTTGACGTTTCGAAAAGACAGGCAGAATGGAAAAGGAGGGGGAGTAGCCCTGATAATAAAGGATGACATAAGGACAGTAGTGGGAAATGATCTCGGCTCGGAAGATCAGGAAATAGAATCAGTATCGGTGGAGATAAGGAATAACAAGGGGCAGAAAACACTGGTATGAGTAGAACAAGGGGCAGAAAACACTGGTCTGAGTAGTGTCTAGGCCCCCTAACAGTAGCTATACCATTGGACAGAATAATAATCAAGAAATAGCAGGAGCTTGCAACAAAAGGTAATGCAATAATCTTGGGGACTTGAATCCTCATATAGACTGGACAAATCAATTTGGCAAAGGTAGTCTGGAGGACGAGTTCATGGAATGCATTCGGGACAGTTTCCTAGAACAATATGTCATGGAACCAACCAGGGAACAGGCTATTTTAGATCTTGTATTGTGTAATGAGACAGGGTTAATTAGGAATTTCATAGTAAAGGATCCTCTGGGGCAGAGTGATCATAATATGATAGAATTTCACATTAATTTTGAGAGTGACTTGCCTAAGTCCGTAACTAGAGTCTTAAACTTAAATAAAGCCAATTACCTAGGTATGAGGAGCAAGTTGGCTAAGGTAGATTGGAAAAATATATTAAAAGGTATAGCGGTAGATAAGCAGTGGCTGGCATTTAAAGAAATATTTCATAACTCTCAACAAAAATACATTCCATTGAGAAACAAAAACTCCACGGGAAAAGTGATCCAACTGTGGCTAACTAAAGAAGTTAAGGATAACATTAGATTGAAAGAAGAAGCTTATAATGTTGCAAAGAATAATAGTAAGCCTGAGGATTGGGAGAGTTTAAGAAACCAGCAAAGGTTGACCAAAAAATTGATAAAAAGGGAAAAAATAGAATGTGAGAGAAAACTAGCAAGAAATATAAAAGCAGATTTTAAGAGCTTTTACAAGTATGTAAAAAGCAAGAGAGTAGCAAAAGTAAATGTTGGTCCCTTCGAGGCTGAGACAGGAGAAATTATTATGGGAATAAGGAAATGGCAGAAATGTTAAACAAATATTTTGTATCTGTCTTCACAGTCGAAGACACAAAAAGCATACCAAAAATGGTGGGGACCTAAGGGTCTAATGAGGGTGAGGAACTTAACGTAATTAATATAAGTAGAGAAAAAGTACTAGAGAAACTAATGGGGCTAAAAGCCGACAAATCCCCTGGACCTGACGGCCTGCATCCTAGGGTTCTAAAGGAGGTGGCTGAAGAGATAGTGGATGCATTGGTTTTGACCTTCCAAAATTCCATAGATTCTAGAATGCTCCCAGCGGAGGGAAGGTCGCAAATGTAACACTGCTTTTCAAGAAAGGAATGACAGAAAAAACAGGGAATTATAGGCCAGTTAGCCTGACGTCAGTCATCAGGAAAATGCTTGTTAAAGAAGTGGTATCAGGGCACTTAGAAAATCATAACATGATTAGGCAGAGTCAACGAGGTTTTATGAAATGGAAATTGTGTGGGACAAATTTATTAGAGTTTTTTGAGGATGTAACTAGCAGGGTAGATAAAGGGGAACCAGTGGATGTAGTATATTTGGATTTCCAAAAAGCATTCGATAAGGTGCCACATAAAAAGGTTATTACACAAGATTAGGGCTCATGGGGTTGGGGGTAATATTGTAGCATGGATAGAGCATCTATATTAATGACCTAGATGAAGGGACCAAGTGTAATGTATCCAAGTTTGCTGATGATACAAAGCTAGTGGGACAGTAAGCTGTGAGGAGAACACAGAGTCTGCAAAGGGATATGGATAGACTAAGTGAGTGGGCAGTAAGGTGGCAGATGGAGTATAATGTAGGGAAATGTGAGGTTAATCACTTTAGTAGGAAGAGTAGAAAAACAAAATATTTTTTAAATGGTGAGAAACTTTCAAATGTTGATGTTCAGAGAGATTTAGGTGTCCTTGTGCAAGGAACACAGAAAGCTAGCATGCAGGTACAGCAAGCAATAAGGAAGGCAAATGGCACATTGGCCTTTATTGCAAGGGGGTTGGAGTATAAGAGTAAAGAAGTCTTGCTACAATTGTACAGGGCCTTGGATCACACCTGGAGTACTGTGCACAGTTTTGGTCTCCTTATCTAAGGAAGGATATACTTGCCTTGGAGGTGGTGCAATGAAGGTTCACTAGATTGATTCCTGGGATGAGAGCGTGAGAGAGCTGTCCTATGATGAGAGATTGTGTAGAATGGGCCTATACTCTCTGGAGTTTAGAAGAATGAGAGGTGATCTCATTGAAACATACAAGATTCTGAAGGGGATTAACAGGGTAGATGCTGAGAGATTGCTTCCCCTGGCTGGAGTGTCTAGAACTAGGGGGCATAGTCTCAGGATAAGCGGTAGGCCATTTAAGACTGAGAGGAGGAGGAATTTCTTCACTCAGAGGGTTGTGAATCTTTGGAATTCTCTGCCCCAGAGGGCTGTGAATGCTGAGTCTTTTAGTATATTCAAGGCCGAGATAGGTAGATTTTTGGACTCTAGGGGAATCAAGGGATATGGAGATCTGGCGGGAAAGTGGAGTTGAGGTCAATGATCAGCCATGATCTTATTGAATGGCGGAGCAGGTTCGAGGGGCCGTATGGCCTACTCCTGCTCTTATTTCTTGTGTTCTTATGACCCAGTGACTAACACCAAGGGAGAAGTGGCTTGCATTCAGTAGCAAAGTATGTTACAGTAAGATGATTGATGTGTGGGTCTGGTTCAAGATTGCTATCTCAGAATTGGATAGAATGGGTCCCAGTAGGGGAAGGATAAAGCTAAAATAGTAACACTATGCACAGGATGACTTGAATGGACAAATGATTGTGTCAAACAGTTGTTGAAGTTGGCAGACAGGAGAACATGTTAACATGGCATCTATAGCTGGTCTAATTATGACTGACTGTCATGGGAATTCGCACCATGATTCTGAATTGAAGAGAGTTAAAACCAAATCAATGTCTTCATGGGGTTTTCTCACTGGAAGCCTTGCATAATTGCACATGAAGTTTTCTCGCTGGAAGCCTTACATAATTGCACACATAGAACATCAAAATTCAGGAACTGCCCTTGATCTGCCTTTTGGCTTAATAAGCAAAATGGAAAGAACTTTAAGAATAAAAACACAAATTAAAGTGGCACAAATGAGATTTTAGCCCTTTACTGATAATCATTTGAGCCATGTGAATTATAGCACAAATTAATTTCTAAGGGAATAACAGATGTTCCATCAAATGTGTTTAAAATTCTGGAAGAATGGGACACAGTCAATGGAAACAGTGGCACTGATACTAACTTTGAGGCGTGTTGGGAGTGGGAGGAGTCTGATATTGCATGGGGAAAGTAATTTCAGCTAGTCTGTTGTGGCATTTTAACAGTCACCTCATTATCATTTTACTTCCGGATTTTGCATTGAATGAGTGGCAGTGGGTGTGGTGCGGATCCACATGATGCAAACTCAACTCCAGTATTTAAAGGGCCAATCCAAAGATGGAATTTGAAGGAGTTGGGAGGTTTAGCACAGAGACAGCAATTTCAGAATATGGACTCAGGACACGGAAAGGCTGCACCCCACTTTAATGACGCCTCCCTTGATGTACTGATGGGGGCAGTGAGGAGCCAGGGAGAGATTCTCTTCCCCAGCAGTAGGAGGAAGAAACCTGCTGCTGCTACAAAGAAGGCATGGCTGGAGGTGGCTAGGAGGTCAGAAGCAGGAGTACTGTGCCATGCTCCTGGCTTCAGTGCAGGAAACACTTTAATGGTTTAGTAGAATTAGATCGATCCACAGCGGCTTCAGTCTTCCTTTATTATGGAGAAGATCTTTCTTTTCATCTCCTGTGTCAATGTGCAGGCTGTCACCTGTCTTTTCAGATACAAGTGCACCGACCGTCTGTTCCTGCAACCCAACATCCTCCAGAAACTCCTCCACTTCGGTAGCATCACTGTGTTTACTCCAGTTCTTCTTGTTCTTGTACATTCATCTACATCCTGTTGTGCGCATTACCCCACCCCACCCCCACCCCTCACCCTGGCTTGTTAAGCTACTCCATCGTGTCACACCTCACACCCACTTACCTTGCAAGTGTAGCCATCCTTCTCTTTTGATGCACTTCCTCACATTCCCATCTATCCATCCACCACTCCCACTCACTCTGATTCTAATGCAGTTTGATGCCTCTCCCTGATAGTCACCCTTACCAAATGCACTGCATCCATTGGGTGAACACATGCCATTACAGCCACTCATTGGTCTGTTCTGTCTTCCATTGGAAGAGAAGAGAGCACAGAACACTAGGGAGAGGGAGAGAGTCAGAGGTGGTCCTCCACGGATCTCACAGCTGACAACTGCAGAGGAGGAGGCGTCGGAGATCAGTGGTGTCTCGCCATCAGAGATGGGGACCTCCCAGCTACCTGGTGACAGAATTAGATATCATCTACCCACATGTCATACAACACTCAGTCATGTTGACTTGATTTCAGCAGTGAGTGAAATATGATCATCTTTATACTGGTAAGTTGGAACATTCTTACTTTGCCAGTACTAATTGATATATTTCTCTCCGCCTAGGCCTTCACACGTGCAGCAGCAGTCGCTGGACCTCGTGGACGACCAATCCTCAGAGGAGCTGATTCCTTCTGAGGGTGCACTGTCAAAGGACTCATGCTTACCATGCACCAGTGCAGATACTTGCACTTCAGTGGGTCCAGTTAGACAGATAGTTTGGTTTTCACCTGATGACTCACAAATGAGCCAGAGCAGTCAGTGGTGGCAGGGACAGCTGTGGAGATTGCACGTTGGAGGGCACAGCCCGCTCCAAGCTCTGGTCAGCTGGGCACAGATGCTGTACCCAGGGGGCCGTCGATGTAAAGGATTATCTTTGAGGGGCAGCAGAAAATCTGCAATGTACTGATAGGCCTTCCAAGCACACTGTCCACAATTGCAGAGAGAATCAAGGCGTCTACCTCAAGCTTGAGTGGGTTGATGTTGCAGGACATTGCGAGGATGTCTTCTTGCATGGTTCGAGTGGCCAAATCTGTGGGACATCAATTGTGGAAATCAAATGAGTCCATGCAGGCCTTGACCATGGCTATGCAGACTCTGGATGCCAATGTGTCTGACGCCTGAAATAGGATGACAGACACCTTAGCCTTGGCCTTACAATGCCTCACTGATCTGCACCAAGCTGCTGTCCTGCAGAGTGGTAGGAGTAAAGTACAGCTGGCCCATAAGAATGATGAGGGCAAAAGGGGACATTGAAATGTGGACTCCACTCAAAGTGCTTCCGCTTCTCACCTGCTGACCCCCACCCAATCAGTATCCAAATGCTGCCTTCTCTCCTGATGGCAGAGACTGTCCCTGCACAAGTGCAGGTGCAGCAGTCTTTGGAAGGGCCCTAATTAGCTTCAAAACCGCAGCACACCATGGCATGATCATTCAGGATACCCTGGCTGGTGGGCACCTCTACTAAAGGGCACCTCTAGATCTGTCCAAGCACCTGAAGCACATCTTGAGCAGGCCGATCACTTGTTCAATCACACATCTGGTTGTCATATAGCTTTCATTGTAGTGCACTTGGGCTTCATTGGTTTGGCACCTCACGGGTGTTATCAGCCAAGTTTGAAGGGGTATCCTTTGTCTCCTTGCAGCCACCCCATAAGTTTGCTTCCAGGTCCAAAGAAGCTTGGACTGCCACAGGATGAAAGCAGCATGGCAACTGCCTGGGAATCTGGTGCACATATGCATAAACTTTTTCTTGTGGTTGCACACCAGCTGCACATTGATGGAATGGAAGCTTTTACGGTTTACAAATACTCCTGATTGATCTGGGGTGCGCGGATTGCCACATGTGCAGTCGATGTTGCCCTTCACCTCTGGGAGGCCAGCCAGAGACACAAAGCTGAGCGCCCATTCATTCTGACTGGCCTTATCATAAGTGAAGTTCCATAATTGCCAGCCCTGGCAAAGGTCCCATCAGTGACCTGCCTCATGCACTTGTATGCAGCCAACTGGAAAATCCTGGATATGTCTCCAGAAGGATCCGGAGGCAAAAAAGTTGAGGGTGGTGGTCACTTTCACAGCCACTGGTAATGCGTGGCTACCAGGTCCAGCACGGTGCAGGTCTTCTTCTAGGAGGCTGCAGATTCTGTGACCACCTGATGCGACAACTTCAGCCTCCGGAGGCACTGCTCTTCCGAGAGGTCAAGGAAGCTGAGCCTCTGCCTGTACACCCTGTCATGCAGGTAGTGCCTCCTGCAACTCAACCTCCCCGCCCCCCTCTCTGCTGCTTCCCTCTCTGCTCATCACCCGCAGGTCTCTCCACGGCAGGCTGCTACTGCTCCTGATGGTCATCTTGATCCATGTCTGAGGTCCAATTTAAGGCAGCCAAGGTGCCACCCATCCTAATCTGAGTCTCAAAACATCCAAAGTGTAGAAACTAACCTCTCACCACCAGTACTGTGAGCAAACCCTCTCCCAGTGGTAGGTAAGAAAGCAGCTGTGAGCACTGAGTATTTATTGCACTATTTGCCTGATTTTTAATTAGCCCCATGCTTTGTGTTCTCGCCTTGGTTTCAATGGCAAGTTTCAGGAAGCCCAGGAAACACGTGGATATGGTGTTAAATTAGAAAGTCGTTTGAAATATCACTACAATGGAGCGATTTGTATTTTTGAAATGGTAACCTGCCTCTCCCGAAGGGGTTACGCGCAACCAGCCGAACATGCCCAAGTTAAACCCGGAATTCGGCGGCTTGGAGCCGGCTTCCAGACGCACTGAAGTTTTCGGTGAACCCACCCCCACCTAAACCCATGCACTCTTCAAAGTTAAAGTTCCCCTTATTATGTTTCCAGTGGTGGAATGTGCAAGAACAAGGGGGCAGAGATATAAGATTAAATGTAAGAGATTTAGGACAGAGAGCAGGAGAAACTTTCTTTACACAGAGCGTTATGAGGCTCTGGAATGCATTACTGGATTTAATGATTGAAGCAGAGCTCATATCAATATTTAAGAAAACATTAGATAGGTGATATGGCATTAAGATTACTGTTGACATGGAGGATAAACATTAACACATTGGTTGGGATGAACAGCCTGTTTTGATATTGGTGTATTGTAATTTCCATGCAATTTATGCAACAGATGGAAAATTGTGGGAATCATGCCTACAATTTCCTGACCTGTACTCCAAGCAGCAAGTCTCCCTGCTGGAAGCCCAGGTTTGTAAAACCAACCCCATTATGTATACGAGAAATGGAAATTCCTGATAATGAAGTGCAGGTTGTTTTTGGTACAGTTGCAGTGACTGGTCTTGTCAGAATATAGGCATAATTGTCTGGTTATCACTGCCTGCACAAAAGCTGATCATAACAAAAAACAAATTGTATTTGAATGTTAGCTTAAAGCTGTATAAATTCTGAACAATTGTAGACACTCGGGAGCAATTTCAAGATTATAATCTAACCTTGATGTTCAGAAGCTTTGTTTACAAATATGTAATTATTGTAGTTGTAGGTGAAAGTTCAAGACTGGTAAATTGATGAGAATAGAGGAATATGAAGTCAATCAGGTAATCAGTAATGATTAGGTGATGCCAAGCTTTGGATTTAAAAACCTGAAGATTGTAAAAGGAAAAGTCTGCAGTGTTATGTTCATAAATAAATAGACATTTTCATTATGAACAGCTAGCTTGAGCTAGTCACTTTATTGAGCCATGTGGACTAGTATACAGCATCCATCTTGACTACTGCCTTCTGGGTACCCTAGTGCATCGTGGGTAGTCCCACTCTTATATATACAGCTATAAACATACAGCAACATACAGCTCCACCTAGTGTACCATTCTAGAATGACAGGTTACTGATCATTACATGCGGGAGATAAAGAGTTCCACAGTTTGAGGTCCTGGGAAAGAATGAATTGGAACAGGTGATGATGCAATGAGACCTGTGTTCAATAATTGAGGATGCAGTAAGTTTGAAAAACATATAGGATGATATATTTGTAAACTAGAACAGACGAGAGGAAAATTGGCAATAATAGTATTGATAAAATGGAGTTCAGAAAGATTGTGATGCAGAGAGGCTGGTGGCAAGAGATTACAGAAGGATTGCTCGTCAGTCAACAAGTATTATATTGTAAAATGGTTATAAATCACTTTAGCACCCTGTCTCAATTTATGAGAGTCAATTGTACAATGCACGTCTGGAAACAATCTCACATGCCCGATTCACTATGTGCTCCATTTTGTAGTAGAAGATTTTAAGGAAAATAAATAAGGCAATGTGACGAGCATGCAACATTTTAAAAAACAGCCCCACATTGAATATGCATTGGTTGTGATCTTCCAAAATTCCCTAGATTCTAGAACGGTCCCAGTGGTTTAGAAGGTACCAAATGTTACACTATTCAAGAAAGGAAGGAGAGAGAAAACGGGGAACTACAGGCCAGTTAGCCTGACATCAGTCATCAGGAAAATGCTGGAATCCATTAACAAGGCAGTGGTAACAGGGCACTTAGAAAATCATAATATCATTAGGCAGAGTCAACATGGTTTTATGAAAGGGAAATTGTGTTTAACAAATTTATTTGAATTTTTTGAGGATGTAACTAGCAGGGTAGATAAAGGGGAACCAATGGATGTAGTATATCTAGATTTACAAAAGGCATTCGATAAGGTGCCACATTAAAGGTTGCTACGCAAGATAAGGGCTCATGGGGCTGGGGGTAATATATTAGCATGGACAGAGGATTGGTTAATGGACAGAAAACAGAGTAGGGATAAATGGGTAATTTTCCTCTTGGCAGGCTGTAAATAGTGTGGTGCCACAAGGATCAGTGCTTGGGCCTCAGCTATTTACAATCTATATTAATGACTTAGATGAAGGGACAAAGCTAGGTGGGAAAGTTATCTGTGAGGAGGACTCAAAGAGCCAGCAAAGGGATATAGACAGGTTAAGTGAGTGGGCAATAAGGTGGCAGATGGAGTATAATGTGGGGAAATGTGAGGTTATTCAATTTGGTAGGATGAATAGAAAACAAAATATTTTTAAATAGTGAGAAACTATTAAATGTTGGTGTTCAGAGAGATTTAGGTGTCCTCGCACAGGAAACACAAAAAGTTAGCATGCAGGTACAGCAAGCAATTAGGAAGGTAAATGGCATGTTGGCCTTTATTGCAAAGGGGGTTGGAGTACAAGAGTAAGCAAGTTGTGCTACAATTGTACAGGGCTTTGGTGAGACCACACCTGAAGTACTGTGCATAGTTTTGATCTCCTTATCTGAGGAAGGATATACTTGCCTTAGAGGCGGTGCAATGAAGGTTCACTAGATTGATCCCTGGGATGAGAGGGTTTTCCTATGAGGAGAGATTGAGTTGATTTGGCCGATACACTCTGGAGTTTAGAAGAATGACAGGTGATCTCATTGAAACATACAAGATTCTGAGGGTGATTGACAGGGTAGATGCTGAGAGGCTGTTTCCCCTGGCTGGAGAGTCTAGGACTAGGGGGCATAGTCTCAGGATGAGGGGTCGGCCATTTAAGACCGAGATGAGGAGGAATTTCTACACTCAGAGGGTAGTGAATCTTAGAAATTCTCTGCCCCAATGAGCTGTGAATGCTGAGTCATTGAGTATATTCAAGGCTGAGAGAGAGAGATTTTTGGACTCTGGGGGAATTAAGGGATATGGGGAATGGGCGGGAAAGTGGAGTTGAGGTCAAAGATCAGCCATGATCTTATTGAATGGCGGAGCATGCTCGAGGGTCATATGGCCTACTCCTGCTCCTAATTCTTAGGTTCTTTTCTCAACTGGGCAAGATTCTGCCCATATTATGCATCTTGCCCATTTAAAATGGGTGTATGGAAAGACCTGAACTTAGTGTGCTTAGTCTGCTGTGAATATGTGTCTCAAGAAAGTCACAAATGCCATGGCTGAGGTTTGCCTTTTCTACATTCACTAGCCGGTAACTTTTCTCCCCTGGACTTCAGTGGGTGAAATGTTGTGAACTGGGAAACGCAGAAGCTGAAAACCAGGGCCTGCATGTGGAAGGGGTGACACTTTCATCACTCTCACTATGAAAGGGACAGAGCTTTCCCTGGATGGCGTGGTTCTGTCAAGTGCAAGGGATTGTATTTGTCACCTATGTGGGCAATAGGGCTTCATGAACAGCAGATGTGAACTCAATATTCAGTTGGTAAACACAGTGATATCAATATGTGCATCAGTGGCCATCATCCAGAAAGAAGCCATGATCCCTTCATTATGCATTAGTTCACCCTCCCTACATTTTTGGAGCAAGTTGAAACATAATGAACATGGTTCTTAAGAAACAAAGTTATCTATGTCTGCAAACCCTTCTGGGAAATGCCTTAACATCAGCGAAAGAGTGTGTGATGCTTTAAATGTTGCTCTAAAAGAGAAAAGAAAAAAATACTTGCATTTATGTAGCGCCTTTCACGGCCACCGGGCGTCCCAAAGCACTTTACAACCAATTAAGTACTTTTTTTGAATTGTAGTTACTGTTGTAATGTAGGCAACGTGGCAGCCAATATGCGCATAGCAAGCTCCCACAAACAGCAATGTGATAATAACCGTCTGGTTTTTTTTAAGTAATGTTGATTTGAGGGATAAATATTGGCCAGGACACTGGGTATAACTCCCCTGCTCTTCTTCACAATAGTGCCATGAGATCTTTTACGTCCACCTGAGAGAGCAGACGGGGCCTCGGTTTAATGTCTCATACGAAAGACGGCACCTCTGACAATGCAGCACTCCATAGGAGTGTCAGCCTAGATTTTTGTGCTCAAGTCTCTGGAGTGGGATTTGAACCCACAACCTTCTGAGTCAGAGGCGAGAGTGCTACCAACTTTAAAAAAAAATTATTATTAATATACTTTATTGAACATTAAGAACATTTACAACATCGTGATCATTTCATTGTATGATACAAATCAATTCCGCCACTCTGCACAGCCATTCCACCACCACATTTTAACATCAAAACCTGAAGTTTAATTTGTCTCCTGTAACATATATTAATCGATTGTACTTTAAAAATTGATTGTAAAATACTATCTTTAAATTCCTATCTGAATAAAACATCCACAGAGCCTTATAATGATCTTTTAGCTTATATTTAAAATATTCTTTAAGATTGATTCTCCTCCCCTTAAAAAACAGAGCATTCCTTCTTTGCACAATCATGAATCTAGCCAAACTGAACATTAAATTAATTGCCGCTCCGTTAGACTCGGGCAGACTCTCCTGCAATCCCCATCTCAAAATTGAGTCCCACGGGATTCCCACTCTCGCTCTTCGGTCCCCACCCAGCAAAAAAGCTTCACACAACTGTCGAACATAGTACTTAAAATCATTTAACTGCGGACATAACACCAGTAAATGGGACAGAGTCTCATCCCGTGTCCCACACACTGGGCAAGTTGCCGCCTCCACTCGTCCAATCTTGCACAAGACCGCCATGGTAAAAATTCGGTTATGAGCCAATTTGAAATCCAGTTCAATCCACTCTGGACATTTAAAATTCGCCCACACTCCCGTCCAAATCCTGTTGAAGTCCAGCTGTGGGTATATACTCTGCCAAAACTCCTGACCAGCAGGTGTCTTGAATCTCCATTCTCTAAATACCTCATAGAAATCTCGAGTATTACAGTTGTCAAATTGGACCAACTCTCCCCCTTTCTCCAGCAGAAAGCTTGGAAAAGCAGGACGCATTTTACTTCCTTTGGAGATTTCCGCATTTATTTCTTCCATCCAATCCTGTGGCATTGCCCTCACAATCTTCTCATACATGATCCCTATTGCTTTTTCCTCTACCTCCTGATCCTTCTCTCACACCATGTCCCTCACTATCGCTTCCGGCAACCAACCTGGAATTACCTCGTATAATACATCTTTCTCACATATAATACCAGCTTTTATAAAAGCTTGATTAAGTAAAACCTCTCCTTCGATGCTGACCCACCTGTTCAAAAATAAGGGCTGTTCTAAAAATTCCTCAGCCCCCTTGGGCATAAACTGCACACTTTTTAAAAATTGGGCCCAAGTCTCTACAACCCCCTTATAAAACCTAGAGAGAAGTTTAATCGATTTCAAAAACATATTGGCCCAGAAATTCGGGTCAGGGACTTCCCGCGGGTGTAAGCCCCCGACCTGCACTTACCTACCGCGCCGGCCGTTGTGCTGTGGGCCCCCGTGGGGTTCCGATCCTGGGCCTGCTCCAACTGCCGGCGCGCAGTGCTTGCGTATCCCAGGAGCGCAGTTAGTTCGATGCGTCCCCTGGGATCACGTGGGCCATGGGGAGCCAATCGGAGCAGGGAATGCTCCATTCATAAGTTTGACAGGAAGAGCTGTCAAAACTTATAAATACTACGGGCCCCAAAACATCACTAAATCTTCAAATAATTTTTTTTTTAAAAATCACATTTTTTAAATAAACTATAAATTACATGAAATAACTATTTTAAACAATAATTTAAATTTTAAAAAAAAATAATTTTATTTTCTAACGGGGCTAAAAATAAACTTACCTTGCTTTAAAGTATTTAAAAATAATAAACCTGTGGAAAAAATGTTTTAACTTTAATTAATTCACCACTTACCTAGTGAAAAGCAGGCCTTACGCCTGCTTTTTAAATGTGTTAATTCTGGAGACTTACCCTCCTGGGAAAACCTGCAAAAGAATCGCAAGTTCGATGCGCACGCACAGCCTCTCCTGCGCACGCGTTCAACCTCTTAACCCCTGCCTTCAGGGGAACGGAAGTGCCAGTTTCCCGCGCATGTGCAGTGCAGGCAGGAAACCGGCACTTCCATTGGGCCTACGGGTGGGTACCCCGTGTGTACTCACCCGTGGAGGCCCGAATTTCTGGGCCATTTGTGTTCCATATACAATATCCCCTGCCCTCCTATCCCACTTTGTTTTAAAAAATGCTCAAAACAACTCTTCCAAAAACTTGTATTTGACTTCTGAAGAAATCTCTTCACCCATTTGATTCTAAAGGATTTTTTCTTCAAATCAATATCTGGGAAATTGAGTCCTCCCTGATTTCTCCGTCCAATGATGGTATTGTAAGCCACCAAGGCTGGTTTCCCTTCCCATAAAAACCTCACACAAGCCTCTCGGATGGATTTTTCCGCCCACTCAGGAATATCCTCCACCGTCAATAAGTACCATAGCTTAGATAGCAGGAGAGCAGACACCACTCTCGCTCTTCCTTGCACTTTCAACCACCTTCTTTCCCATCTTCCCAAAATCTTTTTAATTTTCATAACCTTCGGTTCCCAATTTAATCGATCCACTTCATCCCTGTCTTTCTTGCACCCCATATGCACCCCCAGAACTTCCAAAACCTCCACCACCTTAAAGGGACTTTCCCCCCACCATTCCCCCCACCCCTTCCTGCAACCAAGCATTGGGACTTACTATAATTCACTCTGGCTCCTGAAGCTCTACAATATTCCTCCACTACATCCATAGCTTTCCTCACTAACTCCCCATTTCGCAATGTTAAGGTTGTGTCATCTGCATATTGGTGTATCACCAACACCAGCCCAGAACTGGGAACCACAATCCCAACTACACCTTGTTTCTTTCGCATCATGTAACCTAATGGTTCTGCTACCAATGTGTACAATGGGGACAGGGGACAACCCTGTCTCACTGATCTCTGTATCGGAAAATACTTGGATAAAAAACCATTACATTTAACACAGCTAAATATGTTTGAATAAAAAATCCTTATCCACTCAACGAAATTTTCCCCGAAACCAAATGCTTCCAAAACCTTCAATAAAAACTCATGGGAGACCCGATCAAAGGCTTTCTCTTGATCTATCTTTAATACATTAGCCTCCCTCCCACACTCTTCCATGAGCTCTATCGCATCTCGGATTGAGACCACAGAGTCTGTGATGTCCCGGCCTATGACTCCATAGGACTGAGAGAGCAAAACTATCTGCGGCAACACCTCCTTCAAACGATTTGCCATAAGCCTCGCCAAGATCTTATAATCCACATTTAATAATGTGATGGGCCTCCAATTCTTCAGATCCCGTCTATCCCCTTTATTTTTTTAAGCTAAGCTTATGATACCTCTCCTCATAGATGGGGCCAAGCTTCCCTTAATTTTAATTTCCTTAAAAACTTCTAAGAGCAATGGACTTAAAATCTCGAAAAATTCTTTCTAAAATTCTGCACTTAGTTCATCAGACCCTGGGCTTTCCCCCCCCCTTCATTCCACTTATTGCTACTTTTATTTCCGCTAATCCTACTTCTTTGTTACACATGCTTCTCTCATCCTCCTTTAAACCATCTTCAATAAAAGCAGTAACCTTCTCCATCGCCAAATTGGAAATGTCTTCTTTTGTATATAACTCTTGATAAAAGCTGCTAGCCACCTCTAAAATCTCCCCACTTTCATGAATGATCTTCTCCCCAACCTTCAACTCTTCAATTAATGATAATCTCTGTCGCAGCTTCTCTTGCTCTAGGAAATACCTAGTGCATCTTCCGCCCTCCAATGCATCTCTAGCCTTTGCACGGAGAATGGCCCCCTTGCATTTTTCAGCTTGCAATAATTCCCACTCTTCCTTTAGCACCCAGAACTTAGTCTCAGCTCCCTTATCCCCTCCATCAACTGCTTTACAGACATCCGTAAACCTTTTGTTTATATTCTCTTATCGACGCCGGTTAGCTGCCACTCTCTTTTTCCCATAACGTACCAAAAAAACTTTTACCTCATATTTGAAATTGTCCCACCAAACTCTTCTTTCTTTCAAGAACAAAGGTTCCTTCCAAGCATTCTTTATTATATTTAAAATCCCTTCTTTATAAGCAATTTCTTTCAGGTATTGATTGTTTAAAATCCACACCCCTGAACTGAACTTAACTCTGCTGTTCCTAATTCTAAGAACCAAAGTGGTCACTAAAAAATACTTTTTTATAATAAATCTCCATCACCTCAGAAGTTAACCCTTCCCGCATTAACACAAAATCTATTTGGCTCTGTTTTAAAGCATCACCCACCTAACCTGATCTGAAGAACTCCCTTTTTATAGGGTTCTGGTCCCTCCATAAGTCTCTCAAATTTAAATTTGCCATAATTTTTACAGTCATCCCTCTGGAGTTATCATCCTTAAAGGTCATCTGGGCTGAAATGTCCATCCGAGATAAAAATACATTAAAATCTCCCACTGTACAAGGATTTTCCACCTCTGCCACTTCAGTGACTAACCCCCGAAAAAAACTCGCGACGCTTGCAATGGCCATTCGGTACATAGATATTAAAGAGATCGCAATTAAATTCCTCCATTTTTACCCTTAGCCGTAAAAATCTCCCCTCAGTGTCCTTGTCCACCAAGGCAATGTTCTCTTTTATGGACGGACTCACCAAAACAGCCACCCCTCTATGGTTATTGTTTGCACAACTTGCAAACACCTCTCCCTTCCAAACCTTCTGAACTCTTTCTAGGATATTCTCATCCCAAAAGGTTTCTTGCAGACACAACGGGGATGATTTTCACTCAGAAGTCGGGAAGGAGGCGGGACTACAACTTTTGGGGTTGTAGTCCCACCTCCATTGAAATGCAGCCAATCCATGCGATTTTAACTTGATTGACCTTGTTGAGCCTGCCCAGCGGGCTCAGCAGGCCAATTAAGGGCCACCCAGCAACAGGTGACGTCACAGACTGAAATTTCATCTGTCAAGACGTTTTGACAGATGAAATATCAGTGTTCCACAGCTGTTTGAAGCTGTCAAACACTGACAGTCTTACTTCTAACCTGAGTCCTTCTGCACAGACTCGGTTAGAAATCTCACTGGCACAGACAGTTCGCTGCCATTCTGCTTTCTGTGCCGCTTAGATGATGGACTCCTGAAACCTAGAGGAAGGAAGGCTAAAAAGGTAAGTACAGGTAATTTAAACTTCTTTACACACTTTAGACACGCCAAACACACTTACCTTTGTACTCATGCACCCATCACTCACCTGAACACCGACATCTCGACCCCTCCAAGTCCTTCAACCCGACGGCCCGACTCCTCTAACTTGGCGTGGTTTGGAGCCGTCGGAAATCCCACACTTCAAGCTTTAAAATAGGGATTAGGCTAAAAACTGCCTGTTAACTGCCTCTCACTAATCCCTTCCCATCTCGGGTAGGCGGGTCCCAGTGCGGGGCGGGTACCCGCCTCCTTTGAAACTTAGAGTCATAGAGTCATAGAGTTATACAGCACAGAAAGAGGCCCTTCGGCCCATCGTGTCTGCGCCGTCCATCAAGCCCTGTCCAATCTAATCCCATTTTCCAGCATTTGGTCCATAGCCTTGTATGCAATGGCATTTCAAGTGCTCATCCAAATGCTTCTTGAATGTTGTGAGGGTTCCTGCCTCTACCACCCTTTCAGGCAGTGAGTTCCAGACTCCAACCACCCTCTGGGTGAAAAAGTTCCTCCTCAAATCCCCTCTAAACCTCCTGCCCCTTACCTTGAATCTACGCCCCCTTGTTATTGACCCCCCTACTAAGGGGAAAAGTTCCTCTTTATCTACCCTATCTATGCCCCTCATCATTTTGTACACCTCAATCAGGTCCCCCCTCAGCCTTCTTTGCTCCAAGGAAAACAACCCCAGCCTGTTTAGTCTTCATAGCTGAGGCGCTCCATCCCAGGTAACATCCTGGTGAATCTTCTCTGCACCCTCTCCAAAGCAATCACATCCTTCCTATAGTGAGGCGACCAGAACTGCACACAGTACTCCAGCTGTGGCCTTACCAGCATTTTGTACAGCTCCATCATAACCTCCCTGCTCTTATATTCTATGCCTCGGCTAATGAAGGCAAGTATCCCATATGCCTTTTTAACCACCTTATCTACCTGATCCGCTGCCTTCAGGGATCTATGTACATGTACACCAAGGTCCCTCTGACCCTCTGTGCTTCCTAGGGCCCTACCACTCATTGTGTATTCCCTTGCCTTATTTGTCCGTCCAAAATGCATCACCTCGCACTTTTCAGGGTTAAATTCCATTTGCCACTTTTCCGCCCATCTGACCAACCCGTTTATATCATCCTGTAGCCTGAGGCTTTCCTCCTCGCAATTTACCACCCCACCAATTTTCGTGTCATCTGCGAACTTACTGATCATACCTTTTACATTCTCATCCAAATCATTTATGTAGATCACAAACAGCAAGGGACCCAGCACCGATCCCTGAGGTACCCCACTGGACACAGGCTTCCAGTCACAAAAGCAACCTTCGACCATCACCCTCTGCCTCCTGCCACTCAGCCAGTTTAGGATCCAACGTGCCGAGGCACCCTGGATCCCATGGGCTCTTACCTTCTTGACCAGCCTCCTATGCGGGACTTTGTCAAAAGCCTTACTGAAGTCCATGTATACCACATCCACAGCATTTCCCTCATCCACACACCTTGTCACCCCCTCGAAAAATTCAATCAGATTGGTCAGACATGATTTACCCTTGACAAAGCCATGCTGACTATCCCCGATTAATCCTTGCCTCTCCAAGTGGAGACTAATTTTGTCCCTCAGAATTTTTTCCAATAATTTCCCCACCACAGGTGTTAGGCTCACTGGCCTGTAATTCCCTGGTTTATCCCTGCTACCCTTCTTGAATAATGGTACTACGTTAGCTGTTCTCCAGTCCTCTGGTACATCCCCTGTGGCCAGAGAGGTTCTGAAAATTTGTGTCAGAGCCCCTGCAATCTCCTCCTTTGCCTCACACAGCAGCCTGGGATACATCTCGTCCGGGCCTGGGGATTTATCCACTTTTTGGCCTGCTAAAACCGCTAGTACCTCCTCCCTCTCAATGCTAATATGTTCAAGTATATCACAGTCCCCTTGCCCGATTTCTATGTCTACATCGTCTTCCTCCATAGTGAACACAGATGCAAAAAATTCATTTAAAACCCCGCCTACATCATCTGGCTCTACACACAGATTGCCACTTTGGTCCCTAATGGGCCCTACCCTTTCCCTGGTTATCCTCTTGCCCTTAATATATTTATAAAACATCTTAAGATTTTCCTTTATTTTGCTCGCCAGTGTTATTTCATGGCCCCTCCTCGCTCTCCTAATTTCTTTTTTAAGTATGCCCCTGCACTTTTTATACTCCTCTAGGGCTTCCTCCGTCTTTAGTCTTTTGTAACTGCCAAAAGCCCCCCTTTTTTTCCTAATGCATTTTTGTATATCCCTTGTCATCCAAGGTTCCCTTTGCTTGTTGGTACCACCCTTGACCTTTACGGGAACATGTTGGCGTTGTACTCTCTCTATTTCCCTTCTGAAAGTCTCCCACTGCTTTCATGTGGATTTTCCTATAAGTAGCTGCTCCCAGTCCACTTTGGCCAGATCCTGCCTTATCATATTAAAATCGGCCTTCCCCCAATTTAGAACCCTTATTTCCGGGCCGTCTTTGTCTTTTTCCATGGAGGTGGGTTGGGGGCGGGATGGTGTCAGGACCCCCGAATTCGGGACTTTAACACCCCGCACGCCTCCAATTCCGACTCCACGGGTCAGTTAAAATCGAGGCCAACAAGTCCGTGCCTTTAAAACCCTGCAACAACTGCTGCAATTTCTTCTCACCCTCAGTCCGTTTGCATTAATCGAGACCAATGTAATCATGGCTCCAAAGAGGGGAAGTATGCCTGATTAATCTCCCCATCATTTAATCTCTGGCCCTTCCCTCCTCTCATGCTCCTTCCCAACTTTTCGGCCAGCTGTTGCTTTTTCCTGCAGCCTCCAACTCTTTTTCACCTCCAGTTTGAACCTTCCCTGCTTTTTCAGCCTCTTCCTTGCATTAAGTTTGGGCCAAGGAGCTGCCATTTCTCCCTCCTTCTGCCCCTCACTAACGTTTCCCTTTCCACATGATGCCACCCCACTTCCATGTCTCTGTCCCCCTCTAATTCCTCACTCTCAAGCTCTTCTGTAACCCTCTGTGCCTGCTCCCCATCAGATACATAATCCTACTCCCCGTCAGATACATCATCTCCCATAGAGAGTCTTCCTGCTATCGTGGTTTCTCCAATAGCGCCTCTCCCTTAGCCCTCATCTCCACCTCTGACCCTTGGTCCCTGATCCTTCTCTCTCTGGGACAATGGCACACCTATATTGCTCCCTTCTAGCATCTTTGTCTCGCTGCTCCCGTCCTGCTGCCCCTTTAAGGCTCCTGCCTCTTGCACCCTCTCCTTGTCTTACCCCCTTCTGCTCACCAAGATGCCCGACTCCCCGTCTTTCTTTGGAGTACTTACATTTACCACGCACCCCGCTCCCGCCTCCTCTCCCCCCCGCGGACACCAGATTCTTTAGGGAGAGCTGAACCATATTAAGGCTCGAGCCTGCACTTGACCCTTGCTGCCCGCTGCTGTCTTTGTTCTTTTCCACTGTACTTGGTGTGTTTTCCACCATCTCCATCCTGTTCTCTGCTCCGCAATTTTCTGCCTTTTCCTGTGCTCTTTTCTCCTTCAATTTACCAGCTGAGTCCTCTGACTGCTCCGCTCTTCCGGCCGTTCCACTCACACCTCCTGCTCCTTCTCCCATCTCCTCATCACTCATAGAGCTTTCTTCTGCCTCACACTCACAGCGGGTGGAGCCTTTGTGACACACCCCACAGCTCTCCGCCTTGCAGCTCCGAGCGATGTGTCCAGACTCGCTGCAATTATAACAGTACAAATCTGGACAGTTTCTTACAAGATAGTCGCGTCCAAGACAATAACAACAAACCTTCACTTGGTTATCATGCAGTACTCGAAAGTACTGCACTCCTTCCATTGTCTCGAATTTTATGCTGTACAGTAATGACTTCACCCCCTCTGGGAACTGCACCTTTACGTAACGGGTTCCATCTGCTACCCGTGTTCCTGGCTAGTACCTCCTCTTTATTGCTGAGCAAATTTATTGTCCCACGACTCCAACTTTTTGATTAGCAAATTGCCCTCAATATAAACTGGCAAGTTTAAGAATGAGACCACCACCTCTTCCGAATATAGCAGAGATACTTCCAAGAACTTATCGCCAACTTTCAAACTGAGTAAAAGTCTTTCCACTTCCTCTCGGCCACTGACCGTCACCTCGAACTCAACATTCGGCTTTGGTCGGCAGGCAAAGCAGCTTCCCTCGCCACAGTCCTCATGTTCCGCTTGGATAATATCCCAAGCTCGTATCTCCTTAGCCTTGCACTGAACCACCACCGTGTTTTCTTTTCCAAACCTCCTGCGGTCCCGGTCCAAATCGTTGGGCCTTTTTCTTTCCCTTCCAACCACAGTTTCTTCCCTAATTAAATTCATCTTGGGAACACTGTCCTCTGAGGGGCCCGGCACTCCGGACCCCTCAGCAGCCATCTGGCTGTTGTTTATGGGCCAAAAAGGCCCTAAAACCTGAAAACAAAAACCCACCACCAACTTTTTACAAACTCACCCCAACTCCCTGCTGCAATTAGGCAGCCAGTAACACCTGCTCACTCCTAGCCCCTCCCACCTAGAGAGTGCTGCCCACTGCATCACTGGCTGACACAAAAGTAGCTCCCAACTTAGCACAATGCTTAACAGGCCCCAAAAGAAACGTGTGCAGAAGTGAAGAGCACACTTACCTTTGCCTTCATCCTCATACCAGTGAACTTCCTTCTCAGATGCAGCCAGAGATTAAAGAGCTGAGTGAGTACATTGACTTAGGCGGCAACCTCCCTCCAGGTAATTTGCTAGAGGGGTTCCTTTAGCCTGAACTAAGGCCACTCTCCTTTGATGCACACCCTGCAACAGGACCTCCAACTCTTCAGCATTAAAGGGAGCAGTGCTGCCCAAATGTCTCCACTGTGTTATTGTGAACAATTGGTCCACTTTACTGCCACTGTCAAAACTTCCTCATGCCTTTAAACTTTGATTAAAGCAACTTCATCTGTCAAAGAAAAGGATTGAGCTTTTGAAAAACTCAGTTTTGCTGAAATATCTTGGTTTAATAGTCAGGGCTTTGTGCTATTAGTTTTTAATCGTTGCCACAGTAACATCTACTGTTGTATATTTAGCAGTGTCAGATAATACTCCACTTCTGGTTCTCAGTGTCTTTTTAATTGCAGCTTCCATTTTAATAACTCTTTTTCAATTCTGTGATCCTTTTATTTTCCATTTCAATGTAAGAACTGCCACTGATAAGTTTCCATTATTAACCTCCAGGTAGTAATCAGCACAGTTCTATCAATGGTGACACCTCTGTTACAACTGGCAGCCTCCTGGATGACCATCACTGGCACACTGTGATCATTGAGCGCTATGGCCGCAATATCAATTTTACACTGGATCGGGAGACTCAGCATTTCCGGACCAATGGGGAATTTGACCACTTGGATCTAGACTACGAGGTAACGAATCATAGGGCTTTTAATAAAAACAGAAAATCATGAAAATACACAACAGTCAGTGTCTGAAAGAGAAGGACAGGTTCATGTATTGGGTATAAGTTGAGTTTTTATTTTAGATTTCCAACATTTACAGTTTTTCTTTTTAATTTTGACCCGTGACATGGTCTGTTGCCATACTTTAGAAAAAAATAAAACGAGAGAGCCAATACAGACAAACTTCCCCACGGACAAAATATTTTTCTAATTGACCTGAGGACTCGATGTTCTTCGGAGCATTTGAAAAGAAATTTGGCCAAAAATTGATCTCCGGTGGTTGCAACAATTAGGCCTTGTGGCCTCAAAGATAAAGGTCAGATAGCTCGTATCTGCATCTCAGTAATAGAGTAATACACTGGGCAATGTGTCCATGGAAAGCAACTTCAATGCCATGGGCGATCATAACAAGGTGTAAAACATGATGCGGGGAATTAATTAATTTGCCTCCACGATAGTCATGCATATAAGTGCACTCTATGTGAAACACTTTGAGATGTTTGAGAGCCATGATGAAGGCATAATATAAATGCTAATCCTTGGTTCATAATTTATTTTTGAAAGCAGTTGAAAATAATACTGGGGTAGAATTTTTGCAGAGTTCACCCAATCTCACAGCATAACTTCAGCAGAAGATTGGTGGAAACCCTTAGAAATGGTGTAAGTAGCCATTTATGCCATTCCTCCGGGGTTTCCACCGAAGTTTCAGCGGAAGATCAACAGAACCCCCTTATACTTTTGGCACAAACAGCAACTGCCCCTGGTGGACGTTTGGCATTTGGGAAAAGTTGCACTGTGCCAGGGCTCATTTCCATCTTTGTGCGTACTGGAATCGATTCACTTTTTAGTGGGGGAGGTTACAGAGGGTAGGATTTCAGTTCAGTTGTTGGTGGGATGGGGCAGTGGGAGGGAACGAAGAACTGGCACCTTTTCTATATAATAAGGGAAAGATTGGTCTTTGGGAGATTTTAATCTCATTTGGTAAGGGGCTGGAAGAGGAACCAGTTTTTCACAGAAATTGTGCAGGGGTGGGCGGGTACTTCTCAGTACGGGGGGTGGGGAAGAAGTCAGAATAGCTCCTGAGTTGGGGAGAGCGAGAGGTGACTGTCAGTATGGGACGTGGGGTAAGGGGATTTGGAGGTTTCAGTTGCCACTGGTGAGACTGATTCATAGTTTCTGCTCACCATTGGCCATCGCGACTATTTATTTTCAATGCTGTTCTTGCATATCAGTCTTCTCAGTGCACATGCACACCAATCTGCCTTCCAATCTTCACAGCCACACTTGCCTAAGGAGGAAATGGGGCTGCAACTATTCTTAATTGGGGGGGGGAGGGAGGATTCAGGTCAGCAGCTTTTTAGAGGGTTAGGAGCTGCGAGATGATTTTAAAAGAGGTAATCGGGAGATATAATCCTGTCCACAGATAATTACAAAGGTCAAATCACAGTTTTATACTTTTCACGCTAGGTCATATACACATGGGGGCATTATTGACAACACTTTGTGCTTCAGCTTTCTGCTTAACTTGCCAATAAATTGCCTATGCTGACTTCTGGGGTTTTCATTATTTTGCCAGTTGAGTGCAATTAGGGTAAGGGTTAAAGAGTTTAAAAAGGAAGGGGGTTATTGCAACTTCTCATTATACATGCCGCTTGGGAGGCGATGGAGTCCCACTGAACTCGAGTCACTTAAAATTATGCTCATTACGCCACCTACGGGTTACCACCAACTATTAGAATTTTGAGACGACTCACTGTTTTTGATAAATATTAGATAATGGCCCGGAGTTTACGGTGTCTTCAGCGTACGCTGTCGTAAACCTTATGAAACGCCCCACAAATTCTGGATTTCCGCATGCACAAAAACCCGGAACTTGAGATCTGTTAAGGCATATCTTGACAGATCATCTGAACTGACGAGAAAGTCACTTTTGCTGGCGCAGAGTTGGCTGCTGCCCAGCAATTGTCCACGAAACTCCTACGCCTGGTAAAAGCAGATGGAGGGTCTGCTTTCACCAGCGTAAGGGTTATTATAAATCTTAAATAAAAAATTTTTTTAATGATGCACAAACACTTAAAATTAGTTTATGCAAATGTTGGCCTGTATTAAAATGTTTAAAATTATTTTTCAAAGATTTACATTTTTATTGTATTTGCTGTAATGAAGGGACTTTTAATTAAATTTAAAAACAGAACATTTATTTTTATTAGCTGTCTAAATTGTTTAAATATTTAGGGATTCCAGTAGGGTTTTTGGGGATTCCGTTCAGAAATGGAATCCTCCTTTCTCATTGGAGGACCTGGCCCACGTGATCCCATGGACACTTCCAAACCGCCTGCGTCCCTGGGATCCATGGGCCTTTATGCAGGCGTATGCCTGGAGGCCCAGGACCCATTATTTAAAAAAGGTGGTAGAGAGAAAACTGGGAATTATAGCCCGGTAAGCCTGACATCGGTAGTGGGGAAAATGCTAGAGTCCATTATAAAAGATGTAATAGCAGAGCACTTGGAAAACAGTGACAGGATCGGACAAAGTCAACATGGTTGTACAAAAGGTAAATCATGCTTGACTAATCTATTGGAATTTTTTGAGGATGTAACTGGTAGAATAGATAAGGGAGAACCAGTGGATGTGGTGTATTTGGACTTTCAGAAGGCTTTCGATAAGGTCCCGCATAAGAGACTAGCATGCAAAGTTAAAGCACATGGGATTGGGGGTAAGGTACAGACTTGGATAGATAACTGGTTGGCAGACAGGAAGCAAAGAGTTGGAATAAACGGATCTTTTTCCGAGTGGCAGGCAGTGACTAGTGGGGTACCACAGGGATCGGTGCTAGGACCCCAGTTATTCACAATATATATAAATGATCTAGACGAGGGAACTAGATGTAATATCTCCAAGTTTGCAGATGACACAAAGCTGGGTGGGCGTGTGTGCTGTGAGGAGGATGCAGAGAAACTCCGGTATGATTTGGACAGGTTGGGTGATTGGGCAGATGCATGGCAGATGCAGTATAATGTGGATAAATGCGAGGTTATCCACTTTGGTGGCAAAAACAGGGAGGCAGATTATTATCTGAACGGCAATAGATTGGGAAAAGGGGAAGTGCAACGAGACCTGGGTGTCCTTATGCACCAGTCGCTGCAGGTAAGCATGCAGGTGCAGCAGGCGGTTAAGAAGGCAAATGGTATGTTGGCCTTCATAGCGAGAGGGTTCGAGTACAGGAGCAAGGATCTCTTGCTGCAGTTGTACAGGGCCTTGGTGAGACCACAGCTTGAGTATTGTGTGCAGTTTTGGTCGCCTTATCTGAGGAAGGATGTTCTTGCCATGGAGGGAGTGCAGCGAAGATTCACCAGACTGATACCTGGGATGGAAGGAATGATGTATGAAGAGAGATTGGGTCGATTAGGATTATATTCGCTAGAGTTTAGAAGAATGAGAGGGCATCTCATTGAAACTTATAAAATTCTAACAGGACTAGACAGACTAGATGCAGGAAGGATGTTCCTGATGGCGGGGGAGTCCAGAACCAGGGGTCACAGTCTAAATATAAGGGGTAAGCCATTTAGGACTGAGATGAGGAGGAATTTCTTCACCCAGAGAGTGGTGAACCTGTGGAATTCTCTACCACAGAAGGCAGTTGAGGCCAATTCATTAAATATATTCAAAAAGGAGTTAGATATATTTCTTAAGGCTAAAGGGATCAAGGGATATGGGGAGAAAGCAGGGACAGGGTACTGAGTTTGGCCTACTCCTGCCCTTATCTTCTATGTTTCTATGACCCGAATTCTCCATAGCTTTGGAGCCAGGAGGCAAGTTGGTAGATCTTTTATGGGTCGGTGGCGTCCTCCGGAGGTACGCCTCCAACTGCAAATTTAAGGTCATCATGCCACATGTGATGTTCGAGCAATAATATTACTGTAATATTAAGACCTGTCATTTGACATTTAAAATAAATTGGTTGGACCCAGTTATCACAGAATTTGCTAGAACAGCTGACAGTAAGGATCATAATTCTTTTCAAGTGTTTGGTTTGGAAAATCATATTCTCTTTTAAGTCATTCAAGCAAAACCAATAATTTTGATGAACTGGCCAACGTTGATTATGAAGAATAATAAATTCATCAACATTGTAAATTTCTTACTCATCTAGTACGGGAACGCATTCAGCCTCTCAAACTCTTCTGCATCTTAATTACTTGCTGTAAGATTTTAACAATAAAATATAATATGTAAAACTCTGCCTATTCATGTGTACAATGTATAACACCATTTCATTTAACTTCAAGCTCAGTTTTGGGGGAATGCCATTTTCTGGAAAGCCAAGCTTTAATGGAAAAAATTTCAAAGGCTGCATGGAGACTATAAATTACAACGGAGTTAATATCACCGACCTCGCCAGGAGGAGGAAACTAGACACATCTAAAGTGGTAAGATCATTGATTTGACAATGAGTGGAGTCAAACCGATTACATATCTGTGATGAGGTGACTGAGGTTGAACTAAGTGGTTGAAAACAAGGTCCCGTGATATGAACAGCATAAAAATCCAGTGATAATCAATTCACATTAGAAGTAAGGGCAAGGTGCTTGTAATTTTTTTTCTCTGTTATGCTCCTCCTTCTTTTATGATAGAGTTGTTTCTATATTGGTTATGCATTTTTTCTTTTTTTCCACAAGACTTCTTGTTGCATGTGTTAGAATTTGGCACCGTTAAGGCCAGATCAAATAATTTCTATATGTTACTTTCTATATAACAGCTCATTGCTTGGGTATGACACACACAATCTTGCAATGGTACAGCACAGAAGGAGGCCATTCGACCCATCAAGTCTGCGCCAGTTCTTTCGAGGAGCAATCCAGTTTGTCCCACACCCCCGCTCTTTCCTCATATCCCTGTAATTTTCTCTCCTTCAAGTATTTATCCAATTCCCTTTTGAAGGCTGCTATTGAATCTGTATCCACCACCTATCAGTCCATGCATTCCAATTCCTAACCACTTGCTGATGTTGGACTGCTTTCTTGTTCTTTTTCGCCTCATTACTTTAAACGCCAGATTACACACACACATTCAGTTGTAGTAATGCAGGATCAGGACTTTATTGAAACCTCATACTATCCACAACCAGTATGAGTGCACAATTCTTTTCATACTACACCATTCCAGTAAAAGAACAAGGTGCTGTTGAGACATCACACTATCCACGATTCCAGTGTGAGCTCTTGAGACAACATACTCTCACGATTCCAGTATGAACTGCTAAATAGCGTTCCCTTACATGTCTTATACCAATTTCACCTTTGATCACTACATTCCATGCATACTACCAATGAATCCTAGTACATTAAAGATACATATAAATGCTAACAGAACAACAACATAAACCCAACAAACATGCACATGGCAGTCCAAATTCTTTTATTGTTCTAACAAACTCTCCATTCATTTTATTACCATATAAACACAAGTGAGCAAGCTAACATATTTCAGACCATTAAAGATATGGCTGACTGACTCTTACACATTCTACTATTTTTCTTTCTTGTGAAATTACTTTTGGGCCTGTTTACACAAGTTACAACACATGCTCAGCAGAAAGCTGCTTTAACTTTTAACTCATTCTGTGCTGGTCTCACAGGCTATGCAGAAAGAATAGCAAGGTACCCAAGTAGCGTGGACTCTTGTTCCCACAGTTCCGTAAAAAAGTTTTTCCTCATGTCGCCTCTGGTTCTTTTGCCAATCACCTTAAATCTGTGCCGTCTCGTTATCAACCCCCCAGCCATTGGAAACAGTTTCTCTTTGTTTACCCTATCTAAATTCTTCATGATTTTATTCAAATCTCCTCTTCTTAGCCTTCTCTGCTCCAAGGAGAACAACTGTAATCACTCATCCCTGGAACCATTTTAGTAAATCTCTTCTGTACCCTCTCCAAAGCCTTCAGCATCCTTCCTAAAGTGTGGTGCCCAGAATTGGACACAATACTCCAGCTGGGGCCGAACTAGTGTTTTATTTAGGTTTAGCATAACTTCCTGGCTTTTGTACTCTATGCTTCTATTTATAAAGCCCAGGATCCCGTATGCTTTATTAATTGCTTTGTTAACCTGTCCTGCCACCTTCAAGGATTTGTGCACAAGCACCCCAGGTCTCTGTGTTCTTGCATCCCCTTTAAAATTGTACCATTTAGTGTGTATGGTCTCTCCTCATTCTTCCTATCAAAATGTATCACCTCACACTTTTCTGCATTGAATTTCACCTGCCATGTGCCCGTCCATTCCACCAGCCTGTCTGTGTCTTCTTGAAGTCTATCACTATCTTCCTCACTGTTTACTACACTTCCATGTTTTGTGTCCTCTGCAAATTTCAAAATTATGCCCTGTACCCCCAAGTCTAAGTCATTAATGTGTATGAAGAACAGCAGTGGTCCTAGTACTGAACCTTGCGGAATGTCACTGTATTCCTCCCTCCAGTCCGAAAAACTGCCACTCACCACAACTCTCTGTTTTCTATCCCTTAGCCAATGTTGTAGCCATGCTCTTACTGCCCCTTTTATCACATGGACTTCAATTTTGCTAGCAAGCCTAATATATGGTACTTTATCAAACGACTTTTGAAAGTCCATATACACAACATCAACTGCACTGCCCTCATCCACCCCCTCCGTTAATTCATCAAAAAACTCAATCAAGTTAATCAAACACGATTTGCCCATAACAAATCCATGCTGGCTCTCCTTTATTTGTCCATGCTTGTCCAACTGGCGGATTATTGTTTCTAAAAGCTTCCCTACCACCGACGTTAAGCTGACTGGCTAGCAATTGCCAGTCCTTTGGCACCACCCCGTATCTAAGCAGGTTTGGAAGATTGTGGCCAGCACCTCCACAATTTCTACACTTACTTCCCTCAGCAACCTAGGATGCATCCCATCCAGACCGAGTGACTTATCACTTTAATTACTTCCAGCCTTTCTAGTACCTCTTTATCTATTTTTATCTCATCCAGTTTCCCAGCAACCTCCTCATTTACCATAGCTTTGGCAAAATCCTCTTCTTTGGTAAACAGTGATGCAAAGTATTCACTTAGTACCTCAGCCATGCCTTCTGTCTCCACAAATAATTCTCTAATTTTGATCCCTAATTGTCCCCAATGCTGCTCTGACAACCCTTTTAAGTTGCCTATAGAAGACCTTTGGATTCCCTAATATGTTAGCTGCCAATCTATTTTCGTGCTGTCTCTTTGTCCCTCTTATTTCTTTTTCCAGTTCTCCTCTGTACTTTTTATATTCTGACTTACTTTCCTTTGCATTATCAAGCTGATATGAAGGCTGGAATTTTCCCATCAAAAAATGGGTGGGTTTGGAGCATGGGGGCAGTTAAATTGTTAAAAACGTGAATCTCAACCTGATCCTGCCTCCCGATTGCTGAAACCCCCCCAACAATTGCCAACCCCTCCCCCGCCATTCCCGACCCCCCCCCCCCACCCCGTGATTCCTCCGCTGGACCGACCCCTCGCAACTGAGGCCTACACGCCTGCAGCCAGCCTCCCAACTGAGGCCTACACGCCTGCAGCCAGCCTCCCAACTGAGGCCTACACGCCTGCAGCCAGCCTCCCAACTGAGGCCTACACGCCTGCAGCCAGCCTCCCAACTGAGGCCTACACGCCTGCAGCCAGCCTCCCAAGCTGGCTGGCTGTGGGCGGGAAACCGAGGCCTGACATTAAAATTAGGCCCTGCTGGTAAAATCGGCAGTGCCTGCGGGAATCCCAGCCTCCCGGGTTTTCCGCCCACCTCGGAACCACCCCCCTACCCCCCGCCCCCAACTCACCTCCCCGAACAAAATTCCGGCCGAAATCTTTGCTACCTAGTTATTGCTGTTTTTTTTCTAATTTTATTTACAATTTCACCCTTTTGTCACTTGAGGTCTCCCCCTATATCCATACTTCGATTGAGAGTGTGAATAGCAAATCTACTCCAAGGCTTGAACCAATGCTGCATTGCAATGGCACCTCTAAGAAATATAAAAGAACAGTCAAGGATGACTGGCCCTTGAGCTCCATCCTGTCCTTTTGGCAAGCACCATCTTTCCCTCTGCGCCTCCTCTTTCCCCTTTCACATGGCATGAATGAGTTCAGTGACTCACTTCAGGAAGTCTGGTGAGCATGTGGCTACATCTTACCACCTGATGGTATAGCACATCGAAACTCCAGTACTCTGTGGCACTGCACTTGAAGTTTTTTAAGGAGACGATTCTACAGGAACCTTAGTAGACCTGACAGTGCATTATATAAAGCAAGTACTACTCGTAGCAACAAAGTCCTGTTGGACAAGACAAGTATTACTGTAGGAATTACTGGTTATATGTGCTTGTTTTCTGTATTAGCTATTGCTATACAATATTTTCCAGAGATAGTTTGGAGCAATCTGTCCATTCTTATCCAGTCAGATACTGTAGAAGATGCATTGTTTAGGAGCTGTTGAGGGCTGCACACCAATGTGCATTTATGTTTATGTTTATGCAATGTTTATATTTATGCAATGTGCCCTCTAATTCCTTTTTTGTGAGTGGTCCTTTTAAGTTTGCTGCATGGTCATGCATGCGCAGTATGTCTTCCAGCGGCAGGAGCTGGTGAGCGGTCTGTGCAGGACCTCGCGATTGGTGCGCGACCGCGCGCCAGAGGGGGAACATTGGTCTGCAGTAGATAATAGATGGTCAGTGTGCCAGCCTTGCCTCTGAGTCAAAAGGTTGTGGGTTCAAGTCCCACAACCAGAGACTTGAGTGCATAATCTAGGCTAATGCCTCAGAGCAGTACTAAGGGAGTGCTACACTGTTGGAAGTGCCGTATTTTGATTGAGATGTTAAACCGTGACCCGGTCTGCCCTCTCAGATAGACATAAAAGACCCCATGGCACTATTCGAACAAGAGCAGGGAACTTCGTCCCGGTATCCTGGACAATATTTATCCCTCAACCACATCACTAAAACAGATTATCTAGTCAGTATTTAATTTCCGTTTGCTGTGTGCAAATTTGCTGGCAAGTTTCCCTACATTACAACTGTGACTAAACTTTAAAAGTACTTAATTGGCTGTAAATTACTTTGAGACATCCTGAGGCCATGAAGGATGCTGTAAAAATTCAAGTTCCTTCTTCTTTGTTAGTGCTAACTTGAAACTGTTACCAGTTTGATATGTCGCTACGATTATTTCTGTTACTACGAATCAATAAGACAATAGCCATGCAATAAGTTACAGGGAAGTACTGCTATTGATTCTTGTACACTTGAAAACTCAAAGAAGACATGGTTGAAATACTGCTTCATGTATCAGACCTATAGTTAACTTCTAAGTTGACACTGCAGCTTGTCCTAGCAAAATGGCTAACCTATATATTCATATTCATATAGGCTGACCTGTTATATAGATAAAGGTGAATCATGTGCAACAGCAAGTAAAAGTTTAGAATAACCTACCCTCCTATTAGTAATAGGCTGACTATTGGTCATACACTGAATTGATAGCTATCATTGGTTGGTAAGTGAATCTAGCCCCAGGATATGAACAATACACAATCCACTCACTATGATTTTCCCTAATATAAAATGATCTCCAATACAGTTTGTTGATGGCTCATTCCCTAATGCTTAAACCATGTAAAACACTATCTATAACCTGTTTTCAAATGCTGCACAAAGGCAGACGGTTTAGTGCATCACATTGCTCCTTTCTGGCAGTAATTGTGAATTCTTCTCCTCGGGCTATAAGAATATCATTATAGCAATAGCTTTTTAGTCTGATCTAACTGTCAGTTACTCCTGTAACTGTTGGAGGAAGATGTTATATCTTCTGTTCTCAATAACTGTTGCTACGGGACAGCTCTACAATGTATCAGCAATTTTAAAAAATAATTCTTGGGAAACACATCCTTCAGTAAGCTATTATGACAGAACAATGGGACATCCATACTGCTAATACAAGCACCATTTTAAAATGAACAGCTGGAACTGTCTTCAGTCAGTAATCATTACTAATCAGGTCAACAAGGAAGCACAGAAAAACATCAACAACAGATTGGATTCCATAAAGTACAAGCTGTGAAAAATCATTTTCTTGTTAATTTGAGTCTACCCTATTTAAATGCCTGGAGCATGAGCATTTTGTTGTTGTGCAAAACATAAGTATTGAAATCCAATTCCTGGATTGTTCTGTTGATCTTGCTCCTGCATACAAGTGTATGGAATTACACATTTCAGATATGTGTTGATGAAGGATCAGCTTGATTTACATTGACACCATGTACATCTGTGCTCACACGCAGTTCAGATGGTCATGGTGAGACAGTGTCTGACCTCTGGTCTGGCGATGAGTAAAAGTTTGTGTTCCCCACAGACTCCAGTATGGGAGGACAGCACAACAATCTAAAGCTAGGCCTGCACCAGCTTATAATGATCTGGTTTCAGCTTCATCACCCACATTTAGAAGCACAGATTCATATCCTGAAAAAGTCTGGCACTTTAGAATACAGTGCGTAACAGACAATACAGTGTAATAAGGTGATTGGCAAAAGAACCAGAGACGACATGAGGAAACCTTTTTTACGCAACGAGTGGTTCGGATTTGGAATGCACTGCCTGATAGGATACATAGATACATAGATACATAGAAGATAGGAGCAGGAGTAGGCCATTCGGCCCTTCGTGCCTGCTCCGCCATTTAATGAGATCATGGCTGATCCTTTAATTCAGTATCCCGTCCCCGCCTTCTCTCCGTAACCCTTAACCCCTTTTGCCCGTAGAAATATATCTAATTCCCTCTTAAATATATTTAATGAGCTGGCGTACACTGCCCTCTGTGGCAATGAGTTCCACAGGTTCACCACTCTCTGAGTGAAGAAATTCCCCCTCATCTCTGTCCTAAATGGTTTAGCCCTTATCCTTAAATTATGTCCTCTAGTTCTGTTCTCACCCGCCAAGGGAAACATTCCTTCTGCATCCAGTCTGTCTAGACCTGTCAGAATTTTATACACTTCTATGAGGTCCCCTCTCAATCTTCTAAACTCCAGTGTGTACATCCCTAAACTACATAGTCTCTCCTCATAGGTCATTCCCGCCATTCCTGGTATCAGCCTGGTGAATCGCCGCTGCACCCCCTCCATGGCAAGGATGGTGGATACAGATTCAATAGCAGCCTTCAAAAAGGAATTGGATAAATACTTGAAGGAGAAAACATTGCAGGGATATGGGGAAAGAGCGGGGGAGTGGGACGAACTGGATTTCTCTTCGAAAGAGTCGGCGCAGACTCGATGGGCCGAATGGCCTCCTTCTGTGCTGTACTATTCTATTAATAAGTTTCTTTCCTTGTTCAACAACATTTCTTAAAGTGAATTTTTGATGTGCAAATTTTGGGTTAAGTCTTTTTTACAGTATCTAATACTATCCCAATACGGTATCTAATACCAATATTATGCAATTTATAAACCTTAACTAAATGCCTTTGTTATCCTTGGCTTTTATAATGATTCATGACAAAGAATATAAAAAGAAATAGTAAAGTACACTATAGACACATTAATAACAAAAGGAAAATTAAGTTAAGGATAGAATCACTAAGAGGTGCACAGGATAAACTCAAAGGTAATGGCCCAAAATTTGCGATCGGAGGCTTCCCGCGGGCAGACGCCTCCGACCTGTAAAAAATCTAAGCATTTGCCTGGTGGCCTGGGAGGTACGGAGACTCGTGATCCTGGGCCTCTCCGAGTACGTGCGGGCAGAGGCCCACGTATCCCAAGGGCACATGCGGTTCGCAAGCACCCCTGAGATCACATGGGCTGGTCCAAGCAATAAAAGAAGGGACTCCCCATTCATACTTATGGGAGTTCTGTACGTACGGAACTCCCATAAGTGTGAATGGGGAACACAAAAAATACACAAACACATGAAATAAAAAAAATTAAAAATGACATATATAAAATTAATTAAAATGCCATTTAATTAAATATTTTAAACAAAAATGTAAATCTTTTGAAAAAAAATTATGGGGGAGAAATTCGGTTGGTTGCGCCACCCATTAGCGCCTAAAGAGGCCGAGAAGTGGGGTGGTAACCAACTAGCGCCCGGGCGCAGCGAACCCTGCGCCTCTTCCCATATTGAGCAGACATTTTGCGCCAGCGCTAAACCTTAGCGCCGGCTCACGGGCGCAGGCAGATCATGACATCATTTCAGTGTGCAACGCCTTTTGGGCGCCCCGGACCGGAAATTCAGTGGCGCGCCCCTCCATTCCGCCTGGCGCTAATAAGGACAGCTTACCTGGAACGTTCCCCAGTCGCTGTCGGGCTGGGGGGCGTTCTTTAAAGGGGACTGCTGTGGTATAAAAGTGGCAGCCATTTTTGGAGCACAACTTCTTCGAGAGTTAGAGAGAGTTGCTGAGCTGCACACTGAGAGACATTTCACCACTGAGCCAGCGCTGGCAGAAGAACGTCAGCCTTCTGACCATCACCTTGCTGTTGGTGAGCATTTCAAACGGGGAGACTTTCTGTGCGCACTTATTATGGGGGCTGCATTGGAGGGGAACGTCCTGCTGCTGAATCATCTGGAAAGGGCACAGAGACGCAGGGAGAGAGGGGCAGGCATGGCCAGATGGAGGAGGGCCAACAGACGTCGCCACACCAGACCTTATACTGCCAGGGTTTTCCGACAGCAGTTTTTCTACATGAACATGTAGTGTATCAGAAGGCTGCGCTTTAGAAAGGAGGTGGTGACTGAGCTGTGCCACCTGCTTCAGCCAGATCTGCAGCCTCAGATAAAGTGCAGGACATCTCTGTCGGTGGCTGTGAAGATGACTGTTGCCCTAAACTTCTACGCAAGCGGCTCCTTTCAGGCTGCAACTGGGGACATAGCCAACATCTCGCAGTTTGCAGTGCCTTGCTGCATCCGTCAAGTGACTGATGCCCTGCTTAAAAGGAGGCGGCAATACATCGCCTTCCCAATGACCCCGGACAAGCAGCGGGAGCGCGCAGAGGGCTTCGCAGCAATAGCGGACTTCCCCATGGTGCAGGGTGCCATTGACTGCACGCATGTGGCTTTGCGGGCGCCTGTATTGAATCCGGAGGAGTTCCGCAACCACAAGGGGTTCCATTTCTTGAATGCCCAGCTGGTCTGTGACCACCGACAGCTGATCCTCGCAGTGAATGCGCAGTTCCCAGGCAGCAGCCACGACGCCTTCATCCTGCGCCAGACTTCTGTTGCAGACCTTTTCGAGGCCCCGGCTCACCCAGGAGGCTGGCTTCTCGGGGAAAAGGGCTATCCTCTGTGCCTGTGGCTGATGACCCCGCTCCGTTCACCCAGCACCCCTGCTGAAGAACGCTACAATGCGAGCCATCAGGCGACGAGGAACATTGTGGAGCACACAATCGGCATGGTGAAGCAGCGGTCCTGCTGTCTGGACCATTCCAGAGGAGCCCTGCAGTACTCGCATGAGCGAGTCTCCCACTTTGTGGTTGTATGTTGCATGCTGCATAACCTCGCTATCCTACGTACCCAGCCAATGCCACCAGACATTGAAGTGCCAGCAGAGGAGGAGGAGGAGGAGGAGGAGGAGGAGGAGGAGCAGCTGGACCATGATGGGAGGGACGCACAAACTGGAAGGACCGTCCATCAAAGGCTGATCAGAAGTCGCTTCTAGGCCCCTCTCACGGAATGCATGCTGACATTCCAAGAAGAGGAATGGAACCGTTCTGATACCCCAAAGCCTGTGAAGGGCAAAATGCATGTAAATAGCAGACATGGCCATTGTAAATAAAGAAAGTTTTTTATTTTACAAAATGTGCTTCCTTCCAACAAGACAAAGCAATGGCAACAGAAAGCAAAACTAACACACTGCTCGCGCACCCGGGAGACTGTCCAAAACATAACTAACATTCAGACCAGCATCCTCGGCCTTGATTTCTACATATAAGACGTTTCAGCAGCACCTTCTACTCTTTCCCCCTTGATGGTGATCTGCTTCTCTTGTGAGATTGGCCCCTTCCCTCCCTGCAGCTCCTCCGTAATGGGACCCCAGTGGCTGCAGCAAGGCTGGGGGAGGCCTGCTGACTGTCCGAAAGCACAGATGCCCCTGAGGGACAGCCTGGATGACCTCTGGGCCTGGAGAGCCCGGCTGCTGACTGCTCCAACTCTGCATGGGTGGAAGCAGTCTGTCCTGCAGGTGGTGGCAGCTGCAGTGGAGACGTGCCAGCGGTGGCATCAGGAATGCTGTCATCCTGAGAGCGGACAGCAGCTCCCTGGTCGGCCAACACACTGGCACTCTGATGGGGCAGCACCGCAGCATGCGCAGCAATCGGATGGTCCACAGATTGCTGGCCTGCTGTGGTGCTGCAAGGGCCCCGGGTAATCCTGCCTGATCCAGCGAGGGTGGCAGCAGTCAGTGGTCGCGTGGCCTCAATCTGCGTCTACATGAGACCAGCGAGTGACTGCGTGGCAGCACTCAGCAGTTGCGTTGCAGGTGCCAGTGCTTCGGTGAAGCCCTGGACAGTCCTTTCCAGTGCTGTCCCGAAGCCCTGGACAGTCCTTTCCAGTGCTGTCCCGAAACCCTGGACAGTCCTTTCCAGTGCTGCGCCGAAGTCCTGCGCACTCCTTGCCTGTGCTGCGCCGAAGTCTTGGACACTCCTTGCCAGTGTCTCGATGGATTCAGGCATCCTTGCCACTGCAGCCATGAGCTCAGTGTGCCTCAGCCCAGCCTGGGCACTCATTTCTGCGAGGGCACACACCTCTTCTGCGCTCTGTGCAGCAGCACTCGCGGCCTGACTCACCCTCCGGGGAGACGGCCCCCGAGCTTCCCTACCCCCCTTGCGTTGCTGCAGCCCGCTGGTTCCTGGAGCTGGTTCCTCCTCAGAGCATTCCCTCCCGCTCCCCTCCAGGGAAGTAGTCTCCCCAGTCTGCAGAGGGGCTGGCTTGCCTGAGGGTGGTAGGGGTGGTCCGGCTTCCTCCTGCTCGTCGCCTCTGGAGTCAGTGGCAGTGGCAGCTTGAGGGCCTGGCTCCCGAGCTGGTGATGCAGCATCTGAAAGCAGGGAGGTTGAAGAGTGGCTTTAGCGAAAGGACAGGGTGGCAGCAAGGGATGCATGAGTGCTGCAATGCACTGACTTGGGTCCAAAGTGAAAAAGCATGCTAGTGGGGGGAACAAGTGGAAGGAGAGTGCTCAAAAAGATGATGACCGTACCATCATTGTGCACAATGGGGTCGGCAGCTCCAGAGGTGAAAGGACCATTCATCCGGCTTCCAACAATCTGGTGGACTCGCTTCTCGAGGTCTGTGAGGGTCTGCAGGTGAGGCCGGCCTCCTCCGGTACGAAGCTGCTCCCTACGGCTCCTGGCCAGCTTGGCCTGCAGGAGAAAGGATGGGAAGTGATGAAACATGCTGCCCTGAGCTGACATTACATGCCCTCCATGGTAGAATAGCCCTTACATTATGCACTGAGCTGAATGTGCGTGTGTGTTTCCAGAAAGGGCCATGGGTGCTGGCTGGCAGATGGCCATTGGGGCTTCGCGCACCCTCTGGCCATAAAGTCAGGTGCAGATGGAGGGATGAAGATGATTGTGAAAAAGGCGCTCACCCTAATGACCCGAGTGAGGTCGTTGAACTTCTTCCTGCATTGCACAGGAGTCCTGGGCACCATGATGCTGGAGGTGACTCTTTGGGAAACATCCCTCTAAGCTCTGCGGTATTCGCTCTGATGAGGCCTCCTGCCATTCTCGGGGCACAGCACAGCTCACCGGCGCTCCACTGCACCAACCAGATCATCCAATGCCCCATCGCTAAAGCGCTCTGCTCTCTGCCTGACCCTCTCCATGTCTTGGAAGTTTTGAACACCACAGGTAGGTCACCGCCAATTTTGAGGCCTACAAGGCATAGAGTGTGGCTGCTGATGTTAATTGACCCGCCCCTTTAAGAGCTGGCTGGCGCCAGCATGTCTCGGGGAAATCGATTATTGACAGCACCTGCGCTGCACCCGGCCGCCGAGAAATTGAGTAGCGCCGCCGGGTTAGCGCCTTAAGAGTACCGTGCAGCGCCTGATTTAGCGCCGCAATCACCTTCAGGGGCGCTGCAACCCAATATCGCTTGAGGTGGCGATAAGTTGCGCCTGGCGCTAAACTTTGCGTACCGCCAATACTAGCACCCCAAACGGGACGATACCAAATTTCTCCCCCTATATGTATTAATGGGGCTAAAAATAAACTTACCTTATTGGACAGGGTTTTTAATGTATAAATGAGTGATAAAAATTTATTTTTCTATTTTTAAAAAACTCTTATGCTGGTAAAAGCAGGCCTTACGCTTGCTTTTTCCAGGTGTAAGAATTTCATGGGCATTAAGCGGGCGGAAGTTGGATAAATAGCACAACTCTCCACCCGCAGAGGCCCATCTCCTGGGGATGCGAAGGATCTGTCAACTTGACAGATTGCAAGTTCCGGGTTTTAGCGCATGCACTTCGCATGCCTAAACCCGGAACTTGTGCGGCCTCTATGGGCACGTGCACACCTTGTACACACCCGTAGGGGTCGCAAATACGGCCCAGTGATAGTGACGGCTGAAATATTGAATAGTTGCTTTGCCTCAGTTTTTACCAGAGAAACTAACAAGGTGGACATGACATTAAAATAAGAAATCAAAAAGGATATCAAGACTTTTAAGATAGAAAAGAGGGAGATCATTGATAAATTAAACAAATTTAGACAGAATAAGACTTCTGTTCCGGATGGATTGCATCTACGCATACTAAAAGAAGCTAGGGAAGCAATAGCAGAGGCATATATATGGACAGCTAATGTTATTCCTATATTCTAAAAGGGAAATAGAACAAACCCAGGGAACTATAGACCAGTTAGCTTAATATCGGTGGAAGCAAAGATATTGGAATCATTACTCAAAGATGTAGTAGAAAAACATTTAGGGGGAAAAATTCGGTGGCACCCCCTTTGGAGCACTAACATCGCCGGGGTGCTAATTTTAGTGTCCCAAAAAATTCAGTAGTAACGCCCCAAGCAGGAGGTGGGGCGCTACTGGAAGCGCTCACCCATGGCCCTGCTGGACCACTGGGGAGCATGGTGTTGGGAAAACAGCCCGGCACTCAAGAGGAGTGCCGGGCTGAGCGATCGTGGCTGGCACCCCGAAGAAAAAACGGAAAGGGGGCAGGTGCTGGCAGTCAGCCAAAAAAAAATGCCGCCCAAAACCTGCCCATTAAGTGGCGTCGCGGCAGCTGCAAAAACGTCACACCTGACCCTGTCGGACATATCGTCCAGCGATAGGTCAGGGGGCGCAACTCAAGGTTGCGGCCGGGGTGCATGCGGGGCGCTGCGCACGGCAATGATGTCATCGTCGGCAGCGCAGTGCCACGGGGTGCTACCAGCTACTGCCACAGTTAACCTCCCGCTGAATTTCGCGGGAGGTGTTCGCGCCCCTGCGCCCAGGCGCTAGGAGCTTTGTGCTTTGTTAGCGTCCCCGGGTGCGCTAACTGGAGACACAAAGCAACCACATTTTTCCCCCTTAGAAACCAAAAACATAATAAAGAATAGCCAGCAGGATTTCAAAAGGAAAGGTCATGCTTGACCAACCCTATTGAATTCTTTGAAGAAGTAACAGAAAGAGTAGACAAGGCTAATACAGTGGATGTGATATACGTGGATTTTTAAAAGGCCTACGATTCAAGATTGAAGATTCAAGATCTCATGATTTAAAGTCAAAGCATGTCAGGGGACAGTTGGCAGACTAGATAGCAAACTGGCTACAAAGCATAAACAGAGAGTAGAGTTTAAAGGTAGTTACTCAGACTGGCAGAAGTGGGAAGTGGTGTTCCACAGAGATCAGTGCTGGGACCATTGCTGTTCACTATTTCCATAAATGATTAATACTCGGAATTAGAAGTACAATTTTAAAATTTGCGGATGACAACAAATTGGGGGGTATAGTTAATACTGAGGAGGACTGCGACAAAATACAAGACGACATTAATAAACTTGCAGAATGGACGTGTAAATGTCAAATGAATTTCAATATAAATAAATGTGAGGTGGTGCATATTGTTAGGAGGAATAAGCAGGCCACCTACTTTTTGGAAAATAAGGGGGTGATTTTGCCAATGGGGGCGCGTTGGAGGCGGGACTGCTGCTTGGCGGGTCGATGTCGCGCCTTCATCAACTTGTGGCCAACCCACGCTATTTTCCCTTGATTGACCTTGTTAAGCCTGCCCAGCGGGTTTAGCAGGCCAATTAAGGGAAAGCCGCCCCCAAATTCTGCCATTTTCCCAGCAGTCCCGCCTCCATACCCGCCTCCCCAGGGCTGGCAAGATCGTGCCCTAAGAGTCTAAATGGAGTAGAGGGGCAAAGTGATCTAGGGGCACAGATTCACAAATAATGAAAAGTAGCACCGATAAAAATGCAAGCAAAGCACGGGGGTTAATTTCTAGAGGAATAGAATTCAAAAGCAGCAAAGTTATGTTAAAATTATATAGAACTTTGGGTAGACCACACTTGGAGTACTGTGCACAGTTCTGGTCTCCATATTACAAAAAAGGATATAGAAGCGCTGGAGAAAGTGCAAAAAGTATTTACAAGGATGATACCAGATGAGAGGGTACAAGTATCAGGAAAGACTGAATAGGCTGGGCCTCTTTTCTCTAGGAAGGAGAAGACTGAGTGGTGACCTTTTTAAAATTATGAAGGGGTTCGATCGGGTAGACATTTCCAATTGTGGGGGAGTCCAAAAATAGGTGCCATACTATAAGATAGTCATTAATAAAACTATTGAGGAATTCAGGAGAAACTTCTTTACTCAGAGAGTGGTGAGAATGTGAAATTCGCTACTACATGGAGTGGTTGAGGCAAATAGCATAGATGCATTTAAGGGGAAGCCAGATAAGTACAGACGGGAAAAAGAAATAGAAGGATATGTTGATAAAGTGAGATGAAGCAAATAGAGTGGGAGGAGGCCCGTGTGGAGCATAAACATCGGCATCTGCTGGCTGAATGGCCTGTTTCTGTGCTGTAAATTCTATGTAATTTTATGCATAGGCTGCTATCAGCAGGGATGTGCATGTGCAAAGAATTAATGACAAGGTGGTGCACAAGTGGTGGTGGTAACATAAGCAGCCACATGATCAGACCAGTCAACACTGATATTTCTTTAAGTAAAACAAAATGGCAGACAATTCGCACAGAATAGGAGAATTAACCTCCATATCTCCGAAGAAAAAAAAGGTCTCATACTCCAGTTATAGGACAACGTAGGTTGCGTGCTTGGCTAGAATGGTGGCAGCACAGATCGAGAAGGCAGAATAACCTGAGGAGATATCTCTGCCAAGAGAAAGACAAGGTAGCTGTGCCTCTCCACCATGACCACTAGATATTGAAGCAAATTCCAGTTTCCCCCAAAACTGCTGTCATTGACTGGATTCATCCCCTTGGAAACAAAGTGCTCTCATACAGCTCTCCCACTGAGCTCATGGGTAAAGGCAGTGTTAGGTGCAGCACTGAACAAGATTCAAGGCCTCATTTGTGCTGAGTTAGCTGATCTGAGTTGGCAGCAGTTAGGTTATTAAATTAGCCTCAGTACTGCTAGACTAAGTAGCCAGGACCTGTTGTCTGGATGAGAGGAGTGATCTAAAGAAAGAAAATTTATATGGCTCCTTTCATGACCTCAGAATCTTCCAAAGCGCTTTGCAGTCAATGAAGTACTTTTGAAGTGTAGTCACTATATTGTAATGTAGGAAATGCGGTAGCCAATTTGCACACGGCAAGGTCCCGCCAATATTGGCCAGGACATCGGGGAGAATTACCCCGCTCTTCTTCGAAATAGTGCCATGGGATCTATTACGTTGATCCCACTAGTTGATGGTACAAGGACTTAGGGGACACAGATTTAAGGTTCTGGGCAAGAGATACAGGGGGAATGTGAGGAAAAACTCTTTTACGCAGCGAGTGGAAAGGACCTGGAACTCGCTGCCGACGGAAGTGGTGGAAGTGGAGACACTCAGTGTTTTCAAGGGGAGACTGGTTAGGCACTTGAGGGAAATAAACTTGCAGGGCTACGGGAATAGAGCAGGAGAATGGGACTGACTGGATCTCTTAACAGAGAGCTAGCACAGACTCGATGGGCTGAATGGCCTCCTTCTCATAGAGTCATAGAGTTATACAGCACAGAAAGAGGCCCTTCAGCCCATCGTGTCCACGCCGGCCATCAAGCCCTGTCTATTCTAATCCCATTTTTCAGCACTTGGTCCGTAGCCTTGTATGCTATGGCGTTTCAAGTGCTCATCTAAATGCTTCTTCAATGTTGTGAGGGTTCCTGCCTCCGCCAGCCTTTCAGGCAGTGAGTTCCAGATTCCAACCACCCTCTGGGTGAAAAAGTTTTTCCTCAAATCCCCTCTAAACCTCCTGCCCCCTCACCTTGAAACTATGCCCCCTGGTTAGTGACCCCTCTACTAAGGGGAAAACTTCCTTTCTAGCTACCCTATCAATGCCCCTCATAATTTTGTACACCTCAATCAGGTACCCCCCTCAGCCTTCTCTGCTCTAAGGAAAACATCCCCAGCCTGTCCAGTGCCTCTTCATAGCTGAAGCGCCCCAGCCCAGGTAACATCCTGGTGAATCTCCTCTGCACCCTCTGCAATGCAATCACATCCCTCCTATAGTGTGACGACCAGAACTGCACACAGTATTCCAGCTGTGGCCTAACTAGCGTATTGTACAGCTCCATCATAACCTCCCTGCTCTTATATTCTATGCCTCAGCTAATGAAGGCAAGTATCCCATGTGCCTTTTTAACCACCTTATCTACCTGTCCTGCTGCCTTCAGGGATCTATGTAAATGCACACCAAGGTCCCTCTGATCCTCTGTCCTTCCTAGGGTCCTACCATTCATTGTGTATTCCCTTGCCGTGTTAATCCTCCCAAAATGCATCACTTCACACTTTTCAGGGTTAAATTCCATTTGCCACTGTTCTGCCCATCTAACCATCCCGTCTATATCATCCTATAACCTGAGGCTTCCCTCCTCGCTATTTGCCACTCTACCAATTTTCATGTCATCTGCGAACTTACTGATCATACCTCCTACATTCATATCTAAATCATTGATGTACACTACAAACAGCAATGGACCCAGCACCGATCCCTGCGGTACACCACTGGTCACAGGCTTCCAGTCACAAAAACAACCTTCGACCATCACACTCTGCCTCCTGCCACTAAGCCAATTTTGGATCCAATGTGCCAAATTGCCCTGGATCCCATGGGCTCTTACCTTCTTGACCAGTACTTTGTCAAAAGTGTTACTGAAGTCTGCGTAGACTACATCAACTGCACTACCCTCATCCACCCACCAAGTCACCCCCTCGAAAAATTCAATCAAATTGGTCAGACATGATCTCCCCCTGACAAAGTCATGCTGCTTTTTAATCTGCTACCTAGCTCACTAAATTCTTGTTGCAGGACCTCATCCCTCTTTCTACCCATGTTGTTGGTACCAATGTGAACCACGTCCTCTGACTGTTCACCCTCCCCCTTCAGAATGCCCTGCAGCCGTTCAGTGACATCCTTGACCCTGGCACCAGGGAGGCAACATACCATCCCGGAGTCACGTCTGCGGCCACAGAAACGTCTATCTGTTCCCCTTATGATAGAATTCCCTATCACTATTGCTCTCCCATTCCTTTTCCTCCCCTCCTGTGCAGCTGAGCCACTCTGTGCCATTAGGATTCTATGACGTCCACCCACCTGAGGGGGCAAACGGGATCTCAGTTTAACACCTCATCCGAAGACGGCACCTCCGACAGCCTAGTTTTTGTACTCAAGTCTCTGGAGAAGGGCTTGAACCCATAGCCTTCTGACTCAGAGGCGAGAGTGCTACCAACAGAGACATGGCTGACACAGCAAAAAGGAAATGAATAATGGATGTAAAGTGGGATGGGTTTGCACTATATTTGTGAAAAATTGTTTGAGTAGAGGACTGCAGGCTATATTTGAAGTACTAATGTGTCCCCTTTGCTTTTCCTTTCAGGGTAATCTAAGCTTCTCGTGTGTGGAATCTCATGCCGTACCTGTATTTTTCAATAGCAGCAGTTATTTACAGCTGCCTGGACGCATGAACCAGGACTTGTTTTCAGTCAACTTTATGTTTCGGACTTGGAATCCCAACAGTCTGCTCTTATTCAGCAAATTTGCCACAGGCTATGGAATGGTGGAAGTTGATCTTAGCGATGGAAAAGTTAGCATTAACGTCAGCATCAATCAGACAAAGATGAACAGCATTGAAATCTCTGCAGGTATGTGATGAAACAAAAAAAACAGCTCAAATCTTCAACTGAGCTTTGGATAAAACTGCAAATATTGAAAATGAAATGAAGTGTGAGGCTCACCAATGAAACTGCTTTAAAAATCAAAGAATTCGCATTCATTTTAATATCCTGTTGTTTAATTTTTCTGATGATTTTTATTTAACACTTTACAAGTGAAAACATTAGGGAATCACCTTGGGTTATTTAGTTATCCTGACAACATGAAGGAGCATAGTTATTGTGCACAGTTGAAGTTCCATGATTCCTGAAACTATCGGGATTAATAACTGTGGCCAAGAAATTCGGCACCTTAGCGCCTGTAGTTATGGCTGTTTTTAAAAACAAAATGGCGTCCGCCTTGCTTCCGCCCACTTCTGGCGCGACTCGCGCCGTTCGCCATCTTTTTGTAATGCTGACTTGACGCACGACCTGTCATTTTCGACATTGCCGCTTCATAAACACATACAGCTGCACAAGGGACCTCCCGCCAGCACTATTTAATGGGATACATCCAACTTGCAGGTAAGTTGATTGAAGACAAGCTGCTCGCAGTGGGAGGAGGAGGAGGCAGCCTGCACGGCCATGTTCCAGGCGGGCTGTCTGTGAGCACATCATCAGACTCTGGTTCCCCTGAATGAAACCCCAGATCCCCGTTGCTTAACACTTCCCCACCATCCCTCTGTCACGGAACATCACAGCGTCATCTTGGGCACAATGCTGAAATGAAAGCCACCGCAAAACAAACATTCCAAACCACATTTTTATATCATTGAATCCAATACGACATAAAAAAGTCAACTAATCACCCGTGTGCCTTTGCCTGTACTAGTGCTCCTATGAGGTGCTGCCCCAGTGGCTGCAGCATGGCTGGTGGAAGGCTGCTGACTTTCACTGGGGGAGACTGCAGATTGCCTTGCAGGATGACCTCGAGCAGCTCTGGGCCTAGAAGGCCCTAGTGTAGACTGCACCATCTTGGCATGGGCGGCAGCAGTCTGGGCAGGCTGCCTGATAGGCAACAGCAAGGGCACTGGCGAGTGGCAGTGGTGGAAATACAAATGCTGTCATCCTGAGAGAGGACAGCAGGCTTGTGCTTCACAGAGCTGCTGTCACTCCCCCAGGGCGGTGCCTCAGCAATCCTAGTATTTGGTTGGAGCACAGATTGTTGGACTGCTGTGACACCCTACAAGCCCTTTTCCACACGATGGCAGCAATCTGGGCTTGGGTGGCAGCATGCTGAGCCTGCAGGAGCGCAGTCTGAGCTTGAATGACAGAAGTCTTCATTTCCATAGGGACAGGAGAAGGCCATTTAGCCCCTCGAGCCTGTTCCACCATTCAATGAGATCATGGCTGATCTGCAACCTAATTCAATATACCTGCCTTGGTCCCCTATTCCTTAATACCTATGGTTAACAAAAATCTATCAATAGATTTAAAATTAACAATTGATCTGGCATCAACTTGCCGTTTGTGGAAGAACATTCCAAACTTCTACCATCCTTGCATTGTAGGAATTAACAGTGGGGTTGGGGTTATTGTCTCTGGCCAGTCAGAAGCCTCTGAGCTGCTCCAGGGACCCCCGTGCGGTTTCGAAGCGCTCCCCTATTCCTGGTTCTGACCGCCGGACTTATTCGGTAGCGATGTAGACAGAAAACGTGACTCGTGGTTTGGGTGCAAAACAGACCAGTATTTATTGAAACAAAAAGAAAGAAACAACTTAAAAATAAACAATACAACACTCCTATGCTCAATACAGCACTTTTACTGAACGCAGTACACTTAGTGTCTACAACAGCGCTCTTTGCTGAGTGCAACACTCCTTTATTTAAATACAGCACTTTTAAATATAGAAACGCCTTGCTCACTACAGCACCTTTGCATAGTGGCTTTTACTTAAAAAAAACAGCACTTTAATACAGAACCCTTAGTGTCCACTGAAGCACTTCTCTGCTTAGTGCAACACCCTTTTAATAGCACTTTTAATATAGAAACACCTTGCTCACTACAGCACCTTTGCTTAGTGGCTTTTACTTAAAAACAGCACTTTAATACAGAACCCTTAGTGTCCACTGAAGCACTTCTCTGCTTAGTGCAACACCCTTTTTAATAGCACTTTTAAAATAGAAACACCTTGCTCACTGCAGCACCTTTGCTTAGTGGCTTTTACTTAAAAAACAACACTTTAATACAGCTACTCTCAGTGTTCACTACAGCCTTAACTGCTAGTGCAACACTGTTACTTAAATAGGGGAGGAGAGAACGGACACAATGAGGGAAAAGCAACTAAAATCACAGTTCTAACAAAATTCCCACTTAATTCCCACCCCTATACCTATTCTAAGTTGCCTTGTAATGGGCTAGAAAAATATATGCTCACCAATGAAGAACGCCTGCTCCGTGCCCTGCAATCTTTGATCTTCACTGCCCCGAAGTAAAAACACCCCAGTATTTTAAAAGTAAACTGCTGGTGTTCCACTCCTTTAGGCAGGCTCCCACATTGCAGAGAGCACAGAGGCGAGGCCACAGAGAGAGAGAGGCTTCTGAGAAGCTATCTTTTATACCCCATTTGGGGCCCACCCAAATCCGGATGTATCTGGGCTAAACAAAAGGGATCCAAATTGTCACCATTGTCTTGTAATGGGTTTGGATGAATCACCCATTCGTTTAAACTGTTTTTTTTCTCAGTTTAAATGTGTCCTCATTGGCTGTGATGGGCTTTTTGAATAAAGCTGCCGTGCTTTGAAAAAAAAGCATGTCCATTTCCTTGATTGCTTGAGTAGTGTAAACAAAAGTCATTGTCCTTGTGGTCAGACTGAAACCGCAGTAATCCTTTGTATAGCAGTTTCTGTAAACACATTGATTGTCTCTGTAGGGAGGGGAAACTCCCTGAACTGCCTTTGATTGGCAGTCTGGTCAGCCATCTTTGACCTTCGCCTTTTTCACAGACACACACACAAGCTGCCTTTTCAATGTCTTTTGTCTTCTGCCATGCGGTCTGGCGGCCATTTTGATCCCTGGATTTTTAAAGGTATATTACCCAGGTATTCTTTAATCAAAATTCAATCTTCGGAACTGTAGGAAATCTCAAAATTATTGCAAAATCCCTACAGTCCCCCATCGGATACTAAAACTTGCTTGTAGTATCCTGGCCAAAGGTGAGCAATAATTTCTGACCCCCCACAAACAACCTTCCCTTATCCTTATCTAAATCTATCTTTGATCCCCCGACACCTCCATGTCCCCTGCCCCGAGAGAATTGCAGTACGGTAGGCATCTATTGACAGAAAACCAAAATTAATTAAATAATCAATACATGGAGGGGGTCCAATGCCCCTGCACCACTTATATTCATAATAATTCAAGCATGGAGGGGGTCCGATGCCCCTGCACCACTTGTAACATAATTTTAACATGACACAACATCTTTAATGGGCTTGTCACCCAGCCAATATATCTGCTAAAAATACACATGGAAGACAACGAGCTTCCCCTTTTTTTTATTACAATGCAATTGCCTGGCACTTTATTAAATGGCACTGTTCTTCAGCCAGAAATGTATTTTAAATTGAAACAAAAGGAAACACAACAATTCCTAGGCATATGCAATTTGTTCCCTTAACTCCAAACAAGCAGTAAAATAATTAACAAGTTTTTGTAAATTCTTAGTCTTAAATTGTATTTCCAGTAACAGTTTAAATGTTGTGGGCATCCGCTTCCTGCAGATCCCTTTCTTCGCGGGCTGGGAGTGCTCCTTCCTTGAGCACTCCTCGACACGCTGGTCCTCTGTACCTTCCGGAACGCTGAAAAAAAAACATCTCGCCAGGTCCCCTGGCTCGGGGAGGGGAGTGTAATCAGGTCCCGCAGCCGTGATCCACAATACAATTCAGGAACGGTACCACACTTAAAACTTATACACGAATATTAATTGCAATATAAAAACAAAATTAACACATTCTACCTTAATCCTATATACATTACTTGCCCAAGACTATATACAAGCACCGCCCGTCTCCGGGCAGCCAGCTTAATCCCTGGTTGGGCTGCCACAGGCTGCTTCCTGTGGCGTGGCTGGACTGTTTCTAGCTTCTAGTCCCTCGCAGCTTATGGCTGCTGGTTGGGGACCTCTGCCTTTTGGCTTCTCCCTGACTCGGGAGTCCGCCCTACTCCACTGGAAAGTGGGTGACCATACTTTCTTGGGCTGGGGTACCCAAAGAGATCTCCTAGGGAGTGTTGCCGGTGGGGCTACCCTTGTGAGCAGACCCTTAGCACGGGCCACACTCCCTGCTGGCTGGGGACCTCCTCCTTTGGGTCCCTCCCTTCCCAAACCTGGGCTGGGGACAGGCAATCCCTTGCCACCGGCTGCCGGTGGCTGAGAGCCTTCCCCTTCAGGTCTAAAACCTGGTTCAGGCTCCTCCCCGGAGTCCCACAAGAGAGGGGGAATCGCTCGGGCCAAGTGCTGGGGAGCTTCTACCATCCCAGCTGCCTGTTCCCCTGCCCCCTGCTTAAACAACCCGCATTGTTTGATATAACTGGCTGCCTGCCAGTAATCCTGTTCAAAATCATGAATAGCTCTTCCCCTAACGCAAGCCACAGCGCCTGCCTGTGCAGCCTGTGAGCTTGTACCTGCTGTGGGCTGGGGATTTCTATTCTCAGGTTCGCTCCCTGCTGCCTGTTTTCCTGTGGGTCACATTAAGCTAGATGGGACCCCATTAGACCGGGGTGAATTGGTCAGGTCTTCCGAGTGGACCACCGTGCTGGAGGCTCCAGTGTCCACCGAATATCTCCCCTGCACCATCTCCACCCCCATCTCAACATAGGGCCTGCTCCCCTCAGCATTTTTGCGGGGACACAGGCCAACAGGCTGCGCTGGCTCTAGTCATTGCTGGGTGTGAGGTGGGGCAGATGGGGTTAAAACACTGGTGGTGGCTGCTACTCTCCCCTGGCCAGTCAGAAGAGACCGTAGGGACTGTAAAAATGACTCAATTGCTGCGGGAGGGAGGTCTGGCCCTGCCTTTTGGGCTGGGGCTGTGGGATCCTATCCCTTGTCCTTCCAAGGATTTTTACAGTCTTTTCTCCAGTGACCGTCTTTCCCGCACCCATAGCAATTTAACCTAGCCTGGGAGGGACGGTTCCCCTCCTGGTGCCACTCTTTCTTACTCTGGCTCCCAGGTTTAACCTCATGGACTCTTCCCTTGGGTTGGGGAGCCTCGATACCCCTCATGTTCCTGAAGGCTGCTGTGAGCCGACGGATCACCGCTTCTTCGGTGGTCTGGGGGTTTCGGGGGCCAAACCAAGCCATGACCTGGGCTTGGATCTGGGGTAGGCGGTTTGTCATGCGACACCGGAGCCAGTGAGTCAATTGGACTGGGTCCAGTGCTGCCCGCCCTGGCATTCCTGGGCAGGCGCTCCGGTAGACTGGCCACAGCCTGTCTGCGAACGCCTGCGGGGACTCCCCTGGGAGCTGCACTGTTCTTTCCACCCGAGCGAACGGGCTACCATCATTGAGTCCCATGGCCTCCAATACCTCATTCTTAAGACCCTCATAATCCCTCTGCCCCCTTTTGCACTCGCCAGATAGGGACTGGAGGAGATCACCTGCCAGGGAAAACAGCAGCATTTTTGCTTGCTCTGCCTCATCGCAGTCATTTACACAAGCTGCTTGCTCTATCTCCCTGAAGTGCAGAGAGGGGTCTCCCTTTTTAGTGAGCTTGGGGATGTGGCTAACCATGTCCCTGAGCTGGTGGGTGCCATACGGCACCAGAAACTGATTCTGGTTGGCCCCTGGGTCATCTTCATCAACGGGCGGACCGTACCTCCGTTGTCGGAGGGGGTACACTGGTCCTGGTCCCAGCCTATCTAGCGGGGCCGGCTGTGCTTCCTCTACCACCTCATCCTCCACCCCCCTTTGCTGCCAGAGCTCCTGAAAGCTCGGAGCCATTCCCTGACCAACCTTTCCCTGGGTGTTGCCTGTGGGACGGTTTTAATTGGGTTGCCAGTAAAATCTGACTGACCTGCCTTTGGGCTGATCAGGCATATCATCCCCTTTGCTCTTTTTACAGCCATATTCAGGCTTTCTATCTCTGTCCTACAGGGGCCATGATCTGCTTCCTCAAACCCTTGCTCGCAGGCCAGCTTATATGCTGCCTTTACTTCCCTAACCTTTTCCTCCTGCTCTTTTAATTCTTGTATGAGGCGAGCATTCTCCTCCCGCACCCTCATCTCATTGCTCTTGGCCTCTGCAACTAGGCACTTCAGGTACTCTGACTCGTGCCTCATGTGGCTTTTGCCCTCACTAAACTGAACTACCAGGCGCTCTACCTTGGCCTGGTATTCCTCAACCTCTCTTTCCTTATCCCAACTCTCTGCCCTGGCTTCTCTAAGCCTGCGGGTAACCTCCCCAAGCCTGCGGGAACATAACCACAAACAAACCAGTGGGATAAAAAGAAACCCAATAACTACTGCTCTCTCCAGACTCAAACCACTGTCTGCCACATCGCACACCGTTGCCAACGTCCCTGCCTCGGTCACCATTTTGTAGGAATTAACAGCGGGGTTGGGGTTATTGTCTCTGGCCAGTCAGAAGCCTCTGTGCTGCTCCAGGGACCCCCGTGCGGTTTCAAAGCGTTCCCCTATTCCTGGTTCTGACCACCGGACTTATTCAGTAGCGATGTAGACGGAAAACGTGACTCATGGTTTGGCTGCAAAACAGACCAGTATTTATTGAAACAAAAAGAAAGAAATAACTTAAAAATAAACAATACAACACTCCTATGCTCGATACAGCACTTTTACTCAACGCAGTACGCTTAGTGTCCACTAGAGCACTCTTTGCTGAGTGCAATGCTCCTTTATTTAAATACTAGCTGGGGAGCCACGCGTTGCGAGGGCAATTTTGGGGCGTTTGGTCTCCCTGCCCCTGTGTGTCCCCCCTCTCCCTGTCATGTCCTCTCCCTGTCCTATCCCTCCCCTCTCTCCCTCCCTTCCCTCCCCCTCCCCTCCCCTCCCTCGCTCCCCCCCCTCCCCTCCCTCCCCTCCCCTCCCTCGCTCCCCCCCCCTCCCCTCCCCTCCCTCCCCTCCCCTCCCTCGCTCCCCCCCCTCCCCTCCCGCTCCCCTCCTCCCCCCCCTCCCGCTCCCCTCCTCCCCTCCCCTCTGTCCCTCTCTCCGGCCCCTCCCCCTGCCTAGCGCCTGAGGTCCGGTGCCGTTGCTGAGGTCCCCCGCGTATCACGCGGCTGATGGACGGCCGCTGCGGGCGGGCGGGCAGCGCATGCGCGGTGAGTGCGGGCGGCGCATGCGCGGTCAGTGCGAGCGGCCCGCGGGAGCCGGCAAGGCCGTTAGCGAGCAGGAAACTTCGGGCGGCACACCCGTGCTCCGTCCGCGACACCTGAGAGGGGGAAGTAGAGAGAGACAGAGAGGGAAGAGGAGAAGGAGAGAGAGGGAAGAGGAGAGAGGGAAGAGGAGAAGGAGAGAGAAGGAAGAGGAGAAGGAGAGAGAGAGAGGGAAGAAAGAGAGAGAGAGAGAGAGAGAGAGAATTTTTTTCAGCTTCAGGCCCTGAGTCCCCCCTGCGCGAGGGTGAGGAGGAGGGGGGGGGGGGGGTTGCTAAACACAATATAAAACTGAAATAAATTGTTAATTAATTCCCTAACACATAATTCAAATATTTACCTTAGTTCCCGAACACACAGAAAGTGTGGGGGGAAAAATCGTGAAAAATCAAGATGGCGGCCACTCACCTCGGTTCAGAAGGATAAGGCCCGCCCACACACGCACCGATTGGTCGACCGGTCAGGTCACCCAAGCGTAGGATTGGTCAATCGTCGAGTCACTCGACACTCAACTGTAGGAAGACCTCGACGTCACACGGTCGCTAATGAGCGGAACGCTGAACGTTTTTGGGATACCGCGGGCGGGATTTTTGTCCGGCCGAAACGTAAATACGCCTATGCAGCACCTTTGCATAGTGGCTTTTACTTAAATAAAACAGCACTTTAATACAGAACCCTTAGTGTCCACTGAAGCACTTCTCTGCTTAGTGCAACACCCTTTTAATAGCACTTTTAATATAGAAACACCTTGCTCACTACAGCACCTTTGCTTAGTGGCTTTTACTTAAAAACAGCACTTTAATACAGCTACTCTCAGTGTTCACTACAGCCTTAACTGCTAGTGCAACACTGTTACTTAAATAGGGGAGGAGAGAATGGACACAACGAGGGAAAAAAAGACTAAAATCACAGTTCTAACAAAATTCCCACTTAATTCCCACCCCATACCTATTCTAAGTTGCCTTGTAATGGGCCAGAAAAATATATGCTCACCGATGAAGAACGCCTGCTCCGTGCCCTGCGATCTTTGATCTTCACTGCCCTGAAGTAAAAACACCCCAGTATTTTAAAAGTAAACTGCTGGTGTTCCACTCCTTTAGGCAGGCTCCCACGTTGTAGAGAGCACAGAGGTGAGGCCACAGAGAGAGAGAGGCTTCTGAGAAGCTATCTTTTATACCCCATTTGGGGCCCACCCAAATCCAGATGTATCTGGGCTAAACAAAAGGGATCCAAACTGTCACCATTGTCTTGTAATGGGTTTGGATGAATCACCTATTCGTTTAAACTGGTTTTTTTTCAGTTTAAATGTGTCCTCATTAGCTGTGATGGGCTTTTTGAATAAAGCTGCCGTGGTTTGAAAAAAAGCATGTCTATTTCCTTGATTGCTTGAGTAGTGTAAACAAAAGTCATTGTCCTTGTGGTCAGACTGAAACCGCAGTAATCCTTTGTGTAGCAGTTTCTGTAAACACATCGATTGTCTCTGCAGGGAGGGGAAACTCCCTGAACTGCCTTTGATTGGCAGTCTGGTCAGCCATCTTTGATCTTCACCTTTTTCACAGACACACACACAAGCTGCCTTTTCAATGTCTTTTGTCTTCTGCCATGCGGTCTGGTGACCATTTTGATCCCTGGATTTTTAAAGGTATATTACCCAAGTATTCTTTAATCAAAATTCAATCTTTGGAACTGTAGGAAATCTTGAAATTATTGCAAAATCCCTACAGTATGTAAAAGTGTTTCCTAACTTCACTCCTGAAAGGTCTGGCTCTAATTTTTAGACAATGCCCCCTAGTCGTAGACTGCCCAACCAGGAGAAATAGTTTCGCTCTATCTACTTATCTATTGCCCTTAATATCTTGAAAACTTCAATCAAATCACCCTTTAATCTTCTAAATTCCAGGGAATGCAACCCTAGTTTGTGTAATTTCTCCTCGTAATTTAACCCTTGGAGTCTGGGTAGCATTCTGGTAAACCTATGCTGCACTCCCTTCAAGGCCAGTATATCCTTCCTAAAGTGTGGTGCCCAGAATTGCTCACTGTATTCCAGGTGTGGTCTAACCAGGGCTTTGTATAGCTGGAGCATAACTTCTACCCCTATGTATTCTAGTCCTCTCGATATAAAGGCCAGCATTCCATTAGCCTTTTTGATTATTTTCTGTACCTGTTCATGACATTTTAATGATCTATGTACCTGGACCCCCAAGTCTCTTTGGACTTCCGCTGTTTGTAGCTTTACATCATTCCACTGCAGCACTCAAACTTTGGGTTGCTTCCACTTGTGCTGCAGTGGAAGCTGAGACATCGGCCATCATTGTTGGGACCACAAGTGCACTAATGGAGTTGCCCATCACTTCCATCCTGGAAATCATGGGCTCCCAGCTCTGCGCAAAGCCCTGTGCAAAGTTGGTGCCGGACTCCTCCATGCTCCTTGACAGTGACAACAGGCACTCTGGTAGGCCTGCCAATGCATCAAGCATTTCTATGTGCATGCCCATCAGCCTTCTTCTGTAGGCCGCCCCATTGAATTCCTCATCTGAATCCTCTGCAGCAGATTTTTTGTGTTACCTTGCCCTCCGGGGATCTGGCACCTGCGCTGCTCTTTCCCCCTGCCGTGGCTGCAGGCCACTTGTGCCCAGTGACTCACCATGTGCAGATCCCGCTTCTATGCTACCCTCTAAAGTACGTGTAATGCCAGTATCTGAGCAGGTGTCTGTGAGTGTCAGATCGAGTGATGGTTTTTCTTCTTCTCCATCACTCTCCTCTTGCTCTTCCTGCAGTGGCTGGCTAGGTTGGAGTTCTTGGGTATCTGAAAGGAGAAACGCACAAGGGTAGGGTTGTGGTGAGGGGAAGGAGGGAAAGCAAGATGTGCATGCTTACACCATCAGTACCTTGTAAATGAAAAGAGATTGTGGGATGAGGGGGAAGTGGGATGCAAGAAGGAGGATTAGGTATGAGCTAATCATCATCATCAATGGTTTCAACCTCACTGATTACCAAGGCTTCAGTGACGGCCCCTCCAATCATTTACAGCACCATCTCCTCCAGCTGGGTCAGGATATGCAGGCTTGCCCGTTTCCTGTCGATTCGCTGCTGCTGCCTGTGGTTGAGCCACCTTTTTTTTAAATTTGTTTATGGGATGTGGACGTCACTGGCAAGGCCAGCATTTATTGCCCATCCCTAATTGCCCTTGAGAAGGTGGTGGTGAGCCGCCTTAGAACATAAGAACATAAGAAACAGGAGCAGGAGTAGGCCAATCGGCCCCTTGAGCCTGCTCCACCATTCAATAAGATCATGGCTGATCCAATCTTGGCCTCAACACCACTTTCCCACTCTCTCCCCATACCCCTTGACTCCCTTGTAGTTCAAATGTCTGTCAATCTCCGCCTTGAATATATTCAATGACTCCGCCTCCACAGCTCTCCGGGGTAGAGAATTCCAAAGATTCACGACCCTCTGAGAGAAGAAATTCCTCCTCATCTCCGTCTTAAATGGGAGACCCCTTATTCTGAAACTATACCCCCTAGTTCTAGATACCCCCACTAGGGGAAACATCCTCTCAGCATCCACCCTGTCAATCCCCCTCAGAATCTTATGTGTTTCAATAAGATCACCTCTCATTCTTCTAAATTCCAATGAGTATAGGCTCAAACTGCTCAACCTTTCATCATACGTCAACCCCTTCATCCCAGGAATCAACCTAGTGAACCTTCTCTGTACTGCCTCCAATGCAAGTATATCCTTCCTTAAATATGGAGACCACAACTGTACGCAGTTCTCCAGGTGCGGTCTCACAGCGCCCTGTTAAGTTGCATCAAAACTTCCCTACTTTTATACTACATACCCCTTGCAATAAAGGCCAACATTCCATTAGATACATAGATACATAGAAGATAGGAGCAGGAGTAGGCCATTTGGCCTCTCGAGCCATTTAATGAGATTAGGGCTGATCATCCAAATTCAGTACCCTGTCCCTGCTTTCTCCCCATATCCCTTGATCCCTTTAGCCTTAAGAAATATATCTAACTCCTTCTTGAATATATTTAATGAATTGGCCTCAACTGCCTTCTGTGGTAGAGAATTCCACAGGTTCACCACTCTCTGGGTGAAGAAAGTCCTCCTCATCTCAGTCCTAAATGGCTTAACCCTTATCCTTAGACTGTGACCCCTGGTTCTGGACTCCCCTGCCATCGGGAACATCCTTCCTGCATCTAGTCTGTCTAGTCCTGTTAGAATTTTATAAGTTTCAATGAGATCCCCTCGTATTCTTCTAAACTCTAGCGAATATAAGCCTAATCGACCCAATCGCTCCTCATACGTCATTCCTGCCATCCCAGGCATCAGTCTGGTGAATCTTTGCTGCACTCTCTCCATGGCAAGAACATCCTTCCTCAGATGAGGTGGCCAAAACTGCACACAATACTCAAGGTGTGGCCTCACCAAGGCCCTGTACAACTGCAGCAAGACATCCTTGCTCCTGTACTCGAATCCTCTCGCTATGAAGGCCAACATACCATTTGCCTTCTTAACCGCCTGCTGCACCTGCATGCTTACCTTCAGTGACTGGTGCACAAGGACACCCAGGTCTCGTTGCACTTCCCCTTTTCCCAATCTATTGCCATTCAGATAATAATCTGTGTTCCTGTTTTGGCCACCGAAGTGGATAACCTCGCATTTATCCACATTATACTGCATTTGCCATGCATCTGCCCAATCACCCAACCTGTCCAAATCATACTGGAGTTTCTATGCATCCTCCTCACAGCACACACTCCCACCCAGTTTTGTGTCGTCTGCAAACTTGGAGATATCACATCTAGTTCCCTCGTCTAGATCATTTATATATATTGTGAATAGCTGGGGTCCTAGCACCGATCCCAGTAGTCACTGCCTACCACTCGGAAAAGGACCCGTTTATTCCAACTCTTTGCTTCCTGTCTGCCAACCAGTTCTCTATCCAAGACTCTAGCCTTCCTAATTACTTGCTGTATCTTGTAGATGGTACACAGTGCAGCCATGGTACGCCGGTGGTGGAGGGAGTGAATGTTTAAGGTGGTAGATGAGGTGCCAATCAAGCGGGCTGCTTTGTCCTGGATGGTGTTGAGCTTCTTGAGTGTTGTTGGAGCTGCACTGATCCAGGCAAGTGGAGAGTATTCCAACACACTCCTTACTTGTGTCTTGTAGATGATAGAAAGTCTTTCAGGAGTCAGGAGTTGAGACACCCACCGCAGAATACCCAGCCTCTGACCTGCTCTTGTTGCCACAGTATTTATGTGGCTGATCCAGTTATGGATGTTGATGGTGGGGGATTCGGCGATGGTAATGCCATTGAATGTCAAGGGACGGTGGTTAGACTCTCGCTTATTGGAGATAGTCATTGTCTGGCACTTCTGTGGCGCGAATGTTACCTGCCACTTATCAGCCCAAGCCTGAACATCATCCAGGTCTTGTTGTATGCAGGCATGGACTGCTTCATTATCTGATGAGTTGTGAATGGCACCGAACACTGTGCAGTTATCAGCGAACATCCCCATTTCTGACCTTATGTTGGAGGGAAGGTCATTGATGAAGCAGCTGAAGGTAGTTGATTCTAGGACACTGCCCTGAGGAACTCCTGCAGCGATGTCCTGGGGCTGTGATGATTGACCTTCAATCACCACAACGATCTTCCTTTGTGCTAAGTATGACTCCAGCTACTGGAGTGCTTTCCCCCCCGATTCCCATTGACAGTTTTACTAGTGCTCCTTGATGCCACACTTGGTCAAAAGCTGGCCTGATGTCAAGGGCAGTCACTCTCACCTCACCTCTGGAATTCAGCACCTTTGTCCATGTTTGGACCAAGGCTGTAATGAGGTCGGGAGCAGAGTTGTCTTGGCAGAACCCAAACTGGGCATCAGTGAGCAGGTTATTGGTGAGTAAGTGCCGCTTGATAGCACTGTCGATGACACCTTCCATCACTTTGCTGATGATTGAGAGTAGACTGATGGGGCGGTAATTGGTTGGATTGGATTTGTCCTGCCTTTGTGGACAGGACATACCTGGTCAGTTTTCCACATTGTTGGATAGGTGCCAGTGTTGTAGCTGTACTGGAACAGCTTGGCTAGAGGCGTGGCTACTTCTGGAGCACGTCTTCAGCACGATAGCCGGGATGTTATCAAGGCCCACAGCCTTTGCTGTATCCAGTGCGCTCAGCAGTTTCTTGATATCACGTGGAGTGAATTGAATTGGCTGAAGACTGGCTTCTGTGATGGTGGGGACCTCAGGAGGAGGCCGAGATGGATCATCCACTTGGCACTTCTGGCTGAAGATGGTTGCAAATGCTTCAGCCTTGTCTTTTGCACTCACGTGCTGGGCTCCACCATCATTGAGGATGGGTTATTCATGGAGCCTCTTTCTCCCGTTAGTTGTTTAATGGTCTACCACCATTCACGTCTGGATGTGGCAGGACTACAGAGCTTTGATCTGATCCGTTGATTGTGGGATCGCTTAGCCCTGTCTATAGCATGCTGCTTCCGCTTTTAACATGCATGTAGTCCTGTGTTGCAGCTTCTCCAGGATGGCACCTCATTTTAGGTATGCCTGGTGCTGCTCCTGGCATGCCCTTCTACACTCCTTATTGAACCAGGGTTGGTCCCCTTCTTCTTCTTCTTCTTCGGCAGTCCCTCGGAACCGAGGATGACTTGCTTCCGCATTAAAAATGAGTTTGCAGGTGACTGATTAGTCCAATGTGGGACCTACAGTCTCTGTCACAGGTGGGGCAGACGGTGGTTGAAGGGACGGAAGGGTGGGGTGCTTGGGTTGACGTGCGCTCCTTGCGCTGCCTGCGCTTGGCTTCCGCTTGCTACCGGCAAAGAGACTCGAGGTGCTCGGCACCTTCCCGGATGCTTCTCCTCCACTTTGTGCGGTCTTGGGCCAGGGATTCCCAGGTGTTGGTGGGGATGTTACACTTTTTCAAGGAGGTTTTGAGGGTGTCCTTGAAGCATTTCCTCTGCCCACCTAGGGCTTGCTTGCCGTGTCGAAGCTCAGAGTAGAGCGCTTGTTTTGGGAGTCTCGTATTGGGCATGCGGACAATGTGACCCGTCCATCGGAGCTGATTGAGCATGGTCAAAGCTTCGATGCTGGGGATGTTGGCCTGAGCAAGAACACTGACGTTGGTGCGCCTATCCTGCCAATGGATTTGCAGGATCTTGCAGAGGCAGCGTTGGTGATACCTCTCCAGTGCTTTGAGGTGCCTGCTGTACATGGTCCATGTCTCTGAGGCATACAGCAGGGCGGGTATCACAGCTGCTCTATAGACCATGAGCTTAGTGCCGGGTTTGAGGTCCTGGTCTTCAAACACTCTCTTCCTCACGCGACCGAAGGCTGCACTGGCACACCGAAGGCGGTGTTGGACTTCGTCGTTGATGTCTGCCCTTGTTGACAGTAGGCTCCCGAGGTATGGAAAGTGGTCCACGTTGTCCAAGGCCTTGTCGTGGATTTTGATAATTGAGGGGCAGTACTGTGTAGTGGGGGTAGGTTGGTAGAGGACCTTTGTCTTACGGATGTTTAGAGTAAGGTCCGGTCCGGTGAAGGTGTTGACGATGGTTTGGAATTCGACCACTGAGTGAGCGCAGACGCAAGCGTCGTCTGCATATTGTAATTCTACGACAGAGGATGGGATGACCTTGGACCCTGGCTTGATGTTAATGGCAGAGTGAGGGATATGTCGGGCCATGAGGTTACAGATTGTGGTGGAATACAATTCTGCTGTAGCTGATGGCCCACATCACCTCATGGATGCCCAGTTTTGAGCTGCTAGATCTGTTCTGAATCTATCCCATTTAGCATAGTGGTAGTGGACGATGGAGGATGTCCTCAGTGTGAAGACGATCCTTCGTCTCCACAATGACTGTGCAGTGGTCACTGCTACCAATACTGTCATGGACAGATGCTTCTGCGACAGGTAGATTGGTGAGGATGAGGTCAAGTAGGTTTTCCCCTCGTGTTGGTTCTCTCACCGTCTGTCGCAGGCCCAGATTTGCAGCTATGTCCTTCAGGACTCGGCCACCCAGAGTACATTCTGTGCATTGCTACTCTCAGTGCTTCTTCCAAGTGGTGTTCAGCATGGAGGAGTACTGATTCATCAGCTGAGGGAGGGCGGTAGGTGGTAATCAGCAGGAGGTTTCCTTGCCCATGCTTGACCTGAAGCCATGAGACTTCATGGTGTCCAGAGTCAATGTTGATGACTCCCAGGGCCACTCCTTCCTGACTGTATACCACTGTGCAGCCACCCCTGGTGGGTCTGTCCTGCCGGTGGGACAGGACATACCCAGGGATGGTTATGGCGGATGGTGATGGAGGAGTTTGGGACACTGGCTGAAAGGTATGATTCTGTGAGTTTGACTATGTGGGACAGCTCTCCCAATTTTGGCACAAGTCCTCAGATGTTGGTGAGGAGAACTTTGCAGGGTTGACTGGGCTGGGTGTGCCATTGCCGTGTCCGTAGCTGGTGCCGATTGTTCCTTCATGTTTCTTTCTTATTATTTTGTATCATAGCGGTTTGTTACAACTGAATGTCTTGCTAGGTCATTTCAGAGGGCAGTTAAGAGTCAATCACATTGCTGTGGGTCTGGAGTCACATACAGGCCAGACCAGGTAATGACGGCAGGTTTCCTTCCCTAAAGGATATTAGTGAACCAGATGGGTTTTTACAACAATCCAATAGTTTCATGGTTACCATTACTGAAACTAGCTTTTCATTCCAGATTTATTTAAATAACTGAATTTAAATTCTCCAGCTGCCGTGGTGTGATTTGAACTCACATTTCCAGATCTTTAGTCCAGGCCTTTGGATTACTAGCCCAGTGACATTACCACTATGCTATCGTCCCCTAAGAGAGAGGGAAGTGTATCAATGAGTGTGGAGCAATGTGTTTGGATGAAGTGTATCAGTGAGTGTGGTGCAGTGTGTTTGGATGATATGTCTGTCATGGTTGAATAGCTGGCAGTGTGTGCAGGGTGTGAGGTTTGCAGCACTGGTAAGTATATGAGGGTGAGGTGAAGCCATGAATGTGAGGCATGAGTTCTGATTGTTGGTAGGTGAGTGATCAGGTGGGGTGCATTGAGCAGAGTGTGAGACTAGTGGTGCAGTTGGTGGGAGACGACATTTGAAGATGCATTCACTAACCTTGACCACTCGTATCAGGTCATTAAACTTCTTTTGGCACTTCATCCATGTCCTCAGGGCAACATTGCTGGCGTTGACCGCGTTGGCTATCTGCTCCCACTGACTTTGCAGTTTGTGTCTTGAGGGCCTCCTGGCCCCCTGTGGATAGAGGGCCTGTCCCCTCCTTTCCACCCCCTGCACTAAGGCCTCTAGTGCTGCATGCGAGAACTTGGAGCCCTCTCTGGCCTATTGAGCCATTATTCACTCTTCTTCTTTCTGAGTCTTGCCTCCACAACCAGTTCCAGCAGCTGCTGCAGGCAGGATACACTCCCCTTTAAGAGGTGCAGGCTGCCTTTAAGTAGTGGAGGCTAGCTTTAATTGGAGCTAGCCTCGTATGAACTTGGACCCCCTGCTAAGCATTCAGTCATTCAGCAGTGCATTCCGCGCTGGGCTGAACACTGCAATCATTATAATTAGCAGGCGCAATGAATGTTGCGTGCTGCCTGCATTCCTTCCAGTAGGCCCGGGCCAATCGTGCTTCGCGATCCCTGCACCTGTTTTCATTTCCAATCCAATTTTTAGCCCTCCAACATAGTGATGGGTTTGTGTGTGTGCCTGGCACCCAGCTAATGGAGAAATCCTCCTCAAAAGAAAAAGAAAAATAGGTTTGAAAAATAAAATCAAGTATAGAGTAACCCTTATTATGGGTATGCATTTTTAAAAAGTCAGTTGTGAAAAATATAATATCCTCATGTGTTTTTTTAAATTAAATAGGGAGTTGTGAATCTTCATTGGGGAGCTGATTGGGAAGAGTTACTGAACCAGAGTATGTGAAGATCTAAATTAACATTGACAGGAATATAGTTATTAACCTAGGGAACTTCAGTGATCAACTGAAGTATGTTAATCCAGCCTCATTGTACTGTCGGGCTGAGAGACTCCTTGAAATTAGTTCCCAGATGATGTAATCAGCATTTCCTATTTAAATATTAAAACCCTAGAAAGAAAGAAATGGAATAAATCTGAAAGATATTGGAGTCACTCAAAACTGTTTTATAACTGTAATAAAGGGCCTGAATTTCCGATCGAAGGCTTCGTGTGGGCGGATGCCTCCGATCGGAGAAAATCTATGAACTTACCTGCTGGCTCCATAGGTCCTGAGACTTGTGATCCTGGGCCTCTGCTCCGCGAAATGCACAGAGGCTCAGGTATCCCAGGGTCACAGGCAGTTCGCAAGCGTCCCTGGGATCACGTGGGCCATGGGGAACCAATCAAAGAAGGGAATCCCCATTCATACTTTCGATAGGTCTTTATGCACAGATCTGTCAAAAGTATGAATGGGGTCACTTAAAAAACACAGTAAAACATTAAATAATTTTTTTTAAATCACATATTTAATATTAATTAAAATGTCATTAAATTAAATATTTTAAACAAAAATTTAATTTTTTGAAAAAAGTAATTCAAGTTTTTCACTGGGCTAAAAATAAACTTACCCTTTTTTAAAGTATTTTAAAATTATAAATCAGTGAAAAAAAATTATTTTTTAATTTTTTAAAACTCTTATGCTGGTAAAAGCAGGCCTTATGCCTACTTTTACCAGGCGTAAGATTTTTAAAGGTTTTTAAAGGTTTTCAGCGGGCGGAGGTTGTGCAGAAAGCAGAACTCCCTGCCCGCGGAGGCTCATCTCCCGGGCATGCTTGCGATCTGTCAAGAGGATCCTTGACAGATCGCAAGTGCTGGGTTTTAGCGCATGCGTTTCGCATGCCTACACCCGGCACATGCGCAGCCCCTACGAGTGCGTACACGCCTCGTACACACCCGTGGGGGTCGGAAAACCCATCCCATAATTTTTAACCGGAGATAAGATCTTGGCCCTGAATTTCCTAGGGCTTTCTACCACTGTGCCACCTTAGCTTTGTCGCAAGTGCAACAGAATTCCTGTTTACTTGCATGCTAACTTGCTCCTCTTCGAATAGTGCCATGTGATCTTTTGCATCCGAGAGAGCAAATGGGGCCACTGTTTACTGTCTCATCCAAAAATATGGCATTTTCGACAGTGCAGCACTCCCTGAGTAGTGCACTGAACTGTCAGCCTAGATTATGTGCTCAAGTGTCGGGAGTGGAGCTTGAGCCAAGTGGACAGAACAATAGAAAACAAAATGTAATGAAGACAAGTGTAAAGTACGACACGTAAGAAGGAAAAATATAACACTCATACTCCATGAATGGTTTTGTAATACCTAAAAATGTGGAAGTAGGAGCTTTAATAGACTCAATGCTTAACATGTTCAATCAGTGCAAAGTAGCAATCAACAAAGCCAATAGGATGTTGATCTACACAGCCAAAACAGTAGTATATAAGTCAGAGGAGGTAATGATTAAAAATAACAACAGAAAATGCTGCAAAAACGCAGCAGGTCAGGCAACATCCGTGGAGAGAAATTTGAGTTGACGTTTCGGGTTGAACCCTTCTTCAAAACTGGAAAGAAAAGAAAATAGATCGAAGGCTTCCAACGTCTGCAGTATTTTGCTATCGAGGTAATGATTAAACTGTATCGTGTACCTTGAACATTGCATCCAGTTCTAGTCACCCAAGAAACAAGAGAGACATTCAAACACTGGAGGCAATGTAGAGAAGAGCCACCAGGCTGATCCCCAGGGTCTGAGTTATGACAAAAGAATGAAAAAACTTAGGGGGAGAAATTCGGTATCACCCATTTTGGGGTGCTAATATCGGCCGGGCGCAAAGTTTAGTGCCTGACGCTAATTATCACCTCTGACTGCAAAATTTGCCTCTATTGCCCCTGGATGTGATTTGAGCGCAAAATCAGGCACTACACACCTCTCTTGAGGCGCTAATGTCGGGGAGCAAGGCGCTACCTCAGAACGCTACCGAAGCTCAGGCGATGCCAATTACCATGGAAGCCAGACACACTGGCACCATCCAGTTCTTAAAGGGGTGGGGCCATTTTGCTGGCCAGCCACACCCTGCTCATTGCAGTCTTGAATCTCGGCCTGGTGTGACCTCAAAAGCAATTGTGCGGAAGCACTATTGGATAGGCCCAGGGAAAGAGCTCGGCACTTAGGAACCTCAAAAGTGGTGCTGAGGGCCAAAACTCCTTAGGACAGCATTAAAAACAAAAATTTTGCTGACAAGAAAAGGCAGGAAGTGCCCGCCTTTAAATAGCGCTCCCCCAGCCACTTCCCGACTGCAAAACATCCCCCTCTACCTGTCATTCCTAGCGGCAGGTGCTAAGGCAGGGGGTGCGACTCAATATCCGGTCCAGGGCGCTACCAGGGCGTTGCACGCTCGACTGACGTCACGATCAGTGGGCGCAAGAGATCATGGTGGTAATGTTTAATGCTGCCGCAAAATGTCTGGTCAATTTCACGAGCGGCGCAAACATCTCTGCGCTCGGGCGCTAGTGGCTTTGCGCCCCGTTAGCGCCAATCAACCGAATTTTTCCCCCTTGAGGTTTTTAGCCTGCAAAGAAGGCATCAGAGAGTTGATTTTATTACCACATATAAGATTGTTAAGGGTACAGAAAAAAAATTAAGCAAAAATATTGCACTTTAAATTAAATTGTTGGAGTGGAAGTTAGGAGCACAGGGTTAAGCTAGTAAAAAGTAATTTTAAGACTCATCTAAGGAAATTATTTTTCACATATAGAGTTACCAATGTGTACAATAAACTATAGTAGTGGAAGTGCACACCCTGGAATCATTTAAGAAACAGTTGAATGCTACAATGGGAAGATGTTAAAATTGCTCTGGATAGATGAATTGACAACAGGGATTCTTCATCTGTAATTATTTTGTGAAACAACTCGCACTGATGCAGGAGGAATTGTTGCCTGAGATAACAAAGCATGTAATTGGCATGGAGCCAAGGGACATATAACTTACACTTTGGGGGAAAAATTCAGTTTCTTTGCTCCTCCCGTTAGAGCCCCCTTCAGGCGCTAATGGGGCACAAAGCAACTAGCACCCGGGCGCAGCGCTGCTAACGTCTCCCGCGAAATTAGTGCCCCACTCGTGCCCTGGCTGCAAACTTGGCTCACGCCCCCTGATGTACCACTATATCTGACAGGGTCAGGGTGGAGTTTTTGCGGCTGGGGCAGTGATAATTAAAGGGCAGGTGCCAGGTGGCCTTTTTTTGGGTCGCCTGCCAACACCTGCCCGCTCTGGCCTCCTCCTGCAGAGTCCCTGCCGCGATCCGTCAGCCCGGCACTCCTCTTGCATGCTGGGTTCTTTTGCCGGCACCCCCGCTCCCCGATGGTTCAGCAGTCCCCCAGTGTGTGCTGTGCTAGGCCCCTCCCCTTAAATCAGGGGAGGGAGGCCTGAAGTATTGCGGCGCTACGTGCCAACACGCGTGATGCTGCTGCACGTAGCGCTGCAATATTCAATGGGAGCACCCCAAGAGGGAGGGGGAGTGCTTCCAGTAACGCCCCGCCTCCTGCTTGGAGTGCTACCATTGAATTTCGGGCACAGGGGCGATAACTTTTTCAGGCCGCTAAAATCGCCCCAAAGGGGCACGAGCCAATTTCCCCCCCTTTACCTTTTAAGAGTTACCCAGGATCGAGCTGTTTTTAATGCTGACATTAAATGCAAAATGTATAGAAGTGTTTTTTAAAACATGAACGAGGAAAGGCCATTCACCTACAGTCAGAGGATTCTATTCTCCACTATTGGCATCACTCATCTTCATGACATCAGTAAGATAGATCACTGATGAGACAGACTACTTTTCAGTCGCTTCGCTGAGACATTTAGCGGTAAAATTTGGGTAGCGCCCCCTTTGGCCCCCTAGTTTTAGCGTCCCAAAAATGTTAGCACCCCCCGCAGCCGATGTTCCCAGGTAGCACCCCAAGAGGGAGGAGGGGTGCTACTGGAAGCGCCCCGCATCCCTCTTGGGGTGCTGCGAGCCAACATCGCGGCGCTATGTGCTGTGGTACTGCAGGCCTTCCTCCCCTTATTAAATGAAAGGGGCCTGGCGCAGCGCGTCCCGGCACCCAGCTGGGCCACCAGGGATCGGGAGTGCCGGCAAACGAGCCCGGCACGCAAGAGGAGTGCGGGGCTCATGGGGAGCAGTCGGCACCCCATGGGGGGGGGCTTCACGGGGGCCGGGGACAGCAACGTGGGCAGGTGTTCGCAGGCGGCAGACAACAAAAATGGCTGCCCGTCACCTCCCCTTTAACTAGCGCCGCCCCGGCCGCAGGTAGGCCACCCTGACCCTGGCAGACATAGCGTCTGGCAGCAAGTCGGGTGGCGCCACCCAATATTACAGCCAGGGTGCGAGCGGGGTGCTGCGCACGGCGATAACGTGATCGCCGGCGGCGCAGCGTCGCATGGCGCTAACTGTTAGCACCGTCACTAACCTCCCGTTCAGGCGCTAGTTGATTTGCGCCCCGTTAGCGCCCGAATTTAGCCTCCTTAGTGTTAACTGCATTTATTTTATCAATTCAGTATTATTAAAAGTAAAGTACAACCAATTGTAGGACACATCAGCTACCAGAACAAGAGGCCACACAGCTTTTAAAGACTGAAACTGATATTGCCACTACCATTTTTGAGAGCTGTTAGCCTAATGTAAATGTTTCATGAAAGAAAACTCGATGAAGTGAGCAAATTGCACAATAGTCCAAAAGTGCACACTCAAGCGTGTGACTAAAGACCAGCTTATCCCCAGGGACTAAGTCAGGCGGAACACAGCAAACTTATCCAATTACTTTCTAACAGAGTCCGAGAGGAATGATACAGGTTTTGTGGAACAATTTTTACCGGATTACACAAGATGAATTGTAAACCATGCGTGACCTTTTTTCTATGCATTAGCAGTTTATAATTTAAGAATCCCAATCTATCTGGGGATCTTATGGAGAAATAGGCCATTGCCTGATCAGAGCATCTTTGCTATCCACAGGAAGAAAGCTAGTCTCATCTCTAAGATCTGAGTGGCAGTATGATTCCCTGGAGAGGGCAACAGTCTTTCAGGTTACAGGGAATCATGGACTGATTATCTGATAGCCTATTTATAGTAACAGAGGGGAACTGCATTAACACATGACTCATCTCATGTTTGCTCATATAAATATTATTACAATAAAGAGAGTTAAACTGTATAAAAAGTTGCTTACTGGGGAAGACAATGTTGATGATGCTTTTTGTAAACTATTGTAAAATATGATGATGGTGAAAACAAAGCCTTGGCAGCAAATAAGTGATCAGCCATTCCCCCAGGGTTTCCGCCGATCGTTTGCTGAAGTTACAGTGAATGATGGGGAGAATCCAGGCATTAAAATTCCAGGCACTTGTCTTCTTCCTCATGGTGACCTAAAATATAACCTCAGTTCTCTAAACTACCAAAAAGAGAGTAACTCCCTCCACATAGCAATATGCAACTCACTAAGGTGATCAAGGGATATGGGGATAGGGCAGGAGAAATTTTCTCCAATTAAATATTGGGAAGACTGAAGCCATTGTTTTTGGAGTCCGCCACAAACTCCGTTCCCTAGCCACTGACTCCATCCCTCTCCCTAACATCTGTCTGAGGCTGAACCACACTGTTCGCAATCTTGGTGTTATATTTGACCCTAAAATGAGCTTCCGACCACATATCCGCAGCATAACTAAGATCGTCTACTTCCACCCCCGTAACATTGCCTGTCTCCTCCCTTGCCTCCGCTCATCCGCTGCTGAAACCCTCATCCATGCCTTTGTTACCTCTAGACTTGACTATTCCAATGTACTGCTGGCTGGCCTCCCACATTCTACCCTACGTAAACTTGAGGTCATCCAAAACTCGGCTGCCCGTGTCCTAACTCGCACCAAGTCCTGTTCACCCATCACCCCTGTGCTCGCTGACCTACATTGGCTCCCGGTTAAGCAACGCCTCAATTTCAAAATTCGCATCCTTGTTTTCAAATCCCTCCATGGCCTCGCCCCTCCCTATCTCTGTAATTTCCTTCAGTCCCACAACCCCCCCGAGATATCCTCTAATTCTGTCCTCTTGAGCATCCCTGATTATAATCGCTCAACCATTGGTGGCCGTGCCTTCTGTTGCCTAGGCCCTAAGCTCTGCAATTCCCTGCCTCAACCTCTCCATCTCGCTACCTCTCTTTCCTCCTTTAAGACACTCCTTAAAATCAAGCTTTTGGTCACCTGCCCTAATTTAACCTTATGTGGCTCGGTGTCAAATTTTTTTGTCTTTTACTACTCCTGTGAAACATCTTGGGACGTTTTACTACATTAAAGGCACCATTTCAATACCAGTTGTTGCTGTTGTTGTAAGTGGAGTTGAGGTAGAAAATCAGCCATGATCTTATTGAATGGCAGAGCAGCCTCTAGGGGCCGTATGGCCTACTGCTGCTCCTATTTCTTAAGTTCTTATATTTAATATCTCTTAACGATTAGCAAATTGCCTAAAACAAATTTTAACCTATTTAATTATAGATAGAGGACACTAGATCAAAACATTTTAAAAAAAGCTTCAGACTTTTCTCAGGAAATTATGCCTTTCTGAGGCTTTCGAAAAATACTGGACTTTCAAACTGGTGTGATGGAGCATTAACTGATCAAGACACCCACTGAACATAACACCTCAACATTGAAAATATAATCTAGAGCATGCCATAGGATTTGCTTGACTAATTCTGCTAGTTATAAGGGCTCCATTCTTAAAACGGTTTGTATGTTACTGGTTCATTTGCTGCACTTACATCACTGATATTTTTATTTTAGTCTTATTGGCAATATCAAAACACAAGAATACTGTCCATTTCATGTAGATATGACTCTCTCATTGGGTGGAATATGGCACGAATAATCACAGAATCACAGAATCTACAGTGCAGATAGAGGCCATTTCGGCCCATCGAGCCTGCACCGACACATATCCCACCCTATCCCCATAACCCCACGTATTTAACCCGTAATAATGGGCCAGTTTTTGCTGTAGCAGGGCATCTAATGTTCTCTGCCATTAGTTAGACTTGTCCCAGCACCATTCAGCTCCAAAAACTTTTGCCCACAAATTTGCTGAAAGTGCGAGCTGATAACGATGCAGCGAGGTAAAGCGGGCATCTGGGACCTGAGTGAACAGGACAAGCACATTGGTATCTCCTTAACCAATCAGATTAAAGGATTGTGAAATTAACAGCGCAAGGACTGAGAAGGAGAGAGAATTAAAAGGGGTGAATTAATGTCAAATCAGGTACAGAAAGGGAAATAAAGAGAAGGAAAGAAAGATTTGATTACAAGAGAGAGAAAAAAAAGAGACAGAAAGGAAAAGTAAGAAAAAAATGTAACATTTAAAATTTGATATTTTTAAAATCTCCCTGGAAATATTCAAAACCTGAAGGAATGGGTTCGGGTGGATGCAGAGTGATAGAAGATTTGAGGTTAGGATCAGATCAGCCATGATCTTATTGAATGGTGGAGCAGGCTCGAGGGGCCGATTGGCCTACTCCTGCTCCTATTTCTTATGTTCTTATGTTCTTATGAATGAGACTCCACACTTGTAATAGTTGAATTTCAGTGCCAGGGAGATTGATTGGCAGTAATTAACAGTTATCATGTTGTTAAGAGTATTTGCACTTGTAATTACTAGCCCTAAATATCTGTGGCAGGTTTAGTTCATATCTACTGTGCAAATACAGCAACTTCATGGCATTCAATGCATGTCAGTAGTGAGGTAGTCAGCAAATTGCTGTATTCGCAAAGCTAACAACTCGGACAGCAACTTTTGGATATCCACATTTAACTGCACATCTGCTCCTTGCCTGAAATTGCAGTATCATTTATGCATAAAAACCAGCGACGTCATTAGCATCACTGTTATTTTAACAGAAAAATCTGGCCCAATAGGTAAGAGCTGCCCCAATGGCTCAGCAACTTGACCCACTGAGTAGCTGAGCCATACAAATCAGTAAGATCCTCAGTTTGGTCTGTGCTGAGTTAGCGAACTTGGTCAGGGTGGCATTAGACATGGGACAACTCATCCTGGGACCACTGGGTTGGAAAGGGGAAAGTAGTCAGGGCTTTGCTCCTGATCATTATCCAATAACCCCACTGGAAGAGTGAGTGTATATGTGTGTATACACATTGGGTGAGGACAGGATTGTACTCAGTTTTAATAACCCTCATGTTTGAATAGCCTGCCAATGCCGTCGAGACTCATGTGTTAATAATAGTGTCTTAGACGAGGTACCAGAAAATACCAATTGTACCCGGCAAGGAATATATGCCTTGAAAAGAGGAGAGAAAATTTGTGGGGAGAGGAGAATTTAAAAAGAGCAACAGTTGAATGATGTGGTTGGCTATTCAGGTCATTATAGAGCCATAAGCAATGATCAATGAATATTTGAAAAATTCAAACTCGAGAGCAAATCATGGAAAGATACAGCAAATATGAGGATATAGGAACGTGTTAATCCGGCACCTTGAAAATAACTTGCAGATTGGTCATTGCATTGCTCAGCGTGAGACAAACTAGATGTTGTTTTATAAGAACAAGAGTGTTATACTGTGTAACAGATAATGTATGTTGGTCGAGAGTATAGTGCTCTTGGAGTTTTATGGATTGGAGTGTTAAAGCACTGGTCTTGCAGGCCACTTGGAAGTAAACAATTACTGGCAATATGATGGAATTCTTCATTAAGATGGAAAGTGAATTAGTTGACTCAGAGACTAGGGTTCTGAATTTAAATAAAGGAAACTACGATGGTATGAGGCGCGAGTTGGCTAGGATGGATTGGGGAATGTTACTTAAAGAGTTAACAGTGGATAGGCAATGGCAAACATTTAAAGATCGCATGGATGAACTACAGAATTTGTTCATCCCTGTTTGGCATAAAAATAAAACAAAAAAGGTGACTCAACCGTGGCTAACAAGAGAAATTAGGGATAGCATAAGATCCAAGGAGAGAACATATAAATTGGCCAGAAAAAGCAGCAAACCTGAGGATTGGGAGCAGTTTAGGATTCAGCAAAGGAGGACAAAGGGATTACTTAAGAGGGGGAAAATAGAGTATGAGAGTAAGCTTTCAGGGAACATAAAAACTGACTGTAAAAGCTTCTATAGATATGTGAAGAGAAAAAGATTGGTGAAGTCAAGTGTAGATCCCTTGCAGTCAGAATCAGGGGAATTTATAAAGGGGAACAAAGAAATGGCAGACCAATTGAGTACATACTTTGGTTCTGTCTTCACAAAGGAGGACACAAATAAACTCCCAGAGATGTCGGGGAACATAGGATCTAATGAGAGGGAGGAACTGAATGAAATCAGTATTTGTAGGGAAATGGTGTTAGGGAATTTGATGGGATTGTAGGCCGATAAATCCCCAGGGCCTGATAATCTACATCCTAGGTTACTTAAGGAAGTGGCCCGAGAAATAGTAGATGCATTGCTGGTCATCTTCCAAAATTCTATAGATTCTGGAACAGTTCCCATGGATTGGAGGGTAGCTAATGTAAAAAAGGTGGTAGAGAGAAAACGGGGAATTATAGACCGGTAAGCCTGACATCGGTAGTGGGGAAAATGCTAGAGTCCATTATAAAAGATGTAATAGCAGAGCATTTGGAAAACAGTGACAGGATCGGACAAAGTCAACATGGATTTACAAAAGGTAAATCGTGCTTGACTAATCTACGGGAATTTTTTGAGGATGTAACTGGTAGAATAGGTAAGGGAGAACCAGTGGATGTGGTGTATTTGGACTTTCAGAAGGCTTTCGATAAGGTCCCACATAAGAGACTAGTGTGCAAAGTTAAAGCACATGGGATTGGGGGTAAGGTACTGACTTGGATAGAGAACTGGTTGGCAGACAGGAAGCAAAGAGTTGGAATAAACGGGTCTTTTTCCAAGTGGCAGGCAGTGACTAGTGGGGTACCGCAGGGATCGGTGCTAGGACCCCAGTTATTCACAATATATATTAATGATCTAGACAAGGGAACTAGATGTAATATCTCCAAGTTTGCAGATGACACAAAGCTGGGTGGGCGTGTGTGCTGTGAGGAGGATGCAGAGAAACTCCAGTATGATTTGGATAGGTTGGGTGATTGGGCAGATGCATAGCAGATGCAGTATAATGTGGTTAAATGCGAGGTTATCCACTTTGGTGGCAAAAACAGGAAGACAGATTATTATCTGAACGGCAATAGATTGGGAAAAGGGGACCATTGGCAGATATTCCTTCAGCCAACGAGACCTGGGTGTCCTTGTGCACCAGTCACTGAAGGTAAGCATGCAGGTACAGCAGACGGTTAAGAAGGCAAATGACATGTTGGCCTTCATAGCGAGAGGATTCGAGTACAGGAGCAAGGATGTCTTGCTGCAGTTGTACAGGGCCTTGGAGAGACCACACCTTGAGTATTGTGTGCAGTTTTGGTCACCTTATCTGAGGAAGGATGTTCTTGCCATGGAGGGAGTGCAGTGAAGATTCACCAGACTGATACCTGGGATGGCAGGAATGACGTATGAAGAGAGAGTGGGTCGATTGGGCTTGTATTCACTAGAGTTTAGAAGAATGAGAGTGGATCTCATTGAAACTTATAAAATTCTAACAGGACTAGACAGACTAGATGCAGGAAGGATGTTCCCGATGGCGGGGGAGTCCAGAACCCGGGGTCACAGTCTAAGGATAAAGGGTAAGCCATTTAGGACTGAGATGAGGAGGAATTTCTTCACCCAGAGTGTGGTGAACCTGTGGAATTCTCTACCACAGAAGGCAGTTGAGGCCAATTCATTAAATATATTCAAGAAGGAGTTAGATATATTTCTTAAGGCTAAAGGGATCAAGGGATATGGGGAGAAAGCAGGGACAGGGTACTGAATTTGCATGATCAGCCATGATCTCATTAAATGGCAGAACAGGCTCAATGGGCCGAATGGCCTACTCCTGCTCCTATCTTCTATGTTTCTATGTTTCTATAAATAAATAATGCAGCTTGAGCAGGTTGAGTGGAGGGAAATGAATACAACAGCCTGTGTTTAGTTAGCACCTTTAACAAAGAGCAACATCCAAAAGCACTTCACGGAGGCGTAAGGAAAAAGTGGATGCCGGGCCAAAGAAGAAGCTAGTAGGAAGGGTGAATTAAAGCTTGGACAAAGAGGTGGTTTTAAGGAGGGTTGGTCTTAAAAGAGGAAAGGGAGATGGAGAGGTGGATGGGAAGGTTTAGGGAGGTAAGTCCAGAGTGAGGGGGCTAGGCGGCTGATGGAATATCTGCCAATGGTTGGAGAAAGGGCAAAGGATACACAAAAGATGGGCATTAGAGAAACAGCAGCCCTGATTTTTAACCTATTGCGCGTGGCGAGAACAGGGTACGTTTGGGTTGGATGCCTGATTTACACCATGCCTGATTTTCAGCTCCACTGGAGCCAATCTGAAAGCACCCTGTTCTCGCCAGACATGTTATGGTAAAATCGGGGCTAGAGAGTTTGGCAGGGGAAGGTGTATGGGTGGAGGAGGTTACAGATATTTTTCAGATTAGAAGTTAGAGAAGTATTTTGAAGGGTAATTTGAATATATCGAGAAAGCTTTGTACAATATGAACATATATGATATAAGTATGTCGCTATATATAGAGAAAGACATGTCCACAATTTAATTCACAGAGCCCTACAAGAGCTTGTCCTTTGTAATTGCAGTTATTTGAGCATTTACATCTTCCTCTCTTGCTTGGTTACATCCCTCTCTGTTTATTATGAACTTTGCTTTACAAGCAAAGCATATTGACCCTCCTCAAGCAATCACACCAGATCCAAAAAAGGAAACTTTGTTCAATTGGGAATGACAGCCAGCCATATAGGAGGATGTTGTAGCTCTTCTGCACCAACCTTTCACTTCCTTTAGATGAAGGGAAGTGCCTGCCATAAAACAACTTTTGTACAAGTGCCAGTTGAGTACCTGTCAATATGTCAGTCTAGTTTTCACTTGCCATTGCTCTAGGAGAAATTCAATTGCAACCAGGCAGCTGTTAGAACTGTGCCATCAGTTCTGCATCATTGAGCTGAAATTTCCTTGGGAGAAAAACTTGCGGACGAATCCTAAATTAAAATTAAAGGGCATATCTTTTCAAAATTCATAATGGAAGAACTTTCCATAAAAGCTATTTAAGTTGAAAGATCCCATTTATGATAAAACATTATCTATTATGCTTAAATGCAGAAATGCTGCAGGTGACATTTTAGTTTATCTTAAAACATAGACCAGCCACAGACATTCTTATTCAAAAAAGTGGCAATTTAGCTTACTTTTCCCTGAGGGAGAGCACCATATCATTGACTGAAAAGTTTTTTTTTAAGTATGATTTAATCTTTTACCCGAAACGTCAACTCAAATTTCTCTCCACGGATGTTGCCTGACTTGCTGAGTTTTTCCAGCATTTTCTGTTGTTGTTAAGCAGATTCCATAATGGTCTGTCTATAGACTAACTGGGCTGGATTTTAACTTTACAATGTGCTGGGTGGTTGGGGGGGGTGGGGGGGTGGCGGTGGCAGGGGTCCAATAGCACGCGGGGAACCCAGAATTATGTGTAGCGTGTGTGTCAGTGGCCACTGCATTACCATATAATTTTCAGGTTTCCTGACAAATTAGCATCAACGGGCATAATGACGACCCGCATGAGGTGATATTAACTCCAGTATTGGGGACACTCCAAACATGTAATTGGATGGAGTTTGGAGTTGGGAGCACAACAGAAGGAATTGGCAGAATGGAGTCCAGATGTTCAAAGGCTTTAGTGACGCCTCCCTGGATGTGCTGCTGGGGGCTGTAAGGACCTGCAGGGAGATACTCTTCCCTACTGAGGGGAGGAAGAAGCCTGCAGATGAAAAAAGAAGGCATGGCTGGAGGTTGCCCATGAGGTCAGCAGCAGGAGCGTGGTGCCACATTAGTGGATTCAATGCTGAAAGCAGTTTAATGACATAAGCAGGGCAGGAAAGGTGAGCACAGTGGCACATTCACCTACATCCTGATGATCATACCACCCCAACCCCTCACTCTGCCTTCTCAAGCCTACTCCAGCACATCACTCCCTCCTCACACCAAATTAACTTAGAGATTCACCCATCCCTCTCTGTCTATGCACTTCCTCACATCCCCATCTGTCCATCCACCACTGAAACACGCCCTCATCCTTATGCAATATATACCATTCCCTCATAGTCACTCTCAACAAATGCATTCCATCCATCCATTCAACATATCCCATTGCTCTCACTCATAGGTCTCCTCTTTCCCTCCTTGCAAGAGAAGAGAGCACAGAGCACGAGGAGAGGCAGAGAACTGGAGGTGGCCCTCCTGCCATCTCGCAACTGACAGCTGCAGAGGTGGAGATGCTGGACATCAGCGGAGCCTCGACGTGCCTGGCCATCGGAGATGGGGAGATGGGGGCCTCCCAGCTAACTGGAGACAGAATTAAATATCAGACAGCCACATGGTATGCAACACTCCGTCATTTTGGCTTGATGTCAACAGCGAGTGAAATATGATCATGTGCATTATGATCATTTAAAAAACAGTCTAATTCATGTCTATAATCTCCCACAGGGCCTTCAAGCATCCCGCAGCAGGCGGTCCAGGAGGACGATGACGACTCCTCAGAGGAGGTCACGCCCTCTGAGGGTGCACTGTCACAGGACTCATGCAGACCATGCACCAGCTCAGATACTCACACTTCGGTGGGGCAGATAGGTAAGGCAGATAGTTGGGTTTTTCACCTGATGACTCGCGCATCCCAAGTGAGCGACAGCAGATGGTGGAGACAGGGGCAGCAGTGGAGAGCCTGCATCGGAGGCCGCAGAATGCTCCAAGCTCTGTTCAGCTGGACACAGATGCTGTACCTCGGAGGCCGTCGACGAACTTCTGGAGCAGCAGCAAAGAATGTGTGATGTAATGGCAGGTGTTCCAGCCGCACTGTACACGCTTGCAGAGAGATTGGAGGAGTTTGTCTCGAGCATGAATGGCATGATGTTGCAGGTGCGATGATGTCTTTGTCCATGGAAAGAGTGGCCACCTGCATGGAGCACCAAACGCGGCAATCACATGAGTGCATGCAGGCCTTCACCAATGGCTTGCACACTCTGAATTCCACCTTATATAGGATGAATGATAACCTAGTCTTAGCTGTTCATCGCCCCACTGATGTGCAGCAAAGTGTTCTCCAGCTCATTGTTAGCAGGGAAGTGCGGGTGAGCCATGAGAGGGATGATGGTGAAAGGGGACATGGAAGTGGGGACTCGGCTCAAAGCGCTTCTACTTCTAACCCGTTGCCCCCCCCCCCGCCTCAGTCAGTACCCCACATGTTGCCTTGTGTCTTCCCCTGCACATATGCAGATGGAGCAGTCTTTGCTGGAGCCTTCACGGGCTACAAAACCCAAAGGATGTCAGCCAAGAGCAAGTCAACAGTCAGAGCAGGGATCTATGCAGCCGGCCTCTACCTCTGCTCAAGCCACAGGGTTGCACCACATAGAAGTGCTCGGAAAAAGAAGAGTAAAGATTTTTTTGTTGAACAAGGGTATGCACATGGGTGTGTTACACATTGTTAGATTGTTAAGTTTCTGTTTTATTTTTGAGTCACACAAATATAATTTCTTTACACCACTTTCTCCTCTTGCTCATTTTTGGTTGCTGTCTGGCAAGTTGCCTTTTCACTTGTGATGAATGGTAAGACATGAATTGACGCTGAGCAATGGGGGGCTGTGAAAGGGATGCTTAGTTGTTTGCAGGACAGCTTTGTGTTAGTGTCATTGGCGGTGGGGTGGGGGAAGCGGAGGAATGGCTTTTGCATGTGGTTGTCAGTTGGGTGGACTGGTGGAACCTATGTGAACCTTGCAATAATGAGGCCATCCCAGGCATCAATGACCACTGCTGCTGGTGCATTCGCCACATCACATTCCACCTCAACAACAACACCTCCTCCTCCTCAGAATCATCTGAAAAGGCTCAGTGCTCTGCGCCTTGTTCCTCCTGCAGGTCCAAACCTCGCTGCTGTGCAATGTTGTGCAGATTGCAGCACACCACAACCATTCTGGAGACCCTGGCTGGTGCGTACTGAAAGGCGCCTCCAGATCTGTCCAGGCACCTGAAGTGCACCTTCAGCATGCCGATGGCTTGCTCCATGACACATCTAGTTGTCATATGGCTTCTCATTGTATCACTCCTGGACCTCATTGGTTAGGTTCCTCACGGGTGTCATTAGCCATATTTTAAGTGGGTATCGTTTGTCTCCGAGCAGCCAGCCGGTAAGTCTGCTTCGAGGTGCAAAGAAATCAGGGAGGGTGGACTGCCACAGGATGAAATTATCATGGCAGCTGCCTGGGAATCTTATGCACACCTGCATAAAGATCTATTTGTGGTTCCATACCAGCTTCACATTGATGCAGTGGAAGCCCTTATGGTTGATGAATACTCCTGGGTGATCAGGTTTTGCCTTAATTGCCACATGCATGCCGTCAATGATGCCCTGCACCTGTGGCAGCCAACCAGAGCTGCAAACCCAAGCACCCGCTCATTCTGACTGGCATCATCATAGGAAAAGTTGACATAATTGCCGGCCCTGGCAAACAAGCCATCTGTGTTATGCATTTGTGGGCCGCAGACTGCGAGATCCTGCAGATGTCTCCGGCAAAGCCCCGGAAGGATGCAGAGGCAATGAGGGTGGTGGTGACTTTGACAGCCACTGGTAAAGTGTGGCCACCAGGTCCACTTGGCGGTAGGTCTTGTTCCAGCAGGCTGCAAATGTCTGCCACCATCTGATGCGACATCCTGAGCTTGCTGAGACACTGGTGTTCTAACATATCGAGGAAGCTTATCCTCTGCCTGCAGACCCTGTGTGCCGGGTATGATGTCCTGCGAGCTGCACCTCTCTGCTTATCCCCCTCTCTCCTTTGGAACTGCGGGTCTGTGAACAGCAGGCTGGTGCTGCTGGTCATTTTGGTCCTCATCTGAGGTCCAAAGTAACACAGTATAAGTGGCACCCATGCTGATCTGATAGACCAGAGCTCCAAAGTGCAGATCAGATGTACAAACCTCCAAAGTGTAGCTGACTCCTCCAAAAGTAGTAAAAGTAAGCTCTTAGCACAAGCCCTGTGAACAAAGCCTTTCACACAAGCAGGCAAGAAAGCAGTTGTGTGGTATTAGTACTTATTGGCATATTTCCCTGTCATGTCTTCAGCACCCTCAGTTGCTGCTGTGTTTTTGCCTTGCTTTCACTGGTGAGTTCCAGGAAGCCCAAGAAACCCGTGAACCCATAGTTAAATTGCAAAAGCCATGTTAATATTGCTGTAATTGAGTGATTAACATATTGAAATTGACAACCCGCCTCTTTCGAGGGGGTTGTGCGCACGCAGCCTAACGCACTGGAGTTAAATGGGGAAGCCGGCGGGTTGGATCCGGCTTCCTGACGCACTTGCATTTTTCCAGGACTTAACCCCCACCCTCACCCAAACCCACGCGCTCACCCACATTAAAATTCCCCCCACTGAGTCAGTTTGCAAGATTACTAAGCAGAATTCACTAACTAGAATAGCCAGTGTTGTCTATCAGCAGATTCTATGTTAACAGGCATGTTGAACATCAGCTAACACTGATGAAAAGATCAGGGTTTTTTTCAGGAAAGGCTAAGAAACCTCAATCTTTACTGTCTAGAGAGAAGCTAATTGGTGGGAGGGAGTAGGTTGTTGCTGAAGGATATAAAATATTAAGTGGCTTAGATAAGGTAAGCCCATAATATTAGTTTAAAGTGCAATTCCCAAAAAGTAAATTGAACTCTGTTAACAGAAAGAAACTCATGCAAAGACTGATAAATGTCTGTAATAATCTGGTAGGCAGGAAAGTAGAGATGCCAATGTTAGGATCATTCAAAATACAGTTTGATGCTAGTCTGTGAGAGTAAGGGTGCTAGAGGGAACATAGGAACACGAGTAGGCCATTTAGCCACTTGAGGCTGTTCTGCCATTCAATGAGATCATGGCTGATCTGTATCTTAACTCCATCCGGCAGCATTGGCTACAAATCCTTTTATACCCTTGGCTAGTAAAAATCTATTGAACTCAGATCTAAAATTATTAATTAAGCTGACATCTGCTGCTTTTTGTGGGAGAGTTGCACATTTTCCCCACTCTTTGTGAGAAGAGGTGTTGCCTAACTTCTCTCCTGAATGGTCTGTCTCTGATTTTAAGATAAGTGACCCCTTGTCCTTAACCTTCTTTATTCCAGGGAATACAAGCCTAATTTAAGTAATCTCTCCTCATAATCTCACCCTTGGAGCCCTGGTAACAATCTAATGAATCTGCACTGCACGCCTTCCAATGCAAATATATCCTTTCTAAAGTGCGGTGCCCAGAACTGTACACAGTACTCCAGATGTGGTCTAATCAGGGCTTTGTACAGCTGTAGCAAAACTTCCTCCCCTTTATACTCGAGCCCTCTAGTTATAAAACTAAGGGGGCGATTTTGCCAATGGGGGCACGTTGGAGGCGGGATTGCTGCATGTCGGGTCATTGTCCCGCCTCCATCGACTTGTGGCCAACCCACGATATTTTCCTTGATTGACCTTGTTAAGCCTGCCCAGCGGGCTTAGCAGGCCAATTAAGGGGAAGCCGGTTACAGAAAACGTCAGCATATGACGTTTCATCTGTCAAAAATTTGAGAAGCTGTCAAACACTGACATTCTCTGTTGTTTGATGAGTCCTTGTATTCAAGACTTATCAAACCTCTTTCTTTAGCAGAAATTAGATGGTTGTTGCATCGGAGAATGCAGCAGCCATCTGTCATCTCTGCCGGTGAGATGTGAGACTCTCCACATCCCCAACTGTGAAGCCTGCAAGAAGAAACAAAGGGAAGTAAACATTTTCTATCACTTTTCACTCACCTCACATACTTACCACTCCACACTTGCACCCATCACTTACCTCCACAGTGCACTTTTGCATCCCTCCGACCCCCGCAGACCCATTGCTCGGCTCGGTGACCCTGGTGGGGTTTCCCGATGTCGGGAAGCCCGCGCCTCTCCTGGAAAAATGGGGATAATCCTCTTAACTGCCTGTTAACTACCTGTTAACAGGCAGTTAAGTGGCAGTAATCCCCTTCCTGCCTCCAGGAGACGGGACCCGGAGCGGGTCGGCTACCCACCTCCTGGGAATATGGCATGGAGGTGGGTTGGGGGCGGGATGGGCACCCGCCCCCAGATTCTACCATTTTCCCAGCAGTCCCACCTCCAAACCCGCCTCCCCAGGGCTGGCAAGATTGCGCCCTAACATTCCATTAGCCTTTTCAATTGTTTTTTGTACCTGACTACTAAATTTTATTGATCTGTATACATGGACCACTTAATCTCTTTGGACCTCTAGTGTTCCTAGCTTTTCACCATTTAAATAATACTCAGATCTACCCTTTTTTGGTCCAAAATGGATGATCACACACTTAGCTGCATTGAAATCCATCTGCCACAGTTTCGCCCACTCACTTAATCTATCAATGGCCCAGAAATTCGTGTCGGGGGCTTCCCGCGAGTGCAAGCCCCCGACCTACACTTACCTAGCGCGCCGGCAGTTGAGGCCTGGGCCTGCATGGATTTCCTGTCTGTGGCCTGGTCCAGCTCCCGGCGCGCTGTGCTTGCGTGATCCAGCGGCGTCGTTAGTGCAATGCGTCCGCTGGGATCACGTGAGCCATGGCCAACCAATCGGAGGAGGGAAAATCCCATTCATGAGATTGACAGAAAGAACTGTCAAACTTATGAAAACTCCGGCCCCCAAAACAGTACTTAACCTTAAAATAATTTTTTTTTTAAATCACACTTTTTAAATAAACTATAAATAACATTAAATAACTATTTTAAACAATAATTAAAATTTTTGAAAAAAATAATTTTATAAAAAAACGGGGCTAAAAATACACTTACCTTACTTTAAAGTATTTAAAAATAATAAACCTGTGGAAAAAATGTTCTAATTTTAATTAATTGACCACTTACCTTTTAAAATGAAGTCCTTACGCCTGGTTTTTAAATGTGTAAAATGTAGAGGCCTTCACGCACGGAAAAACCTGTAAAAAAAAAAGGAAGTTCAACGCGCACGCGCAGACTCCCGCGCGCACGTGTTCGACCTCTGAACCCCTTCGTTCAGAGGATCGGAAATGCCGGTTTCCCACGCATGCGTAGTGCATGCAAGAAACTGGCACTTCCATCGGGTCCACGCGTGAGTACTCCGTGCTTACTCACGTGTTGGGACCTGAATTTCTGGGCCAATGTCTCTTTGTAATTTTACGCTCATGTCTACGCTACTTACTATACCACCAATCATTGTGTCATCAGCAAACTTGGATATATGGCTCTCTATTGCGCTACCTAAGTCATTAATAAATTAGTAAATATACTGGGAAATGTTGGTATTCAGAGGGACCTGGGTGGCCTTGTACACGAATCCCAGAAAGTTAACATGCAGGTACAGCAAGCAATTAGGAAAGCAAATGGCATGTTAGACTTTATTACAAAGGGATTGGAATATAAAAGCAAAGAAGTCTTACTGCAATTATACAGGGCTTTGGTGAGACCACACCTGGAGTACTGTGTACAGTTTTTGTCTTCTAACCGAAGGAAGGATATACTTGCCTTAGAGGGAGTGCAACAAAGGTTCACTGGACTGATTCATAGAATCATAGAATGGTTACAGCACAGAAGGAGGCTATTCAGCCCATCAAGCTCGTGCGGCTCTCTGCAAGAGCACTTCAGCTAGTTCCAGTCCCCCGCCCTTTCCGGGTAGCCCTGCAAATGTTTTTCCCCTCCGGTACCTGGGATGAGGGGACTGTCCTATGAGGAGAAATTGAGTACATTAGGCCTATAATCCCTGGAGTTTAGAAGAATGAGAGATGATCTCATTGAAACATATAACATTCTTAAGGGGCTTGACAGGGTAGATGCTGGGAGGACATTTCTTCTGGCTGGGGAGTCTAGAACCAGGGGACACAATCTCAGAATAAGGGGCCGGCCATTTAGGACTGAGATGAGGATAAAATTCTTCACTGAAAGGGCTGTGAATCTTTGGAATTCTCTATCCAGTAGGGCTGTGGATGCTCAGTTGTTGTGTATATCCAAGACAGAGATCGATAGATTTTTGGATACTAAGGGAATCAAGGGATATGGGGATAGTGCAGGAAAGTGGCGTTAAGGTAGAAGATCAGTCTTGACCTTATTGAATGGCAGAGCAGGCTTGAAGGGCTGAATGGCCTACTCCCTCTGAACACCAACATTTCCAAATCTCTCACAATTTAAAAAATACTCTGCTTTTCTATTTTTCCTACCAAAGTGGATAACTTTACATTTCTCCAAATGATATTCCATTTGCCATGTTCTTGCCCACTCGCTTAATCTGTCTATATCCCGTTGCAGTCTCTTTGCATCCTCCTCACAATTTATATTGCCACCTAGCTTTGTATCATCAGCAAACTTGGATATATTACATTTGGCCCCCTCATCCAAATCATTGATATAGAGTGTAAATAGCTGAGGCCCAAGCATTGATCCTGTGGTACCCCTCTAGTTACAGCCTGCCAACCTGAAAATGACCCATTTATTCCTACTCTCTGTTTTCTGTTCGTTAACAAATCCTCAGTCCATGTTAGTATATAACCCCCAATCCCATGAGCCCTAATTTTGCTTCATAACCTCTTGTGTGGCACCTTATCAAATGCCTTCTGAAAATCCAATACAGTATACCCACTGGTTCCCCCTCATCTATCCTGCTAGTTACAACCTCAATAAACTCTTAACAGATTTGCCAAACATGATTTCCCTTTCATAAATCCGTGTTGACTCTGCCTAATCCTGTTATTACTTTCCAAGTGCCCTGTTACCACGTCCTTAATAATAGATTCTAGCATTTTCCTTTCAGTCTATCTGGTCTATAGTTCCCTGTTTTCTCTCTCCCTCCTTTCTTGGTGGGGTTACATTTGCTACCTTGCAATCCGTGGGTACCATTCCAAAATCTGGAATTTTGATGACAACCAATGCATCCATTATCTCTATAGCCACCTCTTTTAAAATCCGAGGATGTAGGCCATCAGGTCCAGGGGATTTATTGGCTTTCAGTCCTATTAATTTCTCCAGTACTATTTCCTTACTAAAACTAATTTCTTTCAATTCCTTATTCTCACTAGACCCTTGGTTCTTCACTATTTCCGGAATGTTTTTTGCATCTTCTTCTGTGAAGGCAGACACAAAGGGGGTGATTTTGCCAATGGGGAGCTTTTGGAGGCGGGACTCCCACTTGTCGGGTTTCAATCCCACCTCCAACAACTTCTGGCCAACCCACGCTATTTTCCCTTGATTGACCTTGTTAAGCCCGCCCAGCGGGCTTAGCAGACCGATTAAGGGAAAGCTGGTTGCAGAGAACGTCAACGTATGACAAACATTTTTGACAGATGAATTTTCATCGTTTGACAGCTCTGTGAAGCTGTCAAACAGTGACATTCTCTGTAGTTTGATGAGGTCTTGAATTCAAGACTCATCAAACCTCTTTATTTTGCAGAAATTAGATGGTTGTTGCATCTGAGAATGCAACGGCCATCTGTCATCTCCAACGCGGAGGTGCAAGACTCTCCGCATACACACCGACTGAAGCCTGCAGGAAGAAACAAAGGTAAGTACACTTTTAATAACACACTTTGCACTTACCTCAGATACTCGCCTCTCCACACTTGCACCCATCACTTACCTTCACAGCACACTTTTGCACCCCCCGACCCCCGCAGACCCACCACTCGCCTCGCTGACCTGGCAGATTTCAACCCTTCGGGAAGCCTGCACTTGTGAGGGGAAAAAGGGGATAATCCTATTTTCTGCCTGTTAACTAACTGTTAACAGGCAGTTAATAGGCTTTAATCCCTTCCCGCCTCCAAGGAGATGGGACCCGACGCGGGATGGCTACCCGCCTCCTAGCAAGATGGCATGGAGGCGGGTTGGGCACCCGCCCCCAAATTCTGCCATTTTCCCGGCAGTCCCGCCTCCATACCCGCCTCCCCAGGGCTGGCAAGATTGCGCGCAAAGTATTTCTTTCATTTCTATGCCTTTTCCTTATTCTCCATTATAATTTCTCCTGTCTCAATCTGTAAGGGACCCACGTTTACTTTTGTTAATCTTTTTCTTTTTACATACTTATAGAAACTTTGACAGTCTGTTTTTATGTCTCTCACTAGTTTACTCTCGTTCTATTTTCCCTTTCTTTATCAATTTCTTGGTACTCCTTTGCTGAATTCTAAAACCCTCCCAATCCTCAGGCTTACTATTAATTCTGGCAACATTATAGGCCTCTTCCTTTAATCTAATACTATCTTTAATTTCACTTGTTAGCCACGGGTGGACCATTTTTCCCGTGGTGTTTTTATTCCTTAAGGGAATGTATATTCGTCCCGAGTTATTAATTATTTCTTTAAGTGTTTGCCATTGCTTTTCTACTGTCATATCTTTTAATCTAGTTTTCCAACCTACCTGAGCCAAATCACCACTCATACCTACGTAGTTTGCTTTGTTCAGATTTAGGATCCTAGTTTCGAATTTAACTAAGTCATCTCAGACTCAACATAGAATTTTATCATATTATGATCACTGCTCTCCAGAGGCTCCTTGACTACAAGGTTATTAATTAACCCTGTCTCATTGCACAGTACTAGATCTAAAATAGCCAATTCCCTATTAGGTTCCTTGACATACTGATCTAGAAAACTATCTTGAATGCATTCCAGGAACTCTTCCTCTGCTCTTTTACTGCAAATTTGGTTTGCCCAGTCTATGTGAAAGTTAAAGTCCCCCATGATTACTGTATTACCCCGTTACATGCATCTCTATTTTCCTGATTTATACTCTGCCCGACACTACAACTACTGTTAGGGGGCCTATAAACCACTCCCACTAGTGTTTTCTGCCCCTTGTTTCTAAGTTCCACCAAAACTGATTCTACTTTTTGTTTTTCCGAGCCAAGATCCTTTCTCTCTACTGTCTTTATCCCCTCCTTTATTATCAGGGCTACCCCCTCCTTTTCCATTCAGTGTGACTTCTAAAAGTCAAATATCCTGGACTATTTAGTTCCCAACCTTGGTCACTCTGCAACCACGTCTCTTTATTGGCTCTTAAATCAAACCCATTTATTTCTATTTGTGCTATTAATTCCTGTATTTTGTTGCGAATGCTTCGTGCATTTAGATATAGTACCTTTAGCTTTAACTTTTTTCTATTTTTCCCTGATGTTACTTAGTCACTGGTGCCCTATTACCTTTATTAATCTCTCTGTCCCTTCTTGACCCACTCTGCTTATCTTTACCCAGATCACAACTCTGCATGACAGCCTTGACATTTCTCTTACTGCTTTTGAATTTACCCTTTCCTGAATCCTCCCACCCCCACTTCATTAGCTTAAAGCCCTGTCTACCGCCCTAGTTATTCGATTCGCCAGCCCGGTTTAAGTGGAGCCCGTCCCAATGGAACAGCTCCCTCTTTCCCCAGTACAGGTAGACTATCCTTTATCCAAAAACCTCGGGACCAGCCGTGTTTCGGTTTTCGGAAAATTTCGGATTTCGGAAGGTGGGTCGGCGGGGGTCCGCGGGGGGGCCGGCGGGGGTCGGGTCGGTGGGGGTCCACGGGGGGGGGTCGGCGGGGGTCGGGGTCGGCGGGGGTCCGCGGGGGGGTCGGCGGTGGTCGGGGTCGGCGGTGGTCGGGGTCCGCGGGGGGGTCGGCGGGGGTCGGGGTCGGTGGGGGTCCGCGGGGGGGTCGGCGTTGGCGGGGGTCCGCGGGGGGGTCGGTGAGGGTCGGGGTCGGCGGGGGTCCGCGGGGGGGTCCGCAGTCGTGGCTTGTCCGTCGCTGCTAGCCTGGAATGCAATGAAGTTTCGCATTTCCACCAACAGGTCGTCATGCTCGGTCGGAACAGGGGCCGGCACCGCCGCGGGCTCAGAGCTCTCGTTGCTTTCGAGCCTTTGGAAGAGAGTCAGGTGGTTCCGCGGGGGGGTCGTGCGCACGACTTACGCTGACCCTCTGCTCAGCGTAAGTCGGCGGGGGTCGGGGTCGGCGGGGGTCCGCGTGGGTCGGGGTCGGCGGGGGTCCACGGGGGGGTCGGCGGGGGTCGGGGTCGGCGGGGGTCCGCGGGGGCGTCCGCGGGGGGTCGTGCGCCACTCTGGTCATGTCGTGCGCACGACTTACGCTGACCGAAAAAACCTTCGGTTTTTAGAGGGTTTCGGTTTTCAGAAGTTCAGATAAAGGGTAGTCTACCTGTACTGATGCCAGTGTCCCATGAAGTGAAACCCCTGCCTCCCACACCACTCTTTGAGCCATGCATTTAACTCTCTGATCTGTCTGTCCCTATGCCAATGTACACGTGTATTCAGGTAACAACCTAGAGATTATTACCTTTTGAGGTTCTGCATTTTAATTTGGACCCTAGCTGCTCAAACTCCCTCAACAGAACCTCATTCCTAGTTCTACCTATGTCGTCGGTTCCTATGTGGACCACGACCATTGGAACCTCCCCCTCCAAGTTCTTCTCCAGCCGCGATGAGATATCCTTAACCGGGCAGGCAACACAACCTTCAAAACTCCCAGTCGCGGCTGCAAAGAACAGTATCTATTCCCCTGATATACTGTCCCTTACCACCAACCCCACATGAATGGCTTCCTGCACCATAGAAACATAGAAGATAGGAGCAGGAGTAGGCCATTCGGCCCCTCGAGCCTGCTCCGCCATTCAATGCGATCATGGCTGATCATCCAAATTCAGTACCCGGTCCCTGCTTTCTCCCATACCCCTTGATCCCTTTAGCCTTATGAAACATATCCAACTCCTTCTTGAATATATTCAATGAATTGGCCTCTACTGCCTTCTGTGGTAGAGAATTCCACAGGTTCAGCAGTCTCTGGGTGAAGAAATTCCTCCTCATTTCTGTCCTAAATGCCTTACCCCTTATCCTTAGACTGTGACCCCTGGCTCTGGACTCCCCGACCATCGGGAACATCCTTCCTGCATCTAGTCTGTCCAGTCCTGTCAGAATTTTATGTTTCAATGAGATCCCCTCTCATTCTTCTAAACTCCAGCGAGTATAAGCCCAATCGACCCAATCTCCCCTCATACGTCATTCCTGCCATCCCAGGTATCAGCCTGGTGAATCTTCGCTGAACTCCTTCCATGGCAAGAACATCCTTCCTCAGATAAGGCGACCAAAACTGCACACAATACTCAAGATGTGGTCTCACCAAGGCCCTGTACAACTGCAGCAAGACATCCTTGTTCCTGTAATCAAACCCTGTCGTTACGAAGGCCAACATACCATTTGCCTTCTTAACCGCCTGCTGCACCTGCATGCTTACCTTCAGCGACTGGTGCCATCATCAGTTTGCTCATCCACCCTGCAGTCCTTGTTCTCATCCACACAGTTAGCAAGTACCTCATACCTGTAGGTTAAAGAGAAGGACCGAGGCTCCTTCATCACTACATCCTGGGTCCACATACCTTCCTGACTTGCAGTCACACCCTCCTGTCCCTGACCATTGATTAACTCTAAAGTATTTCTTAACTTAAGGGGTGTGACTGCCTCCTGGAACAGAGTGTCCAGGTAACTCTCCCCCTCCTGATGCTCCACAATGCCTGCACCTCATGCACCAGCTCAACAACTCTGAGCTGAAGTTCCTCGAGCTGCAGGCACTTACCGCAGATGTGGTTGCTCGGGATCTCGCTGGTCTCCACCAACTCCCACATGCTGCAGTTACGGCACACCACCTGCCCTGCCATGTCTACCTAACCTTCTTCATTTATTTGATTAGTTAATTCATTATATTTTTATAAATTATTTTAGCTTTATTACTTAATTGGTTTATCTAGTTTTAGTTACTAATTTAATAAAGTAAACTTATAGCAATTTACAATTTCTTAGCTAGCTTAGAGACTAAAAAATACTGTATTACTCACCAACCAATCACTTCCCTGCTGCCTTGTGATATCACTCCTTGATATTTTTTTTTGCTCTCTCTCCTCGGTGAGTCTGGGCCTCGCTCTCCTCCGCTCCTTATATCCTGGTCTCCGCTCCGTCCCCAACCAGGTCCGCTCTCGCCACTGCTCTCTGTCTTCTACCGTCTAACCAGGTCAATAATTTGCCTTCAATTTTATGAGCTTTAATTTTATGCAGTCTCTTTTGTGGAACCTTATCAAAAGCCTTTTGGAAGTCCATATAAACTACATCCATAGACATTCCCCTGTCTACTACTTTAGTTACTTCCTCAAAAAAAAGGTCAGAGGAGTGGGACTAATTGTATTACTCTTTCAAAGAAATGGCACAGGGACAAGCTTAAGTGGGCTGAATGTTTTTTTACTAATGATCTTGCCCCAAAGATAATTTAAAAATAACTTTAACATATTAGTGTACTGTAAATTATGCTAAATTCTAATTGAAATGTTAAAGCATGGGGGTAAGCTAAAGCTTTCTTAATTATGAGACAGACAAGCATTTCACATAATATTCACATATTGTGTAATAGTTACATGTAATATGGCAACTAGCCTAGGTTAACAAGGCCATAAAAAAATCAAACCAAGCACTAGGGTTTATTTCTAGAGGGATTGAATTGAAAAGTAGAGAAGCTATGCTAAATTTGTATTGAACCATGGTTAAACCACACTTGGGAGTACTGCATACAAGATTTATAATGATAATATCAGAAATGCGAGGGTATACCTATGGAGGAAAGTGGAGATGAGGTAGATGATCAGCCACGATCTTATTGAATGGCAGAGCAGGCTCGAAGGACCTATTCCTGCTCCTAATCCTTATGTTCTTATCAGGAAAGGATGAACAGACTGGGTCTTTTTCTCTTGAAAAGATAAGGCTGAAGGGTGATCTAATAGAGGTCTTTAAAATCATGAAAGGCTTTGTTAGAGTAAGTACAGAGAGAATGTTTCCACTTGTGAGGAAGAGCAAAACTATAGGCCATCACTTTAAGATAGTCACCAAGAAATCTAATAGGGAATTCAGAAGGAAATTCTTTACCCAGAGAGTGATGAGAATGTGGAACTCGCTACCACAGGGAGTGGTTGAAGTGAATAGTATCGATGCATTTAAGGGGAGGCTAGATAAGCATATGAGGGAGAATGGACTAGAGGGTTATGCTGATAGAGCTAGATGAGGAAAGACAGGAAGAGGCTTAAATGTTAGCCATTGCCTATCCACCGTCATGCCTTTTAATGAAGCTCCCCAATCTATCATAGCCAACTCACTCCTCATACCATCATAGTTTCCTTTGTTTAGATTTAGGACCCTAGTTTCGGATTGGACTTCTTCACTTTCCATCTTATATGACTCCTCTTTGGACTAAATATTGTTGGCCTTCATTGCAAGAGGATTTGAGTACAGGAGCAAGGATGTCTTACTACAGTTGTACAGGGCCTTGGTGAGACTACACCTGGAGTACTGTGTGCAGTTTTGGTCTCCTTACCTAAGAAAGGATATACTTGCCATAGAGGGAGCACAGTGAAGGTTCACCAGACTGATTCCTGGGATGGCAGGACTGTCGTATGAGGAGAGATTGGGTCGACTAGGCCTGTATTCACTAGAGTTCAGAAAAATGAGAGGGGATCTCATTGAAATGTATAAAATTCTGACAGAGCTAGACAGACTGGATGCAGGGAGGTTGTTTGCCCTGGCTGGGGGGGTGGGGGGGGGTCTAGATCGAGGGGTCACAGTCTCAGGATACGGGGTAGGGCATTTAGGATTGAGATGAGGATAAATTTCTTCACTCAGAGGGTGGTGAACCTGTGGAATTCTCTACCACAGAAGGCTGTGGAGGGCAAGTCCCTGAATATATTTAAGAAGGAGATAGATAGAGTTCTAGACACACAAGGCATCAAGGGGGTATGGGGAGAGAGTGGTAATATGGTATTGAGATAGAGGATCAGCCATGATCATATTGAATGGTGGAGCAGGCTCGAAGGGCCGAATGGCCTTCTCCTGCTTCTATTTTTTATGTTTCTATGTTTCTGTGCTGTATATCCTATGTAATGCTGTGTAAACTGCCTTTTGAAAGTTCTTATTGAATCTGCTTCCACCACCCTTTCAGGCAGTGCATTTTTTTAGTCCTCCTGTTGCCTCTGGTTACCTACCCTTCTGCAACTGGAAACCATTTCTCCTTATTTACTCTATCAAAACCCATCATGATTTGGAACACCTCATATAATGTCATATAATGCTCACATTAAGGTGTAACTAACAGAAGGGAGACTGGATGGTGAGCTGGGGAAGTAAATTGTCTGTTCAACTTTGAACTTGAGTTCAAATCGAGACCCAACTAAATGGATGAAAGGCTTCTATTTCTCTAAGAGTATTAGCCATGGCTCAGTGGCAGCTCCCTTACCTCTGAGTCAAAAGGTTGTGGGTTCAAGTCCCTTTCCAGGTACTTGAGCACAAAATCTAAGCTGACACTCCAATTCAGTACTGAGGGAGTGCTGCACTGTCGGAGGTACTATCTTTTAGATGAGACGTTAAATGGAGGCACTGTCTGCTCTCTCAGGTGGACGTAAAAGATCTCATGGCACTATTTTGAAGAAGAGTAGGGGAATTATCCCTGGTGTCCTGGCCAATAGTTATCCCTTGACCAACATCACTAAAACAGATGATCTGGTCATTAATCTCATTGCTGTTTGTGGGACCTTCCTGTCCACGAATTGGCTGCCGCGTTTCCTATATTACAACAGTGACTACACTTTAAAAGTACTTCATTAGCTGTAAAGTGCTTTGGGATGTCATAAGGTTGTAAAAGGTACTATATAAATGAAACTTGTGAAAATGGGACAGCTTTAATCCAGTTCCTAGGGGTTTACAGTTTAAATGACTATCATTTGGCACTAATTTGGGAGCCACATTTAGAGGTACGATAATAATTGCTGATGTGGGGAAGTAGAATTGCTAAAGTGATGCACTAAGAGAAGGCTGTTCTAAGGTGGGGGTTATAAGATGTTGGAAGCATGGAAGGAGCTTTGCCCTGGATGTAAGCTATTGTGCATCAGACTCTTCTCAGTCTCAAAGAGTTCTTGAACAGTCACAACAGTGGTGAATATATCTTGTATATGGATCTTCACGCATAGTTGCATTTGATCCAAGTAATCTCCACATGATAATCTCTAAAGTGGAGATACGAGAATGATTGAAGGCAGCTTCAATTTTTTCCAGCATATTTGAGTCAGACAGAATAATCTGGAGGGCTTTCCCATTTCTCCAGATATTGACAAATGCTTCCATTAGGTTGTTTAAATCACTGTAGAATCAAATGTGTATGAGCTTCAGATTCCTTCTGATACTCTGACTCCATATCCGTTCAACAGAGAGATGTGATTTGGACAAACACGATTTCTTTACAGATTCCTTTGCAGCTGAAACACAGGATATATGTGATTATTTTATCTTTTAAAAGCATTATTTCCTTCTGTTTCTATTTATTTTTTTCTTTACCAATTTTCACCCCACGTTTCCTGAAGAAGTTGATTCTTTGCTTCAGTACCTTACCTGTGACTATTATGCAAGTGTGATATTTAAATGTGAATATGGGCAGCCTCTTCAACTACATAGGCTTTGCAAGCCCAATCCTGTCATTCCCTGTCAGCCAGACAAACACACTTCCAGCTGGGGTTGCTAGATAATGAAATAGAATGGGAACCATAGCCAGTGTTTGCACCACCCACCATCCTCACATGCCACCCCCCCCTCCCCCCACCGCCCCTTCCCACATAATCCAGGAGCATTGACTTCAATTGTAACACCTCTGTTGTCCACTTGGCTGAGGTCAGATTGCCAAGTCTGCACATACCCATCAAATCACTGGGAATGAGACAGGAGTATTATTTTCTGTTATTATTGTGAAACTGTAAATGAATAAAATAATGAGCTACAGCAGCATCCACATTTCTCTTCCCCACAGTGAAAAATCAACAACTCATTCAAATATCATAAAATAATGGCAGTAAAATTTACAAGAGATTGCACTACCATACAGAAAATAAGTAGTTAAAACCTTCTTGAGTACAAGACTCTTTATCCGATGAGGGCTAAAGAGAATTCAGCAAAAATAGAAATATTAATCAGTAATACAAAATGTGCAATGATGGGGTTCCAGAAATCGTCATTCATTTTCCAAATTCAAGAAGCTGTTGAATTCTATCAAATTTGTCTTTGAAGATAATTCACAATTTAATTTATTGATACTTTTTTAAAGTTCTGTAAAGTAATGTTCGGCCCAGGCACCTGTGTCAGCTCTCTGAAAGAGCTACTTGCTTAGTTCAATTCCCTTAGCTTTTATCTATAACCTTTTCAATTTTTTCTTTTTTAAATATTGATCCATTTTCTTTTGAAAAGCCATTATTACGGGTTCTGCTTCCACCACTGCTTCAGATAGCACATTCGATGTTCTAACAACCTTCTAGATATATGTAAAATATATTTAAAAACTTCTCCTAACCTTTTCCTTTCTTCTTTTGATGATGACCTTGGCCTAGAAATTCAGTTAAGGCCCGCCAGCAGGCTAACGCCCAAAAGTTAGCGCTGCGCGCGGAGCCAGTTGCGGCCGCCAGAAATTCACTTTTAGCGCCCCAAGGCGGAACCGGGCGCTGTTCCAAGGTGTGCCCGCCTCCGCTTGGGGCGCTGAAAGTGAATTTCAGCGCTCCAGCTGCCGCTGCGCCACCCGATGCGGTGCGGCAGGCTGGGGTACTGCAGGCCTCCTCCTTCTCTTAAGGAGGAACTGCCTGCAGCCGTGAGATCGCCGCTGGATTCTGCCGGCAAATGAGCCCGGCACCACGGAGAAGTGCCGGGCTCGCGGGAATCAGCCACCAATGCCGCGGGAGGGGTGGTGTAGGAGGCCGGGGAGGGAGGTGCGGGCAGGCGGCCGCCGAAAAAGCGGCCGACCGCACCTCCACCTTAAAGCGCCCCAGTAGCGCAGCAGTATGGCCCCGTTTTTCAAACGCTGTTTGCGGCCGCTGCAGAAGAGGCGGCCGCAACTAAATATGGGGTTTGGGCCGGAAGCGGGGCGGTACCGGGGCACTGCGCACACCGATGACGTCATCGGTGTCGGCGCAGCGCTACCGGCTACCGCCGCCATTACCGCAGCGCTGAATATCAGCGCACCCTCTTACACTGACGCAGAAACCCTCTTTGGGCGAAAAGTGGGCGCAAAGCCTACTGAATTTCTAGGCCCTTATGTTTATGTGCCCTAGTTACTGATTAATTGACTATAGAAATATAAGAACATTAGGAACAGCAGTCAACTCCATTTTCCCACCTTTGCTCCATATCCCTTACCTAACAAAAATCTAACTATCATTCTAGAAAGCTCCAATTGTCCTAGCATCTACAACCTTTTGGTTCCAATTTTCTACAACCCTTTGTGTGAAAAACTGTTTCCTGATTTTGCTCCTGATTGGGCTCCTATGGAAATAGTTTTCTCAATTTACCTGATGAAAGCCCAATGTTCCTACTAATTTTTTTTTGGGTGCGCGGCCCATTTAAAGGGCTGTGTGGCTCATTCAAATTTCCGCACATGCGCATTTTTTTCCATTGTAAAGCCGCTGAGTGGCCTGCGCGGGACCTCCAGACTGTGCTCAGCTTAACAGGAATATTGTCAAAGCCCCTCATAATTTTTAACATCTCTATCAGATTTCCTTTTAAACTTCTCTGTTCTGATGAAAAGAATCACAGATTCATAGAATGATACAGCACAGAAGGAAGTCATTTGGCTCCCATCTCTATCAAATCTCCCCGTAACCTTCTCTGCTCTAAGGAGAAAACCCCCAGTTTCCCGTTTCTCCACGTAACTGAAGTCTTTCATTCCTGGTACCATTCTAGTAAATCTCTTCTGCACTCTCTCCAAGGCCTTGACATTATTCCTAAAGTGTGGTGCCCAGATTTGGCCACAACACTCAAGCTGGGGCCAAACCAGTGTTCTATAAAGGTTTAGAATAACTACCTTGTCTTTGTACTCTATGCCTCTATTTATAGAGCCAAGGATCCTGTATGCCTTTTGAATAGCCTTCTCAATTTATCCTGCCACCTTCAAAGATATGTGTATGTACACACCCAGGTCTCTCTGTTCCTGCAACCCCTTTAAAATTTTATCATTTCGTTTATTTTGCCTCTTCTCAGTCTTCCTCCCAAAATGAATTGCTTCACACTTCTTTGTTAAATTTTATCTGCCATATGTCTGCCCATTTCACCAGTCTGTCTATGTCCTCCTGAAGTCTGTTACTATCCTCCTCATTGTTTACTCATTTCTGAGTTTTGTTTCATCTGCAAACTTTGAAATTATGCCCTGTATACCCAAGTCCAGGCCTTTAATATATATCAAAAAGAGCAGTGGTCCCAACATCACGGCACACTTCCATCCAGTCTGAAAAACAACCGTTCACCATGGCTCTTTGCTTTCTGTCCCTTAGCCAATTACATATCCACGCAGCCTCTGCCCCTTTAATCCCATGGGCTTCAATTTTGCAAATGAGTCTATTATGTAATACTTTATCAAATGCCTTTTGAAAGTCCATACACACAACATCAACCACACTACCCTCATCAACCCTCTCCGTTACTTCAATCAGTGGTAGGAAAAATAATGGAATCACTACTAAAGGAGAAAATAGAAGAGCATCTAGAAACCAAAAATATAATAATGAGTAGTCAGCATGGATTTCAAAAGGGAAAGTCTTGCTTGACCAAACTCATTGAAATTTTTGAAGAGGTAACAGAGAGAGTAGACAATGGTAATGCAGTAGATGTAATTTATCTGGATTTTCAAAAGGCCTTTGATAAGGTACCCCAAAATAGGCTGATGAACAAGGTCAGAGAATGCGGAGTCAGGGGACAAGTAGCAGAATGGATTGCTGGCTGGCTTCAGGACAGAAAGCAGAGAGTAGGAGTAAAGGGTAGCTATTCACAGTGGCAGAAGGTGGGCAGTGGTGTTCCACCAGGATCAGTGCTGGGACCACTGCTGTTCACAATTTACATTAATGATTTAGACTTTGGAATCAAAAACACAATTTCTAAATTTGCGGATGACACCAAATTGCGGGGGATAGTCAATACTGAGGAGGACTGCAACAAATTACAGGAGGACATTAATAAACTTGCAGAATGGGCATATAATTGGCAAATGAAGTTCAACACAGATAAATGTGAGGCATTACATTTTGGTAGGAAGAATAGGGAGGTCACTTATCACTTGGAGGGTGCGAGCCTAGGTGGGGTAGAGGAACAAAGGGATCTCAGAGTACAAATACACAAATCACTAAAAGTTGTGACACAGGTTAGCAAGGCCATAAAAAAAGCAAACAAAGCACTAGGGTTTATTTCTAGAGGAATAGAATTGAAAAGAAGGGAAGTTATGCTAAACCTGTATCGAACCTTGGTTAGACCACACTTGGGGTACTGCATACAGTTCTGATCGCCATATTATAAAAAGGATATAGAGGCACTAGAGTGGATGCAGAGAAGATTTACAAGGATGATACCAGAAATGCGAGGGTATACATATCAGGAAAGGATGAACAGGCTGGGACTCTTTTTTCTCTGGAAAATGAAGGCTGAGGGGTGACCTAATGTTTCTATTTGTGGGGAAGAACATAACTAGAGGCCATCGATATAAGATAGTCACCAAGAAATCTAATAGGGAATTCAGAAGAAACTTCTTTACCCAAAGAGTAGTGAGAATGTGGAACTCGCTACCACAGGGAGTGGTTGAAGTGAATAGTATAGCTGCATTTAAGGGGAGACTAGACAAGCATATGAGGGAGAAGGGAATAGAAGGTTATGCTGATAGATTTAGATGAGGAAAGATGGGAGGAGGCTCATGTGGAGCATAAGCACCAGCATGGACTGGTTGGGCCGAATGGCCTGTTTCTGTGCTGTATATCCTATGTGATCCTATGTAATTCATCAAAGAGCTCAGAGAGTCACAGAGCTCTCTCTGCATTTTCCATTGTAAACACTAATAAATTGAAGCTCACATGTGGGGTACGGAGCTGCAAAACATTATCACTGAAATGTGAGTTGACCATTGGAATATAATTATTGCAGGTAAATTTTAGTTGTGCCAGAGGATTTAAGAAATGGATGTAGCTTACCAGCCTCTAATGGCAAAAATCAAGTACTGCACCTGACGCTGTCGAGTTATGATTCAACAAAAAATGTTCTCCATGTGTCAAATATATAGTGAGGAAATGATTCCAAACAAAATTGGTTAGAACTTGTCCATGCGAACATTTAACATTTGTCTGAATCAGCAACCGTTTCGTAAAAGTATTATTGGGCTTTAAAGCAGCGAAGTAACAATGTATTTTGATGGGTTTCTAAACTGCTGCTGTTTTGACAGATTGACCCACTTGTGACCGAGACCTTCATAATCCTCGACTGGTGGTTTCATGCCTTGTGGTTATAAGGTCTTCCTCACTCAGAGAACAAAGTCTTTAGTTCTTTGTGTTTGCCGTTATGCAGCCTCTATTTGTTTTGTTTAGAAAATCAGTCAGTCGCGTAGGATAGTTTAATAAGTGAACACTTTACAGTTTATAAAATAATCCCAGTAGGACTGGCCCTTTTATTAAAGAATCAAATGTATTTCTTCAAAAAGGCTTAGGGACATCGTGGATATAGCCTTACAGAGATTCATGAAGGTAAATTTTAGAAAGTTAAAGATCACAAACCTTTTAGATCTGCTATAAATCATAAGTGCTTTCAGGCTGTTTGCTTCCAAAAGAAATTGTAGCCGGACTATTTTAAAATTAGGTAGAGTTATGTCGCAACTTGAAATGGGTCAAATTGTGGTTCTTTTTTTGAAAATAGGGATATCCAGGAATATTTTTATTGCATGCTGCTTCCTGTTTTAGTGATACGATGCTGATAAAGACCGACCTAGATTTTTGTATGGATACTTTTTCCCCTTCCTTTCTTTGTCCTTCCTGGACCTTCTATCCTTGGGAGGGTGATCGGGTAAGCTGCTCTCGGGCATCTGCCATTGCTGTTCAGGTTGACTGTCTGATTTTTCCTCATTCGCTAATGACCAGAAATTGAGAACAGACAAATGAGAATGGCCAACATCATCATCAACAACAACAACAATTTGCATTTCTTTAGCACCTTTAACGTAGTAAAACACCCCAAGGTGCTTCACAGGAGTGTCATCAAACAAAATTTGACACCGAACCATATAAGGAGATATTAGAACAGGTGAACAAAAGCTTGGTCAAAGTCATAGGTTTTAAAGGGCATCTTAAAGGAGGTGAAAGAGGTAGAGAGGTTTAGGGAGGAAATTCCAGAGCTTTGGGCCCAGGCAGCCGAAGGCACGGCCACCAACCGTGTAGCGAAGAAAATTGCAGATGCACAAGAAGTCAGAATTGGAGGAGTGCAGAGATCTTCGAGGGTTGTAGGGCTGGAGGAGGCTGCAGAGAAAGGGAGAGGCAAAGTCATGGAGGGATTTGAAAAAGTGGTGCACCAGTAGTGGAGGGAGTGAATGTTTAAGGTGATGGATGGGCTGCCAATCAAGTGGGCTGCTTTGTCCTGGATGGTGTCGAGCTTCTTGAGTGTTGTTGGAGCTGCACTCATCCAGGCAAGTGGCGAATATTCCATCACACTCCTTACTTGTGCCTTGTAGATGGTGGAAAGGATTTGGGGAGTCAGGAGGTGAGTCACTCGCCCAAAATAACCAACCTCTGACCTGCTCTTGTAGCCACAGTATTTATGTGGCTGGTCTAGTTAAGTTTCTGGTCAATGATGAATCCCAGGATGTTGATGGTGGGGGGGTTTGACAATGTTAATGCCATTGAATGTCAAGGGGGCATGGTTAGACTCTCTCTTGTTGGAGATGGCCATTGCCTGGCACTTGTGTGGCACAAATGTTACTTGTCACTTATCAGCCCTTATGATGGATGGAAGGTCATTGATAAAGCAGCTGGAGATGGTTGGGCCTAGTACACTGCCCTGAGGAACTCCTGCAGCAATGTCCTCCAGTTGAGATGATTGGCTTCCAACAACCACAACCACCTTCCTTTGTGCTAGGTATGACTCCAGCCAGTGGAGAGTTTTCTTCCTGATCCCCACTGACTTCAGTTTTACTAGGGCTCCTTGGTACCACACTCGGTCAAATGCTGCCTTGATGTCAAGGGCAGTCACTCTTACCTCACCTCTGGAATTCAGCTCTTGTTCATGTTTGGACCAAGGCTGTAAACTAATTTGGCAGCAGGATATGGCATTAGAAAGGAGAAGCAAAATGCACAATGGATGGCGAGAGAAAGATAGCACTAGAGTAAGAATTACTAAGGTATTAGGTGGGGTCAGATTAAGAGAGAATACAAGACGGTCTAAGGGAGGTTTGCATGTGTGTAGATGCACAAAGCATGGTAAATAAGGTTGGTGAGCTGCAGGCGCAAATAGCCCCATGGGAATATGATGTCGTGGCGATAACGGAGACCTGGCTCAAAAAAGGACAAGATTGGGTTTTAATTATTCCTGGATATAAGGTGTTCAGGAAAGATAGGGAAGGAACGAAAGGAGATGGGGTGGCAGTATTGGCTAAGGAGAATGTTACAGTGCTGGAGAGAGAGGATATCCTGGAGGGGTCAAGGACAGAATCTATTTGGTTAGAGTTAAGAAATAATAGAGGTGCCATTACACTACTAGGTGTATTCTATAGCCATTAGCCACCAACTAGTGGGAAAGATATAGAGGAGCAAATTTGCAGGGAAATTACAGAGAGGTGCAAGAACTATAGAGTAGTAATAATGGAGACTTCAATTATCCTAATACAGACTGGGATAATAATAGTGTAAAGGGCAGAGATGGGGAAGAATTTTTGCAGTGTGTTCAGGAAAACGTTCCTGATCAGTACATTTCTGGCCTAACGAGGAAGGAGGCATTGCTGGATCTGGTTCTGGGGAATGAGATGGGTCAAATGGAGCAAGTGTCAGTAGGGGAACATTTAGGGAACAGTGATCATAGTATCATAAGGTTTAGATTAGCTATGGAAAAGGACAGGGAGCAATCTAGAGTAAAAATACTTAATTGAAGGAAGGCAAATTTCATTGGGTTGAGAACGTATCTGGCCCGGGTAAACTGGAATCAAAGATTGGCAGGCAAAACTGTAATCGAACAATGGGCTGCCTTTAAAGAGGAGATGGTTCGGGTACAGTTGAAGTACATTCCCACGAAGGGGAAAGGTAGGGCAACTAAAACCAGAGCTTCCTGGATGACGAAAGAGATAAAGATTAAGATGAAGCAGAAAAAGGGCATGTATGACAGATGTCTGGTTGAGAATACAAGTGAGAATCAGGCTGAATATAGAAAGTTCAGAGGGGAAGTGAAAAAGAAAATAAGAGGGGCAAAGAGAGAGCATGAGAATAGATTGGCAGCTAACATAAAATGGAATTCAAAAGTCTTCTATAGTCATAGTAAGAAGAGGGGTGGGGCCAATTAGAGACCAAAAAGGAGACCTACGCATGGAGGCAGAGGACATGGCTGAGGTACTAAATGAGTACATTGCATCTGTTTTCACCAAGGAAGAAGATGCTCTAAAGTCACAGTGAAAGAGGAGGTAGTGGAGATACTTGATGAGATAAAAATTGATAGAGGAGGTACTAGAAAGACTGTCTGAACTTAATATTGATAAGTCACCAGGAGCAGTCACTAGGATGATGAGGGAGGAAATCGTGAAGGTGCTGGCCACAATCTTCCAATCCTCCTTAGGTACGGGAGTGGTGCCAGAGGACTGGAAAATTGCAAATGTTACACCCTTTTTCAAAAAAGGGTGTAAAGGTAAACCGAGCAACTACAGGCCAGTTAGTTTAACCTTGGTAGTGGGGAAGCTTTTGGAAATGATAATCAGGGACAAAGTTAACAGTCACCTGAACAAGTGTGGATTAATTAAGGAAAGTCAGCACGGATTTGTTAAAGGCAAATCATGTTTAACTCATTTGATTGAGTTTTTGATGAGGTAATAGAGAGGGTTGATGAGGGCAATGTGGTTGACATGGTGTATATGGACTCCCAAAAGGCGTTTGATAAAGTGCCACATAATAGGTTTACCAGCAAAGTTGAAACCTATGGAATAAAAGTGACAGTGGCAGCATGGATACGAAATGGGCTAAGTGACAGGAAACAGAGAGTAATGGTGAACAGTTGTTTTTCAGACTGGAGGAGTTATACAGTGGTGTTCCCCAGGGGTCGGTACTAGGACCACTGCTTTTCTTGATGTAATTTAATGACTTCGACTTGGGAGTACAGGGCACAATTTGAAAATTTGCAGTAAACACTAAACTTGGAGGTATAGTGAACAGTGAGGAGGACAGTGATAAACTTCAAGTGGACATAGACAGGCTGGTGAAATGGGCGGACATGTGGCAGATGAAATGTAATGCAGAAAAGTGCGAAGTGATACATTTTGGTAGGAAGAATGAGGAGAGGACATATAAACTAAAGGGTACAATCCTAAAGGGGGTGCATAAACGGAGAGACCTGAGGGTACATGTACACAAATCATTGAAGGTGGCATGGCCGGTTGAGAAAGTGGTTAAAAAAGCATGCGAGAAACTGGGCTTCATAAATAGAGGCATAGAGTACAAAAGCAAGGGAGTTATGATGAACCTTAATAAAACACTGGTTTGTCCTCAACTGGATTATCGTGTCCAATTCTGGGCACTGCACTTTAGGAAGGATGTGAAGGCCTTAGAGAGGGTGCAGAAAATATTTACGAGAATGGTTCCAGGGATGAGGGATTTCAGTTACGTGGATAGACTAGAGCAACTGGGGTTGTTCTCCTTAGAGCAAAGAAGGTTGAGAGGAGATTTGATGGAGGTGTTCAAAATCATGAGGGGTCCAGGCAGAGTAGATAGAGAGAAACTGTTCCCATTGGCAGACGGGTTGAGAACCAGAGGACACAGATTCAAGATGATTGGCAGAAGAACCAAAAGCGACATAAGGAAAAAAAATTTACACCACGAGTGGTTAGGATCTGGATGCACTGCCTGAAAAGGTGGCGGAGACAGACTCAATTGTGGCTTTCAAAAGGGAATTGGATAAGTACCCGAGGGGAAAAAATTTGCAGGGCTACGGGGAAAGGGCAGGGGAGTGGAACCAGCTGAAGTGTTCTTGCAGAGAGCCCGCACGGGCTTGACAGGCCGAATGGCCTCCTTCTGTGCTGTAACCATTCTATGATTCTATGATTCTGTGATTCTATGAGGTCTGGAGCCGAATAGTCCTGGTGGAATCTGAACTGAGCATTGGTGAGCAAGTTATTGGTGAGTAAGTGCCGCTTGATAGCACTGGAGATGACACCTTCTACCACTGGAGGGGTGGTTATTGGCTGGATTAGATTTGTCCTGACTTTTGTGGGAAGGATTTAGCTGGACAATTTTCCACTTTATCAGGTAGATGCCAGTGTTGCAGCAGTACTGGAACAGCTTGGCTAGCAGCACAGCTGATTCTGAAGCACAAGTCTTCAGCGCCACAGCTAGGATGTTGTCGGGGCCCATAGCCTTTGCTGTATCCAATGCACTCAGCCGTTTTGTGAATCGAATTGGCTGAAGACTGGAATTTGTGATGGTGGGGACCTCTGGAGGAGGATGAGATGGATCATCCACTCAGCACTTCTGGATTAAATTGGTTGCGAAAGCTTCAGCCTTGTCTTTTGCACTCACGTACTGGGCTCCACCATCATTGAGGATGGGAATATTCATGGATCCTCCTTCCATTAGTTGTTTAATTGTCCACCACCATTCACGACTGGATGTGGCAGAACTGCAGAGCTTTGATCTGATCTGTCGTTTGTGGGATCGCATAGTTCTGTGTCTAGCATGTTGCTTTCACTGTTTAATATCCTGTGTTGTAGCTTCACCAGGTTGTTACCTCATTTCAGCTATGCCTGGTGCTGCTCCTGGCATGCTCTTGTACACTCCTCATTAAACCAGTGTTGATCGCCTGGCTTGATGGTAATGTTAGAGTAAGGGATATGTCTGGCCATGAGGTTACAGATTGTGGTGCAATACAATTCAGCTGCTGCTGATGGCCCACAGCACTTCATGGATGCCCAGTTTTGAGCTGCTAGATCTGTTCTTAATCTATCTCATTTAGCACAGTTGTAGTGCCACACAACATGATGGAGGGTGTCCTCAGTGTGAAGATGGGACTTCGTCGCCACAAGGGCTGTGTGGTGGTCACTCCTACCAATATTGTCATGGACATATGCATCTGCGACAGGTAGATTGATGATGACTAGGTCAAGTAGATTTTTCACTCGTGTTGGTCCTCTCACCATCTGCCACAAGCCTAGCCTGACAGCTAAGTCCTTCAGGACTCAGCCTGCTCGATCAGTGGCGATACTACCAAGCTACTCTAATGGACATTGCATTCCCTCACCCAGAGTACATTCTGTGCCCTTGTTACCCTCCTTGCTTCTTCTAAGTGGTGTTCAACATGGAGGAGTACTGATTCATCAGCTGAGGGAGGGCGGTAGGTGGTAATCAGCAGGAGGTTTCCTTCCTCGTGTTTGACCTGATGCCATGAGACTTTATGGGATCCAGAGTCAATGTTGAGGACTCCCAGGACCACTCCCTCCTGACTGTATACCACCTGTGATGGGTCTGTCCTGCCGCTGGGACAGGACATACACCGGGATGGTGATGGAGGAGTCTGGGACGTGGCTGATGGGTCCGATTCTGTGAGTATGACTATGTCAGATTGTTGCTTGACTGGTTTGCAGCACAACTTTCCACAAGCTTAAGAACGGTGAGGACTGGGCACTTAATATTCAAGGGTACAAGTTGTTCAGAAAAGATAGGGAAGGAAAAAAAGGGAGGTGGGGTGAAAAAGGGAGGTGGGGTGGCAGTGCTGATTAAGGAAGACATTGTAGTGTTGGAAAGGGAGGATGTTCTTGAGGGGACAAGGACAGAATCCATTTGGTTAGAGTTGAGAAGCAAAAGGGTATGATCACGCTATTGGGGTTATTCTACAGGTCTCCAAATTGCGAGAGGGAGGTAGAGGAGCAAATCTGCAGGGAAATTGCAGAGATATGCAAGAGCTATAGCGTGGTGATATTGGGGGACTTTAATTATTCAAATATCAATTGGGATAATGCTAGTGTAAAAGGAAAGGAGGGGGAGGAATTTCTGAAATGTGTTCAGGAGAATTTCCTTGACCAGTATGTCCTTGGCCCAACTAGGAAGGAAGCATTGCTGGATCTAGTGCTGGGGAATGAGGTGGGTCAGGTCGACCAAATGTCTGTGGGTTAACACTTGGGTACGAGTGATCATCGTATCATAAGATTCAGATTAGCAATGGAGAGGAGCAAGGAACAACCTAGAGTGGAACTTCTAAACTGGAATAGGGCTAACTTCAATGGGATGCAAAAGGATCCAGCCAGAGTAAAATGGAACCAAAGAATGACAGGAAAAACTGTAACGGAACAATGGATGATCTTTAAGGTGGAGATGTTCCAAGTACAGGTTAGGTACATTCCAACAAGAGGGAAGGGTAAGGGAACCAAAGTGAGGGCTCCTTGGATGACGAGGGAGATAGAGAAGAAGATGAAACAAAAAAAGAGGGTGTATGATGAATGTCACGTGAATTCTTCAAGGGAGAACCAGACCAAACACAATAAGTTGAGAGGGGAAGCGAAGATGAAAATAAGATTGGCAAAGAGAGAATATGAGAGTAGAATGGCGGTTAACATAAAAGGGAACCCAAAAATCTTCTACCGGCATGTAAACAGTAAGCAGGTAGTAAAAGGCAGGGTGGGGCCTATTAGGGACAAAGAAGGTGATATATACTTAGAGGCGCAGGACAAGGCAAGATTACTCAATGAGTACTTTGTATTGGTGTTTACTAAGGGTATGTACGCTGACAAAATATCAGTAGAAGTGGAAAAGGTAGAAGCAATGGAAGGGGTGAAAATTGATAGACAGGTGTACTAGAAAGGCTGGGTATGCTTAGAGTGGATAAGTCACCTGGTCCAGATGGCTTGCATCCCAGGTTGCTAAGGGAATTGGGGGAGGGGATAGCGGAAGGGCTTGCCATAATTTTCCGATCTTCCCTAGAATCGGGGGAGGTGCCTGAGGATTGGAAAGTGGCAAATGTAAAACTATTGTTCAAGAAAGGGTGTAAGGACAATCCTAGTAACTACAGGCCGGTCAGTTTAACAGATTTATTTAATTGTGTTTTTTTTAAACTGAATTCAAATGATGGGAGTTGAACTCTGGATGACTAGTCCAGTAACATAAGCGCTACACTGCTGTACCCGTTTATGTTGATATTGTGTCAGCTGGGCTTGGTTGGTCTCACTTTCCGAGTCAGAAGGTTGTGGGTTGCTGTCTAGTTTCAGGACTTGATCTAGGCTGACGCTGCAGCCGAGTACTGAAGGCAAGGTTCTTCGAATGAGGTGTTAAAATGATACACAGTGTACCTGTGCCAGTGGTTGAGGTGAATGTTGAAAGTTCCCATTCGACGTACAAAAATGGCGGCTAGATTTGCCAACACAACAGCCACTGCACTTGAAATTAATTTAATGGCCCAGAAATTCGGCTCTCCCCGGGTGAGTACACACGGGGTACTCACTCGTAGGCCGAATGGAAGTGCGGGTTTCCTGCATGCACTGCGCATGCGTGGGAAACCGGCACTTCCGATCCTCTGAACAAAGGGGTTCAGAGGTCGAACGCGCACGCAGGGGAGGCTGCGCGTGCACTTTGAACTTAAGTTTTTTTTTACAGGTTTTCATGCGAGGTTAAGCCTGTTGGATTTACACATTTAAAAAGCAGGCGTAAGGCCTGCTTTTTACAAGGTAAGTGGTCAATTAATTAAAATTAAAACATTTTTTCCACAGGTTTATTATTTTTAAATACTTTAAAGCAAGGTAAGTTTATTTTTAGCCCCGTTTTTTTATAAAATTCTTTTTTTCAAAAATTTAAATTATTGTTTAAAATAGTTATTTAATGTAATTTGTAGTTTATTGAAAAAGTGTGATTTTTTAAAAAGTTTATTTGAAGGTTTAATGCTATTTTGAGGCCCGTAGTATTCATAAGTTTAGACAGGTCTTCCTGTCAATCTTATGAATGGGCTTTTCCCTCCTCCGATTGGCTGCCCATGGCTCACATGATCCCAGGGGACGCATCGCACTAACTACGCCCCTGGGACACGCAAGCACAGCGCGCCGGCAGCTGGGCCAGGCCCCGGAGCGGAATTCCACGGGGCCCTACAGCTCAACTGCCGGCGCGCAAGGTAAGTGCAGGTCGGGGGCCATTGTTTGCAAAGTACTTCAAGTCATTTTTGAGAATTATGAAATGACATACATCGGATTACATAGGATATATGTCACAGAAACAGGACATTCGGCCCAACCAGTCCATGCTGGTGTTTATGCTCCACTCGAGACTCCTCCTGTCTTTCCTCATCTAAATCTATCAGCATAACCCTCTATTTCCTTTTCCCTCATATGTTTGTCCAGCCTCCCCTTAAATGCATCTATACTATTCGCTTCAACCACTCCCTGTGGTAGCGAGTTCTACATTCTCACCACTTTTTGGGTAAAGAAGTTTCTTCTGGATTGCCTATTGGATTTCTTGGTGACTATCTTATATTGATGGCCTCTAGTTATGCTCTTCCCCACAAGTGGAAACATTCTCTCTGTTTCCACTTTATCAAAACCTTTCATAATTTTAAAGACCTCTATTAGGTCACCCCTCAGCCTTTTTTCAAGAAAAAAGAGACCCAGCCTGTTCATCCTTTCCTGATATGTATACCCTCGTAATTCTGGTATCGTCCTTGTAAATCTTATCTGCACCCTCTCCAGTGCCTTTATATCCTTTTTATAATATGGCGACCAGAATTGTACGCAGTACTCCAAGTGTGGTCTAACCAAGGTTCAATACAGGTCTGGCATAGCTTCCTCCTTTTCAATTCTATCCCTCTAGAAATAAACCCTAGTGCTTGGTTTGCTTTTTTTATGGCCTTGCTAACCTATGTTGCAACTTTTAGTGATTTGTGTATTTGCACTCGGGGATCCCTTTACTCCTCTACCCAACCTAAACTCGCACCCTCCAAGTAATAAGTGACCTCCTTATTCTTCCTACCAAAATGTAACACCTCACATTTATCTGTGTTGAACTTCATTTGCCAATTATATGCCCATTCTGCAAGTTTATTAATGTCTTCATGTAACTTGTTGAGGTCATCCTCAGTATTGACTATCCCCCCCAATTTGGTGTCATCTGCAAATTTAAAAATTGTGCTTCATAAATGAATTTTCTTTTAAAATTTAGGGTCATATTTTCTGCATTGTTGGTAATCTTTCTCATCCTCATTCTTATTGTTTGACTAAACAATTTTACATTTATTAGGCCTATGAACTTAAATAATACATAACATTCACGAGAAAATTAGTATTTATTTGTGGTGTAACATTACTGTGTCTGCGCAACATGCACAATAGAAAAATGGCACGTTAATTTTAGCAAATTCAGTGATAGTTGCCCTTCATTGGCAGAAAAAGGAAAGCTGCTGGCAGTCTTGTTTGTACCATTAGTGCCAGATGGAAAATCAACAACCAAATCTGGCAGCTGGTTGGAATCGAAACCATCTTTCAGCATTTGGAAGCTGCTGTAAATAGAGGGGAGCGGTAATAATATCATGAGGTTTGCTGGTTCTGAAATTGGAGTTTTCTTTATTTAGCAACATGAAACCATATCTAATACTAGAGTCATTTATCTTTTCAGACCACCATTTATTTTACCATTTGCAGCACTCTGTGAATATACTACTTTGATTATAACAAATATCCTTCCATCCATTTCTCTTTCCTTCATTTCATCTTTTTCTTATTTCACTCTTTCAGTGCATGGCACTACTTATTGAATTCCTTTTTTCATGAATGATTAGCCTTTCTTTAATTTTCTTTATACAATCATTTAGTTCCCAGGTTTCATCGTAATTTCTCTTTTCTATGTATTTCCTTATTTCCTTTATGCTTCTCTCACATATGTTAGTTTCCAGTGTTTTCTTTTTCTGGTAGATGCCTTATTCTTATTCTTCTGTTTCCTTTCTGCCCTGTCAAGTTTAATTTTTAAATTCTCTCTACGTACTCGTTGTGTGTGCCCGTGTTTTAATGTGATTTTTTTCCCACTTTGAAGTCTTAACATTCATGTTATTTTTCATGTTTTCACCTGTTGACGTTTTTGAAACACTTGCTTTATGCTCAGTAATCTTCAGTACACTCAATGTTTTGTGTGTGTGCACATCAATCCTTTTGGAACTCCAGTTCTGATAAATGAGTCAAAGCAAGACCATTGGACTGAAGCAAAAATCCAAACTGAGGCAAAGCCACTTTCTAACTAATAATGTCGTTGTAAACAGAGAAATAATTAGGGGAGTTTTTTTGAGTATAATATAGTGGCATAGAGGATGAAATGAAGGCAGCTTTTTCTTCCTTTTTTTTTAACCCATTGTAGTATCCTGATGAGTGGTTCTGGTACTTCCCTGAACTCAGAACATTAGGAACAGGAGTAGGCCATTCAGCCCCTCGGGCCTGCTCCGCCATTCAATGAGATCATGGCTGATCTGCACCTCAACTCCATTTTTCCACCTTTGCTCCATATCGCTTGATACCCTTATCTAACCAAAAAAATCTATCTACTACCTGCTGCTGCATTTTGGCTCTTTAAGCCACATGAGTAGCTACCCCTGCAGCTATAGTCAGAAATGGGGGTGCGGGGGGAACGTCAGGACGGCCCAAGGGTGCTGAAACAGTTCAATTTTTAATCATTAATGTTATTGATATAAAGAAATTAAAATTTTCAATGGCCCAGAAATTCGGGTCTCCACGGGTGAGTACGCACGGGGTACTCACCCGTAGGCCCAATGGAAGTGCCGGTTTCCTGCATGCACCGCGCATGCGCGGGAAACCGGCACTTCCGTTCCCCTGAACGAAGGGGTTCAGAGGTTGAACGCGTGCGCAGGAGAGGCTGCGCGTGCGCATCAAACTTAGGTTTTTTTTTTACAGGTTTTCCTGGGAAGGTAAGTCTGCAGAAGTTAGACATGTAAAGAGCAGTCGTAAGGTCAATTAATTAAAATTAAAACATTTTTTCCACAGGTTTATTATTTTTAAATACTTTAAAGCAAGGTAAGTTTATTTTTAGCCCCGTTAGAAAATTAAATTCTTTTTTTCAAAAATTTAAATTATTGTTTAAAATAGTTATTTCATGTCATTTATAGTTTATTTAAAAAATGTGACTTTTTAAAAAATTTATTTGAAGATTTTGTGCTATTTTGGGGCCGTAGTATTTATAAGTTTTGACAGCTCTTCCTGTCAATCTTATGAATGGAACATTCCCTGCTCCGATTGGCTCTCCATGGCCCACATGATCCCAGGGGACGCATCGAACTAACTGCGCCCCTGGGATACGCAAGCACTGCGCGCCGGCAGCTGGACCAGGCCCCGGATCGGAATCCCATGCGGGCCCACAGCTCAACGGCCGGCGCGCAAGGTAAGTGCAGGTCGGAGGCTTGCACCCGCGGGAAGCCCCCGACCCGAATTTCTGGGCCATTATTTATTTTAAAACACAAGGCGTAAGACTTTAAGGGGGAAACATTCAGTTTGCTAAGAGGGCGCTAATGGGGCGCAAAGCAACTAGCACCCGGGCGCGGTGCCGCCAACACCTCCCACGAAATTCAGCAACAGGTTAGCGGCAGCGGTAACCGTTAGCGCGCTGTGACGCAGGCGATGACGTCATCGCTGTGCACAGTGCCCTGCTTGCGCCCCGGCCACGATCTTCGGTAGCACCCCCTGACTTACCGCCGGATGCTATGTCTGACGGGGTCAGGGGGGCCTGGGCAGCGCTAATTAAAGGCGAGTTGCCGGGTGGCCATTTTTGTTGCTGGCCGCCTGCCAGCACCTGCCCGCTTTGCCGTCCCCAGCCTTCTATGAAGCCACCCTGCGGGGTGCCGGCTGCGCTCCATGAGCCCGGCACTTCTCTTGAGTGCCGGGCTCTTTTGCCGGCACTCCGATCCCCAGTGGCCCAGCTGGGCCCCGGGTCGCTCTGCGCAAGGCCCCTCCCCTTTAAGAAGGGGAGGAAGGCCTGCAGTACTGTGGCACGTAGCGCCGCGATATTCCCTCACTGCACTTCTAGCAGCGCCCTGCTTCCCTCTTGGGGCACTACCACGCAATTTTGGCTGCGGGGGTGCTAATTTTTTGGGGGCGCTGGCGAAGTTAGCACCCCAAAGGGGGCGTGACTCAACATTTTCCTATAAAGGTTTAATATAAAATTTAATACTTGACTTCCGGAAGTTTATCAAAAAAACAAGATGGCTGAAGAGAGCGTTCACAAATTTCCTTGTTGGAGTCACCGAGTAGCCAGAACCTGTAATGGGGTAAAAGAGAAGTCTTCCCTCCTCTCAAGCAGACCCCCTGAGATAAGGGGTCGATACTTGCCCTACAGCAACCACGAATTCACCAGACGGACACCTTGGATAAGTTTCACGATCTTTATTCATGCATATGCATGGGGAAAATCTCAGTCTCATCCCAGAGAAATGATTCTTCCACCGAGCATCAAATACTTACAGCAATTATACCCTAACTTGAGGCGTGCACCCCTCGTACACCCCCCTTCTACGATCATTGATTGGTCTACAGAATAGGCGAAGGGCTATGTCCATTCGATGCCCCTTATCAGGGAGGTTGCTGAATGGTTCACAGAAACCCATCTTTACAGCATTCGCGGGCTAATTTATCTGTTCCTGCTCTGGACAGGAGTGCTTACCTCATCCCATCTGTATGTCCTGCCTTATCTTAAGCAAGGACAAAAGACCAGCTTATTAGTTTTACAGTTCCTGTCTTATCAGGGTTTTACATTCCTAACCAAGGATAGAAGACAAACTTATTTCCCACTAATTTTAATTCTAAGAAGTTATAGTTCTAACTTTTAATTCTAAGAAGTTATAGTTTCTTCTAACTTTTAATTCTAAGAAGTCATTTTTGTCCCCTTACAATGACAAGATAGTTGACATTGGAAATTTGATTGGAAAATATCGGCATAGGAATTTACAATGAGAAAATTGGACACAGAAGTGTGAGCAAAAAGCATATTAGCAAATGAAGTTTTAGGAAGGAAGTACATGCAGATGTGAACTTTTTAATCTTTAGAAATATGGGCCAGATTTTGCTGCAGTAGGCCATCGAATGGCATCTGCTATTAGTTAGACATGCCCTTGCACGTTTAGGTTTTAAAAATTTTTGTGTATCAAGTTGCTTAAATTATGAGCTGATAACGGCACAGTGAGGGAAACCGGGCATCTGGGACCTGATAGAACAGGGAAAGCAACTGTGTATCTCCTTAACCAATCAGATTGAAGCATTGTGAAAAAAACAGCACAAGGCTTGAGGAGGAGGCTGAATTAGAGTGGGTGAATTCAATGTCAAATCAGGTACAGAAAGAGAAATAAAGCAAGGGAAAGAAAGATTGGATTAAGAGAGAGAGAAAAGAGAGACAGGAAGGAAAAGTTAAAAAAAAGATTAATTTAAAATTTTACATTTTTATAATATCCTGCAACAATTAAAACCTGAAAGAATGAAACTACACGCTTGTAATAGTTAATATTCAGTGCCAGCGAGGTTGTTTGGCAGAAATTAACACATCACGTAGTTAAAAAGGTACTGGGACTGGAATGGCCAAAACTTATTTTTCTGTGGTGAGTTTAGTTTGTATCTATCGCACAAATACAGCGACTTTACGATGTTCAATGTATCTCGATAGTGAGCCAAACCGCAAGATGCAGTTTTCGCGAAACAGGAAACGTAGAAATTTGCGGTAACTAAAATGTCAGTACAATTTTCCCTAATTTGTCTTCTAATTCGTGTAAAACAAACCACAGTTTCTGAGACGTAAAATACAATGTTAAATTTACATTTGCATAACACTCCTGGTAACATAAAACAATGCTAAAAGTGTGCAATTTCAGTTGCACGCATTACTGGCAGGTTTGCTCATCTTCGGGCAAAAACCCTGTAACCTGTACAATATGCAAAGGGGGAAAAATTCGGTTGGTTGTGCCACCCATTAGCGCCTTAAGAGGGTGCTAAGTGGGGCGCAAGCCAACTGGCGCCCAGGCGCGGCACTGCCCACGCCTCCCGCTAAATTCCACGGGACGGTAGTGGTGCGCCGCTGACGCCCTGGCCACGATATTCGGCAGCGCCCCCTGATTTACCGCCAGACGCTATGTCCGACGGGGTCAGGGGGGCCTACCTGCGGCCGGGGAGGCGCAAATTAAAGGCGGGGTGGCCATTTTTGTTGTTGGCCGCCTGCCAGCACTTGCCTGCGCTCCCGTCCCCGGCCTCCTGAACCCCCCCCCCCCGGCAGAGTGCCGGCTGCGCTCCAAGAGCCCGGCACTTCTCTTCGGTGCCGGGCTCTTTTGCCTGCACTCCCGATCCTCGGGGGCCCAGCTGGGCCCCAGATCGCGCTGCACAAGGCCCCTCCCCTTTAAGAAGGGGAGGAAAGCCTGCAATACCGCAGCGTGTGGCGCTGCGGCACGTTGCGCCATGATATTCACTCGCAGCGCCCCAAGAGGGATGCGGGGCGCCTCCAGTAGCGCCACGCTTCCCTTTGGGGCGCAAACGACCAATTTCCGATGCGGGGGCGCGACTGTTTCCGGGGTGCTACTTTTAGCACCCTGGCGAGGTTAGCGCCCCAAATGGGGCTATACTCAATTTCTCCCCCAAAGAGTCTTAAAGATTATATAGAGTATCTTAATCTCTGTAGATGGGTCCTAGAATGTTTAGTATAGAAAGAGGCCATATGGCCTACCAACAATGTGCCATTGCTTTTCTCAAATTTGCATGTCATCCTTGCGCAGGGGCTATGCTAATCTTCTCTGTATCAATCCAAATGTAGTATATCTGCTGCCGAAGCATTTCCACGGGAGCCACCTAATCCAATCTCACTCTCGTCCTTGCTCCCCATGCTCTTTAACATTCCTCTTTTTCAAAAGTATGTTATAAACTCTGCTTCAACTCTGGTTTGTGGTAGGCAATTCCAAATTCTAATTGCCCTCTGTGTAAAGACATTTTTTTTCTAAGTTTCCCTTTAATTCTTTTTGTGTGCTCTTGCTGTACTACCTATCACTATTTACCCAATCACAAACCTTCATAATCAGGTCACCACCTAACCTCCTCAGTCCTACTGAACAAAGCCCCAGCTTCTCAAGCCTTCCTTCAGAACTATAACCTTTTAACCTGGTAACATCCTGGTGAATCTACGCTGCACCTTTTCCTTTGCCTTTATATCCTTCCTATACTGCAATGCCCCAAACTGCACATAATACTCCAACTGTGAGCTATCTAGAGTCTTGGGTTGCTTAACTTGGACTGTGAACATAGACCTGGAAATCACACGTATTAAATTATTAATACACCTTAAGGAAGATGAATTTCGATGGATTTTTTTGGCCCCCGGTGTAATAGATATATGGAATAATCTCCCACCTGAAGCAAGTAATGCTGTGCCAATAAAAGCTGCATGAATATCTGATTAGGAATAAGGTTGAGGGTTAGAAAGGCACAAAATTGATCTAGTGTTGCAAGTTTGCTGAACTGCTGGGACTATAAAAATGTCATGGCAAGAAAGATTCATCAAAGAACAGTGTAAGATGCCATGTCAGATTAAATGTTCCAGTCCTAGTAAAGTTTAAATCAGAATGGATGGAATGAATGTAAAGTTGGCCAAAAGTACAGTGTCCTTATGGCACTCCCTGCAAGCATGGCTCCTCACTTAATGCATGCAATTCTGGAATTTAACACTTTAGAGTTTTAACTGGAACACATTGACTTTTTTAAATTCATTCTTGAGTTTGGCCATCGCTGTCATCCCTTGTATTGCCCATCCCTAGTTGCCTTCAGTTTTTTTATTCATTCATGGGATGTGGGCGTCGCTGGCAAGGCCAGCATTTATTGCCTATCCCTAATTGCCCTTGAGAAGGTAGTGGTGAGCCGCCTTCTTGAACTGCTGCAGTCCGTGTGGTGAAGGTACTCCCACAGTGCTGTTAGGGAGGGAGTTCCAGGATTTTGACCCAGTGACGATGAAGGAACAGCAATATATTTCCAAGTTCGGATGGTAGCACGTTTTACCATACAGGTTTCTTTACCTAAAAGACAGTAGTGAACTAGTTGGGTTTTTACAATATATGAGCGCAATATGTCAAGGATTTATGGAAGTATGTCAATGTTTTAGTCAATTATCTCTCCCTGCCCTAGAGTTAGTGGCCTAGAAATTAGTTCTGGAACTGGGCATAGGGAGCAATCCTTGCACTTGAATGGGCCTTGTGTCTCATTACACCTGCTGGGCATCCCCAGGCAGCTTGCCGGCAAAGATGATTTGAATTTTCTGTGTTCACGGCAGCCCAAAAGGGGCCTCAGACTGGTATTTGGGCACCCACTATACTGCCATGCATTACAATTTTGCTTCTCTGTATTATGGAGCACTGAGGCCGCAGCGTGTGTCATCTTGTGATCCTGCAGTGTCTGTGTCCTTATGCACCTTGCTAATTAAGGCCCAATTATTATTTAAATTAAGGAATGTGCTATATTGCACTGAGAGCGCCTGAGTCCCAGTGCCTTTATAAAACAGGCACTGCATGGGACACCTCTTCCCTTCTTTTGTGTCCTTGCTGCTGAAATTGTATTGTTGGTTTGCTGATGTTTATGTAGCTGTTTGCCATTCACTGCTTCTGCGCTATATTGCTGTTGTAAGATAAAGGAAGTTAGTGAAAATTATTTGGAGTTTTATTGACAGCGTCTTAACGCTGCACTGCCTGAGTTATCTGTGCCTGTTTCTGCAAGGAATGGTCATTGTGTGCTGCTATAGCCATATCTCTCTATTTATAGATTGTGGTGGTGGAGGAAGATCACAGGAGGCATGCCGCATAGGTGCAGTTGTACCTTTGGCGATCAATAAGCAGCTGTCCAAATTCCACTAATCATGTATTCAGGCCCATACCTGGATTCATATCAGATGAAATCTAGAACAGCATTTGTCGCCAACTACCTTAATCTGCCTCGTAGCAAAAGAAAACAATAGAATGTGACTGATCTCAAATTTAACTGTGTGAATTTTAATCCAGTGTGTTATGTCTTCTAGCGCTCATACTGCTTTGTAAAGACGCCTCTGGACTCGGTAGTTTGTAATTATAAACTACTGTTTTATTTGAGTTGTAATGGCTGCCAGCCGCATGGTGCGGGGTGATATTTCCAAGTGCCCTGTGCGGCGCCTGCGCACTACTTTCCCAGCATTGTAGTGCTGCTACACTTGATTTGAGTGTTAGTACACTTGTACAATGTAGTCCCAACATAACTATGTAACATCCCTCTTTCCCAACAAAACTAATTACATCAATTTTTCTATTTTACAATGTTTCCAGTTGAATAACGTTAACAAAATACAGAACGTGAACTTTCTTTGCTCAATTTATATACAGATATTTGTCCATGATGTTTTACTGTTCTGTGCGAATTATAATTGTCTTTATAATTATTCACGATACTGCTCAGGTGGTTGTATGTTACTCCTCTATCTTGTGGACTAGGCTGTAACTATTCCTTTCTGCGGTGTTTTGGTGTGTTCATTTCTTGTTGCTGGTGCTGTCATGTTTGGCTCTGGAGAGTGCATGTTTGCAGTTGTTGTATTTGAGGTGTTTGTTTCTGGCGTTATATTGTTTTCCGTGTCTGGTACCGTAACTGCTGTTAATGTTGTCCGCTGTTTGACAGCTTCAGGTGAGGGTCTGATATGGATTCTGTTTCGCCTGTATTGGTTTCCAGGTTCTGTCTCTACCAAGTAAGATCTTGGAGTATCAGCTTCTCCAATAACCTTAGCTGGACTTCATGTTCTCAACAACAGATCTTGTATATGCACTGATTGCCCATTTAGCAGCTCCGGAAGTGGTTTTGCATGCTTGTTATAGTGTGTGCTCCCCGTAGCTTGTGTTTCCATCAGCTTCTGCCAAACGTCCTCTTGGTCCTGGGGAGGATATATCTTTGCTGGTAGAGTTGTTTTGTATTTTCTACCATTTAGTAGTTCTGCTGGTGATTTCAAGTCTGCTCTCAAAGGTGTCGATCTGATTGCCAAAAGGGCGAGGTCTTGGTCTTCTCCCATCTCCTTGCTTTTAATGAGAGCTCTTTTGACTGTTTGGATGTCTTTCAATAAATCCGTGTCCCCTTGGGTAATGTGGGGATAAGGTAATTATTTTAAATCCGTATTTTCCAGCCAGTGCTCTGAATTCGCTGGAGGTGAATTGTGTCCCATTGTCGCAGATGACCTTCTCTGGGATGCCCTGTTCTGCAAATAAGTTTTTCGCAATTTTGTGATTTTTGTGGCTCTCATGTCGTTTATCCTTCTGACAAAAGGAAATTTTGAGTAGTAGTCTGCTACTATGATGTACCACTCCTGGTTGCACAGGAACAGATCTGTTCCGACCGTGTGCCATGGTCTCGGGGGTACTTCCATTTGAATCATCTCCTCCTTCTGCTGTGTGTTTCGGTATTTCTGGCATATGCAGCATGTGGAGACCATTTGTTCTATGCTTTTGTACATGCCTATCCAGCACACAGCTGATCTGGCTCTTAGTTTACATTTCTCCATCCCCATATGGCCTGGGTGTATTAAGCGGAGAAGTTCCGTTTGCATCGTTTTTGGTATTATGATTCTTGAGCCAGCAAGGAGAACACCGTCCTCCACCGAGATGTCGCCCCCGATTGTCCAGTACTGTCGGATTTGGTTTTGGACCTGCTGGATCTTCTCCGGACAACCCTGTATTACCTATTGCATGAGTAGTAGCAACTCCTCTTCTTTATCAGTCTCCTCTTGAATTTGGCTAAGCTTTGTGGGAGTAACATTTACGAGGTGGTGTATTTTTACTGTCAGGCCCTTCATCTCGTGTTTTTCGTGTGGTGACAATCGAGACAATGCATCTGCCAGTGCCATTTCTTTTCCTGGCCGGTATTTTAATTCTAAGTCGTAACTTTGGAGTCTTAACAGTAACCTTTGCAGTCTTGCTGGGGCCTTGCTTAGGTTTTTCTTGTAAATTTGTTCGAGTGGACGATAGTCACTCTCTACCTCGAATTTTCTTCCGTATAAGTAGGTGTGGAACCTTTCGCATCCGTATACTACTGCCAATAGCTCTCTTTCGATGTTTGCGTATCTTGTCTCTGTTGATGTCAATGCCTTCGATGCTAAAGCTATTGGTTTTCCTTCCTGCACGTGGGCTGCCCCTAGCCCCCTGGTAGAGGCATCCGCCTGTAGGGTGACAGGTTTTTTTCTATCGTAACAAGACAGGCTGGTTTCTTTACATAATAATTCCTTTAGTTGTTTGAAGTTCCTCTCATGGGATTCTGACCATTGGTATTCGGTGTCTTCTTTTAGTAATTCTCTTAGGTTCGCTGTGTAGTCTGACATGTTCGGGATGAAAGAGCTCATATACTGGACCAAGCCGAGGTAGCTTCTCAGCTCCTTCTTGTCATTTGGAGGTTTCATCTCTGCTATCGCCTCGACCTTTTTGGGATTAGGCTTGACACCCTCCGGTGTGTAGATCGTGCCAAAAAATTTGCATTTCGTACTTTTAACGATGCACTTCTCGGCGTTCAGCTTGATGCCAGCCATTCTGGTGCGCTCCATGGCCTCGTGCAAGTGCACGTCGTGGTCTCTTTCATTTGTTCCGTAAACTTGGATGTCATCAGCGATTCCAATGGCTCCTTCACAGCCTTTGTATGTTTCATCGATCTTTTGTTGGAAGATGTCTTGGCTGACTTTCAACCCAAATGGCAGCCGCAGGAATTTATAACGCCCCAATGGTGTATTAAAAGTCGTCAGGTTAGTTGATTCTTCATCCAGTTTTACGTTCCAGTAGCCGTTTCTGGCATCCAGTTTGGAGAAGACTTTGGCTCCTGCCAGTGCTGGTGTGATTTCTTCTAATGTTGGTGTGGGGTAGTGGTCCCGCTTTATTGCCTGGTTTAAGTCTTTGGGGTCCAGACAGATTCTGAGCCGCCCATTCGGCTTTTCCCGTACCACAATCGAGTTTACCCAGTCTGTGGGTTCAGTGACCTTTGCGATTATTTCTTTCTCTTCCATTTCCTTTAGTTCGGTGTATAATTTTTCTTTTAGCTCGATGGGTATTTTTCTTGGAGCGTGGATGACGGGTTTTACCTCTGGATCTATTGTTATATTGTACTTGAACTCCCTGAAGCATCCTACAGTGTCATCAAAACACTCTGGATACATGTCCATCAAATGTTTCGTGTCCATGATTTATGGACGATTTTCCAGTGGGGTGTTGCTGTCGACTTTCAGTGATGTTTTTGTTAGTTCGTGGTTTACCGAGATTAACCCCAGCTTCTCGCAGCTGTTTAATCCCAGGATCGCCGGTCCCTCGGAGTCGGTCACATAGAACATGCAGCTGATGTTTCTGCTTTTGTGTGTTCCTTTTATATAGGTTGTTCCGAGTTGTCTGTTCTCGCTCCCCCATACGCTGTCAGTGTGACGTTGTTTGCTTTTAAACATCCTCTTTTCGGGTATCTATCTTCGCCCAAGTTTTCGGGGAAGATCCTCTGGTATAGTCTCAGTGGAAGGATGTTGCTCTGAGCTCCTGTGTCCAACTTTACTTTTAGATTGACGGTTGTGGGCTGTCCTTCGATCCTCTTTTTAATCTGGATGATAGTGTACCATTCTATCTTTGGGGTGCTTTGCGCTCTGGACGTTTCATGTAAGAGAACCTTTATGGTTTCAATGTTCAGAGCTTTGTCGTACCCGCAGTCTTCATCATCTTGCTCACCCATGGTATGGATTTTGTTTTTCTTTTGTTGGTTCTGCTGTCCACCTCTGCTTTTGGTGTGTAGCCCCTCTCTTTTAGCTCTGCACATCTTTTACCAGTGGTTTGCTTTATCACACGTGTTGCAGCTTGTTCCATACACTGGGCATTTTCTTCTGTCTGTGTAGTCGTGTTGTCTTCCGCATTTCTACACGTATTCTTCCCGCTGTCATATACTTGTTTTTGTGTGCTGTGCTTTTCGCGCACTGCATCTACTCTGTGATCCGCTTTGGGAGTTGTCCGCACGTCAGCCGTATGAGTATTCAGCATTTTCATCTGTTGCTTTGTGGCTTCATGAGCCCTCACTGTATCTATGGCTTCTGATATTCCGAGCTTTTCTTTTCCTATTAGTTTTTTTGCACTTCTGTATGTGCTGATCCCCATATTAGTTGGTCTACCAGCCTTTCTTCTAGTTCCGTAAACTTGCATTTGCTGGCATCATTTTTTAATCTCGTCAGGAAATTGTCAGCCGTTTCACCAGGTTCCTGTCTTAAGCTTTGGAATTTATACCTGTGTATGCGGTGGTTTGAATTAGGCTTGAGATGGTTACTGAACTTTTCATAAATCTCCGTCGGGTTCGTTTTATCCTCTTCAGATAAACTCCAGCTGTTATAGATGTAGTGTATGTACCTTTAAGAGAGAACTACTTTTACAGCTCCTGTATGCTGTAGTACCGGCAGTGACCACACCTGTATATAAGCCTTGAGCATGCCTCTGTACTGTCAGTCTTTAGACTACCCTCCTCCAGTAAACACCTGTTGATTGTTAAGTTAAAGCCTCCGTGTAGTTAATTGAAAACATCATACTTTAAGAATCACGGATTCAACAGTGGCGATGAGGTCGATTCGAATCTACCTGCAACTCTGCATTTCCCTTCAAGGATTTGCTCCGGGAGGGCGGTGGAAGAAAGTCGAGGCCAGAAGCACTGGCGTCGACCACGAGCAACCGCCCAGTCATCTGGTGGAGACTGAACATCGCAGGGGAGGCTGTTGAGAGCCGGGCTTGATTCCCCAGCCACGACGATCCAGCAACAGACTGGCAACAGGTACAGCGCAGACCCTTCCTGGACAGCGGCGGCTGGAGCCGACCGACGGCAGAGAAAAAGCCGAGCAGCGTCGACGGGGTAAGAGAGAGGGTGAAGTGCACAGGACGCAGCCGGGGGTTGAAAACCGAGCGGCGTCGAGGAAAAACAAAACAGAGAGAGAGAGAGGGTAGAGCACAGCCAGGGCTCAAGGGCTGAACAGCGTCTGCGGGAGAAGAAGGGAGAGCGCGGGAGACGCCATTGAGCTGCGGAGAAGAAGGGAGAGCGCGGGAGACGCCATTTTTAGAAGCCGCAACGGAGAAGAAGGGTGAGCACGGGAAGAAAGGAAAGCGCGGGAGACGCCATTTTGTGCCAGCGGAGAAGAAGGGAGAGCGCGGGAGATGCCATTTTAGACAGTTAAATCACACCCAGGGATGCCGAAGAGTGGCAGTATCACTGCGTTCGACAATGAAGTCGAAGATTGGGTGACATATGTGGAACGCATTGAGGTGTACTGCAGGGCGAATGAAGTGCCAGATGCTAGGAAAGCACTGGTTTTGTTAAATTCCATGGGTGCAAAAACTTATGGCTTACTGCGAAACCTAATAACCCCAGAGAAGCCCGTGGATAAGAATTTCGAAAGCATAGTAGAAATCCTACAGGTCCACTTAAACCCCACACCGCAGCTGATAGCAGAAAGATTTAAGTTCCAAAAAAGGAACCAGCATAAAGACGAAAGTAATGCTGAGTACTTAACGGAACTGCGCAAGCTATCGAAACACTGCCAGTTTGGAGTGGGACTAGCAGATACGTTAAGGGACAAGTTTGTCTGTGGGCTTCAAAGTGAAGGAACCCAGAAACGGCTTCTATCAGAAAAGGATCTTACGCTGGACAAGGCTTTCAGCATGGCAGTATCACAGGAAGCAGCCGCACGGGGCGCTGCAGAGATACAATGGAGACCGCAAGAATATGGCACCAATGAAATGTCATATGGAGTAGGGAAGTGTTATCGCTGCGGCAGAACAACACACGAACAGAAGGATTGCTGGTTCAAGGACCAAGTGTGCAGACAGTGTGGAAAAGCAGGACACATAGCAAGAGTCTGCAGGTCAGGGAAGAAAACCAACAGCAAGAAATCTCCACAGGAGAGGTACATAAGGTGATGGACAGTAGTTCAGATGAACAGAAAAGTGATACAGACCCCGGAAGCAAGGAGCTGGGTTGTCTGAAACTACATAAGGTAACCAAAATGGAGGATCACCAGACTATCTGGGTCACACTCAAGATAGACGGAGTCCAAGTGAAAATGGAATTGGACACAGGATCAGCCCTAACAGTCATAAACCAAAGGGACTACAAGCGGCTATTTTCACATATACCCTTGAAAGCTACAGAGATTGTCTTGAAGACGTACACGGGGCAAAAAGTCTACCACAAAGGAAAAATAAGGGTGGAAGTGACATACAAAGGCCAGGAAATATCTAAAATGGACCTATATGTATTGCCAGATGGAGGACCACCACTACTAGGACGTGAATGGATCTGGAAGATACAATTAGATTGGCATTCCATACAGGCACTGAAGGTTGAGGCCAAAAAGGATGACGACGTCACACCTGAACGACTGTCAAATTGCTAACTGATGCACAAGAAGTGTTCCAGGAGGGACTCGGAACACTAAAAGGCATAACAGCAACGATTAAAATAGAGGAAAATGCAAGCCCAAAGCTTTTTAAGGCCACACCGGTGCCTTATGCGATCCGACCAGCCGTCGAAGCAGAGCTGGAAGGGTTGGAACGTTCAGGAGTACTGTCCAAAGTAGACTGGAGCGAGTGGGCTACACCCATCGTTCCTGTAATGAAGAGGTCGTTGAGTAATACGCCTGGGGAACCAAAGAAAGTCCGCATCTGTGGGGATTTTAAGGTGAAAGTGAACCTAGTCCTTCACACGGTACAATATCCGCTTCCACGGATTGAGGATATTTTCGCCTCGCTATCTGGAGGTAAACGCTTCACCAAAATTGATCTGGCCCAGGCGTACTTGCAGATGGAGGTAGAAGAAGCCTCGAAACAATACCTCACGATCAACACTCATAAAGGCCTCTACCAATACAACCGGCTGGTGTTCGGGGTAGCATCGGCTCCGGCTATTTGGCAAAGGGCAATGGATCAAGTCCTGCAAGGGATTCCAGGGACCCAGTGTTATTTGGACGACATCCTGGTCACGGGCAAAAATGACAGAGATCACCTCGCCAACCTGGAGAAGGTGCTCACTAGATTAAAGGAATATGGGCTGCAAGCTAATCGCCACAAGTGCGAGTTTTTCCAGAAGCAGATCTCGTATTGTGGCCACATTATTGATGAAGAGGGGTTACATAAGTCCCCTGAAAAGATTGAGGCAGTAGTCAAGGCTCCAGCACCGGAAAATGTGTCACAACTGAGGTCGTTCCTCGGGCTGGTAAACTACTACCATAAGTTCTTACCAAATTTGTCTACAGTATTACACCCACTGAACACCCTACTGCAAATGGGGGTACCATGGAAGTGGAATGACGAATGTAAACGAGCTTTCCAGAAGTGCAAAGAATTGATCACATCAAAAGAGGTGTTGGCCCATTTCAACCCAGCACGACCAATTCGGTTGGCATGTGATGCATCACCCTATGATATTGGAGCGGTGCTGTCGCACAAATTCCCAGACGGGTTGGAGAAGCCAGTAGCCTTTGCATCTCGGTCACTAACCTCAGCCGAGCGCAACTACACCCAGATTGACAGGGAGGCCCTCAGCCTAGTATGGGGAGTAAAAAAATTCAACCACTATCTACATGGGCAGAAGTTCACCTTGCTGACTGACCACCAACCACTTGTCTCCATCTTCAATCCAAAGAAGGGCGTTCCGGTGATGACTGCACAACGGTTACAAAGATGGTCCCTTTTTCTAGGGGCGAATCAATATGAAATAGAATATAAAGGCACGAAACAGCATGGAAACGCTGATGGGCTATCACGCCTGCCACTGCCTACTGTGGAGGAAGCACCAGCAGTGGACCCTATCGAGATATTTTATTCGTCAATAATTGAACGATTGCCAGTAACTAACGCGGATGTAGAGAAGGAGACCCGCAATGATCCGACACTGTCGCGGGTATATGATTTGACGGTGAGGGGATGGCCAACACATGGCGACTCACTGTTGCCAGCATTCTCATCCAGAAGAGAACAGCTGTCAGTATGCCAGGGGACAGTGATGTGTGGATCCCGAGTGGTAATTCCACCCAAGTTAAGGGAGAGAGTGCTCAATGAGCTTCACGAAGGTCATCTGGGAGGGGTGAAAATGAAGAGCCTTGCTAGGGCTTATGTGTGGTGGCTGGGGATCGATCAACAAATCGAGGACCTAACCAAGAGCTGCTCAGGATGCCAGAAGGTCCAAAATGCACCACCACATGCCCCTCTACACCCATGGGAGTGGCCCTCCTCTCCATGGCAATGGGTGCATATTGATTTTGCTGGTCCATTCATGGACTCAATGTTCTTAATAGCAGTGGATGCTCACTCGAAATGGCCTGAGGTGATAAAAATATCCTCAACCACTACAGAGAAAATGATTGCAGTCCTACGGACCATATTTGCCAGGAACGGCTTGCCAGAGCAGATTTTCCCTGATAATGGACCATAGTTTGTGTCCGAAGAGTTTCAGAAATTTATGAGAAGGAATGGGGTAAGGCATTACACATCCGCCCCATATAATCCAGCCACAAATGGATTGGCTGAGAGGTTCGTACAAACCTTTAAAAAGGCGATAAAGGCCATGTGCAATGATGAAATTCCACTACAGCATAAGGTGGACAATTTCCTGTTAGCCTACAGAAATGCGACACATGCAGTTACCAATCAGACCCCGGCCATGATGTTCTTTAACCGAAGGTTGAGATCTCGTCTGGATTTGCTCAGACCAAATGTGCAAAGAAATGTTGAGGATAAACAATTCCAGCACATCAATGAGAAGCCGACAAGGAGCTTCAATGTAGGACAACCAGTCTTGGCCCGTGACTACCGAACAGAGAAATGGCAACCCGGAACGATATGCACACGGCAGGGGCCATTAATGTACACAGTGGATGTCGGGGAGAACATTGTGAGACGCCACGTCGACCAGAGCTTAGCGTCACAGGAACGAGTCAACCCCATGTCTCGCGTCCCTGGGGATGAATCCAATATACCGGTAGCATCTACCTCAGAAACAGTAGCAGTGGAAACTGATGAAATAACCGACGAAAAGGGGCCAGAATCGCATCCGCACCAAGAACAAGAACCTCAGGAAAGGCGCTATCCAGATAGGATCAGGAAGCTGCCCCAAAGACTGAATCTATAAATGGACTATTTCAGTTTAATGTGCATGTTAAAGTGTTAATTGTTATTTGAACATTATGGGTACTGTTAATCTAAAAGGGGAGGAATTGTAGTGTATGTACCTTTAAGAGAGAACTACTTTTACAGCTCCTGTATACTGTAGTACCGGCAGTGACCACACCTGTATATAAGCCTTGAGCATGCCTCTGTACTGTCAGTCTTTAGACTACCCTCCTCCAGTAAACACCTGTTGATTGTTAAGTTACAGCCTCCGTGTAGTTATTGGAAAACATCATACTTTAAGAATCACGGATTCAACAATAGAGACCTAAGCCTTTTTCTCCCACCCACAGTAGAATGTAGCTGACTTTTTCCTCATCGGAGGAGCCTTTCAGGAAACTTTTAAATGTAAGCTCGCATTTTTGCTTAAATTTCCGGAAAGGTTCCACGATATTGTCGGCTTCCCTGTTCATGATGGGGAGCATATTCGCGGTCAGTGCATTGGACGCTGCCATTTTAGCTGCCTGTACGATTCGCGGTTAAAACGCTGCAGAGTTTACTTTTAAATTTCTTTCTTCAATCTGATATCGTTTTTATTTGCGTAAGTTTTACTCACTTACACCGCTGCCACCATGTTATGTCTTCTAGCGCTCGTAGTGCTTTGTAAAGCCACCTCTGGCTCGGTAGTTTGTGATTATAAACTACTGTTTTATTTGAGTTGTAATGGCTGCCTGACGCATGGTGCGGGGTGATATTTCCAAGTGTCCTGTGCGGTGCCTGCGCACTACTTTCCCAGCATCGTAGTGCTGCTACACTTGATTTGAGTGTTAGTACACTTGTACAATGTAGTCCCAACATAACTATGTAACACAGTGTATGGTGGAAATTGTTACCATAAGGAGTAGTTGAGGCAATTAGCTTTGATGCCTTTAAGGGGAAGCTGGATAAGTACATGAGGGAGAAAGGAATAGAAGGATATGCAGATAGGGTTCGATGAAATAAGGTGGAAGGAGAATCATGTGGAGCATAAACATCGGCACAGACCAGTTGGGCTGAATGGCCTGTTTCTGTGCTGTAAATTCTATGTAATTCTATGTCAACTCAGTGCAGTGCAGGTGTGTGCTGCATCAAAGAACAGTGGTCCCAATGCTGCTGTGCATGGTCCACATTATTGGCCTGATTATGTTATGATAAATATCCTCTTGTTCATTTTATACAAATTCGGTGAAGCCTACACAAGTCAGAGCAAGCAATATTGGTACCACAGTTTGCTGGTATAGTAATTACTGCTGACATACTGGAATCAGTGTGGTCCGAGTCCTCAGCATTCAAAAGTAAAGCATATTTACTGGCGTGTGACTGATGGCACCACATAGTTTGCAGGAAGTGATTCTCCAAGGACTGCTCAACCACATAATTCATTGCAATTCATCTTGTGACCTGTGATCTTGAAGAATTCATCCCAGCATCAGCATCTGGCAGCTGTTTTAATGAATGAGATGTGATACATGGGGCACACTATGTGTCATATACTATCCATGGAGCTTTTATTTACTGTATAGCAATGTAGACAGCCAATGCACTTCAGTCCTCTTTTCAACTATTTTAAATTTATTTTTGGTGGATTTTGCGCTTAAGTTGACAGGTGGTAGTGCTGGGAAATAGAAGATTGTTTCACTTTTTAAATCATGGGCTGGATTTTCATGGGGAAGGCGGGTTGGGTGCGGGGGGTGTCTCCGAGGCGGGCGGGAAACCCGGGAGAACGGCAGGACCTGATTTGTACCTGAAACCTCTGTTTCCTGCCCACTGCCAGCCAGATTGAGAGGCTGGCTGGCTGCGGGTGGCTAGGCCTGTGGCAGTAGGCCGCACTGAGGAGGGAGGGAGCGCGTGGGGGCCGGTGCCGGTTGTCGGGGAACCAGGGGGGTGGGGGGGGATGGGAGAGGGAAGATGACCATGGCTATTGAGGGACCGGGTGGGAGGGAGGGGGAAGTTGGAGAGGAAAGAAGATCGCAGCCATCGAGGGACCGGGGGAGCGGCTGGTGGGGAGGAAGATCGAGGCCAGCCACCAGAAAATCATGGCCAGCCTGAGGACCATCGTGGGGGGGGGGAGGGAAGAAAACATCACATTGAGGCCGGCTACCAGAGGATCGTGGCTGGCCTCAAGATCATCGGTGGTGGGGGGTGGGGGGGAGGGAGGGAAGAAAACTTCAGGACAACCACCACAGGATCGTGGCCAGCCTGATGCTGATGGGGGTGGGGAGGTGGGGGAAGGAAGATTGGGGCCGGTCACCAGAGGAACGTGGGGAATCTGGGAAGGCGATCGGAGGCCTGGTGAGTGGAGTCTCTGATTGCAGGGGGTGGGTTAGGCAGGGACCCTGGATCCAGGAGGTAAATATAAAGGTACTTTTGTCCCTGTCTTGCTTTAACTGCCGGCTTTCACTAATTGTGTGAAACCCGTCCACATGCAGTTAAAAACAGAATGGTGGTTAAAAAAGAGGCTTCCAGCCTGATTATAATATTTAAATTGGCATTCCGCCCCCTGGAAGCAGGTTGGTCACCCGCCCCTGTCCCGCCCCCACCCCCCCAAAAAAAAACTGGAAGTGGGATCAGGTCGGGAATCCCATTTTTAACAATTTAACTACCACCACGGTCCAAGCCCACTGATTTTTTTAGGTTAAAATTTCCCCCCCCCCAGCTCCCCAAGTGTCACCATCAATGTTAAATGCAGCATGACTTCGAATCAGAGTTAAATCCTTTTACTCTTCAGTTTGGGAAGATTTTCTGTTTATTATTTGTAGCAAATTATAAAAGCAACTGTAAATAAAACATGGCTAGTTTTGCCACAAATAACAAATAAATAACACCCCCCGCCCCCCATATATATGTTAATCCAAAGCTTGGAGAGAATAACCTACCTACCAATGCAGCATTTCCATTTCTCACCAGCCACACTTGTGGCTTTACTAAGAGATTTTGCACTAATTGGTACCTGAATCGGGGCAGTTTTACTGTTGGGGATTCATGATCACTCAGAGCGGCATTGAGACTGACCAAGTTCATTTCCTTTAGTTCCTTTTATACTAAGCGGAACGAGAGAAAGTGTGAACTAGACTTTACACCCATAAGCTTGGGATAGATTTGAAGTCAGGTCCCAGAAGTGAAAAGTCAGTGATCCATCCACTGCACCAACCAAATCCTTGTGTTGCATTCTTAATAATTGGATGCCTAACATTTCTGTGTTTTTTTGCATTGATCCACAAGACCACATAAAGAATACTGCAGGGTTTGAAAATAGCAAATTAATTTACCCTAGACCTGGTTGATATGCTTTGGAATTGTTTAAAGAATTTAGATTTATAATATTTGCTCTAGTTGGTGTCTAATAAGGTATTAAAGTGACCCATTGAACAATGCACAATAATTGAAGATAACAAAGTGTGCTGCAGGTTATGAATGGGAACTGACCCTGGCTGATTACAGCATGGTACATACAAGTGATGAGGATTCAACTGAGCTGTCAAATGGCCCCAAGAAATTGCCCAGACATGTTTCTTGGCCTACATGGGATATATAACATGCCACAAGGAGTGTTGTGATGAGCACCATGCCAAGTTTTTGTACATTTGAGCTTGTGGGCTGAGCAAGCTATGTGCTCTGCAAAGCTACACAAGTGAATCTTATGAGAGGAGATCTTTTCCTATCTATGACTAGTCACTCATTTGATTCTGAATTGAAGGAAAGAAATTAAAAATAAGCATTTTTGTAGCTTCAGTATGATTCTTATTGGTATTTCTGCAGAATTTAATTGAGGTGTTTAGTAATCAGACATCAGAAGTTGGCTGAATAATTTATGAATGGTGAAAATCCTTTCTGAAATTTGTTACTTGCACCTAATTTTTTTAAGACTGACTCAACATAGTGAACTAATTATTTTGAACAATGATTTCACTTAAGTGGAGCAAATGGTTTGGAGTGTATGGCCCAGATTCTGCGGTCAGTGGCAAAGTGATGGTGCTCACCGCTGACCTCAAAGAAAGCTGCCCACAAAGATCCAACAATTTCTGTGGCATTGATTTCACCTTTCCCAACCTTTGTTTGATTTTGGTGCTAAGTCTAGGGGATCTCCAGCATCCAGCAACAGAACAGTCATGTCATAAAGCTGGCTAACCAGCCAACCACATTGATGAATTCTCACAGACTACAAACCAGGAAGTAAAATGCACTGATTTTCCTTCACCTTTTAATCATTATACAGAGACCGGAATAAAGATTGAGACAATCTTTAGATTGAAACTGAAATATCATAAACAAACTTTAAACATATATTATATTAAAAACCATGCAACTTTTATCATAATGAAAAAATTTGGCATTCCACAAATATAAAATTAGTTTTTCAGGGCCAGAACGGTTGTTCAGCAGTAATCATGACATACGACGTAACTTTTTCAGGGCGTTTTAACAACAATATTCCAGCGTAAAAGGGGAAGTTTTCATCAGTTCAGTCGTCGTTGTCGCCGTACGTGTCTTCATACTGTTCCCTTTGGGGAACTGTATGAAGTGGTGGAAGGATTTCTGGCCGCGATTAACGCTCCTTCTGTGACTGTAACCATCTTCGTACCAGCCATTAGGGTGGTTAGTCCTATGGCGGGAGGGTTTTATGGGCTCCCACAACCCATACGAGGGAGGGTGGGGCCACCCACACCCACACCCACGGACGCAAGTATCCTGCTGGATGTCAACCCAGAATTTAGAGCCGGAGCTCCGACTCCGCTTGCTGGGACTGTCTGGAGTGGGGTTCGAAACCCTACGCCTTCTGGCCCAGCGGCGGGGATGCTACCGCTACGCCAAAGGCCCACTCCATCAGTTCAGTGATTTTAATTGATTGCCAGCTCTGTGGAGTTCAACAGCACAGCCTGTGGAGGAGCAGGGAATGACTGATAGATTTCCACGTTTAACTGCGCATGTGTGGACGCCAGAAGTTGTTGTCAATTTCACAGTTGTAATGATGGCGAACGCTGACAGTTTCGCCATCATTACAACCGCAAATAAATTACAACCCATATGTTATTTGCAATGCATTTCCAATTAGTTACTAAATTAATGAACTGTCATTAAAGTTGGAGCTTCAATAAATGACCAAACTTTGAAAGTTTCAAGAAGCGTGTTTTTGTACTTTGAAGATTAGCAGAAGATTCTGTTCCTAATATCCTTGAAATAGAGTGAACATCTGTCAATTGTTTTGTGAAATTCTGATTTTTTGTTGTTGTAGTAAAATGTTACAGTTGGTTAGATTTTCCTTGGTAGATCTATTTGTTGTAATTAGTGAGTCACAGCTAGACAGTCACTGGGGTGAAGAAGTTTATCTCCTAGGGGGTTTAAACCCTCAGTCACTTTAGCTAAGCCAGTAATTAAACCAAGGCATATAGCATCTATATATTTGTAAAAATATTTACTTTACATGCATCATAGGGCACATTTCAAATGCTTTATTGCTATTTCTGCAGTTACAATTGCATTGTGCTTCATTTAGATATAATTTTCTTGAACCATTTGATGAAGGTCTGTTCGGAGCCACTATTCCCCAGAACTTGTACATTGGAAACCTGTGCACATTATGTGACTTGCAATTGATTTTCATTTGCATTTTTGCTATTTTTTTTTTGAGGAACGTCTGAATTTTGCTGTTACTTATAGGCCTAGAAATTCAGTGGGCCTTGCGCCCACTTAGCGCCTAAAGAGGTCTTCTGCGCCGGCGGGGTTGGTAGCGCGGAAATTGAGTGCAGCGTTAATGGCGGCAGTAGCCATTAGCGCTGCGCCGGCACCGATGACGTCATCGGTGTGCGCGGTGCCCCGGTAACGCCCCGAAACCGCGCCGATCCCCATATTTAGTTGCGGCCGCCTCCTCCGAAGCGGCCGCAAACAGCAACCAGAAAACGGGGCCGTCCTGCAGCCTTAGTGGGGCGCTTTAAAGCGGAAGGTGCGGCCGGCTGCTTTTGCGGCGGCCGCCTGCCCACACCTCCTTCCCCGGCCTCCTCCACCTCCCCCCCCCACGGCATTGCCGGCTGCTTTCCGCGAGCCCGGCACTTCTCCGTTGTGCCGGGCTCTTTTGCCGGCACTCGCGATCGGGGCTCCGGCTGTTGCAGGCACCTCCCCCTTAAGAGAGGGAGGAAGGCCTGCAGTACCGCAGCCTGCCGCTCCGCTGCAGGTGGCGCTGCGGCAACTAGCGCGCCGATATTCAGTTGCAGCGCCCCAAGCGGAGGCGGGCACACCCTGGTATAGCGCCCGCTTCCGAATTGGGGCGCAGAAGACGAATATCTGGCAAGCGCTAATGCCTCCCCGCCCAGCGCTAACTTTTGGGCGCGAGCGAGCTGGCCGCCCCAAAGTGAATTTCTAGGCCATAGACTTCAAATGTAGTTTGGAAGAATCATGAAAAAGGAGAGAAAAAGTATACCTGATATAAACTGAAGACAGAACTATGGGAGGCAAGAATGAAACCCTGAAGACTGTAACCCTCACAGGAAGCTTCACGGGATAATCGCCAGATAATGGCAGCAAAATAGCATTTCATAGTCTTTGAATTTTGACACTTACACAGGTAGCATAGTAAGCTCAGTTATACTTTAAATTGTGACTTGTAGCAAATATAGAAAGAAAACTGCTACCCCTTATTCTTAAGTAGATTAAAATTGTACAGTAGCATTAAGCATAAAACCAAAAATAGACACAATTATAATTTGCATCAGAATAGCTAATTAACAAATCTGCAAACCCTGTGAGAATACATCAGAAGGGTGTAAATTCTACAAGATGTACTTCTACCTTCAGGAACAATGAAGAGTATAGCTACAGGCTGATGGCAGCATTGAAAATGTTATCAGTTTAAGGATACTGTCTGCTGTTTGAGATAGCATTGAGGCTTCCAGTGAAGTGGCAGCAAATGTGGTTACATTCACCACAGACCTAGGGCGACACTGATATTCTTTCCTCTCAGTGATACACATTTACAGTCAGCAGTAAGGAATTGTAGCCTTTACCTTTCCAGGCACTGTATCCAATTGTAAGTGTCTAGGAGGGAAACCACTGAGCCTCATTATTAATCTGCTGGATTTGATTATGACAAAGGATCATTTATCAGCAATGTTTTACAATTAAATTTTTACGATCAGATTTATATCAGCGAGTTATTGTGATCTGAAATGCACTGCCTGAAAGAGTGGTGGAAGCAGATTCAATAATAACTTTCAAAAGAGAATTGGATAAATACTGAGGGAAAAATTGCAGGGCTATGGGGAAAGTGTATGGGAGTGGGTCTAATTGGATAACTCTTTCAAAGAGCTGGCACAGCCATGATGGGCTGAATGACCTCCTTCTGTACTGTATCATTCTATGATTTTGTGTGTAAGGATTGCAAATTTAGGCAAAGTAAAAACATTTTTTTCAGAAAACTACACAACAGTGTTTTTGCTAAAGTTTTATTGGTTTCAATTAAGATGCAGCTCAATTAGCACACGCATTAGGTTCTTAGTGATTTTGTTTCATTTTGTCTGATCTCAATGTTTCAATGAAAATCAGCTCATTATAATTCAGTCCACTGAATAAATCAGAATGTTTTAAAAATGGAGTCCTCACTTTTGATTCTCCAGGGAGGCAAAGCGTATTGATGTCCGTATATGTGCAGCAAGAGACTGAATGCTTTATTCACATTTACTTTGACTATGCATCATTCCATAAACTGATTATTCTGTATGCCATTTTAATTGCTTCAGTTTACAAGGTTTACACCCTCCAGCAACATTGTGTTGGCAGAGAATATTATTGATGCTTTCTTATTGAATTTCAGGTTTTGGGCTCAATGATGGACAGTGGCACACAGTAAGATTTCTTGCCAAAGAAAATTTTGCCATTCTTACCATTGACGGTGATGATGCCTCTGCTGTTCGAACCAACAGTCCAATGCAAGTCAAGACTGGAGATCAATATTTTTTTGGAGGTACCGTAAAATGCATGTGCTTATTTAGTATTTGGTGAAATTGATGGAGCTCATTTATAAACAATTAGTTGACATTCCTCAGTTGAAAGTCAGTAATGTAGTTGATCGGGTTAGTAGGATATAATCCATTTTACTTATGTGGTGATTTTGAACAAAAGGAAGGGACGGCCATTAACAAATAGTAAGTTGTTTTAAACTCTCATTAAAGATAGTCTAGTATATTTAGATAGCATGATGTGTTGGAAGGCGCTGCACCACAGGGTTGTAGAGCCTGCTCTTGATTGTCCATGTAGTGAGTTCCTGATCACAGATGGAGTTCAGATGTTTTCCCACCCAGGCAGAAAGGGAATACAGAGAGAAGCTCACCCAGGGTGTTCCTTGTCACACTCATGATTGGATCAAGATTGACATTGGTGGCGTCATGGGAGCAGGTTAACTACTACTCATATTAAATGCAGTATTGTGTATGTTGCAGGGAGACCTAAAGGCAGAAAGAGATCATATATAAAATAAAAATAACTTGCAAGAAAAAGAAAGTGTTATATACACTTGACATGATATCGTTTTGGTGGATTTCTAATAAGGGGATATTACCTGACCGTCACATCATTCACATTAAATAACGCAACCTTTCTTGCATGGGCCAGGTTATACTCTCTGCACACGTTGGCCATTCATCTGTCATTTATAACAGCACTGCAGCATACGTTACACATATGTATGTGCTAAATTTTAGAGGAAATCACAACACTCAATTTATGTGATGGATGAAATTTGGTCAGACAAAAGTTCTATCTGTCTTATCAACAGAAGTCAACTAGCCAAAGGGATTGGTATAAAGCATTTTCAATACACATGGTTACTTGATGTTTGCCTCAAGTATTGAACGCTAATCAACACAATGCCACTGGAAATACCAGACTTAAATTTGGATGCGTTTTGCTGAAGGCACTGCAACCAAATCAGGGTGGGATTCAGCAGCTTTTTGTTGCAATTTTCATTACAAGAGTAAGTACAATGTGAAAATTGGGGTGCAATAAAAATCAAAGAATATGTAGCCCATGTGGCAGTATAAGTGCAGAATTCCCAAACCAGAAGCTCCAAGATTGGGCTCCAAGGCTGCCCTGAATCTGTCAGGTTCACTTGGTGATGAGTCTTGTCAATGAGATAGTTCACTATTGCAGAGCACTCGGTAAGAAACCAACAGGCCTCATCTTAACCAATGACAAGTCTGCTTTACATTGATCATAGTGCTGAAGAAACAGGAACCTCAACTTTGCCATCCTTCAGACTGTGTGGAATGAGTGGTATTGTGGGCGGGGGGTGGGCGGTAGGGAAGTGTTGCTAAAACATTGAGGTGATGCTAACATGATTTTCCACTGCCTATTGTATGTACCATATAGACAACTTTTAAGTGTGATTATTAAAAATCTTATTAATATCAGGATACTTCCATGTTCTAATCAGACTATTCCTATAGATCACATTTTCCCTTTATTTCATTTTTCATACAAATACAGACAAATGCTACTTTAGAAATAACATGCCCATATTTTTTCTCTTTTTTTCATGAGAGCATACAGATTTTTTTTAAGTTTAAGATTATTCAAAATGGACAAATTATTCTCTTTCACATGAATTACTTATTTTTCTTACTTCTGTTTTCCTTTCTGTGGGTTTCTATTTCTTTTCTTAATTTTCTGTTTGTTTCTCCTGTTTTTGTGAGAACATAAGAAGTCGGAGCAGGAGTAGGCCATACGCCCCCTCGGGCCTGCTCCGCCATTCAATAGGATCATGGCTGATCTGAATCTGGACTCACGTCCACTTCCCTGCCCTCTCCCCGTAACCCCTAATTCCCTTATCTGCTAGGAAACTGTCTATCTCCATTTTAAATTTATTTAATGTTGCAGCTTCCGCAGCTCTCTGAGGCAGCAAATTCCATAGATTTACTACCCTCTGAGTGAAGAAGTTTCTCCTCATCTCAGTTTTGAAAGGGCAGCCCCTTATTCTTAGATTATGCCCCCTAGTTCTAGTCTCACCCATCAGTGGAAACATCCTCTCCGCATCCACCCGATCAAGCCCCCTCACAATCTTATATGTTTCGATAAGATCGCCTCTCATTCTTCTGAACTCCAATGAGTAGAGTCCCAACCTACTCAACCTTTCCTCATACGTCAACCCCCTCATCTCCGGAATCAACCGAGTGAACCTTCTCTGAACCGCCTCGAGAGCAAGTATATCTTTTCTTAAATATGGAAACCAAAACTGCACGCAGTATTCCAGGTGTGGCCTCACCAATACCCTGTATAACTGCAGCAAGACTTCCCTGTTTTTATACTCCATCCCACTCGCAATAAAAGCCAAGATTCCATTGGCCTTCCTGTTCACCTGCTGCACCTGCATACTAACTTTTTGTGTTTCATGCACCAGGACCCCCAGATCCCTTTGTACTGTAGCACTTTGCAGTTTCTCTCCATTTAGATAATAACTTGCTCTTTGATTTTTTCTGCCAAAGTGCATAACCTCACACTTTCCAACATTATATTGCATCTGCCAAATCTCTGCCCACTCACTTAGCCTGTCTATGTCCTTTTGCAGGTTATTTATGTCCTCCTCACTCACTGCTATCCCTCCCATCTTTGTATCGTCGGCAAACTTGGATATGTTGCACTCGGTCCCTTCCTCCAAATCGTTAATATAGATTGTAAAGAGTTGGGGTCCCAGCACTGACCCCTGCGGAACACCACTAGTTACTGATTGCCAGCCTGAGAATGAACCATTTATCCCAACTCTTTGTTTTCTGTTAGATAGCCAATCTTCCACCCATGCCAGTATATTACCCCCAATCCCGTGATTTCTTATCTTGATCAGTAATCTTTTGTGTGGAACCCTGTCAAATGCCTTTTGGAAGTCCAAATACACTATAATCCACTGGTTCCCCTTTATCCACCCTGTATGTTACATCCTCAAAGAATTCAAGCAAATTTGTCAAACATGACTTCCCCTTCATAAAACCATGCTGACTCTGTCCTATTAAATTATGTTTATCCAAATGCTCTGTTACTGTTTCCTTAATAATGGACTCCAACATTTTGCCAACCACAGATGTTAGGCTAACTGGTCTATAGTTTCCAGCTTTTTGTCTACTTCCCTTCTTAAATAAGGGTGTTACATTAGCAGTTTTCCAATCTGCCAGGACCTTTCCTGAGTCCAGGGAGTTCTGGTAAATAATCACCAATGCATCCACAATCCCTACCGCCACTTCTTTCAAGACCCTAGGATGTAGGCCATCAGGTCTGGGGGATTTATCCGCCTTACGTCCCATTATTTTACTGAGTACCATCTCCTTAGTGATTTTAATCGTGTTTAGCGCCTCCCCCCCCCCATTGCCCCCTGTTTGTCCAGTGTTGGGATATTTTTAGTGTCCTCTACTGTAAAGACTGAGACAAAATATTTGTTCAGCATCTTTGCCATCTCCATGTTCCCCACCACTAGTTGTCCGGTCCCATCCTCTAAGGGACCAACATTCACTTTAGCCACCCTTTTTCTTTTTATATAGCTGTAGAAACTCTTGCTATCTGTTTTTATATTTTTTGCTAGTTTACTTTCATAATCTATCTTCCCTTTCTTAATTAACCTTTTAGTTATTCTTTGCTGGCTTTTAAATGCTTCCCAATCTTCTATCTAGATCACTAGATTTGGCTACTTTATATGCCCTTGTTTTCAGTTGGATATTATCCTTTATTACTTTACTAAGCCACGGATGGCTGTCTTTTCTTTTATTCCCCTTTTTCCTCAGTGGAATATATTTATCTTGAAAGATGTGAAATATCTCCTTGAATGTAGACCACTGCTCTTGTACCGTCTTACACTTTAATCTGTTTTCCCAGTCCACTTTAGTCAATTCCACTCTCATACCTTCATAGTCTCCTTTATTTAAGCTCAGTACGCTGGTTTGAGATCCAACTCTCTCTTCCTCAAACTGAATTTGGAATTCAGCCATATTATGGTCACTCATTCCAAGGGGATCCTTTACTAGGACATTTTTTATTAATCCTGTCTAATTACACAGGACCAGATCTAAGATTGTCTGCCCCCTGGTTGGTTCAGTTACATACTGCTCAAGGAACCCGTCCCTAATGCACTCTATGAACTCTTCCTCAAGGCTGCCATGCCCAATTTGATTAGTCCAGTCAATATGAAAGTTAAAATCCCCCATGATTATAGCTGTTCCCTTATTACAAGCCCCAACTATTTCCTGATTTATACTCCGACCAACAGAGTTGCAACTGTTAGGAGGCCTATAGACTACGCCCACGAGTGACTTTTTCCCCTTATTATTCCTTATCACCACCCAAACGATTTCACTATCCTGATCTTTTGACCCAATATCATTTCTGACTATTGCAGTGATTCCATCCTTGATTAACATAGCAACCCCACCTCCCTTTCCTGCCTGTCTGTCCTTCCTAATTGTCAAATACCCTTGTATATTTAGTTCCCAGTCATGATTATCTTGCAGCCGTGTTTCCACAATGGCCACCAGATCATACCCATGTGTAGTTATTTGCACCGTCAACTCATCAATTTTGTTACGAATGCTGCGTGCATTCAGATAAAGAACTTTCAAATATGTTTTCTGACAATTTATTCCTGCTTTTACCCCTTTTACTACTTTACCTTTATCATTATACATTCTGTCCCTTCCTGACACGCTCTGGTTTTTAATTCCCCCACTGCTACCTTGCACTATTGCCTTTCCGCTGTCATTTTTATTTTTCGCTCTCTTAAAACCTCCCCCCCACTAATTAGTTTAAAGCCCTCTCTACAGCCCTAGTTATTCGATTCGCCAGGACTCTAGTCCCAGCACTGGCCAAGTGAAGTCCGTCCCAACGGAACAGCTCTCTCCCATCCCAGTACTGATGCCAGTGTCCCAGGAAGCAAAACCAATTTCTCCCACGCCAGTCTTTGAGCCACACATTTAACTCTCTAATTTTATTTACCCTAGCCAAATTTGCACGTGGCTCGGTAGTAATCCAGAGATTATTACCCTTGTGGTTCTGCTTTTTAATTTGGCCCCTATCTGCTCAAACTCCCTCAGCAGAACCTCCTTCCTTGTCCTATCTATGTCGTTGGTACCAACATGGACCACGACAACTGGATCTTCCCCCTCCCACTCCAAGTTTCTCTCCAGCCCAGAGGAGATGTCCTTAACCCTGGCACCGGGCAGGCAACACAGCCTTCGGGACTCTCGCTCTCGGCTGCAAAGAACTCTATGTTTCCTTTGCTCTCTTGTTGTTTTTCTCCCCTTTTATGCTAGCATAGATTATCACTTCATTACCTTATTCATGGGTGAGTCTGAACTCATGGGTGTCACCAAACTGTTTGACTGTGGAGGGCATCACAGCTGAGAGCAGGCAGACACACACACACACACACACACACACACACACACACACACTTTTCAGCTGGAGTCTCTGGATAGCAACTCTCCCTTCTCTATGTTGTACCTCCCTTCTTCCTCTGTCTGAGATCAGCTAAGTCAGCATGGAATGAAGGGCCTTCCTGATCTGTATGGGAGAGTACCGCACTACATAGTGCATGTATATCGGTTTTCTTCTGCTGCTGTTTCTCTTTTTTCTGATTCTCTCATTCTCCCTTCTTTTCTATTTTTGCTACTGTTTTTTCTGTAACTTGTCACCTGAGGCCTGTCTGACCAGAATGCCAAAGAAAGCTGCACGTACATTTACTGCAACTAAATGGCTGCTGAGATTCTCAGGTTCTTGAAGATAAGGCACAATTTTGTATGTTTTCTCAAAGAATATTGGTAGCCATTTTCATTGGTCCCAAGGGTGTGGATTTCAGTCATTTGTTGTCCCTGTCTCAGGAACTCTGTAAAATAGGATATCGGTTAAATCTGGTAAATCTCGTATCTGTAAAGAACTGGGGCAGAAATTCAGTTAGAAACATAGAAAAATAGGAGCAGGAGTAGGCCTTCGAGCCTGCTCTGCCATTTAATATGATCATGGCTGATCCTCTATCTCAATACCATATTCCCGCTCTCTCCCCATACCCCTTGATGCCTTTTGTGTCTAAAAATCTATCTACAGGAAACTCTCGATTTGCCGGCACCTAAATAACCGGAAATCTCTGTTAACCGACAAAATTCAGGAGTAGGCTCAGGTAAGTTTTACTTCATATTAGTGGCCATTCCTAGATCTGTGGCCGTGTAACTGGGGTTCCTGCACCTGTTGCTATGCAACAGGGACGCCTGGATCTGTGGCTGGGGTTCCTGCACCTGTTGCTATGCAACAGGGACGCCTGGATCTGTGGCCGGGGTTCCTGCACCTGTTGCCATGCAACAGGGACACCTGGATCTGTGGCCGGGGTTCCTGCACCTGTTGCCATGCAACAGGGACGCCTGGATCTGTGGCCGTGTACGGGGCTCTCGTACCTTTTACTATACCTCTCTGTAATCCGGACTTTTTGATAAACCGGCACCACACCGGTCCCATTGGTGCCGGATATAAAAGAGTTTCCTGTATCTCCTTCTTAAATATATTCAGTGACTTGACCTCCACAGCCTTCTGTGCTAGAGAATTCCACAGGTTCACCACCCTCTGAGTGAAGACATTTCTCCTCATCTCAGTCCTAAATGTCCTACTCCGTATCCTGAGACTGTGACCCCTTGTTCTAGACACCCCCAGCCAGGGGAAACATCCTCCCTGCATCCAATCTGTCTAGCCCTGTCAGAATTTTATAAGTTTCAATAAGATTCCCTCTCATTCTTCTAAACTCTAGTGAATAAAGGTCTAGTCGACCCAATCTCTCCTCATACGACAGTCCTGCCATCCCAGGAATCAGTCTGGTGAACCTTCGCTGCACTCCCTCTATGGCAAGTATATCCTTTCTTAGGTAAGGAGACCAAAACTGCACACAGTACTCCAGGTGTGGTCTCACCAAGGCCCTGTAAAACTGTAATAAGACATCCTTGCTCCTGTACTCAAATCCTCTTGCAATGAAGGCCAACATACCATTTGTCTTCCTAAGTGCTTGCTGCACCTGTATGTTTGCTTTCAGTGACTGGTGTACAGGGACACCCAGGTCCCTCAGTACATCAACATTTCCCAATCTAAACCCATTTAAATAATACTCTACCTTTCTGTTTTTCCTACCGAAGTGGATAACTTCACATTTATCCACGTTATACTGCATCTGCCATGTATTTGCCCACTCACTCAACTTGTCTAAATTGCCTTGAAGCCACTTTGCATCCTCCTCACTACTCATAATCACACCTAGTTTCGTGTCGTCAACAAACTTGGAAATATTACACTTGGTTCCCTCATCCAAATCATTGATATATATTGTGAATAGCTGGGGCCCAAGCACTAATCCCTGTGGTACCCCACTAGTCACCGCCTGCCACCCCGAACAAGATCCATTTATTCCTACTCTGTTTCCTGTCTGTTAACCAATTTTCAATTCATGCCAGTATATTACCCCCAATCGCATGTGCTTTAATTTTGCACACTAACCTCTTATGTGGGACTTTATCAAAGGCCTTCTGAAAATCCAAATACACCACATCCACTGGTTTTCCCTTATCTATTCTACCAGTTACATCCTCAAAAAACTCCAGTAGGTTTGTCAAACACGATTTCCCTCCGGGGGGCGCTAACGGGGTGCTAACGATTTACTGCCTGGGCGCGGCGATGTTAGTGACGCCAGCGAAATTCATCTGGTGGTTTGCGGTGGCACTAACCACTACCGCCACAATCTCCTGCACCCGGAGATCGTGACATCACCCAGCCGCGCATCGCCCCGGATCTGAAATTCATTTTTGCCCCCTGCCCAGCACCTGCTGTCAGGAACGACAGGTAGAGAAGGCGATTTGCAGTCAGCTGGGAGCTGCAGGAGCGCTATTTAAAGGCGTGCACTTCCTGTATTTTTTTGTCGACAAACAGTGCTGCCTTGTCACTTTGACAGAAGCAGACAGACGTTTTGACCGCTTTGAGGTTTTCCTACTTGAAGTAGTTTGGCTCCTAACAAAAATTTATCAGGTTCATTTGTCTTACTTTTGATACTGCAACATTTCCAGCACTTAATGGGGGCTGTATTGGCACGGGACCTCACCCTCCAGCGTCACCGTCGGAGGCAGAGAGAAAGATTGGAAAACGTGGCCAGAGGGAGGAGGGCCAACAGGTTTCTCAACAGGAGACCTTACTCTCCCAGGGTATTCCAGGAGCAATTCTCCTACATTCATCTCTCAGAGGAGCAGTGCCTTAGAAGGCTCAGCTTCAGCAAGGAGGTGGTCACAGAGCTCTGCCACCTCCTGCAGCCAAAGCTCCAGCCTCAGCTCAGGACCAGGACATCTCTCTCAGTGGCAGTGAAGGTCACAGTTACTCTCAATTTCTACGCCAGCAGCTGCTTCCATGCTTCAACAGGGGATATTGCAAATATTTCACTGTTCGCCGTCCATTGCTGCATCCAGGATGCTCTCTACAAAAGGAGAAGGGAGTAAATCTCATTCCCCATGACCAGAGACAAACAGCGTGAATGCTCATGTGGCTTTGCAAGGATAGCGGGCTTTCCCATGGTTCAGGGCACCATTGACTGCACCCATGTGGCATTGGGGGCATCTCATCACAAGGCAGAGGTGTTCTGCAACCGCAAAGGCTGCCACTCTGAACGTGCAGTTGGTGTGCGACCACAGACAGCGCATCCTCACCGTCAATGCCCGCTATCCCTGCAGCAGCCACGATGCATTCATCCTGTGACAGACCCAGCACTGTTCCAACCACCACATGAAGCTCGTGGCTGGTTGCTCGGAGACAAGGGTTATCCACTCGCCACCTGGCTGATGACACCCCTCCGCAACCCCAACACTCCTGCTCAGCACATATACAATGAGAGCCATAGCGCCATCAGGAACCTGATCAAACACAGTATCAGGGTGCTAAAGCAAAGGTTCCGCTGCCTTGACCACTCTGGCGGAGCCCTGCAGTATTCCCCTGCTCGAGTCTCCCTTTTCATCGTTGTGTGCTGCATGCTGCACAACCTGGCCATTCTGAGGGCCCAGCCATTGCCACCAGGGATTGTAGGTCCACCTCAGGAGGAGGAAGAGGGGGAGGAGCAGCAGCAACGGAGGAGGGAACCACTCAATCTTGCTTCTGCAAGGGCCGTTCGTGGACACTTCATTACACAGCGATTCCAATAAATGAGAGAGCACATGGTGTCTGCGCAGCACAACCATATCAATACATCCAGCTCGCAGCCCCTATCACCGGGCAAAGGTCAAATGAGAAACTTTACAACATTTACTACGTCAAAATAAACATTTATTATTCTGCACAACTCTCTCTTATCAAACACAACCAATAATAAACAAACAATTTATGCACAAACACAACTGGTTCTTAGCAAATGGAACTATTTCTTACCAAACTGAACAATATATTTACAAACATATCAACTTTATAACACACACTCCCCCCATTTGCTATTAACATTTTATTTACTGGGCCGTCCTCAACGATTTCCCTCCCTTTGCAACTCCCCCCTCCCAACCCTATTGCTCCTTGATGTGCCTCAATGAATCCGAGACTCGACGTTAATGGAGCAAAGCAAGGCTTTTATTAACTAAGAAAGGAATACACAGTGGAGAAGTGTCTCCCATCCAAAGATCTGCTGCACTGTCCGTGAGACAGTGCAGCCTGCTTAGTGGCCAGGTATGGGTGGAGCCCTACACACAATACAGTACCGGAGGGGAAATGAAACTGAAACTAAACTAAACACAGAGAATACAGTGCCTGAGAACACAGAGAATACAGTGCCTGATGAACGGCATATTTCATCACATTCACCCCTTCTATAGATTTAGTCTGTTCGGGGGTTTGATAGTCCTCTGTGTTGAGTCTGTGTGTCCCAGTTATGTTTAGGATCAATCACTGACACAGACAACAAGAATAACTTTTAACAGGTCTTTACTCTTCAGAGGTCAGGGCTGAACTGCCCAGCAAATCCTTACACAACACTTATATAACGGTGTGGTCACCACCGGTATTACAGTATACAGCAGCCAAGAGAATGTAGTACATCTCTTAAAGTAGTTCTCTTAAGGTGGAACAGGTTACATACACCACAATCCTCCCTTTTTAGCTTAACAGTTATATCCCCATTTAACATAACATAATAACATATATACAACTTCATGCAAAACAGTTCAAAGATTCAGTCTCTGAGGAGGCCTCCTGATTCGAGTTGGATAACGCCTTTCAGGGGTCTCTGATTCTCGTTGTTGGGGTGACTCATCTAGTTGGTCTCTTATGGATTGGACATCATCATCAGGTACATTCACTTCTGAGGTAGATGCTTCAGGTTCACTAACTTCTTCCACGGTTGTCTCTGCCGTAACCATGGGTTCGACCCTTGTTCTCGATTCTACCAGTTGGTCAGCATGACGCCGTATTACATTTTCACCAACATCTACCGTGTACATCAGGGGTCCTTGTCTGGCCGAATTGTTCCAGATTGCCATTTCTCGTTTTTATAATCCCGGGCTAACACTGGTTGTCCTATTTCGAAACTCCGAGTGGTCTTGTTATTTATATGCTGGAACTGTTTGTTTTCAACTTCCCTCCGCACATTTGGTTTTAACAAGTCCAACCTGGACCGCAACCTCCTGTTATAGAACATCATGGCAGGACTTTGGTTTGTCACTGCATGGGTGGCGTTTCGATATGCCAGTAGGAATTTGTCCACCTTGTGTTGTAGTGGAATCTGATCTTCGCTCATGGCCTTTATCGCTTTTTTGAACGTTTGTACAAATCTCTCGGCCAACCTGTTTGTAGCCGGATGATATGGGGCAGAGGTATAATGTTTCACCCCATTCTTCTTCATGAACCTCTGGAATTCTTCTGACACGAACTGCGGTCCGTTGTCTGAACATATTTGTTCTGGCAATCCATTTCTTGCAAATATTGTTCTTAACACCGCGATCATCTTTTCCGAGGTAGTGGTAGTCATCTTAATCACTTCTGGCCATTTAGAATGCGCGTCCACCGCAATTAAAAACATGGAGTCCATGAAAGGACCAGCAAAGTCAATATGTACACGTTGCCATGGGGTTGAAGGCCATTCCCATGGATGCAGCGGTGCAATCGGAGGTGCATTTTGCACTTTTTGGCACCCTGAGCAGCTTTTCGTCAGCTCCTCTATTTGTTGGTCGATACCCGGCTTGTTGCTCGATGAACGCTTCATGACGGGGACAATGGGCGTGGCCCACTCACTCCAGTCTACCTTAGACAGTACTCCTGAATGTTCTAGCCCTTCCAGCTCAGCTTCCACAGCAGGTCATATTGCATAAGGTACCGGTCTGGCTTTGAAAAATTTCGGGTTTGCATGTTCTTCAACCTTGATGTTTGCCGTAATCCCTCTCAGTGTTCCCAGTCCCTGTTGGAACACCTCTTTAGCATCGTCCAATATTCTGGACAATCGTTTAGGTTTGACATCTTTTGTACCGGGATCTACCGTTAGTGCTTTTAAGGAATGCCAGTCCATATTTATTTTCCTAATCCACTCCCGTCCCAGTAGTGGTGGACCTCCCTCAGGTAGCACATATAAGTCCATTCCTCGGCTTTCTTTGCCCTTGTGGACCACCTTTACCTCTATCTTCCCAATGGGGTATACTCTTTGCCCCGTGTATGTTTTCAATACAATCTCCGTATCCCGTAGGGGAATATGTGGGAATAACCTTTTGTAATCTTTCTTATTCATGACCATCAATGCCGATCCAGTGTCCAATTCCATCTTCACTTGGACTCCTGCTATCTGAAGTGTGACCCAAATTGTTTGGAGGTCTGCTTCCTTACCAACATTGTGTACTCTTAGACTACCCAGTTCATTACTGCTGGAGTCTGAATCTGACTTCTGTTCATTCGAACTGTTCTCTGTCACCTTGTGTACCTTTCTGTACTTTTCCTGCGGTGACTTTTTGTTGCTGGTCTTCTTTCCTGACCAGCATACTTTAGCTATGTGACCAGGCCTGCCACATTTTCTGCATTCCTGATTTTTGAACCAGCACTGGTTCTGATCGTGCGTTGTCTTTCCACAACGATAACATTTTACTGTACTCAAGACCATTTGATTGGTGCTGAGTTCCGGTGGCTGTAACTGCATTTCCGCAGTGCCTCTCGCTGCGGCTTCGTGCGATGCTGCAATAGTGACAGCTTTATCAAGCGTAAGCTCATTCTCCTCAAGCAGTCGCTTTTGTGTTCCTTCTTTTAACAATCCACACACAAATTTATCTCTCAGCGCATCTGCTAGTCCTGTTCCAAACTGACAGTACTTTGCTAGCTTACGCAGTTCAGTTAAAAATTCAGCGTTGCTTTCGTCTTTCAGCTGCGTTCTTCTGTAAAATTTAAATTGTTCCGCTATCATCAGCGGCGTGGGGTTTAAATGATCTTTCAGGACAGTAACAATATTCGTGAAAGTCTGATCCGCCGGTTTATTTGGTGATAGAAGGTTCTTCAATAGCCCATATGTTTTCGCACCCATTGAGCTTAATAAGGTTAGTGCTTTCTCATCATTTGGTACCTTATTTGCTTTACAATACACTTCCATGCGTTCTACATACGTGGTCCAATCTTCGATATCGCTATCAAAGGTATTAATGCTCCCATGTTTAGGCATCCTTGCAATTTTTTTTTTAAATTTTTCTTTTTCTCAAAATGGCGGCTTCCCGCGCTTGGCGGTCTTTCCCGCGCTCGTCTTCTTCCCCTGCCGACTACAATGGCGGATTCCCGCATTTGCCTTCTTCCCCCGCTGGCTGCAATGGCGATTGCCTTGCTGCTGCCGTTCTCGCCTCCCCAGCGGTTCTCACTCCCCGACACTGCTTTGCCTCGCAGCCCCGCTTGCAGCCTGGTCCTTTACACCGGCTGCGTTTGAATTCTCCGCGGCTCTCGTGCCTTAAGCTTCTCAACTCCCCGACGCTGCTTTGCCTCGCAGCCCCGCTTGCAGCCCGGTCCTGTACACCGGCTGCGTTTGAGTTCTCCGCGGCTCTCGAGCCTTAAGCTGCCCCAGTCGCTGCGCCTCTCGGCCTCGATTGCAGCCCGGCCCTTTCTACCGGCCGTGGTTGAGCTCTCCGCCCTTATTCCTCTGTTTTCCCTCCCCTACTCCACAGCCAACGCGGCCGACTTTCTGCTCGTGTCGCTGATCGGCTTACCCACCACCGTGGTAGAAGGGATGATCACTGCCTGTCGCTGATGGAGGGCTTCGTGGTCAGAATTCTTTTTCTTTTTAACCCGGGTTCTCGATGCCTCCTGTGCGATGGTGCTCAGCAGGGTGATGAGGGCGGATGCCTCTTCTCGACGCCCGTTCTGAGGACGAAGCTGCCTTGGATGTAAAACTGCCGCAGGGTAAGATCGGACTCGTCACCACTGTTGAGTCTGTGTCCCAGCTATGTTTAGGATCAATCACTGACACAGACAACAAGAATAACTTTTAACAGGTCTTTACTATTCGGAGGTCAGGGCTGAACTGCCCAGCAAATCCTTACACAACACTTATATACCGGTGTGGTCACCACCGGTATTACAGTATACAGCAGCCAAGAGAAAGTAGTACATCTCTTAAAGTAGTTCTCTTAAGGTGGAACAGGTTACATACACCACACTCTGTGACCGACGTGGTGCCGCGGGTGTCGGCTGGGTGTCCCCGGTGGCCTCCTGGGTCTCTGCCGGGGGCGCCACCAGGGTTGTTGAAGGGGTAGTTGGTGGGGGCACCGTTGGTCGATGTTCTTCCGGGGGTGATGAAAGAGTAGTGGGTGGGTAAGAGTTGCTGTGATCGCTGTTGCTGTTGTTGTCGTGGTTGTTGTCGTTACCGGCTGGGGCGTCGTCTTTTATGGACACGGTGTCCTCCCTTCCGTCGGCGTGCCGGACATACGTGTATTGGGGGTTGGCGTGGAGTAGGTGCACTGACTCCACGAGAGGGTCCGTCTTGTGGCCCCTCACATGCCTTCGTACAAATACTGGACCTGGGGTGGAGAGCCATGGCGGCATGGATACGCCTGAGGTGGATTTCCGGGGAAAGACAAACATTCGTTCATGAGGCGTGGCTTTAGTGGCAGTACACAATAGCGACCGTATCGAATGGAGCACATCTGGGAGGACTTCCTGCCAGTGGGAGATAGGGAGGCCCTTGGTCCTTAGAGCTAGAGTGACTGCTTTCCATACTGTCCCGTTCTCTCGCTCCACCTGGCCGTTACCCTGGGGGTTGTAGCTGGTGGTACGGCTCGTGGCGATCCCCCTGGACAGCATGTACTGGCGTAGCTCTTCACTCATGAAGGACGCCCCCCTATCCGTGTGGATGTAGCTTGGCATACCGAACAGGCAGAACAGGCTGTTGAGGCATTTAATGACCGTGGCGCTGGTCATGTCTGGGCAGGGGAAGGCGAATGGGAAACAGGAGTATTCGTCCACAATGTTCAGGAAGTAAACATTGCGGTCGACTGACGGGAGGGGGCCCTTGAAATCTAAGCTGAGCCGCTCAAAGGGCCGTGCAGCTTTGATTAAGTGGGCTCTATCTGGGCGGTAGAACCGAGGCTTGCACTCAGCACAAGTGCGGCAGTTCCTGGTCAGAGACCGAACTTCCTCAATCGAGTAGGGTAAGTTGCGAGACTTTATGAAGTGGAACAGCCGCGTGACCCCTGGGTGGCAGAGGTCGTTGTGGAGGGTCTGTAGCCGATCCCCGGTGGCACTGGCACACATCCCTCGTGAGAGGGCATCGGGGGATTCGTTAAGGGCCCCTGGCCGGTAAATGATGTCATACTCGAAGGTGGCGAGCTCGATCCGCCACCTGAGAATCTTATCATTTTCAATCTTCCCCTTCTGTTTATTATTAAACATAAACGCTACCGACCGCTGGTCGGTAAGTAGGGTGAAGCGTTTGCCGGCTAGGTAGTGGTGCCAGTGGCGCACTGCCTCCACGATGGCTTGGGCCTCCTTTTCCACGGAGGAGTGTCTGATCTCGGGCCCTTGGAGGGTCCTCGAGAAGAAAGCTACGGGCCGCCCCGCCTGGTTGAGGGTGGCCGCCAAGGCGAAGTCAGACGCATCACTTTCCACTTGAAATGGAGTGTTCTCGTCCACTGCCTGTAGCGTGGCCCGCTCAATATCCTGCTTAATGCTTTTGAAGGCGGCGTGGGCCTCAGCAGAGAGCGGAAAAGAGGATGCTTTCAAGAGGGGGCGGGCTTTGTCGGAGTAGTTGGGGACCCATTGGGAATAATAAGAAAATAACCCCAGGCACCTTTTCAGGGCTTTGGGAGTGTTGGGCAGGGGCAGCTCCCGTAGGGGGCGCAATCGGTCGGGGTCTGGTCCGATTTCCCCATTCTCCACCACGCTGCCTAGTATGCAGAGGCGCGTGGTGTTGAAAACGCACTTGTCCTCGTTGTAAGTGAGGTTAAGTTTTTGTGCGGTTTTCAGGAACCTCTCGAGGTTCGAGTCGTGATCCTGCTGGTTGTGACCGCAGATGGTGACGTTGTCGAGGTAGGGGAAGGTTGCCTGCAAGTGGTGGTCATCGACCATGCGGTCCATCTCCCTCTGGAAGACCGAGACCCCATTCGTCACCCCAAAGGGGACTCTGAGGAATTGGTAGAGGCGTCCGTTCGCCTCGAAGGTGGTGTACGGGCGGTCCTCTGGTCTGATAGGGAGCTGGTGGTACGCTGACTTGAGGTCGATGGTGGAGAACACCCGGTATTGGGCGATTTGGTTCACCATCTCGGATATGCGGGGTAGCGGGTAGGCATCTAGCTGGGTGTATAGATTAACCGTCTGGCTATAATCTATCACCATCCGCTTCTTCTCGCTACCCCTCACCACCACCACTTGGGCGCGCCATGGGCTGTTGCTGCGCTCGATAATGCGCTCCTTCAGGAGCCTGTCTACCTCGGTCGCGATAAACCGCCTGTCCTCCCAGCTGTACCTCCTGCTTTTGGTCGCTATTGGCCGGCAGTTGGGAGTAAGGTTCGCGAATAGCGAAGGCGGCTTTACCTTCAGGGTAGCCAGACCGCACACTGTGAGGGGCGGCTGGGACCCACCGTAATTGAGCGTGATGCTTTGGTGGTGTCACTGGAAATCCAGGCCCAAGATCACGCTCGCACATAGATTCTTCATGATTAACAATTTAAAATTATCGTATACAGTTCCGTTAACGGACAATTGTACCGCGCAGTAACCCATAACGGTCGATGTCTGGGTTTTATCAGCCATAGAGATGGTGCCCCGAGCAGGGACCACCGTTAGAGAGAGTTGTTGTGCTAGTTCAGGGTGGATAAAACTCTCCGTGCTTCCACTGTCAATTAAACATTTAACCCCGCACCCGTTTACCTCGATGTCCACCATTGATTTGGATAGCGGGTGCGGTCTGGTCTGGTCCACTGTAACCGATGCCACTGTAGGGCCCTGATCGAGACAAGATGGCGTCCACGCTGTCTGCTCACAAGATGGCGGACCCCACGAGGTCGGGCAAGATGGCGTCCAAGATGGCCGCTCCCACGGCGCACACGCGGCGGTGGCGGGTTTTCCAGCGGGGTTCCCTCTGCACACCTTCCCAAAGTGCCCCTTCTTACTGCACTTAAAGCAGGTGGTGCCTTTCGCCGGGCACAGGTTTCTGGTGTGCTTCGGCTGCCCGCAGAAGTAGCAGTTGGGGCCCCGACGCGTCGCCGCTGTCGTAGGGCTTCTGGGGGGAGAGCGGGGCCCCGACGGTGTCGGGCTGCCGGGCGGGAAAATGCCTTCCAAGATGGCGGCACCCTTGGTGCACACGTGGCGGCGTGGGCGGCACGGGCTGAAGAGTAGGCGTCCGAGTTTCTCTGGGCCACATCCAGGGATCGCGCTGTGTCCACAGCCTGTTTCAGGTCCAATCCCGTTTTTTCCAGTAGTCTCTGCCGGATGTAAGTGGAGCTGAGGCCTGTGATAAAGGCATCAGGAACAAGCTCGTCAGTGTACAATGCGGCTTTTACATCTTGGCACTTGCAGTCTTTGCCAAGCGTTTTCAGGGTGACTAGGAACTCATCCAGCGATTCCCCAGGTCGCTGTGCGCGAGTAGCGAGCAGATGCCTAGCGTACACCTCATTCGTAGGCTGCTGGTAATGCGCCTTTAGGATGTCGCAGGCGGCCGGGTACGTGTCGGTGTCTTGGATGAGGGGGTAAACTCGGTGGCTTACCCAATTCCGCAGGATTCCGAGTTTCATACTTTCGGCATCCGTAGCGCCTGTGACGGCTACGGAATTGTCCAGGAAGAATTCCATACACTTAAACCAGTGTCCGAAGCGTGCCGATGCGTCCGAAGCATGCTGGTCCAAATCCAAACGTTCGGGTTTCAAGAGTTGTTCCATTGCGTTGAAAATTTAGTTAATAAAATTGATGTGCCTCAATGAATCCGAGACTCGACGTTAACGGAGCAAAGCAAGGCTTTTATTAACTAAGAAAGTAATACACAGTGGAGAAGTGTCTCCCATCCAAAGATCTGCTGCACTGTCTGTGAGACAGTGCAGCCTGCTTAAGTAGTGGCCAGGTATGGGCGGAGCCCTACACACAATACATTACCGGAGGGGAAATGAAACTGAAACTAAACTAAACACAGAGAATACAGTGCCTGAGAACACAGAGAATACGGTGCCTGATGAATGGCATATTTCATCACACTCCTCCGTAATGTGGCCCCAGTGGCTGCAGCAACGCTGGTGGAAGGCTGCTGAGTCTGGGAGCCAGAGACTGCAGATGGCCTTACAGGATGCCCGTGACCAGCTCTGGGCCTGGAGGGCCCAGCTGCAGATAGCACCAACTCATCATGTGCGGCTGGGTTACAGGCTGCGGCAAGTGCAATGGCGGAGTGGCAGTGGTGGGAGCAGGAATGCTGTCATCCTGAGAGGACAGCATCTTCCTGATCGACCGACACACTGCCACTCCCCTGGGGAAGGACCTCAGCATCCGGAGCAATCGGCTCGAGCACAGATTGCTGGCCTGCTGCGGCACCGTGAGTTTCTCAGTGGACTGTGGGTGACCCAGCGATGATGACATCAATCTGAGACTGTATGAGAGCAGTCTGACATTGGATGTCACCAACTACTGACTCCATTACAGCACTAAGCCGTTGTGGTGCCTCGGCCTGTGCTGCAATAGATGCTGCCACCTCACCCATGACACGCGGCATGAGGTCTAGGTCACCATGGTCTCTCTGCAAGACAACCATCCTCTGCAAAGTGCCAAGGATGGGCTCAAAGGTTTGCACAGAGATGAGAGCACCTAGCCAATGCATCCATGCTCTCGGGCACCCTGGCCATTGCACCCATGAGCTCAGTATGCATGCTCATCGCCTGTGTGGTCATCGCCTTGACATCGAGGTCCTCATCCGAGTCCTGTGCAGCAGAACTTGCGCGTGCACTTACCCTCTTGGGAGATGGCCCCCGAGCTTCCCTTCCCCCATGACATTGCTGCAGCCCACTGGGACTTGGAGCTTCACCCACATCAGAGCCATAGCCTCTGCTCCCCTCCAACGTCCGCTTAGCCCCATTATTAGATGTCTTGCCCTCGGGAGACACAGGCAGTGAAGCTCCGGCTTGGTGTTCCTCCCCCTCTCCCGCGTTGCTGCCACTGGGAGGCTGGGAGACAGGCTGGTCAGATGGTGGTTGATTATCTGAAAGCATAAAGGCACAAGAATGGGTTTAACATCAGGGGAGGGGGGCAGGAAGGGAGCAAGAAATGGAGACATTATACTTCGATGGAAAGTGGGAAGGGCTTGTTTTGTGAGGGGGAAGTGGTATGAGAGAAGAGGGAAAGGTAATGAACATACCGTTGTGGTCCCCAAAGGGGTCCACCTCTCCGACTGCCACAGCGCCCACGAGCTGGGCCACGATGATGCTGTGCACTCCCTCCTCCAGCTATGTAAGGGGGTGCAGCTCCTCCTGACCTCCTCCCGTGCATTGCTACTCCCTCCTGTTATGAGCAAGCTTGGCCTGCAAGAAAAAGGAAAGCGTGTGAGTGATTGTGCAGCCACGTGTTTGGTAGATGTGCCTACCATAGTTGAATAGCTGTTAATGTATGAAAGGCGTGAGATGTGGATGTGACTTTTAATAGATGGGCATAGTTGTTGGGTGAGTGTTCGGGATTTGGCAGTTTATAATGTCTGTGCACAGAGTGAGGTTGAGATGGTGGGATGTAGAGGTTATTGAAGCATGTACTCACCCTGACCACCCGAGTGAGGTCGTTGCACTACTTGCGGCACTGGGTGTGAGACCTGTGGACCACACTTCTGGCTGAGACGTACTGGGCCACTTTCCTCCACATCCTTTTGAACTCCTGCGGCAATGGCCTCCTGCCAGTGTCTGGGAACAGCACTGCCCGTCGGCATTCCGCAGCTGCAGCCAGAGCCTCCAATGCCTGGTCGCTGAACTGGCGAGCTCTCTCCCTGGGCATTTGATCAGCCATGAGATTTGTGGTTGATGGATTGCAGCTCCTTGCAGGCCCAGGTCACAAGCAGCAATGATCAGAGTGAGGCTGTGCAGCATGATTGGGGGTTTCCCCTTTAAGAACTGGAAGCCGCCAGTCTGTCTGAGTACTTGTAATTGACAGTGCCGGAACTTGAGCAGCGCTCTGCGGTAGCACTCCGCTCCCCGACATTAGTGCACTAAGAGGAGTGTGTAGCACTTGATTTAGCGCTCCACTTCCTTCTTGGGACGCTAAAACTGAATTTCACAGTCTCCAGTGCTAATTAGTGCCTGGCGCTAAAGTTTGAGCCCAGGCGATGTTAGCGCCCCAAAATGGTTGATACCAAATTTTTCTCCCCCTTAAAGTCCAACCATCGCGTTAAAAAAAACAGATTTACAAAGATCCAATATAAATTTTTACGTGCATCATCCTTTTAATTTTATTTACTGTATATTTTTGATGCCAGGGATAATCAGTCATTGTTTCCAGCAATTATCCAGCAATCTCTGTGAGAAGTGTGTGCGCGGATGTTGGGGGGGACAGGATTGGACACTGCTGTAAAGTCCCGATGATTGAGTGACCTGCTGATGCACACTGTCGAGACTTGGAAATGAATAATGACCAGTTAGTCTTGGTACCAAAGGGCTCTTGTCAAAATGTATCCAAAGAACCTTCAGGAGGGGAGGAAATGTGGTGAGGGAAAACAAAATTGATTTGTTCTTCACATAGACGAGCTAAGAGTTGAAAGTAAGAAGTTGACATGAAACTCCACTCACTATGCGAGATTGCTTGATGCTTTCAGACCCTGTGATACCTTGCTGTTTTCCTGTCAACTGTGGCACGCAACCTCTGATATTGTTGCCTGTGCCAGAACCTGTTTGATCTGAAGCCTGGAAATATCTGCTGAACACAGGAGAGTGATTGCTTCAGTGAATCCTGCCTCCTTTCTCAGACACTTGTTTGTGCAATCTGATGCAAATTCTGTAGTGAAATTTGTTCTTGGTACAATGTGATAGCAATGGCAGTGAAATTATTATGGTGGCATGCAATTAAAATGGAGCAGAAAGCTGTAAAAATAACTGGCTTTAATGCTGAAAACAAAGAATTGGGTTAAAAGTGTATTTTTTTTAAATTGGAAAATGCCAGTAGCTTTAAGAATAGAGCACAAATCACAGGATGTGATACTGAGCCTATACATGGTATTGGCTTGTTCCCGTCTGGAGTACTATGTGTAGTTCCGGGTTGCCATATTACAGGAATTACCTTTATGGTACTGGAAAAAATGCAGCAAAACCATACCCATTTGCTCCCTGGCATCATTTACCTGAGCTACAAGGGGAGATCACAGAAGCTGCCTTGTTTACACAAAGAAGACTGAGAGGGGATTTTACATACGTACTTACGAACATACGAATTAGGAGCAGGAGTAGGCCACTCGGCCCTTTGAGCCTGCTCCGCCATTCAATAAGATCATGGCTGATCCGATTACTCCACATTCCCGCCTACCCCCGATAACTTTTCACCTCCTTACCAAGAATCTATCTACCTCTGCCTTAAAAATATTCAAAGGCACTGCTTCCACTGCCCTCTGAGGAAAAGAGTTCCAAAGACTCACGACCCTCTGTGAGAAAAAATTTCTCCTCATCTCTGTCTTAAATGGGCGACCCCTTATTTTAAAACAGTGACCCCTAGTTCTAGATTCTCCCACAAGAGGAAACATCCTCTCCACATCCACCCTGTCCAGACCCCTCAGGATCTTATATGCTTCAATCAAGTTACCTCTTACTCTTCTAAACTCCAGTGAATACAAGCCTAGCCTGTCCAACCTTTCCTCATAAGACAACCCGCCCATTCCAGGTATTAGTCTAGTAAACCTTCTCTGAACTGCTTCCAATGCATTTACATCCTTCCTTAAATAAGGAGACCAATACTGTACACAGTACTCCAGATGTGGCCTCACCAATGCCCTGTATAACTGAAGCATAATCTCCCTACTTTTGTATTCAATTCCCCTTGCAATAAACGATAACATTCTATTAGCTTTCCTAATTACTTGCTGTACCTGCATACTAACCTTTTGCGATTCATGCACTAGGACACCCAGATCCCTCTGCATCTCAGAGCTCTACAATCTCTCACCATTTAGATAATATGCTTCTTTTTTATTCTTCCTGGCAAAGTGGACAACTTCACATTTTCCCATATTATACTCCATTTGCCAGATCTTTGCCCACTCACTTAACCTATCTATATCCCTTTGTAGCCTCCTTATGTCCTCTTCATAATTTACTTTCCTACCTATCTTTGTGTCATCAGCAAATTTAGCAACCATACCTTCGGTCCCTTCATCCAAGTCATTTATATAAATTGTAAAAAGTTGAGGCCCCAGCACTGATCCCTGTGGCACACCACTCATTACATCTTGCCAATCAGAAAATGACCCATTTATGCCTACTCTCTGCTTCCTGTTAGCTAGCCAATCTTCCATCCATGCCAATATGTTACCCCCTACACCATAAGCTTTTATTTTCTGCAATAACTTTAGACGTGGCACCTTATCAAATGCCTTCTGGAAATCTAAGTACAGTACATCCACTGGTTCCCCTTTATCCACAGCACATGTTACTTCCTCAAAGAACTCCAATAAATTGGTTAAACATGATTTCCCTTGCACAAAGCCATGTTGACTCTGCCTGATTCCTTTGAACTTTTATAAGTGCCCTGCTATAACGTCTTTAATAATAGCTTCTAACATCTTCCCTAAGGCAGATGTTAAGCTAACTGGCCTGTAGTTTCCTGCTTTCTGTCTCCCTCCCTTTTTGAATAAAGGAGTTACATTCACTTTTTCCAATCTAATGGAACCTTCCCCGAATCTAGGGAATTTTGGAAAATTAAAACCAACGCATCAACTATCTCACTAGCCACTTCTTTTAAGACCCTAGGATGAAGTCCATCAGGACCCGAGGACTTGTCAGTCCGCAGCTCCAACAATTTGCTCAGTACCACTTCCCTGGTGGTTATAATTTTCTTGAGTTCCTCCCTCCCTTCCATTTCCTGATTTACAGCTATTTCTGGGATGTTACTTGTATCCTCTATAGTGAAGACGGATGCAAAATACCTGTTCAATTCAACTGCCATCTCCTTATTTTCCATTATTAATTCCCCAGAATCACTTTTTATAGGACCAACGCTCACGTTGTTAACTCTTCTTTTTTAAATATCTATAGAAACTCTTACTATCTGTTTTTATATTTCTAGCTAGCTATCTCTCGTACTCTAATTTTTCTCTCATTATTATTTTAGTCATTCTTTTCTGTTTTTTATATTCTGTCCAATCTTCTGACCTGCCACCCATCTTTGCGCAATTATATGCTTTTTCTTTAAGTTTAATACTATCTTCCCTTGGAATTTTTCTTTGTTGTTGGAATATTCTGTGTATTTTGAAATATCCCCTTAAATGTCTGCCATTGCAACTCTATTGACCGAACCCGTAACCTAATTTATCAGTTCATTTCAGCTAGCTCTGCTTTCATGCCCTCATAATTGCCTTTATTTAAGTTTAAAATATTAGTCTTGGACCCACTCTTCTCTCTCTCAAACTGAATGTAAAATTCAATAATATTATGATCGCTTATACCTAGGGGCGCCTTCACTATGAGGTCATTAATTAATCCTATCTCGCTGCACAATACCAGGTCTAGTATAGCCTGCTCTCTGCTTGGCTCCAGAATGTGCTGTTGTAAGAAACTATCCCGAAAACATTCCATGAACTCCTTATCTATGCTACCTTTGCCTATCTGATTTTTCCAGTCTATATGCAGATTAAAATCCCCCATAATTATTGCCATACCCTTCTGACAAGCTCCAATTATTTCTTCCTTTATACTCCATCCTACCATGTGGTTACTGTTAGGGGGTCTGTACACCACTCCCACAAGTGACTTCTTGCTTTTATTATTTCTCATCTCTACCCAAACCGCTTCTACATCTTGGTTTCCTGAACTTAGGTCATCCCTCTCTATTGTGCTAATACCATCATTAATTAACAGAGCCACCCCTCCACCTTTTCCCACCTTCCTGTCCTTCCTAAATGTCATGTACCCTTCAATATTCAGGTCCCAATCTATGTCATCCTGCAGCCATGTTACTGTAATGGCTATCAGATCATATTTATTTATTTCTATTTGCACTATCAGTTCATCTGTTTTGTTTCGAATGCTACGTGCATTTCAGATGCAGAGCCTTTAGTTTTGTCCTTTTATTATTTTTGTAACCTCTAGCCTTATCTGTTGATTTACTCTTAGATTTTTACTCTCTCTCCCTTCCTGTCAAAGTCTGTTTATTATTTCCCATATTAATACCTTTCTCTATTGCCTTGTCTCTAATCTTTGAATTACCACATCTTCCCAAATTTGATCCCGTGCCGCCAATATTTAGTTTAAAGCCCTCTCTACTGCCCTAGTTATATGACTCGCCAGAACACTGGTCCCAGCACGGTTCAGGTGAAGACCGTCCCAACGATACAAATCCCACTTTCCCCAGTACTGGTGCCAGTGCCCCAGGAATTGAAACCCATTTCTCCCACACCAGTCTTTGAGCCATGCATTCATCTCTCTAATTTTATTTACCCTATGCCAATTTGTTCGTAGCTCAGGTAATAATGCAGACATTACTACCCTTGAGGTTCTGCTTTTTAATTTAGCCCCTAGCTGCTCATACTCTCTCAGCAGAACCTCTTTCCTAGTTCTACCTATGTCATTGGTACCTACATGGACCACGACCACTGGCTCCTCCCCCTCCCACTGCAAGTTCCTTTCCAGCCCAGAGCAGATGTCCCGAACCCTGGCAACAGGCAGGCAATACCGTCTGGACTCTCGCTCTTGGCCGCAGAGAACTGTATCTATCCCCCTGACTATGCTGTCCCCAATTACCACTATATCCTTATTAACTCCCCCCGCTTGAATTGCTTCCTGTACCTCGGTGCCATGGTCAGTTTGCTCATCCACCCTGGAGCCACCACTTTCATCCATACAGGCTGCAAGAACCTCAAACCTGTTGGACAATTGCAAAGGCTGAGGCTCCTCCACCTCTTGGGTCCCCATACCTGCCTCACTCGCAGTCACATCCTCCTGTCCCTGACCGCTGACCAAATCAGAAGACCCTATCCTAAGGGGTGTGACCGCCTCCTGGAATAAAGTGTCCAGGTAACTTAACCCCTCCCTGATACATCGCAGTGTCCAGCTCATCAACTCTGAGCTGAAGTTCCTCAAGCCGCAGACACTTACTGCAGACTTGTTCGTCCTGGATCACACGGCGTCCAGGTGCTCCCACACACTGCAGTCGCAACACATCGCCTGCCCTGCCATCTTTATTGAGTCTTAATTAATTTATTGAAATATCCAAGCTCCTGGGAAAATTCACTTGTGAAAAACAGTTTACCAAGGCTGCAATAACACAACAAGGGGCATGGGATGAAGTCTAGCAGAGCAGAGGCGAATGAACAGATTACATATAACTATTTCACACAGACTGCTGAATTTTTAGAATAGCCTGCCCAGTGAGGCTGATAATATCACTAACTTTAAGAGGAAGTTGAATAGGCATTTGGTGAGAAAATTAGTTGCTGGATTATAGATAGTGAACTTTGTAATCTGCTTTTGAACTCTGGGGCTGTCCACATGGACTGAAATAGTATTTTCTGTACAATTCTATGTTCCTACTCAGGCCTATCCCCCCCCTCCTGCTTCAAGATTGTGAACTTCTGCATGCAAGGACTGTAGTCTGACTCTGCTCGTATTGTCTGTCATTTCTCATGTTTTCTCTCAGGGCTAGCCCTGCTTGAATGTAGGAATAGCTCTGCTTCTCTAGCTTATCTCACTCCTCAGCGAAACAAATCACTTGCAAACACTGCAACCAGCAGAGCTGTGAAGAGAAAAAGGGAAATCCAGAAAACACGGAGAAGGACACAAAGAAAAAGACAAAAAAAGGGAGCAGAATACATTAACGCTGCTTGGTCTTCTCCTGATGTAGGGCGGTGCCACCTCAGCTTTGAAGTTCATGACTGAAAATCCCTCACCTAAGATTTGTCACAATGTTGATAGCTCTGAGAATACGAGTGTCAACTTGGGAAAGCAATAGATGGCCATTTGATTGATAACTTTCAGTGTTTAGTGAGTACTAGAAGCTTGGGAGTGAGTGTAAAACAGTAATCTAATCGTGAGGTTCAGTTGATGTTATAACCTGCAAGAAGAAAGCTTGATAACTATTATGACAACCTGAGATTAGTTTGTAGTCTTGAACTTGCTTCCTACTCTTGTTACTCTTTTATATGGTATAATAATGGGGGTTAAATTCTTTGTAAGAGTTTTATTCTGTCTTTGGCCAGTTTTTATGCTGACAGCAGTTATGGGTGTGGTTGCAGATGCTATTTTCAATCCTAGACTTTGAGATGTTATGAGGTTCATGCAAAAGATTTAATGCAGTCACAGAGCAGCAACCTGCAATTGATTGCCAGGAAAAATTGTGTCTCTTGTACACCACTGAGGTGTCAAACTGCACAATATGCCTGAAATATCAAGCAAGCAATCCGGTAGAACCGCTAAAGCCACACCCAGCGCCAGACAGACCTTACCAGAAGGTAGGCGCTGACCTATTCGTATGTCAAGGGAAGGACTATCTTGTAGTCACAGACTATTACTCCCTGTATCCAGAGGTTTGTAGACTGTACACCACCACTGCAGATGCTGTGATAACATGTATGAAAGCCATATTCTCCAGACATGGCGTGGCAAGCGAGGTCTTCACAGACAACGGACCCCAGTTTTACAATGCAAGTTTCCGACACTTTGCCAAAGAGTGGGACTTTGTCCACACAACGTCAAGTCCTCACTTTCCACAGTCCAATGGACTAGTGGAAAAATCGGTCCAGACAGTGAAAAGACTGATGTACAAGGCAAAAGACAGTGGAACTGACTTCTACCAGAGCATGCTTGTATACCGCACAACGCCGCTCGAGTGTGGTATGTCACCAGCCCAACTCCTTATGGGACGTCTGCTAAGGTCAAACCTACCCATCCCGGAGAACCTCCTGAAAACAAAAGAGGGGGAGAAAGTGAGGAAGTTCAAAGAACAACAGAAAGAAAAGCAAAAGTACTACTATGACAGAGGAACACAAAACCTACCTGAACTCCACACTGGTGACCAAGTAAGGTTCAAAGACAAAACAAACATATGGACTCAGAAGGGAACTGTCCTGAGTGAAGTCCAACCAAGATCATACACCATTCAGACAGATGAGGGTGCTGTGCTGCGAAGAAATCGTCGGGATCTTCTCATGGGACCAGCCTCAGCAGGTCAAAAGACTGATACTGTTGAACAACCTGATCACACAGCTGAGAAATCATCATCGGAGGCAACAACTCAGATTCAAGGACAATCAATCAGAAAATCCTCAAGACACGTGAAGCCTCCTGAGAGACTCATTGAGCAAATTTAAGGACTCTTGTTATAGAAGGAAGTAATGTTATCTTATTCTTTCTTCAAGTTTTAGTGTATTTACATATTTCATGTGAACACACAAAACAAGGTTAAAAAACCTTGATCATGATAATGATAATGTAAGTTCGTTAAGTGTTACAGTTAAAATGCAGAGTAATACAAAGAAAACATGTTGTTAGATAAAAGTAAAATACTTTTGTTTTAAGAAAGGGAGATGTAATGATATCAGCAAATAGTGATGGTATTTGCCTGTTTGATTATTATGCCTTACCAGCATATTTGCCTGATTGATTATTTATGCCTGACCAGCAGAGGGCATGTGAGAGACAAGCTGTTTAGTTTTAGTTTCGTTTTAGATGGATCTCTAAGATGGTGTCTCCTGTAATGCTGTTAACTGAGTTGAACATACTTTAGATAAAAAGTCATTCTCTTTCATGAATGTGTCGTCATTGAACCCACATACAAATCAATACAACCACAACATCATAATGCAACTTGGAAGAGTTGGACAGATATGTAACTAAACACCCAGTTTGGTTGATGGATACTCCTTTCACTTGTTCCTGCACAACACCACCTGCTCAGTAACCTAGGAACTACAAAATGATGTAGGTTGCTATGGAGTTACATACAGTATCCTTGATAATGATTGAAGACACTAGTAATGGGAACTCTTAATATATATAATCACTGCCACTTTTTCAAAGTCACCTCAGCACTGAAGCTTTATATCTCAGGCTTTTTACAGTATGCCACAGGAGATATCAGACAATCTGCAGTGCACAGACGTATTGTTTTCTAGCACAAGTAACTTTGGCCAAACTCTATGGACAATCAACAACGGCAACATGAGAGGGCGCTGCATTTTTTCCAAATGGCAAGAAGATTCCTCAAAGCCTTTGACATTGTGAAGAGGGGCCCATCAGGAGGTTTGGATCGGGACCTTGACCCCTAAAGATGAGGGAGATCTTTGCTTTAAATATTGCAAGTGGTCCCCTTATGATGGGAGTCTCTTGGCCTTGCTGGAGGGAAACCTGACAGCCCCCCTGGTGGGAAACCTGACAGCCCCCCTGGCCTCCTCAGCATAGAGATCTGTGCAAAAGGCCTGCTCATCTTGGCTTCTCCCCCAGCTCCGCGAACTTCGGCGGAGGTACGGGCAAGCACAGCTAGGGACTTGCTTCGGGATGTGTCCGCCCCATTTTGAGGGAGATGCATCATATCATGCGAGTGTATACTTTGGATGAATACTTCAAAAGACATGGTTGATCCTGTCTTGGCTAACCTAGTGAGGTCTCTAAACTTCTTCCTGCACCCTGCATTGACATACGTTGCCATCGCCTGATAAACACTCTGGCCCAGAAATTGGGCTAGTTACCGCCACCTGTTTACACCGCAATCCTAGAATGGCGGTGGCCGCTCTAATGCCTGCCTCTGGCTTGGGACTTAGCAGCTGTGATTTTGGTGAAGGCTCTGAAGAGCGAGCATGCAGCAGATTGATAGATGCTGTCAGCACTTTTTAAAGGGACACACACATCTTTCAGGTAAGTTTGCATTTAAGCTTTTGGACTGGATTTTTTTGATTTTATTGAAGTTGTGGCTTGGTGCAATTCATGTTAAAAGTTTTTTAAGAGAGTAAGGAGTGCTGCTGGACGCTTACAAGGCCTCGAATGGTAAAGGAAGGCCTCTGAAAAATACTCAGCAGGTCAGGCAGCATCAGTGGAGAGAGAAAAAGAGTTCACATCGCAGGTCGAGATGCTGCATGACCTGAGTATTTCCAGCATTTTATGCTTTAACTTCAGTTTTACAGCATTCGCTTGCAGAGGGAAGAGGAAGATGCAGAAGAGGACGACACAGAAGAGGAGGAAGCAGAAAGAAGGATGCAACCCAGACAGCCCCTTTCTGGCTGGGATATCCGGGATGGAATCATTTACCCGTGGTACCAGTGACCACAACCCCAATTCCCCTTTCAACATTTGTCCCACACCTTACCTTCCCTCTGTTACTGACCATCACAGCATCCTCTTGGCCACAATGCTTAAATAAAAGCCACCATAAAGCAAACTTTCCAGTCCAACTTTATACATCTATCCATCCAATATGACATCAAGAAATCAACTCATCACCCTTATGCATTCTCTTAGTGACTGTCTTGAGTGTGCCTTAGCCTCTCCTACTGATGTCACGCAGTGCTACCCCAGTGGCTGCAGCATGGCTGTTGGAAGGATGCTGACTTTCAGTGGGGGGACATGGCAAATGACCTTGCTGGTTGAACTTGAGGAGCTGGTGGCTGGGAATGTCAAATCAATCCTCCCTTCTTCTTCTTCTCCTCCTTCACTCTCCTCCCCCTCTTGGTCACCCACTGGCTGGGCAGGCTGCATTTCTTGGGTGTGTGAAATGAGGAAGGCACAAGGATGGCGTTGTGGTGAGGGGAGGGCGGGAAAGTAAGAAGTGCATGCCAGGAGGAGGATAACCTATGAGGACACCAGCATCTTGTATCCTTTCAGCTCCACCATGTGGTAAACCACTTTTATCGTTCACTATCGTTACACTATGGTTATCACTGTTTACACTGTTGTATCACTACACAAGGTCACCTCTTGGCACGCTGTTATACCTAGGCTGACCACAGCTGACTCCGCCCATGGCTCCGCCTGCTTGCCCAGGTATAAAGGTGGTCGACTGGCTAGTATTCCTCCTTGTTGGACCCGATCACCCACGAGGGTGGGCTCTGTTATTTAGCCAATAAAAACCTATAGTTAATATCTTAACTCGTCGCTTTTCATTGGATGAATTGATAGGTATATCAATTTTATTGGCTAAATTTTGAAATGAGTGGATCGGAGCAGCCAAACGACCAGCCAAACGGCCAGCTACAACAGCCACAGCAGCCGGCCTGGCTGCGAGCCCTCCGACCGCCGTACCTGGATCTAAACCCACAGGCAGCGAACTCAGCCCTCGACTTCAAACACTGGCTGAGCTGTTTCGAATCTTACCTGGGAGAATCCGGCGTGCCTCCGGGATCCAAACTAAGAGTTCTGACCGCCCAAGTGAGCCCTAAAGTATTTGCATTCATCCAGGACCTTACTACATACGAGGACGCCCTCAACCTGCTGAAAGAGCAGAACCGGAGCCCGGTAAACTCTATGTATGCCAGACATCTCCTAAGATCCCGCTCGCAACAACCAGGAGAGTCTGTAGATGAATTTTTACGGGCGCTACAAACACTCGGCAGGGATTGTGACTTTAAAGCTGTAACGGCTGCAGAAAATACTGAAGGGAATATCCGCGATGCCTTCGTGAAAGGCCTTCGGTCCGACTACTCACGGCAAAGACTGCTCGAATCAAAGGACCTCGACCTGAATACAACTGCAGCCCTCACTCGCTGTCTGGAAGTGGCCCATCGGGACCTCGAGGCGTACTCCAGGTACTGTGCTGTGCGACCCTGGGACTCCGGCCCGACCCCGGCCGCAATACCCCTCGCACCGCCGCCTCTGGGACCTACCTCAGCGTCGGCGTCCCAGAACCGATCGGGACCGCCACCCCTGGTACCGGCTGCGACATCGGAGCCCCGTGATCAGGCCGCCGGCTGCTTCTTCTGTGGCCAGGCGAAACACCCGAGGACGCGCTGCCCTGCAAGAAACGCGACTTGCTCCGATTGCCACAAGAAAGGCCACTTCGCGAAGGCCTGCAGGGGGAGAGCCACAGACGCCAGCAGTGCCTCATGCGAGTTGTGGGGGCGGCCATCTTTCATCAAGGCCACAGATGCCAGTATCCCCTCGTGTGAGTCGTGGGGGCGGCCATCTTTGATCAAGGCCACCGACGCCAGCAATGCCTCATGTGAATTGTGGGGGCAGCCATCTTCTCCGCCATTTTATTCAACGTCGTGGGCGCCACCATTTTGCCCACCACACTCGACCGCCACCTTGTCTCCAGACCCGACCACCGCCTCACCCGCAGACTACAGCAGCTCGCTCAGCCATACACTAGCCTCCGTCACACCGGACCAAGCTCGCCCGCATCACCTGTCCAAGTCCATGATGGACATCAAAGTAAACGGCCACGCCACGACCTGCCTGTTCGACAGCGGAAGCACGGAGAGTTTCATCCATCCAGACACGGTGAGCCACTACTCCCTCACTGTCCGGCCAACGCGCAACCGGATCTCGATGGCGTCGAGGTCCCATTCTACAGACATCAGCGGCTACTGTGCTGTGACCCTGTCGGTTAGGGGCACGGAGTATAAAAATTTTAAACTCCTCGTCCTGCCCCAGCTCTGCGCTGCCGTCCTACTAGGGCTGGACTTCCAATCCCACCTTCAAAGTGTCACTTTGGCATACGGTGGACCCCTCCCTCCACTCACAGTCGACAACCAGCAGCCTTTAAACCGCCCACCGCGTACCACCTGCGGCCTATCCACCCTCAAGGTCCCGCCCCCCTCCCTGTTCGCTAACCTCACCCGCGACTGTAAACCGATCGCCACCAAGAGCAGGCGGTACAGCGCCGGGGACAGAGCTTTTATTAGCTCTGAGGTGCAGCGTCTCCTGAAGGAGGGCATCATCGAGAGGAGCAACAGCCCCTGGCGTGCCCAGGTCGTAGTCGTTAAGACTGGCAATAAAAACCGCCTGGTCATCGACTACAGCCAAACCATAAACCGGTACACCCAGCTGGACGCATACCCCCTTCCCCGCATATCTGATATGGTCAATCAGATTGCACAGTACCGGGTATTCTCCACCATCGACCTTAAGTCGGCCTATCACCAACTCCCTATCCGCCCAGAGGACCGCCAGTATACCGCCTTCGAGGCGAATGGCCGCCTCTACCACTTCCTTAGGGTTCCCTTCGGCATCACCAACGGGGTTTCGGTCTTCCAAAGGGAGATGGACCGGATGGTTGACCAGAACGGGCTGCAGGCCACGTTCCCTTATCTAGATAACGTCACCACCTGCGGCCGCGACCGGCAGGACCACGATGTTAACCTGGAGAAATTCCTCCGTACGGCCGAACGGCTGAACCTCACTTACAATAAGGAGAAATGCGTGTTTAACACCTCGCGTCTCGCCATCCTCGGCTGCGTAGTAGAGAACGGAGTCATCGGCCCCGACCCCGAAAGAATGCGCCCCCTCATGGAGCTTCCCCTCCCCCACTGTCCAAAGGCGCTGAAGAGAACCCTGGGGCTCTTCGCCTACTATGCCCAATGGGTGCCGAATTATGCGGACAAAGCCAGACCCCTCATGAAGTCAACCTCCTTCCCCCTGACGGCAGAAGCATGCGCAGCCGTCTCCCTCAAAGGGAGACATTGCTAAGGCCACAATGCACGCGGTGGATGAGTCCATCCCTTTCCAAGTGGAGAGCGATGCATCCGACTTCGCCCTAGCAGCAACCCTTAACCAGGCGGGGAGACCTGTGGCCTTCTTCTCAAGGACCCTCCAGGGCCCTGAGATCCGACACTCTTCGGTCGAGAAGGAGGCCCAGGCGATCGTGGAGGCAGTAAGACGCTGGAGGCATTACCTGGCAGGCAAACGATTTACCCTCCTCACCGACCAGCGTTCGGTTGCTTTTATGTTTAATAACAAGCTGAGGGGCAAAATCAAGAACGACAAGATCTTGAGGTGGAGAACCGAGCTCTCCACCTATGATTATGGTATCTTGTACCGGCCGGGTAAACTGAACGAACCCCCAGATGCTCTATCACGAAGTACATGCGCCAATGCGCAAATTGATAGACTGCAGACCCTCCACAACGACCTCTGCCACCCCGGGGTCACCAGACTTTACCACTTCATTAAGGCCCGCAACCTGCCCTACTCCATCGAGGAGGTCAGGACCATGACCAGGAACTGCCAAACCTGTGCCGAATGCAAACCGCATTTCTTTAGGCCGGACAGAGCAAGCCTGATCAAGGCCACCCGCCCCTTCGAGCGCTTGAGCATCGATTTTAAGGGGCCCCTCCCATCCTCTGACCATAATGTGTACTTCCTCAACATCATTGATGAGTACTCCCGTTTCCCCTTTGCCTTCCCCTGCCCAGACATGACCAGTACCACGGTCATCAAATGCCTGAACAACCTCTTCGCCTTGTTCGGGTTCCCGAACTATATACATAGCGACCGGGGCTCATCCTTCATGAGCGAGGAACTCCGCCAGTTCCTACTAGCGAGAGGCATTGCTGCAAGCAGGACCACCAGCTACAACCCCCGAGGGAACGGCCAGGTGGAAAGAGAGAACGCGACTGTCTGGAAGGCCGTTCTCTTAGCCTTAAAGGCTAAGGGCCTGCCAACCTCTCGCTGGCAGGAAGTCCACCCGACAGCGCTGCATTCCATCCGGTCACTGCTTTGCACGGCCATTAACGCCACCCCCCATGAACGAATGTTTGTTTTCCCCAGGAAGTCGACTACGGGAACCTCGCTACCAACATGGCTGACTTCTCCGGGGCCCGTCTTGCTGCGAAAGCACGTGAGGGCCCATAAAACGGACCCCCTGGTCGAGAGGGTGGACCTCCTGCACGCCAACCCCCAGTACGCCTATGTGGCATACCCAGACGGGCGGGAGGACACAGTCTCCTTACGAGACCTTGCACCCTCGGGCACCCCTGAGACACCACCGTTACCCCCCACCACCCCCCCAAATCCAGCCCAGGTAGACGGCATGCCGGAACCCCACGAGCCTTCGCCGACCACGCAGACACCAGCATTAACATCGGATACTGCATCACCGCCGCCGCTGCTGCGCCGATCAGAAAGACTTACGAGGCCTCCGGACAGACTGACATACCCGAACTGGTAGTACACTTCACCCCGCCGGACTCAAATCTAAACAAGGGGTGAATGTGGTAAACCACTTTTATCGTTCACTATCGTTACACTATGGTTATCACTGTTTATATCGTTACACTATGGTTATCACTGTTTACACTGTTGTATCACTACACAAGGTCACCTCTTGGCACGCTGTTATACCTGGGCTGACCACAGCTGACTCCGCCCATGGCTCCGCCTGCTTGCCCAGGTATAAAGGTGGTCGACTGGCTGGTATTCCTCCTTGTTGGACCTGATCACCCACGAGGGTGGGCTCTGTTATTTAGCCAATAAAAACCTATAGTTAATATCTTAACTCATCGCTTTTCATTGGATGAATTGATAGGTATATTACACCACTGGCCAAGGGCTCAGCTATGCCCCTGCCAAGAATGGCCAGCACCGTCTCCTCCAAGGAGGTGAGGTGAAGCTAGGAATGAGATGTGTGCCTTGTCTTTGGTACAGATTGTTGGTAGTTGAGTGATTGCAGTGGGGTGGGGCTGGGGGTGTTGTGTATTGAGAAGTGTGTGAGGCTAGTGGTGCAATTGGTAGGAGATGTCTTTTGAAGATGCATTCACTGACCTTGACCAGTGGTCTGAGGTCATGAAGCTTCTTTGGGCACTGGAGCCAGGTCGTGGGGGTAACACTGCTGGCAGTGACAGCCTTAGTGATCTGGTCCCACATCATTCCTTCTGGGGGCCTCCTGGCTCCTGTGGGTAGAGGACCTCTCTTGCAGTATTGACACCCTGCACAAAGCTGGAGTGCTGCGTGCATGTGAATATTAAAGTCCCCCACAATTATTGCATTACCTTTGTTACAAGTTCCTATTATTTGTTGATTAATACTCTGTCCAATGGTATAGCTTCTATTAGGGAGCCTATGAACTACACCCACCAGTATTTTCTGCCCCTTGTTATTTCGTATCTCCACCCATAAGGATTCTACTTCCTGATCTTCCATGCCGAGATCCTTTCTCACTACTGTCCTTATGTTATCCTTTATTATCAGGGCTAACCCCCCTCCCCCCCACCTTTTCCATTTTGCCTATCTTTTCAAAGTGTCAAGTACCCTGGAATATTTAGTTCCCAACCTTGGTCACCTTGCAACCACGTCTCTGTAATGGCTGGTAGATCAAATCCATTTATCTCTATTTGTGCCACTAATTAGTCTATCTTGTTACGAATGCTTTATGCATTCAGATAAAGAGCCTTTAATTTTAACTTTTTACCATTGTTCCCTACTTTCACTTTATTACCGTTAAACTCTATCCCTTCCTGTCACACTCTGGTTATCTTTACCCAAACCACTACAATGCTCCATTGCCTTGACTATTCTCTTTAGAGTGCTGAAGCACTTTTCCCCATTTTTTTTTAGATGCAGAAGGCAATTCAGCTTTAAGAGCTGAAGACTCCCATTTGGGAATTCTTTTAATGTTATTTTTTTCCAGAAGGCAGTTGAGCTGCAAAGGCTAAAAACTGCCTATTTTAAAGTGATTTTTATTTTTTTCATTTTCGAAGGCAGTTCCTCTAAGTTCCTCACACTGCTTTCTCAAATGACAACCTTGCTTTAAGAGAAGGCTGTTTTTGCTGCAATGACACTACGGCCATGCTACATTGTGGCCTCCTACTGGGACTACCGCACAAAAAACAGACTTGCACAGTAATTTTAATGCTGGGCTAATCCAGTCCTGCCAGCACCATTAATTTCAGCGGCCGTTAATTCCGGTCGGTGGTGGCACCAGCAGGTTTTTAGCGGTCTCGAATTTCTAGGCCTCTGTGCTGTATGTTTGGTGGCCTGGGTGCCAAAGAAGCCGAAACCTCTCTGCCACAATTGCTGCAGTAACACTTCCATGGAAACATTAGGAAATTTTGGGCCACGTCAGTTATCTCATCCATTTGTCCAAAAGTTGACTAGCAGTAACTTTTTTTTAATATAAATTCAAAAATAGATTACAGCCTTCTTTTAATATGCTCCAAAAGAAAACATTGCTCACACCAGGAGTTCGCTGCACTTATGAACATAAGGGTGACCCTGAAAGTTCCAGCTGCCGTGGCAGACGACCACCCCATCCACATGCGGACTGTGAAAAGTCATCCTATCATTGGCAGTCAAACTGTAATGTCTATCGAATTGAATCTTGTGGATAACTTTTGGCATGCAGCTTGGGTAAAGTATTTTCACACAGATCTAGGATTGATTTGCACATTCCTGAGCTGTGAAATGTTTCCTTTAACTAAGAGCTTGTTGTGTGTGGGGTTTCAAAAGACAAAAGTGTTTTCTTCAGATATCAGCTGAGATAACAATAAAGCAACAATAATTGACAACAGCGATTCTGAGTTAGGGAGGGAAAGGTGACAATCAAGGTGATCCAGTGACTGCTCCCAGAAAGTATGCTCGTGATGGTCGGGTGAGGACAGGAGCAGACTTGACTGCAATGCTCCCTATGTTTGAATAGCATGCCAACACATAAGTGTAGTGTCCGCGTATCAATAACACACGGACTGCAGGAGAACGGTAATAACAGGTGTTTACTGAACAGAGGGTATGCTGGAACTGAAAGTACAGAAGCCCGCTACGCCTTTATATACAGGTGTGGTCACTGCCGGTACCACAGTATAAAAGCAGTTCTCTCTTAAAGGTACACACACAACAATAAGAACATAAGAAATAGGAGCAGGAGTAGGCCATACGGCCCCTCGGGCCTGCTCCGCCATTCAATAGGATCATGGCTGATCTGAATCTAGACTCACATCCACTTCCCTGCCCTCTCCCCGTAACCCCTAATTCCCTTATCTGCTAGGAAAATGTCTATCTCCATTTTAAATTTATTTAATGTTGCAGCTTCCACAGCTCTCTGGGGTAGCAAATTCCATAGATTTACTACCCTCTGAGTGAAGAAGTTTCTCCTCATCTCAGTTTTGAAAGCGCAGCCCCTTATTCTTAGATTATGCCCCCTAGTTCTAGTCTCACCCATCAGTGGAAACATCCTCCCCGCATCCACCCGATCAAGCCCCCTCACAATCTTATATGTTTCGATAAGATCGCCTCTCATTCTTCTGAATTCCAATGAGTAGAGTCCCAACCTACTCAACCTTTCCTCATACGTCAACCCCCTCATCTCTGGAATCAACTGAGTGAACCTTCTCTGAACCGTCTCGAGAGCAAGTATATCTTTTCTTAAGTATGGAAACCAAAACTGCATGCAGTATTCCAGGTGTGGCCTCACCAATATCCTGTATAACTGCAGCAAGACTTCCCTGTTTTTATACTCCATCCCCCTTGCAATAAAAGCCAAGATTCCATTGGCCTTCCTGATCACCTGCTGCACCTGCATACTAATTAAGGAGTCAATTACTGCTGTAAGGAGGGATGATATATTAGCGGGTTCCTCTAATGAGGCCATATGGGTAGAACTTAAAAACAAAAAGGGGGCAAGCACTTTGCTGGGGGTGTACTATAGGCCCCCAAACAGTCAGGGGGAGATAGAGGAACAGATATGTAGGCAAATCTCAGAAAAGTGCAAAAATAATAGGGTAATAATAGTGGGGGATTTCAACTTCCCCAATATAAATTGGGATAGTCAGAGTGTGAAAGGCTTAGAGGGTGCAGAATTCTTAAAGTGCATCCAGGAGAGCTTTTTGAGCCAACATGTAGAAAGTCCTACAAGAGAGGGGGCGGTACTGGACCTAATTCTGGGGAATGTAGCCGGGCAAGTGGTGGAAGTGTCAGTCGGAGAGCATTTTGGCGACAGTGACCATAATTCGGTGAGATTTAAGGTGGTCATGGAAAAAGACAAAGACGGCCCGGAAATAAGGGTTCTAAATTGGGGGAAGGCCGATTTTAATATGATAAGGCAGGATCTGGCCAAAGTGGACTGGGAGCAGCTACTTATAGGAAAATCCACATCAAAACAGTGGGAGACTTTCAGAAGGGAAATAGAGAGAGTACAACGCCAACATGTTCCTGTAAAGGTCAAGGGTGGGACCAACAAGCAAAGGGAACCTTGGATGACAAGGGATATACAAAAATGCATTAGAAATAAAAGGGGGGCTTTTGGCAGTTACAAAAGACTAAAGACGGAAGAAGCCCTAGAGGAGTATAAAAAGTGCAGGGGCATACTTAAAAAAGAAATTAGGAGGGCGAGGAGGGGCCATGAAATAACACTGGCGAGCAAAATAAAGGAAAATCCTAAGATGTTTTATAAGTATATTAAGGGCAAGAGGATAACCAGGGAAAGGGTAGGGCCCATTAGGGACCAAAGTGGCAATCTGTGTGTAGAGCCAGATGATGTAGGCGGGGTTTTAAATGAATTTTTTGCATCTGTGTTCACTATGGAGAAAGACGATGCAGACATAGAAATTGGGCAAGGGGACTGTGACATACTTGAACATATTAGCATCGAGAGGGAGGAGGTGCTAGCGGTTTTAGCAGGCCAAAAAGTGGATAAATCCCCAGGCCCGGACGAGATGTATCCCAGGCTGCTGTGGGAGGCAAAGGAGGAGATTGCAGGGGCTCTGACACAAATTTTCAGAACCTCTCTGGCCACAGGGGATGTACCAGAGGACTGGAGAACAGCTAACGTAGTACCATTATTCAAGAAGGGTAGCAGGGATAAACCAGGGAATTACAGGCCAGTGAGCCTAACATCTGTGGTAGGGAAATTATTGGAAAAAATTCTGAGGGACAAAATTAGTCTCCACTTGGAGAGGCAAGGATTAATCGGGGATAGTCAGCATGGCTTTGTCAAGGGTAAATCATGTCTGACAAATCTGATTGAATTTTTCGAGGGGGTGACTAGGGGTGTGGATGAGGGAAATGCTGTGGATGTGGTTTACATGGACTTCAGTAAAGCTTTTGACAAAGTCCCGCATAGGAGACTGGTCAAGAAGGTAAGAGCCCATGGGATCCAGGGTGCCTTGGCGCGTTGGATCCTAAACTGGCTGAGTGGCAGGAGGCAGAGGGTGATGGTCGAAGGTTGCTTTTGTGACTGGAAGCCTGTGTCCAGTGGGGTACCTCAGGGATCGGTGCTGGGTCCCTTGTTGTTTGTGATCTACATAAATGATTTGGATGAGAATGTAAAAGGTATGATCAGTAAGTTCGCAGATGACACGAAAATTGGTGGGGTGGTAAATTGTGAGGAGGAAAGCCTCAGGCTACAGGACGATATAAACGGGTTGGTCAGATGGGCGGAAAAGTGGCAAATGGAATTTAACCCTGAAAAGTGCGAGGTGATGCATTTTGGACGGACAAATAAGGCAAGGGAATACACAATGAGTGGTCGGACCCTAGGAAGTACAGAGGGTCAGAGGGACCTTGGTGTACATGTACATAGATCCCTGAAGGCAGCGGAACAGGTAGATAAGGTGGTTAAAAAGGCATATGGGATACTTGCCTTCATTAGCCGAGGCATAGAATATAAGAGCAGGGAGGTTATGATGGAGCTGTACAAAACGCTGGTGAGGCCACAGCTGGAGTACTGTGTGCAGTTCTGGTCGCCTCACTATAGGAAGGATGTGATTGCTTTGGAGAGGGTGCAGAGAAGATTCACCAGGATGTTACCTGGGATGGAGTGCCTCAGCTATGAAGAGAGGCTGGACAGGCTGGGGTTGTTTTCCTTGGAGCAAAGAAGGCTGAGGGGGACCTGATTGAGGTGTACAAAATGATGAGGGGCATAGATAGGGTAGATAAAGAGGAACTTTTCCCCTTAGTAGGGGGGTCAATAACAAGGGGGCATAGATTCAGGGTAAGGGGCAGGAGATTTAGAGGGGATTTGAGGAGGAACTTTTTCACCCAGAGGGTGGTTGGAATGTGGAACTCAATGCCTGAAAGGGTGGTAGAGGCAGGAACCCTCACAACATTCAAGAAGCATTTGGATGAGCACTTGAAATGCCATTGCATACAAGGCTATGGACCAAATGCTGGAAAATCGGATTAGGCTGGACAGGGATGGATGGGCGGCGCAGACACGATGGGCCGAAGGGCCTCTTTCTGTGCTGTAAAACTCTATGACTCTATGGCCTAGAAATTGAGTTGGCGCCGCGCCAGGGCTTTAGCGCCGGAAATTTAGCGCCGGCGCCAAGTCCCCCTGCGCGCGCCAAAAATTCAGTAGCGCCGCGCCCAGACGGCTGCCGGCGCTACTGGAGGGCGTCAGCGCCTCGCATTGGGCGCTGACTGCCGCATTGCGGCGCTAATCCGCCGCTGCGGCACCCGATGCGGTGCGGCAGGCTGGGGAAGTGCAGGCCTCCTCCTTCCGTTAAGGAGGAGCTGCCTGCACCCGACCGCTGGCCGTTGATCTGTGGAGAAAAATGAGCCCGGCGCCTCGGAGAAGTGCCGGGCTCGCGGCCCACACGCATCTGTGCCGCGGGGGGGTGTTGGAGGAGTCCGGGGAGGGAGGTGCGGGCAGGCGGCCGCCGGGAAAGCGGCCGGCCGCCGCGCGACCTTAATACGCCGGCGCTAAGACCCGTAGCGAACTTTTGAAAAATCGTTGGTTGCGGCTGCCACGGGCGAGGCGGCCGCAACTCAATTTCGGTGTTCGGGCGCGTTGCCACGGCAACCGGGACGCTGCGCACACTGATGACGTCATCGGTGCCGGCGCAGCGCAACCGGCTAACGCCGATGGCAGCGCCCAAGTGAATTTCTCAATCGGCTGTACTTGCGGCGCTAGGCCCTCTAGCGCCTCAAAATGGGCGCTAACCCCACTCAATTTCTAGGCCCATGACTCTATGACTAACTTTTTGTGTTTCATGCACCAGGACCCCCAGATCCCTTTTTACTGTAGCACTTTGCAGTTTCTCTCCATTTAGATAATAACTTGCTCTTTGATTTTTTCTGCCAAAGTGCATAACCTCACACTTTCCAACATTATATTGCATCTGCCAAATGTCTGCCCACTCACTTAGCCTGTCTATGTCCTTTTGCAGGTTTTTTATGTCCTCCTCACTCACTGCTTTCCCTCCCACTGATTGTCTCAGCTCAAAGATGACGAATAACCACTTGAGTGAGGTACTGGACATTGCTTGAAGCCCAGGAAATTAATCCCAAGACAAGGCAGCACCTTCATGATAGGAGTTAAAGAAACTTGGAGGGGATGGGAGTAAACACAATCCTTTTTGAATGTTTTTAATTTGCTTGATTTTGGTGAAGTTAGCATTGTGCATGGCTGAAAACAGGGTATTCTTCAGAAGAAATAGATCCTATGTAATTCAGGCTGTTTAAATGACAGCAACCAAAATATCTGCATTTTATTTATTTTCCTTCTTTTCATTTTATGTCAGAATTTTTATTTAATTATGTGCATGTGGGATTCTTCACTGAAACAGACACTGGTATTTCTGAGAAGGATAGTAAATATAATATTGTCATGATGTTGTCATAATCTGTTGAAGTATTCAGAGACATTTAGTGCCCCTTTAGAATGCTCAGAGCTATTGATGGCATGAAACCCAAGTGTGATTTACCTTCGGCAAAAGTTAGATCAAGGAGCATATCAATGATGTCAAGACAGTTTGAAGGATTATTAAAGTGTCCATCCCTCCCCAATGTAAAACTTCAGTATTGCTTTGATCTTCAATTTTATATTGATAAGTGATTTGACAGAGAATATATTGAAGAAAGATTTTCCCTAATTACTATTTGTACCAAATCATAAAGGTGTTCTTTGTGTTCATGCCACTATTCATGAACAGAGGAAATCTTCCTTTTTGATGCACAATAGGCATGAAGTGGGAAGGTGTGCTAAGTGGTAATCATGCATACTTCATTCACAGTCTTCATTGAATATCTCTTTGGAGAAAAGACCAGACATTTCCCTCAAAAGATATGGCAGAAGAGAAGATCAACAGAGCATCATCGAATGGCCAGTCAGAATAAGATTAGAAATCAAGAACATAAGAAATAGGAGCAGGAGTAGGCCATTTGGCCCTTCGAGCCTGTTCCGCCATTCAATAAGATCATGGCTGATCTTTTACCTCATCTCCACTTTCCCGCACTTCCCCATATCCCATGATTCTCTTAATATTCAAAAATCTATCGCTCTCTGTTTTGAATATACTCAACGACTGAGCCTCCACAGCCCTCTGGGGTAGAGAATTCAAAAGATTCACCACCCTCTGAGGAAACAAATTTCTCCTCATCTCAGTCATAAATGGCCGACCCCTTATTCTGAGACTGTGAACCTGGTTCTACACGCCCCAGCCAGGGGAAACATCTTCCCTGCATCTACCCTGTCAAGACCTGTAAGAATTTTGTGGGGGAAAAATTCAGTATCGCCCCATTTGGGGCGCAATTATCGGCCGGGCGCAAAGATTAGCGCCTGGCGCTAATTATCGCTTCCGACTGCAAACTTGGCTTTTATCGCCCCTGAAGGTGATTGGAGCACTAAATCAGGCGCTACACACCTGTCTTAAGGCGCAAAGGCCGAGGAGTGAGGGGCTACTTCAGAGCGCTGGCGAAGCTCATGTGATGTCAGTCAGCAATGGAACACAGGCACACTGGCGCCGGCCAGTTCTTAAAGGGGAGGGTTGATCTTGCTCTCCATCCACATCCTGCTCATTGCAGCCTTGAATCTCGGCCTGGAGAGACCTGTACATCAAATCTGCTGGAAAGAACAATGGAGAGGACCAGGGAAAGAGCTCAGAGTGCAGCGCCCACAGTCTCTTCTAAATCGATACAAGGAAGGGCAAATCAAAATGAACCTGCAAAGTGCTGCTCAGTACCCAAAACTCCTTCACACTGCGTTGAATCTCTCCAGAAGTCTCTCTCTCTCTCTGAATGTGTGATGCAAAAATGTCACCAACAAAAAAAGGCAGGAAGCGGTCGCCTTTAAATAGTACTCGCCCAGTCCCTTCCTGACTGCAAAACGCTCCCCTCAACCTGTCGTTGCTTGCGGCAGGCGGTAAGACAGGGGGTGCCACTTAATATCCGGTCCGGGGCATTGCACACTCAACTGACGTCACGATCTACCGGCGCAGGAGATCGTGGCAGTAGTGTTTAGCGCCGCCGTAAAATGTCTAGTTAATTTCGTGAGCGGCGCAAACATCGCCGCGCACGGGCGCTAGTTGCTTTGCACCCCATTAGTGCCCTCTTAAGGCACTAACAGGAGGCGCAAACCAACTGAATTTTTCCCCCTGTAAGTTTCAATGAGATCACCTCTCATTCTTCTAAACTCTAGAGAATATAGGCCTAGTCTACTCAATCTGTCCTCATAGGACAATCCCCCCATCCCAGGAACCAGTCTGGTGAACCTTCATTGCACTCCCTCTATGGCAAGTATATCCTTCCTTAGGTAAGGAGAACAAAACTGTACACAATACTCCATGTGTGGTCTCACCAGGACCCTGTATAGTTGCAGTAAGACGTCTTTACTCTTAGACTCACATCCTCTTCTAATAAAGGCCAACATACGATTTGCTTTCCTAATTGCTTGCTGTACCTGCTTGTTAACTTTCAGTGATTTGTATACAAGGACACCCAGGTCCCTCTGAACACCAACATTTCCTAATCTCTCACCATTTAAAAAATTCTCTGTTTTCTGTTTTTCCTACCAAAGTGGATAACTTCAGATTTCTCCACATTATATTCCATTTGCCTACTCACTTAGCCTGTCTGTATCCCCTTGAAGCCTCCTTGCATCCTCCTCACAACTTACATTCCTACCCAGCTTTGTATCATCTGCAAATTTGGATATATTACATTTGGTCCCCTCATCCAAATCATTGATGTAGATTGTGAATAGCTGAGGCCCAAGCACTGATTCTCTGCAGTACCCGACTAGTTACAGCCTGCCAACCCGAAAATGACCCATTTATTCCTACTCTCTGTTTTCTGTCCGTTAACCAATCCTCAATCCATGCTAGTATATTACCCCCAATCCCATGAGCCCTAATTTAGTTTAATTACCTCTTGTGTGGCACATTATCGAATGTCTTCTGAAAATCCAAATACATCACATCCACTGGTTACCCCTTATCTATTCTGCTAGTTACAACCTCAATAACAGATTTGTCAAACACGATTTCCCTTTCATAAATCCATGTTGACTCTGCCCAATCCTATTATTATTTTCTAAGTGCCCTGTTACCACATCCTTAATAATAGATTCTAACATTTTCCCTACTACTGATGTCAGGCTAACTGGTCTGTAGTTCCCCGTTTTCTCTCTCCCTCCTTTCTTAAATAGTGGGGTTACATTTGCTACATAAGAACATCAGGGAGGGGGAGAAGGTAGTCACACCTATGAAATTAATTAATCCAGATGTAGTCCGTGGTCAGGGACAGGACGGTGTGACTATGAGTGAGGCAGGTACGGGAATCCAGGAGGTAGTGTTGGAGGAGCCGCAGCCCTTACTCTCATCAAACAGGTTTGAGGTTCTTACTCCCTGTGGGGGCGGGAGCGGGGGCTGCAGGGAGGATGAGCAACCTGGTCACAGCACTGTGGAAGAGGGGGGAGTAAATAGAAATGTTGTAGTGGTAGGGGATAGTATCATTAGGGGGATAGATAGGGTTCTCTGCAGTCGAGAGCGAGAGTCCCGAAGGCTGTGTTGCCTGCCCCGTGCCAGGGTCAAGGGCATCTCTTCTGGGCTGGAGAGAAACTTGGAGTGGGAGGGGGAGGATCCAGTTGTCGTGGTCCATGTAGGTACCAACGACGTAAATAGAACAAGGAAGGGGGTTCTGTTAAAGGAGTATGAGCAGCTAGAGGTCAAATTAAAAAACAGAACTTCAAGAGTAATAATCTCTGGATTATTACCTGAGCCACGAGCGAATTTGGCTAGGATAAATAAAATTAGAGAGTTAAATGTGTGTGTTCTGGACCGATGGACATTGTGACATCCTGGATGTTTTTACATGCAATAGCACCCTCTGGTGGCGGTTATTGTGTTAACAGTTTGTAAGCTGGAAAGGTCATCTGTTCCTTTCTTCCTGTGTGAGGTCATTTGACCTTTGTTCCTTTCTTCCTGTTGACCCCAGGAAGCAGATTTACCAGGAAGAACCTGACTTAAGCAATGGAGAATTCCATGAGGGATTTTCAATCCAGTGTAATCTGACTTCATATGTTAGGCCAAACGCAATATCTTTTCACAAATTTGTTCAAGTAAAGGCTTCAAACAGCAAACAGCTTCACGAAGAATTATTTTGAATAGAATGTTTAACTTGCTGGATAACTAGATAGGAGCACGTCTAGCGTGGCCAGTACAGTGAAAAGATAGCAATACGGCTAGCAGTGAAAAGATATCAGTGAAAAGATATCAGTGAAAAGATAGCAATACGGCTAGCAGTGAAAAGATATCAGTGAAAAGATATCAGTGAAAAGATATCAGTGAAAAGATAGCAATACGGCTAGCTGTGAAGAGCGGAGCAGGAGGAACCCAGAGTAAGCCTTAACCTCGTAGAGCACATCTACCTCACATCAACATGTCAGAAGATAATAACGAAAATGCTTTGCAGCAAGTAGAAGACCTTAAACAGGCAGACGAAACTGTAGAACGTGACAATCGGTCTATAAGCACCGGTTACTACAGGTCGCAAGTTGGCTCACGGTCATCGGGTGGTTCTAGAGTAAGCATAGCCCTCGCCAAAGCACGGGCTAAACTAGTAGCAGCTCAAGCCAGAGCTGCGCATACGGACAGTGAAATAGAAATAAAAGTAAGTCAGGCCCGTCTCCAAGCTGAACCCCAAGCAGAACAGGCCCGGCTCCAAGCAGAACAGGCCCGACTCCAAGCTGAATTCCAAGCGGAACAGGCCCATCACCAAGTGGAATGCCAGGCTGAACAGGCCCGTCTCCAAGCCACATTAGAGGCTCTGCAGCAACAAAAAGAGATAGATGCTGCATTAGCTGAGACACAAGTATTCGAGGCAATTTTGGAGGGAGCTGATCCAGAGACAGCTTACAAACCTTTAATTCCCGTTCCATGGCAGAGTCCACGACAGCGCACCATAGATTACGTGAGCGACCATGCCGACATACAGTTTACAGGAGAAAGGGATGGAAGCCCGCACATCTCTACAGACGCAAACACTTCGTATAACATGCCACAAGTTGCCAACCAAGGTCAAAGCAGACGGCGTGCCTCAAGCCGCAGAGTCTCCGCCAGCAGAACTGAAGACACAGTGCAAAGGAATAGGACGCCGAATAGAGAAAGTCAGAGGCAAATCCCCTCTCGGTCCCTTGAGACCCCCAACAGAGCCCCCAGCCAAGGCAACCCTGGCCCAGGTCCCAGCACCTACGACCTCGCCAAATACCTTGCACGCACCCAGCTGGTGACTTCGGGGTTAATCAAGTTTGATGACAGGCCGGAGAATTATCGGGCTTGGAAGTCCTGCTTCCACGATGCCATATCGGGCTTAGACCTGTCGGCAGGAGACGAGCTCGGCCTCCTTATCAAGTGGCTCGGCCCAGAGTCCGCCGGACAGGCCTGCAGGATAAAAGCGGCCAATGTGGGGCAGCTGCCAGAGGGGTTGAAGAAGGCTTGGGTGAGGCTGGAAGAAAGCTACGGCTCGCCCGAAGCCATTGAAAGGGCTCTCTTTGACAGGTTGGCGAACTTTCCGAGGTTGACGAGTAAGGAACCCCAGAAGCTCCGCGACCTTGGAGATCTGCTGGCGGAACTCGAAGCCGCAAAGCAGGACGGCTACCTACCCGGTCTATCGTACTTAGACACTTCCAGAGGGGTAAGTCCCATCATTGAGAAGCTTCCATTTAACCTGCAGGAGAAGTGGATAACGTTTGGATCAAAGTTCAAGCTAAAGCACAACGTGGCGTTCCCACCATTCTCTGCGTTTGTTAAATTCATCCGTAAAGAAGCCAAAGCCAGGAACGACCCCAGCTTCAACTTCGTCTCCTCCCAACCAGCACTTGCCAGAAGAGACAAGTTCGACAGACATGGAAAGACACTAATATCTGTCCACAGAATGCAAGTGTCCTCAACTGAGCACACAAAGATTCAGAAGAAACCTGAGGATATGAGCAAACAATGCCCTATCCACAACAAGCCCCATCCTTTAAAGAAGTGCAGAAGCTTCAGGGAGATGTCCCTGGAAGATCGGAAACAATATCTTAAAGAGAACTCTATATGTTTCAGGTGCTGCTCGTCCACGAGCCATCTCGCCAAGAACTGCAAGGTGGATGCCAAATGCAGTGAATGTGAAAGTGATCGGCACGTTTCAGCACTACACCCAGGCCCAGCTCCTTGGAAGTCAGAAACGCCTCCTCCCGCATCAGAGCACGGCGGGGAGAGAGAGGGAGCTGCTGGTACGGAGATTACATCCAGGTGCACCGAGGTGTGTGGAGAAGGAGTGAGCGCAAGAGCATGCTCCAAGATATGCCTCGTTAATGTGTACCCTGCAGGATGTCGCCAGGAATCTGAAAAGATGTATGCCATACTAGATGAACAAAGCAATCGTTCTCTAGCAAGATCCGAGTTCTTCAACATCTTCAAGATCAAAGGAAGTCCGTCGCCTTACACGCTGAAGACGTGTGCTGGACTTTCAGAGACAGCCGGCAGGAGGGCCTGCGGTTACATTGTTGAGTCAGTCGACGGGAAGATTAGTCTCCCCCTTCCTACACTCATCGAATGTAATCAAGTCCCCGGCAACCGTTCTGAGATTCCCACTCCGAATGCAGCTCGTCATCACCGTCATCTGAGACGCATTGCAGACGAGATCCCACCTCTTGACCCAGATGCAAGCATACTTCTGTTGTTGGGAAGAGACATCCTGAGGGTACATAAGATAAGGGAGCAGATCAACGGTCCACATGACGCCCCTTTCGCCCAAAGGCTAGACCTCGGCTGGGTCGTTGTTGGAGATGTGTGCCTCAAGGGCGCTCACAAGCCATCTCAGGTGAGCATACTCAAGACTTCCATCTTGGAGAATGGTCATACAAGCTACCTTACCCCATGCAGTGGACAGATCCGCGTGGTGTTTGACTCCAGTGCACCATATCAGGGCGTCTCTCTCAACGACGTACTCCTCACAGGGCCTGATCTTAACAATAGCCTCTTGGGAGTGCTCATGAGATTCAGGAAAGAGCCCGTCGCCATCACTGCCGATATCCAGCACATGTTTCATTGCTTTGTGGTGAGAGAAGACCACAGAGACTTCTTCCGCTTCCTGTGGTATCGGGACAATGACCCTAATAGAGACATTGTGGACTACAGAATGCGTGTCCATGTCTTTGGGAATAGCCCATCCACTGCTGTCGCCATATACGGACTAAGGAGGGCTGCCAAGGAAGAAGATGACGACTTTGGCAGTGATGTGAGAGGGTTCATCGAACGAGAGTTCTACATCAACGACGCACTGAAGTCATTCCCGACCGAAGCAGAGGCCATCAGTACCCTCGGACGAGCCCAGGAACTACTTGCACTATCCAACCTCAGGCTGCATAAGATAGCCTCTAACAGACCAGCAGTGATGGAGGCATTCCCCCTGAAGATCGTGCTAAGGACGTCAAAGACCTAGACCTCTTCACTGATGACCTCCCCCTACAGCGTAGCCTAGGGGTGTCATGGAACATAGCAACAGGCACGTTCACGTTCCAAGTCCTAGATGCCAAGAAACCGTTCACACGTAGAGGAGTGCTCTCTACAGTCAACAGCCTATATGACCCTCTCGGCTTCTTAGCCCCTGTCACCATACAAGGCAGGCTGCTCCTCAGGGAACTCTCCACACGCGCTGAAGAGTGGGATTCACCTCTCCCTGAAGAGATGGAAGCAGAGTGGGACAGATGGAGAGACTCACTCCAAGACTTACAGGAGATCCGAATACCTCACTGCTATTCGTCTTTCTCTCCCTTAAATGCCCAATTCAAAGAGCTTTGTGTCTTTGCAGACGCATCCGCTAAGGCCATTGCAAGTATGGCTTATCTGAAGGTCACCACTCAAGAAGGACAAAGCAAAATCGGCTTCATCTTTGATAGAGGCAAGATGGCACCCCAGCCAGACCTCACCATACCCAGATTGGAACTGTACGTAGCAGAACGCAACCTACCCCCTCACAGCAGTCTACGGAAGCTGCATCCTATCGTCGACACCAACGGACTGTCTGAGGTGGTTCTTCTTTTGTCGCCAGAGGACTCCAGTGACAAGTAGAGTTCGGACTATGTGGAGTCGTTAATGACCCCAGACGGGGAGTGTTCTGGACCAATGGACAATGTGACATCCTGGATGTTTTTACATGCAATAGCACCCTCTGGTGGCGGTTATTGTGTTAACAGTTTGTAAGCTGGAAAGGTCATCTGTTCCTTTCTTCCTGTGTGAGGTCATTTGACCTTTGTTCCTTTCTTCCTGTTGACCCCAGGAAGCAGTTTTACCAGGAAGAACTTGACTTAAGCAATGGAGAATTCCATGAGGGATTTTCAATCCAGTGTAACCTGACTTCATATGTTAGGCCAAACGCAATATCTTTTCACAAATTTGTTCAAGTAAAGGCTTCAAACAGCAAACAGCTTCACGAAGAATTATTTTGAATAGAATGTTTAACTTGCTGGATAACTAGATAGGAGCACGTCTAGCGCGGCCAGTACAGTGTGGCTCAAAGACTGGTGTGGGAGAAATGGGTTTTGCTTCCTGGGACACTGGCACCAGTACTGGGACAGGAGAGAGCTGTTCCATTGGGACGGACTTCACCTGGCCAGTGCTGGGACTAAAATCCTGGCGAATCATATAACTAGGGCTGTAGAGAGGGCTTTAAACTAATTAGTGGGGGGGAGGTTTCCAGAGAGCAAATAATAAAAATGACAACGGAGAAGGACATAGACCTAGGTAGCAGTGGGGGAATTAAAAACCAGAGAGTGTCAGGAAGGGACAGAATGTATGGAGTAAAAGGTAAAGTAGTAAAAGGGGAAAAAGCAGGAACTAAGTGTCACAAAACATATTTGAAAGTTCTTTATCTCAATGCATGTAGCATTCGTAACAAAATGGATGAGTGGACGGCACAAATAACTACATATGGGTATGATATTGTGGCCATTCCAGAAATATGGCTGCAGGGTTACCATGACTGGGAATTAAACATACGAGGGTATTTAACAAACAGGAAGGACAGGCAGGAAGGTAGGGGAGGTGGGGTGGCTATGTTAATAAAGGAAGGAATCACTGCAATACAGAGAAATGATATTGGGTCAAAGGATCAGGATAATGAAACAGTTTGGGTGGAGATAAGGAATAATAAGGGGAAAAAACACTAGTCGGCGTGGTCTATAGGCCTCCTAACAGTTGCAACTCTGTTGGACGGAGTATTAATCAGGAAATAGTTGGGGCTTGTAATAAGGGAACAGCTATAATTATGGGGGATTTTAACTTTCATATTAACTGGACAAATCAAATTGGGCAGAGCAGCCTTGAGGATGAGTTCATTGAGTGTATTAGGGATGGGTTTCTTGAGCAGTATGTAACTGAACCGACCAGGGGGCAGGCAATCTTAGATCTGGTCCTGTGTAATGAGACAGGATTAATAAAAAATGTCCTAGTAAAGGATCCCCTTGGAACGAGTGACCATAACATGGTTGAATTCCATATTCAATTAGAGGGTGAGAATGTTGGATCTCAAACAAACGTACTGAGTTTGAATAAAGGAGACGATGAAGGTATGAGAGCGGAATTGATTAGAGTGGACTGGGAAAATAGATTAAAGGGTAAGACGGTGGTGTACATTCAAGGAGTTATTTTACAACTTTCAAAAAATATATATTCCACTGAGGAAAAAAGGGTGTAAAAGAAAAGACAGCCATCCATGGCTAAGTAAAGTAATAAAAGATAGTATCCGACTAAAAACAAGGGCATATAAGGTAGCCAAATCTAGTGGGAGGATAGAAGATTGGGAAGTCTTTAAACGACAGCAAAAAATAACTAAAAGATTGATTAAGAAAGGGAAAATAGGTTATGAAAGTAAACTAGCAAAAAATATAAAAACAGATAGCAAGAGTTTCTACAGTTATATAAAAAGAAAAAGGGTGGCTAAAGTGAATGTTGATCCCTTAGAGGACGAGACCGGGAAATTAGTGGTGGGGAACATGGAGATGGCAAAAACGCTGAACAAATATTTTGTATCATTCTTTACAGTAGAGGACACTAAAAATATCCCAACACTGGAGAAACAGGGGGCTATAGGGGGAGAGGAGCTAAACATGATTAAAATCACTAAGGAGGTAGTACTCGGTAAGATAATGGGACTAAAGGCGGATAAATCCCCTGGACCTGATGGCTTACATCCTAGGGTCTTGAGAGAAGTAGCGGTAGGGATTGTGGATGCATTGGTGGTAATTTTCCAAAACTCCCTGGATTCAGGAAAGGTCCCAGCAGATTGGAAAACTGCTAATGTAATGCCCTTATTTAAAAAGGGAGACAGACAAAAGGCTGGAAACTATAGACCAGTTAGCCTAACATCTGTGGTTGGTAAAATGTTGCAGTCCATTATTAAGGAAGCAGTAACAGGACATTTGGATAAGCATAATTTAATTGGACAGAGTCAGCATGGTTTTACGAAGGGGAAGTCATGTTTGAGAAATTTGCTCGAATTCTTTGAGGACATAACAAACAGGGTGGATAAAGCGGAACCAGTGGATGTGGTGTATTTGGACTTCCAAAAGGCATTTGACAAGGTGCCACACAAAAGATTACTGCACAAGATAAAAAATCACGGGATTGGGGGCAATATACTGGCATGGGTGGAAGATTGGCTATCTAACAGAAAACAGAGAGTTGGGATAAATGGTTCATTCTCGGGTTGGCAATCAATAACTGGTGGTGTTCCACAGGGGTCAGTGCTGGGACCCCAACTCTTTACAATCTATATTAACGATTTGGAAGAAGGGACCGAGTGCAACGTATCCAAGTTTGCCGACGATACAAATATGGGAAGGAAAGCAGTGAGTGAGGAGGACATAAAAAACCTGCAACAGGACATAGACAGGCTAAGTGAGTGGGCAAAAATTTGGCAGATGGAATATAATGTTGGAAAGTGTGAGGTTATTCACTTTGGCAGAAAAAATCAAAGAGCAAGTTATTATCTAAATAGAGAGAAACTGCAAAGTGCTACAGTACAAAGGGATCTGGGGTCCTGGTGCATGAAAAACAGAAGGTTAGTATGCAGGTACAGCAGGTGATCAGGAAGGCCAATGGAATCTTGGCTTTTATTGCAAGGGGGATGGAGTATAAAAGCAGTGAAGTCTTGCTGCAGTTATACAGGGTACTGGTGAGGCCACACCTGGAATACTGCGTACAGTTTTGGTTTCCATATTTAAGAAAAGATATACTTGCTCTCGAGGCAGTTCAGAGATGGTTCACTCGGTTGATCCCAGAGATGAGGGGGTTGACTTATGAGGAAAGGTTGAGTAGGTTGGGCCTCTACTCATTGGAATTCAGAAGAATGAGAGGCGATCTTATCGAAACATATAAGATTGTGAGGGGGCTTGATCGGGTGGATGCGGTGAGGATGTTTCCACTGATGGGTGAGACTAGAACTAGGGGGCATAGTCTTAGAATAAGGGGCTGCCCTTTCAAAACTGAGATGAGGAGAAACTTCTTCACTCAGAGTGTAGTAAATCTATGGAATTTGCTACCTCAGAGAGCTGTGGTATCTGCGACATTAAATAAATTTAAAACAGAGATAGACAGTTTCCTAGCTGATAAGGGAATAAGGGGTTATGGGGAGAGGGCAGGGAAGTGGACGTGAGTCTAAGTTCGGATCAGCCATGATCCTATTGAATGGCGGAGCAGGCCCGAGGGGCCTTATGGCCTACTCCTGCTCCTACTTCTTATGTTACATAAGAAATAGGAGCAGGAGTAGGCCAATCGGCCCCTCGAGCCTGCACCTCCATTCAATAAGATCATGGATGATCTGATCCTAACCTCAAATCTACTTTCACTCTCCATCCCACCCGAACCCATGTGATCTCCCGGGAGAGGCGAAAAACCAGATAAAAAACCCAATGTGCCAATTTGGGAGAAAAAATCTGAGAAATTCCTCTCCGACCCATCTAGGCGATCAAAACTTGTCCAGGAGATCACTCTGTCCCTGTATTTCCTACAGTACTTACCTTCTATAAGAGGTGATCTCCACCCCAGCCAGGAACAGGCCCAATTTACTCTTGAAGGACACCTAGCTGGCAGCCTGTTCCCGAGGTCTCCACTAATCCCTGTGAATAGAACCATCTCCTGAAATCTAACACAGAATTAGAACACAAGAAGTAGGAGCAGGACCAGGCTACACGACCCCTGGGCCCGCTCCACCACCCACAGGGCCATGACCGATCCGAACTAAGACTCATGTCCGATTTCCTGCCCACTCCCCGTAACCCCTAATTCCCCTTACTTCTAGGAAACTGTCTGTAATGTATGTACCTTTAAGGGGGGGAACTACTTTTTACAGCTCATGTATACTGTAGTACCGGCAGTGACCACATCTGTATATAACACTGAGTAGTAATCTGTACAGATCAGTTGCAGTCTGAGCCATGTTGAGTAAACACCTATTGTTCCGTTCTCCGCAGTCTGTGTCTTCTTATACACGGACGTAACAGTGGCGACGAGGCAGGTTCGAACCTACCTGCAACTCTGCATCAACTCCCGGGGATTCATTCCTGGAGATCAGTGCATTGGAGGTCAAGGCCAGAGACTCGAGCGTCGACCACAGGCAACCACCCAGTCATCCAGCAGAGACTCGAGAATTGCGGGGGAGGCTGTCAAGAGCCAGGCTTGGCTTTCCAGTCGAGGTGGTCCAGTGAAACGGGCTGGCAACAGGTAGTGCGCAGACCCTTCCTGGACAGCGGCGGGCTAGAGCCCGACCGAGTGGCACAGCAAAGGGCTGAGCAGCATCGACGGGGGAGAGAGAGAGAGGGCAGAGTGCACAGAGCGCAGCCGGTGTTCAGGGGCCGAGCAGCGTCGGAGAGAGGGAGAGAGAGACGCGCAGAAACCCGCGAGGCGCCGCCATTGCCATGAGAACCGCCGGGAGCGGCGTCGGCAGCAGCGGGGGAGGAAGGAAAGCACGGGAGACGCCATTTTAAACCACCCCCAAAATGCCGAAGAGTGGCAGTATCACCGCATTTGACAATGAAGTTGAAGATTGGACTACATATGTCGAACGAATAGAGGTGTACTGCAAGGCAAATGGGGTGTCAGATGACAAGAAAGCGTCGGTATTGTTAAATTTAATGGGTGCAAAGACGTATGGTTTATTACGAAATCTAGTAACCCCAACGAAGCCAATGGAAAAGAGTTTTGAAGACATAGTAACTGTGATAAAAATAATAACTTCCGGGAAGTTATGTCATCACTTCCTGTGAACTGTGAACTGTGAACTATGAACTATGAACTGTGTACATACCTCACTTCCTGTCATGTGTCACTTCCTGTTGGACTGGTATAAATACTGGTCTGTTCAGTATTGTAAGAGGCTTCTACCAGAGGCATGGTAAAGACCTCTCTTGTATATAGTGTGTTTATAAGTTACTTAAAGCTTACTTTAAAGTTACTTGATGGTAAGCCTCCTTTTTCTTACATCAGTAACGATACTAAAGGAACATTTAAACCCCACACCGCTGCTGATAGCAGAAAGATTCAAGTTTCACAAACGGAACCAGCATAAGGATGAAAGCAATGCTGATTATTTAACAGAACTGCGCAAACTATCGAAACACTGCCAGTTTGGAGCGGGACTGACAGATGCCTTAAGGGACAAGTTTGTGTGTGGGCTTCAAAGTGAAGGAACCCAGAAACGGCTTTTATCTGAAAAGGACCTTACGCTAGAAAAGGATTTCAGCATTGCGGTATCATATGAAGCAGCAGCACGGGGCGCTGCAGAGATACAACAGAGACTGCAAGAATATGGCACAAACGAAATGTCATATAGAACAGAGAAGTGCTATCGCTGCGGCAGAACAACACATGACCAGAATGATTGCTGGTTCAAAGACAAAGTGTGCAGACAGTGTGGAAAAGTAGGACACATAGCACGAGTCTGCAGGTCGGGAAAGAAAACCAGCAATAAGAAACCTACCAAAGAAAAGTACCAGAAGGTACATAAGATGACGGAGAATCACAGAATCACAGAAACCCCACAGTGCAGATAGAGGCCATTTCGGCCCATCGAGCCTGCACCGACACATATCCCACCCGATCCCCGTAACCCCTACACCAACACATATCCCACCCTATCCCCGTAACCCCACGTATTTAATCCCCCTAACACTAACGGTCAATTTATCATAGCCAATCAACCTAACAAAAGAGTGATAACTAGTCCAAAAGCAGGGAACTGAGTTGTCTGAAACTACATAATGTGATCACAACGGAGGATCACCGAACCATTTGGGTCACTCTCAAGATAGCAGGAGTCCAGGTAAAGATGGAATTGGACACAGGATCAGCCCTAGCAGTCATAAACCGACGGGACTACGAGCGGCTATTCTCACACATACCCTTGAGAGACACAAAAATTATTTTGAAGATGTACACGGGGCAAAATGTCTACCCCAAAGGAAAAATAAGGGTGACCATTATATATAACGGTAAGGAAACACCAAAACTAGACCTGTATATATTGCAAGATGGAGGACCACCATTACTGGGACGTGAATGGATCCGAAAAATACAACTGGATTGGCATTCCATACAGGCACTGACTGTGGCTGGCAAAAAGGATGACGACGTCACACCTGGGTGACTGTCAAAGATCCTAACTGACGCGAAAGAAGTGTTCCAGCAAGGACTCGGAACACTGAAAGGCATGACAGCGACGATTAAAATTGAAGAAAACACAAGCCCAAAATTTTTTAAGGCCCGACCGTTAACTTATGCGATCCGCCCAGCCGTCGAAGCAGAGCTGGATAGTCTGGAACGTTCAGGTGTACTGTCCAAGGTAGGCTGGAGCGAGTGAGCTACACCCATCGTCCCTACGGCATTGGAGCGGTGCTGTCGCACAAATTCTCGGACGGCTCAGAGAGGCCAATAGCCTTTGCGTCACGATCACTAACCTCAGCCGAGCGTAACTACGCCCAGATTGACAGGGAGGCCCTCAGCCTAGTGCGGGGAGTGAAAAAGTTCAATCACTATCTGCACGGGCAGAAATTCACCTTGCTGACTGATCACCAGCCTCTTGTCTCCATTTTTAATCCAAAGAAGGGCGTTCCGGTGATGACTGCGCAACGACTACAAAGATGGTCACTTTTCTAGGGGCGCACCACTATGAAATTGAATATAAGGGCACGAAACAGCATGGAAATGCTGATGGGCTATCATGCCTGCCACTGCCTACTGCGGTGAGAGCACCAGCAGTGGATCCTGTCGAAATATTCCATTCGACTATAGTTGAATAACTACCGGTAACTAACACTTGTATCGAAAAGGAAACCTGAAATGACCTGACACTGTCTCGGGTATATGATTTGACGGTGAAGGGATGGCCAGCACATGGCGACTCACTGTTGCCAGCATTCTCGACAAGGAGAGAACAGTTGTCAGTGTGCCGGGGGACCTTGATGTGTGGATCCCGAGTGGTAATTCCACCCAAGTTAAGGGATAGAATGCTCAATGAGCTTCATGAGAGTCATCTGGGAGGGGTAAAAATGAAAAGCCTAGCCAGGGCTTGTGTGGTGGCCGGGAATCGATAAACAAATCGAGGACCTGACCAAGAGCTGCTCAGGATGCCAGAAAGTCCAAAATGCACCACCACAGGCCCCTCTACACCCATGGGAGTGGCCATCATCTCCATGGCAACGGGTGCATATTGATTTTGCTGGTCCATTCATGGACTCAATGTTTTTAATAGCCATGGATGCGCACTCGAAATGGCCTGAGGCCATCAAAATGTCCTCCACCACCACGGAGAAAACTATTGCAGTCCTACGGACCATTTTTGCCAGGAATGGCTTGCCAGAACAGATTTGCTCCGACAACGGACCACAGTTTGTGTCCGAAGAGTTCCGGAGGTTCTTGAATAAGAATGGTGTAAGGCATTACACATCCGCCCCGTATCATCCAGCCACAAATGGATTGGCTGAGAGGTTCGTACAAACCTTTAAGAAGGCAATAAAGGCTATGTACAATGACAACATTCCGCTGCAGCACAAGGTGGACAATTTCCTGTTCACCTACTGGAATGCGACACATGCAGTCACCAACCAGGCCCCAGCCATGATGTTCTTTAACCGAAGGTTAAGATCTCGCCTGGATTTGCTCAGACCAAACGTACGAAGAGATGTTGAGAGTAAGCAATTCCAGCACATCCATGAGAAGCCAACAAGGAGCTTCAATGTCGGGCAACCAGTCTTGGCCCGCGACTACCGAACAGAAAAATGGCAGCCAGGAACGATATGCACACGGCAGGGCCCACTAATGTACACAGTGGACGTTGGGAGAGCATCGTGAGACGCCATGCTGACCAGATCCTAGAATCACAGGAACAAGTCAACCCCATGCCTCGCCCACACGTACCTGGTGATGAACCCGACGTACAGGTAGCATCTACCCCAGAAACAGTAGCATCAGAAGCCGATGAACCAACCGACGACAGGGGGCCAGAATCGCCTCCGCACCAAGAGCAAGACACTCGGGAAAGGTGCTATCCAGAAAGGATCAGGAAGCCTCCCCAAAAGACTGAATTTATAAATAGACTATTTTCAGCTAATGTTGCATGTTAAAAGTGTTAATTGTAATTAGTTTGATATTTAATTGTTAAATGAGTGTTATGGTACTGTTAATCGAAAAGGGGAGGAATTGTAATGTATGTACCTTTAAGGGGGGAACTACTTTTTACAGCTCATGTATACTGTAGTACCGGCAGTGACCACACCTGTATATAACGCTGAGTAGTAATCTGTACAGATCAGTTGCAGTCTGAGCCATGTTGAGTAAACACCTATTGTACCGTTCTCCGCAGTCTGTGCCTTCTTATACACGGACGTAACACTGTCAATTTCTGTTTTAAGTTTATTTAATGACGTAGCTTCCACAGCTCTCTGGGGCAGCAAAGTCGACAGCCCTACCACCCTCTGAGTGAAGAAGTTTCTCCTCATCTCAGTTTTGAAAGAGCAGCCCCTTATTCTAAGATTATGCCCCCTAGTTCTAGTTTCACCCATCATTGGGAACATCCTCACCGCATCCACCCGATCAAGCCCCTTCACAATCTTATATGTTTCAATAAGATCGCCTCTCATTCTTCTGAACTCCAATGAGTAGAATCCCAATCTACTCAACCTCTCCTCATCTGTCAACTCCCTCATCCCCGGGATTAACCGAGTGAACCTTCTTTGTACTTCCTCGAGAGCAAGTATGTCTTTTCTTAAGTATGGACACCAAAACTTAATGCAGTATTCCAGGTGTGGTCCCACCAATACCTTGTACAACTGCAGCAATACCTCCTTGCAATAAAAGCAAACATTCCATTGGCCTTCTTGATCACCTGCTGCACCTGCATACTAACTTTTTGTGTTTCGTGCACCAGGACCCCCAGGTCCCTTTGTACTGCAGTACTTTCCAGTTTCTTGCCATTAAGATAATGGCCCAGAAAATAGGTTCGGGGGCTTGCCGCGCGTGCAAGCCCCCGATGTGCACTTACCCGGCGCGCTGACATTTCAATCCTGGCCCGCATTGTATTTCCTGTCACTGGCCCGCTTCAGGTTCTGCCGCGCTGTGCATGCGTGACCCAGTGGCGCACTTAGTGCGATGAGCCGGCTGGGATCATGTGAGCACTGGGCAACTGGACTCTATTCCAATCTCCCAGTTTCTCCGTCTCCGCCGCGTCTGTTCTGACGATGCCACCTTCTATACCAGTGCTTCCGACATGTCTTCCTTTTTCCTCAACCGAGGATTCCCCTCTACTGTGGTTGACACGGCCTTTGACCATGTCCGTTCCATTTCCTACACTTCTGCTCTCACCCCTTTCCCCTCCCTCCCAGAACCACGATAGTGTTCCCCTTGTCCTCACCTTTCACCCCACCAGCCTCCACATTCAACGTATCATCCTCCGCCATTTCCACCACCGCCAACGTGATCCCACCACCAAACACATTTTCCCCTCACCTCCCCTTTCAGCATTCCAAAGGGACTGCTCCCTCCGCGACACCCTGGTCCACTCCTCAATCACCCCTGACAGCCCTTCTCCTTTGCCTGGCAGGAGATGCATCACATGCCCTTTTACCTCCTCCCTTCCCACTGTCCAGGGCCCCAAATACCCCTTCCAGGTGAAACAGCGATTTACTTGTACTTCTTGCAATTTAATATACTGTATTCGCTGCTCACGATGTGGTCTCCTCTACATTGGGGAGACCAAACGCAGATTGGGCGACCACTTTGCAGAACACCTCCGTTCAGTCCGTAAGGGTGACCCTGTGCTTCCGGTCACCTGTCACTTTAATTCTCCACTGCACTCCCACTCTGATCTCTCTATCCTCGACCTATTACATTGTTCCAATGAAGCTCAACATAAGCTCGAGGAACAGCACCTCATCTTTCGATTTGGCACCTTACAGCCTTCCGGACTCGACATTGAGTTCAACAATTTCAGACAATAATCCATGCCCCCATTTTTCATGCAGTATGATTTTTGCCTTTCCCATTTGCAACATTTTATCTTTCCTGCCTCTTACAAAAGTACAGTATGTTCTTTCAATTCCTTCCTCCCCTCTTATACCCCCTGTAGTGTATGTACCCGTCTACCTTTAAGGGAACTATTGAATGTAACCGTTCACCTTTAAGGGAACTACTTTAGGTGTGGCACTATTTGTTTGGCTTCTGTATACTGTAATACCGATAGTGACCACACCAGTATATAAGTGTTGTAGCAGGATTTCTGGGGCAGATTCGCCCGGACCTTCGAATAGTAAAGACCTGTTTGTTTGTTACTTCTGAAGTCTGTGTATTTATTAACTGCACAACCCACAGACTTTACAGTGGCGACGAGTCCGATCGTACCCTGCGGCAAGATTACCAAAGCAAGAAGAGCGTCGAAGAGAGGCAACCGCCCTCGTCGTGCTGCTGGAAGAAAACACGAGGCTGCAGCAGGAGAAAGGTGGAAGACTTTAGCAACAAAAGCTTCCATTAGCAACAGGCACTGACTACCCTTCTACCACGGTGCGGAGTGAGCCGATCAGCAGGGAACAAGGCGGCCGAAGAGACTGTGAGTAGGGGAAGGTGTAGAAGTATCCGGAGGATAAGGGCAGAGCACTCGACCTCGGTCGAGGGGGAGCTGTGCCGGCCAAAAGCCGGGTCCAATGGCGTCGGGTGACAGCCGGACCGCGATCGGCGGGACAATCGGGGCAGCGACCGCAGCCACGAAGCGCTGAGCCTGCGAGTAGGCGCGGGAAGAGAAACCCAGCCGCAGCCAGGGAGGGAAACACCGGTCTGCGAGAGGGCTGGGGAGGCGAACGGGAACCGTGCGGGTGAGAGCCGGGTGCGGAGAGAGAGACTGCGAGGAGCCGGTCCAGCGGCTGAGCTGTTCTCCACCAACGGGGTACTCAGAGCCGGCAAAACCGAACGTGCGGGAGTGGGTGAGAGACACAGCCGAAAACGGGGTGAGAGACTGCGCGAGAGCCAGTCCAGCGGTGAGCTGTTCTCCACCAACGGGGTACCCAGGGCCGGTGGCATCGAACGTGCGGGTGAGAGAGACAGAGCCGGGTACGGAGAGAGAGACTGCGCGAGAGCCAGTCCAGCGGCTGAACTGTCCTCCGCTAACGGGGTGTACCCAGCGCCGGTAGAGCCGTGCGGGCGGGAGGAAAAGACATAGCCGAGTAAGGGGAGCTGTGCGGCAGCCAGCCAGCGGCTGAACCTGTCCGCTGAGGGGGAAGCGTACCCCTTCCACCGGGAAGAAACACGGGAAGACGCCATTAGGCGGAGAAGACGCCAGAAGCGGGAAACCGCCATTGAAGTGGGCGGGGCGAGAAAGGAAGAGCGGGAAACCGCCATTTTCGCGGGAAAACCGCCATCTTGATTGACATACCGCCATTGAAGTGGGCGGGGAGAGAAGGAAAGAGCGGGAAACCGCCGATTTCACGGGAAAACCGCCATCTTAGAAACAAATAAATAAATAAGAAATACTGGTGCTGCTCCCAAGGGAAGAAAGATGCCTAAGCGAGGGAATATTAACGACTTTAATTCTGAAATAGAAGACTGGGCCACGTACGTGGAACGCATAGAGATCTATTGCGAAGCCAACAAAATAGAGGAAGACGACAAGGCGATAACATTGCTAAACTTGATGGGGGCAAAAACATACGGGCTCTTGAAGCATCTAATAGCACCAAATAAACCAGCGGATCAGACCTTCGAAGAGATTGTGGCTGTGCTGAAGGACCACTTGAACCCCACACCGCTGATGCTGGCTGAACGACTCAAATTCTACGCAAGAACGCAGGAGAAAGACGAAAGCAATGCGGAATACTTGGTCGAACTGCGTAGGCTAGCGAAATACTGCCAGTTCGGAGGGAATCTGACAGAAGCGCTGCAGGACAAGTTCGTATGCGGATTGTCCAAAGAAGGGACGCAGAAGCGAATACTGGAAAAGAATGACCTCACACTGGACAGGGCTGTCCTTATAGCTGCATCGCACGAAGCCGCAGCGAAAGGAACGGCGGAAATGCAACTAAAGGCGGCGGCACTCGGGGTGGACCAAATTACTTCAAGCACAACAAAATGCTACCGTTGTGGGAAGACAACGCATGACCAGAATCAATGCTGGTTTAAGAACCAAGAGTGTAGGAAATGTGGCAAACTGGGTCACATCGCGAAGGTATGCCGGTCCGGGAAAAAGATCAATAATCAAAGGAAGCCACCACCAGAAAAGTACAACAAGGTACACAAGGTGGCTGAGAAGAGTTCAGACGAACAGAATTCAGACTCAGACCCAAACAACCAGGAGCTGGGTAGTCTGAGAATCCACAATGTGGGTAAAGAAACGGATCTACAGGCCATCTGGGTCATACTAAAAATAGCTGGAGTCCAAATAAGAATGGAGCTGGACACTGGATCAGCTCTATCAGTCATCAACCGAAGGGACTGCCACCGGCTATTCTCTCACATACCTTTAAGAAATACCAAGTTCGTATTACAGACATACACGGGGCATAACGTATACCCCGTGGGGAAAATAAGAGTCAAGGTGAGAGATAGGGGTAAAGAACACCCAAGAATGAGCTTGTACGTATTACCTGAGGGAGGACCACCACTTCTAGGATGGGAGTGGATTAAGAAAATAGACATGGAATGGCATTACCTAAAAGCCATAATGAGGGAGGACTCGGTGCAAGCTATTAGCTCAGATTCTGAAATGGATGATGATAAGACCAAGTCGAAAACGAAGACAGGCAGAAGGACTTATGGTACCAAGAAGAATAAAGCTGCAGAGCAGAACTCCAGGTTGACAGAGAATTCTGAGCCTGTTCAAGCAAAGGATTCATCCATGACGGAAGAACACCGAGCTCGGACGCAAACTTATGTCAAAGTACGACAACAATTAGAACAGTTGAGTGATCGTCTCGTGCAGGAGATGAAAAATATGGAAAAGTTCTGGGACACCGAATGGGGGAACCTGGAAAGACTACAGAGACAGCTAGCTCAAGCAGAGAGCGACCATAGAGCCATCATGGTCAAATACCAATCACATTCCCCTGATGCTGTTCAGGAACTAGAATATTTACAGAATGAACCAAAGGAAGAGGAATCTTCAGGGAGCCAGGATTTTATTCCAGTTCTTCTTTACGACTCCTTACAAGCAGAGTGTGAGAAGTTGAAAGAACAGTATGAACAGGCCCAGGCTACAATTCAGAAGGGGGTTAACTCGGCAGCCTCCGAAAAGCTAGTTTCAGTAGAAGCATATGAACAACTAAAGGTTGAACATGAGCAAGAAGTCCAAAGGCTGCAGGAAATTCTTGATGAGCTCAAGGCCAAGACAGACTCATCGATAGAAGCTCCATCCATAGATGAGCAATTAGAGGTGAAAATCATGGCAGAGCATGAAAGACAGGATGTCCAAGAACTTATAAAAACATTGAAGGACACCCAAGACAAATATGAGGCGGCAATGTCTGAGGTTCAACAACTTGAAGAACAGATTCAACTGGGAATCCTTGCAGTGGAAGAACAGGACACTGTAAGAATGGTCCCTGAACATGAACTAGAGAGCATCAGGGCGCAACTTTTCCGAGCGCTGAAAGCCAAAGTTCAAGAGGAACGTAAGGTGGAAGTATTGGAGAAAGAGGTGGATGAAATGGAGAAGACTCTGATCCACCGTGTTTCCAGGGAAGAGTTAACGGTCGGCCAACTCCTTCATATGCTGAAGGACAAGACTCTACAAGGGGAACAATCTGAACACGAGCTTCAATCTTCAGGGGGAACGAGTTCGGAGCTCTCAAAAGTCACGGAGATAGCTGAGGTGGCAACACAAATTTTACAAGGATGCCAAAAGTACGTTGAATCACGTCAAGGTGAACAGAAGAAGGTGGAAACCGTTACTTCAGTAGAAGGGTTAAATAGCCTGATAACGCAATTACCGGTGGAAAGGAAGGTATTGAACTCACAAATGAGGTCCGTCGTGAAGGAATGGCAGATAACCCAGGAAGAGCGGGATGAATATGAATGCATGAAGAAGGCTTTTCAAGAAAGATGTTTAGGGAAGGAACCACCGTCAGCTAACGTCCAGACGGGTGAGGAGGAAGAAGAAGTCTCTCTCGCTGGCCTAACTCAGGACGAACCTGAATATTACCATGACCTGTTGAGTGACACTGAATATTATGAGGATGTGGTCTGCCCAGCTTGTGATGAAAACTCTCAAAGTGCTGAAATCCGGATGAAGCACTTAAGGTCTAAGGAACATAGAGAGTTGGTGGCGCTACAGCTGGCAGTCGAGAAAGGAGCTCCGAGAGTTTCAAAAAGGCAGAAAAGAAAAAGAAGAAGCAGAAGATAATAACTGTCTAAAATATTAGCACTTCTACCATTCCAGGCGGGACATTACGAAAGGAGCTAAATTAGTTGAAAAACTGGTAAATGTCAAGACAGCCAGTTGGTTGTCAAAGTCCGCACTGCTGGTTCAACAGGATGAAAGTTCAAGCTGCTACATCAAGAAAAAGGCTATGGAGGAGTCACGCTAGCCAGGTGAACCGGCTACCCCAAAGAAATGTTGTTCGGAACGAGTCAAGATCAGAGACTGAATCTATGAACTGTTTCCGCAGAGACGGAACCTGTGAACTGTTTCCACCGAGATTATATTTGTAAATTGTTTTATATGACATTGACTCCACCGAGATTATAGCTGTAATTTGTTTTATAGGAAGTTGAAGATATGTATGTTTAACGGGGACTCTAAGTAATAAGCTAAAAAGGGAGGATTGTAGTGTATGTACCCGTCTACCTTTAAGGGAACTATTGAATGTAACCGTTCACCTTTAAGGGAACTACTTTAGGTGTGGCACTATTTGTTTGGCTTCTGTATACTGTAATACCGATAGTGACCACACCAGTATATCAGTGTTGTAGCAGGATTTCTGGGGCAGATTTGCCTGGACCTTCGAATAGTAAAGACCTGTTTGTTTGTTACTTCTGAAGTCTGTGTATTTATTAACTGCACAACCCACAGACTTTACACCCCCCCCGCCCCCAGTCTCTGCATCTGCTTCATATCTGTTACATCTCCAGCTTTTTCCAGTTCTGATGAAGGGTCCCAGGCCTGAAATGTTAACTTTGTTTCTCTCTCCATGGATGCTGCCTGGCCTGCTGAGTATTTCCAGCATTTTCTGTTGTTATTTCATTTAAACCTCTAATCTGTTTGTCCCCATGCCAATTTGTACGTGACTCAGGTAACAATCCAGAGAACAGTAACTCTGCAGTTGCAGAGAACAGTATCTATCCTTCTGACTATACGGTCCCCTACCAGAACTACATTCCCTTTCACTCCCCCCACTTGAATGGCCTCCTGCGCCATGATGTCATGGTCAGCTTGCTCATCCACCCGACAGGCTTTTCCCACACCCACACAGGCAGCAGAAACCTCATACCTGTTGGACAAGGGAACAGGCTGAGGCTCCTCCAGCACTGCCCCTGGGGTCCCCTTACCTGCCTGAGTTGCAGTCACTCCCTCTTGCCCCTGACCACTACCCAGACCTGTACCACTGCCTAACCTAAGGGGTGTGACTGCCTCCTGGATCAAAGTGTCCAGGTAACTCTCCCCATCCCTGATGCCTTAATTAAATTTGTATTTAGGTAACTTAATTTACAGTGTAGTTTGTTGACTACTTACTTGATCTAGATTAAGTTAAGGGTACTGAAATTAAATATCTACCTGTAACACAAAGCAATGCAAGTAGTGTAGGCAAAAAGCAACAACTCCTTCCCAAATACCCGGGCCTAGAAATTCAGTCGCGCCACTTCTGGGGCGCTAAAGTCGGGCGGGCGCTAAAGTTAGCGCCCGCCGGAAAGTGTAGGCCACTTCGCCGAAATTCAGTAGATTTGGCCAAGGAGTTTGGGCGAGCGCTGAAACTGGCGTTGCACTCCTATCTTTAGGCGCTAAGCCGGCGGTGCGGACTGATAACGCCGAGGCCGGGCGCAGCGCAGGTGCGGTCATGTTTTGATTGACAGCAGACACCCTGACGCCGGCCAGCTCTTAAAGGGGGAAGGGTCGACTTTGTCTGCTGCCACGCCCTGGATAGTGGAGCCCTGCAGCTAGGCCTGAACACTGCTGGTGGATCCAAATAGCGCCTGAAGCCATGCAGAAGGCCCATGAACGAGCGCAGCGCTTCTCAGAGCATGCTTTGAGGGTGCTGCTTAAGGCTTTTGAAAAGAGAAGAGAGATCTTGTGCCCGGACAGTGGCAAGAAGGCTCCCAGGAGGCAGTACAGGAGAGCCTGGAGGGAAATCGCCCACAGGGTGTCATCCACCAGCGATGTCCCCAGGAGTGCGGACCAATGCCGCAAGAAGTACAACGACCTCACTCGGATGGTCAGGGTGAGTACCCTTTCCAGTGTCCTCCTCATCCTTGCATGTGCACCTCACATTATGGGCAAAGGGACCTCAAAGGCCGAATGGCCATCCCTCCTCCCGCAGCTATGGCACTGGCATGATCATCAATAGCACTTTCTGCACTTTACACACTGGCCAAGCTATTCGACCATGGGAGGCAGTGCACACAACAACAGGGCACCACACTGGCCATGCTATTCGACCATGGGAGGCAGTGCACACAACAACAGGGCAACACACTGTACTTAGAGGCCGTCCTTTCTCTTGCAGGCCAAGCTGGCCAAGAATATGAAGAGCCGGAATGTCACCGGGGGAGGCCGTGGCCAGTTCCAGGAGCTCAGTGACCTGGAGGAGCACGTGGCTCGACTCATGCGTGGCCGGGTGGTTGGCCCCGTTGCTATTGGAGATGCCGACCCTGTGCTGGGCCCCAATGGTAAGGACATGACCGTTTGGACCTCTCTCATTCCCCTTGCGCTTCAGATCTACATCCTTTGCCACTGTCCGACCAATGCGCATAATGCCACCACTCATGCCTCCCTCGCTGACGCCCTGTCCTCACTCTAAAGCTACTCTTGTGCCTTCCTGCTTTCAGCTGGTGAGGAGGAGGTCCATGAAGCTGAGAGTGCCAGTCCCTCGGAAGAGGAGGACGACGAGGACCAAGAGGAAGGCGGCACATCGGGGGAACCCTCATCCGCGCCAGGGGATGGCAATGGAGGGGACACGTCTTGCCTGGAGGAGAGCCAGGGGGAAGTGTTGCAGGGGGGTGCAGCTCCTGGGCCCAGTGGCGTCCAGGCAGGCGGGAAGGGTCGGGCAGCACGGCTGCCTTCTCCCCAGAGGGGGGAAGTGTTGCAGGGGGGTGTAGCTCCTGGGCCCAGTGGCGTCCAGGCAGGCGGGAAGGGTCGGGCAGCTCGGCTGCCTTCTCCCCAGAGGGGGGAAGTGTTGCAGGGGAGAGCAGTTGCTGGGCCCAGTGGCGTCCAGGCACGCGGGAAGGGTCGGGCAGCTCGGCGGCCTTCTCCCCAGATGGAGAGTCTGCCCTCCAGTCCGGAGACGGTCCTCGCCCAGGAGGTGCGCCTCCTTGATGAAATGTCCGCGGCCTCCGAGCGGCGCCACAACGAGTTCATGGGGGTTGTGGGACAGTTGCCTCAGGCCATTGAGTCCCTGGCTCATAGTGTGGCCGCTTTCGGGGACTCACAGGCCAGGGGTGTTGAACAACTCGCGGCAGCACAGGCCAGGGGTGTCGACCAACTCGCGGCAGCACAGGCCAGGGGTGTCGACCAACTCGCGGCAGCACAGGACGCGAGTCGCGAGTTCATGAGTGGTGCCATGCAGACACTGGCTGATCTGATGCGGGCACAGAACAGGGCAGTTCGGGCACTCACTTCTGCCACACTCGCTGTGTCACGGAAGCATCGACAGGGCACCCGCCGCCCTGCTGCAGCACAGCGGTCTGGCCTCCACCAGATTGCTGCGCTCGCTGCAGTGCCAGCCCGGCCGAGTGCCAGTGTCTCTGGCGACCAGCGAGCGCCTGGCATCAGCCAGCTTGCCCCCATTGCTGCAGCCGCCACTGCCACTCCCCCAGCCAAGGTGCGACGAGCTGCTGCAGAGACTGATGCTGCCCAGCCACAGCTGCAGCAGTCAGCAGCCGGACCCTCCAGGGCCGGACCTCGTCTAGGCCGACCCCCAAGGGCATCTGCCGTTACGCATTGTGGCCCTCAGGAGCCTTCCCCCAGCCTTCCAACACCCACAGGGCGCAGGTTGAGGCGGAGCAACAGGTCGGGCAGGAGCCGGAGAAGCCTGCACAAGGACTCGCCCTCTCGGCACACCAAGTAGAGGGTGTCGGCAACTGTTTTTTTTATATGGGGGTGTTTGTGTTCTGGAGAGGGGGGGCTTATTTTGGAAAGGCCGAAGATGAAGGCCAATTGGATTGACAAGTTTTGTTATTCCTCCCCAGGTTGTGGGAGTGAGATATGTTTTTCACTGTTTTTTGGGGGTCTTGTCTGTTTTTCTGTTTCATGTGGGAAGGGCCCTGAGTTTGTTAAATAAAGCTTTTTATTTATTCAGCTTGTCCAGGTGTCATGTTTCAAGTGGTTGTTGCGTTAACCGGCTGAGGGCTTGCGGAGCGGCTGCATTCAGGTGCGTTCATTGCCACAAGCCATTCCCTGACAGGGGGCCTAGAAGTGTCGTTCAATAAGCCGCCGGCAGACGGCCCTTGGACCTTGTGGCTCCCTTCTGGGCTGGTACTCCTCCTCCTCCTCCTCCTCCTCCTCATGGTCCTCCTCCTGAGGTGGTGGCCCAACGTGAGGTGGCAGTGCCTGAGTCCTGCGGATAGCCAGGTTGTGCAGCATGCAGCAAACGACGACGAACTGGGAGACTCTATCCGGCGAATACTGTTGAGATCCGCCGGATCGATCCAGGCAGCGGAACCGTTGCTTCAGGACGCCAATCGTTTGCTCTATGATGTTCCTTGTGGCTTGATGGCTTTCGTTGTATGCCTCCTCCGCAGGGGTCCTGGGCGCGCGGAGCGGGGTCATGAGCCATGTGCACAAAGGGTAGCCCTTGTCCCCAATAAGCCATCCCCTTGGTGGAGGCTGTGCCTCGAACATGTCAGCCACAGTAGTCTGGCACAGGATAAATGCATCGTGGCTGCTTCCTGGAAAGCGGGCATTGACAGCTAGGATGCGCTGCCTGTGGTCACACACCAGCTGTACATTGAGGGAATGGTAGCCCTTCCGGTTGCGGTAATCCTCGGCATTGTCGATTGGTGCCCGCATAGCCACATGCGTGCAGTCAATGGCGCCCTGCACCATGGGGAAGTCGGCGATCCTGGCAAATCCGACTGCACGCTGCTCCTGCCTCTCTAGGGTCATGGGGAAGGAGATGAATTGGTGTCTCCTTGCGAAAAGGGCATCGGTGACCTGCCGGATGCAGCGATGCACGGCGAACTGGGAGATGTTCGCTATGTCCCCAGCAGCGGCTTGGAAGGAGCCGCTTGCATAAAAGTTCAGAGCCACCGTGACCTTCACTTCCACCGACAGAGACATCCTGCACAACAGCTGTGGACGCAGATCTCTGTGAAGCAGCTGGCAGATCTCTGCAACCACCTCCCTTCTGAAGCGCAGCCTCTTAACACAATGCGCGGCAGTCATGGTGAGATAGGACACCTGCTGCCGGTATTCCCTGAGTGGGTAAGGCCTACGTTGCCGACGCCTGATGGCCCCTCTGCGTCTAGGCATGGCTGGCCCTCTCACACAGCGTCTGCGAGCCCTTCGCACATAATGCTGGAACTGAGGGTTGGAACCCCATGCAGCCCCCATAATAAACTTGCAAACAGTGAAATCACAAAGAGTCAAATTTCCAAGCTCTGGCCAGAAGCCAAAAATACCTCTCCTATGTTGTCCCAAATCAGTAAGGTCTGTTCCTTGGTCTCTGTCCAGAAATCCAAAGCACTAAAGTCATTGCAGCAAAATGGCTGGCCTTTATAGTTCAGTGTAAGTGCCCTTTAATTAGCGCGCCCCGAGGCCCGCAGGGCCTCTGCTGCGTTCCACTTCACAGTTCTTAACAGCGCCATGCCCACATTGGGCGGGCGCCACTGAATTTCCGGTTTGGGGCGCACAAACAGCGTTGCACGACGAAATGACGTCATAAGCTGCGCGCTCAGCTGAGCGGGCGCAAACACTTTGCGCCGGCGCTAAATGTCAACTGAAGTTGGGCGTTGGCGCAGACCGGCCTGCGCCCGGGCGCTAAGTGCCTAGCGCTGGAAATCTACCCCTCTTATGGCGTTAACGGCTGGCGAACGCAACTGAATTTCTAGGCCCCACTCTTTCCAAATTCCCCCAAAAAACACTCTGTTCAGGCCACTCCATTTAATCCCACTCTGTGCAGACCAGAAAATGCTTGGGCACAGGTTATCTCTTGACTGAGATGGTGCATGCTGAACAAAACACTGGAGAATGGTGAGAGGCAAGTTTATAATGTGACTGTCTCACACTTAAAGGTTATTTTAATCCTGCGAACATTTGATTAAATAGCTCTGATTGCCTATGGCATTATTCTGTGGTGATCTAGAGCACAATTGCAATTTTAAAGCTGCTGTTGAGGTACTTGACGTGAGGCAGTGATCTAAGTAGAGTTAGGGGGAGTTGGGTGTCAAAGAGGATCAGGGAATCGGAAGAGGCAAAGGCAACATAGTGGATGCTCTTTATTGTGGACACGCAAAAATCCACAAGCTTCTCGCCAAGGAGCCTTCAGTGCAGTGCCCTCAGCAAAAAGTTTTCAGCTGCTTCATCAATGACATTACTTCTGCCATAAGTCAGGTAAGGCTGTTCAGTGATGATTCTACAGTGTTCATCTCCACTGAAAATTCCTCCATTATCAAAGCAGCCAATGCCAGCCTACAGTAGGACCTGGATATCATCCATGCTTGGCTGACAAGTGGCAGGTGACATTCACACCACGCAAGTGCCAGGCAACGACTATCTCCAATAAGAAAAGGTGCAACCATCAACTGCTGGTTAGCACTACTTGTAAAGTCTGTGGGTTGTACAGTTAATAACGACACAGACTTCAGGAATAACAAACAAACAGGTCTTTACTATTCGAAGGTCAGGGCGAATCTGCCCAAGGAATCATGCCACAACACTTATATACCGGTGTGGTCACCGTCGGTATTACAGTATACAGAAGCCAAACAAGTAGTGCCACACCTAAAGTAGTTCTCTTAAAGGTGAACGGTTACATACAATAGTTCTCTTAAAGGTAGACGGGTACATGCACTACAATCCTCCCTTTTTAGCTTATTACATACAGAGTCCCCATTAAACATAACATATCTTCAACTTCATATAAAACAATTTACAGACATAGTCTCGGTGGGAAACAGTTCACAGGTTCAGTCTCTGCGGGAACAGTTCACAGATTCAGTCTCTGATCTTGACTCGGTCCGAACAACATCTCTTTGGTGTAGATGGTTCACATTGCTAGCGTGACTCCTCCATATCCTTTTCTTGACGTAACAGCTTGAACTTTCGTCCTGCTGAACCAGCAGTGCTGACTTTTACAACAACTGGGTTGCCTTGATATTTTCCTACTTCCCAACTGATTTAACTCCTTTTGTAGGGTCCACGCATGATCTGGTAGAAGTGATAATATTTGCGATAGTTATCATCTTCTGCTTCTTCTTTTTCTTTTCTGCTTTTTGGAGACTCTCGGGGCTCCCTTATCAGCTGCCAGCTGTAGCGCCACCAACTCTCTATGTTCCTTCGACTTTAAGTGCTTCATCCTGATTTCAGCACTTTGGGAGTTTTCATCACAAACTGGGCAGACCACATCCTCGTAATATTCAGTGTCACTCAACAGGTCATGGTAATATTCGGGTTCGTCCTGAGTTAGGCCAGCGAGAGGGCCTTCTACTTCCTCCTTACCCATCTGGACGTTAGCTGACTGTGGTTCCTTCCCTAGACATCTTTCTTGAAAAGACTTCTTCATGCATTCATCTTCATCCCGCTCTTCCTGGGTTTCCTGCAAACCCTTCACTAATGACCTAATTTGTGATTTCAACACTTCCCCTTCCCTCGGGGATTGATTGATCGGGCTATTCAATCCTTCTACTGGAGCAGCTGTTTCAACATTCTGTTGTTCACATAGACGCGATTCAGCGTACTTTTGGCATCCCAGTAAAGTCTGTTTTGCAACCTCAGCTATTTCCCAAACTTTTGAGAGCTCCGAACTCCTTCCCGTTGAAGATCGAAGCTCGTGTTCAGATTGTTCCCATTGCAGAGTCTTTTCCCTCAGCATATGAAGGAGTTGGCTGACCGTTAACTCTTCCACGGGAACACTGTGGATCAGAGTCTTCTCCATTTCATCCACCTTTTCCTCCAATGCTTCCACCTTCTGTTCCTCTTGTACTTTGGCTTTCAGCGCTCGGAAAAGTTGCGCCCTGATGCTCTCTAGCTCATGTTCAGGGACCATTCTTACAGTCTCTGTGTTTCTTACAGTTTCCTTTTCTTCCACTGAAAGGATTCCCAGTTGAATCTGTTCTTCAAGTTGTTGAACCTCGGACATTGCCGCCTCATATTTGTCTTGGGTTTCCTTCAATATTTTTATGAGTTCTTGGACATCTTGTCTTTCATGTTCTGCCATGTCTTTCACCTCTAATTTCTCATCTATGGATGGAACTTCTACCGATGAGTCTGTCTTGGCCTTGAGCTCATCAAGAATTTCCTGCAGCCTTTGGACTTCTTGCTCATGTTCAACCTTTAGTTGTTCGTATGCTTCTACTGAAACTAGCTTTTCGGAGGTTGCCGAGTTAACCCCCTCCAGAATTGTAGCCTGGGCCTGTTCATACTGTTCTTTCAACTTCTCACACTCTGCTTGTAAGGAGTCGTAGAGAAGAACTGGAATAACATCCTGGCTTCCTGAAGATTCCTCTTCATTTGCTTCTTTCGCAATTTCCTGTTGGAGTTCAGCCAAGGCTGCTATGCTATCTGCCTCTCGAAGTCTCACTGCCATCAAATCTTCTTTATTCCTGCAGTCTATCTCAGTCATTTTCCGATTACTTTCATTTAACTGAGTGAGTAGTCCCTTATTCTGGGCTGAGAGATATTGCACCTTCTCATGTAGACCATAGCACTCCTTCTCTGCTCGACATAGCTGGTTACTGCTGATTTGGTTCTGTGTTTCAAGTTCCAACATCCTTTGCTTAGCTTCTTTCAGTTTCGCCCCTATAAGCTCCTCTTGCAACATGGCCACCTTATTCACATCAAGTAAAGAAGCGTTTCTCTTTTCCATGTCCAAGATTTTTTTCTGCATATCTTTAAGTGCACACTGCGATTCAGCTTCTCTTAACCTTGCTTGCACTAGCTCCGTCTCCAATTGCAGAACAAAATCCTCAGTGTAGCGTGGTTTGCCTTTATGCTGTATCTCTAGATCATGCAAATATTCTAACTCCTGAACATCATAAGGGAGATGTGATCGGTAATTGGTCACGATGGCTCTATGGTCGCTCTTTGCTTGAGCTAGCTGCCTCTGCTGTCTTTCCAGGTTCTCCCATTCGGTGTCCCAGAACTTTTCCATTGTTTTCATCTCTTGTACGAGACGGTAACTCAACTGTTCTAATTGTTGTCGTACTTTGAAATAAGTTTGAGTCCGAGTTCGGTGTTCTTCCGTCGTGGATAAGTCCTTAACTTGAACAGGCTCAGAATTCTCTGTCAAACTGGAGTTCTGCTCTGAAGCTTTATTCTTCTCGGTAGCATAAGCCTTTATGCATGTCTTCGTTTTCTCCACCATAGTCGGAAAGTTCATTTTAGCCTTGTCTTCCATATTTGAGTTGGTCTTATCGTCATCCGTTTCAGAATCTGAGCTGATAGCTTGCACCAAGTCCTCACTCATTATGGCTTTTAGATAGTGCCATTCCATGTCGATTTTCTTGATCCACTCTCGTCCTAGAAGTGGTGGTCCTCCCTCAGATAATACGTACAAGTTCATTCTTGGGTGTTCTTTACCCCTATCTCTCACCTTGACTCTTATCTTCCCCATGGGGTATACCTTATGCCCCGTGTATGTCTGCAATACGAACTTGGTATTTCTTAAGGGTATGTGAGAGAATAGCCGGTGGTAGTCCCTTCGATTTATGACTGATAGAGCTGATCCAGTGTCCAACTCCATTCTTACTTGGACTCCAGCTATTTTTAGTATGACCCAGATAGTTTGTAGGTCAGCTTCCTTACTCACATTGTGAATTCTCAGACTACCCAGCTCCTGGCTGTTTGGGTCTGAGTCTGAATTCTGTTCGTCTGAACTCTTCTCAGCCACCTTGTGTACCTTGTTGTACTTTTCTTGTGGTGGCTTCCTTTGGTTGTTGGTCTTCTTCCCTGACCGGCATACCTTAGCAATGTGACCCAGTTTGCCACATTTCCTACATTCTTGGTTCTTAAACCAGCATTGATTCTGGTCGTGTGTTGTCTTCCCACAACGATAGCATTTTGTTGTACTTGAGGTAATTTGGTCCACCCCGAGTGCCGCCGCCTTTAGCTGCATTTCCGCCGTTCCTTTCGCTGCGGCTTCGTGCGATGCGGCTATAAGGACAGCCCTGTCAAGTATGAGGTCGTTCTCTTCGAGTAGTCGCTTTTGTGTCCCTTCCTTGGACAATCCGCATACGAACTTGTCTCGCAGTGCCTCTGTCAGATTCCCTCCAAACTGGCAGCATTTCGCTAGCCTACGCAGTTCGACCAAATATTCCGCGTTGCTTTCGTCTTTCCGTTGCGTTCTTGCATAGAATTTGAATCGTTCAGCCAACATCAACGGTGTGGGGTTCAAGTGGTCCTTCAGAACAGCCACAATCCCTTCGAAAGTCTGATCCGCCGGTTTAGCTGGTGCTAGTAGATGCTTCAAGAGCCCGTATGTCTTTGCGCCCATCGAGTTTAGCAATGTTATCGCTTTGTCGTCTTCCTCTATTTTGTTGGCTTCACAATAGATCTCGATGCGTTCCACATACGTGGCCCAGTCTTCTATCTCAGAATTAAAATCGTTAATATTCCCTCGCTTAGGCATCTTCCTTTCCTTGGGAGCAGCACAAGTATTTCTTTAAATTCTTATTTATTATTTATTTATTTCTAAGATGGCGGTTTTTCCCGCGAAAATGGCGGTTTCCCGCTCTTTCCTTCTCTCCCCACCCCTTCAATGGCGGTCTCCCGCGTCTGTCGTCTTCTCCGCCTAATGGCGGCTTCCCGCGTTTCTTCCCTGGTGGGAGGGGTACGCTTTCCCCACAGCGGACAGGTTCAGCCGCTGGGCTGGCTTCCGCACAGCTCCCCTTACTCGGCTCTGTCTTTCTCTCCCGCTCGCACGGCTCTACCGGCGCTGGGTACCCCGTTCACGGAGAACAGTTCAGCCGCTGGACTGGCTCTCGCGCAGTCTCTCTCCCCTTGCTCGGCTCTGTCTCTCTCTCCCCCACGTTCGGCTCTACCGGCGCTGGGTACCCCGTTGGTGGAGAACAGTTCAGCCGCTGGACTGGCTCTCGCGCAGCCTCCTTTGGTCGGCTCTGCCTCTCCCACACGCCCGGCTCCCGTTCGCCTCCCAGCCCTCACGCAGTCCGGTGCTTCCCTCCCCGGCTGCGGCTGAGTTTCTCTCTTCCCGCGCCTGCTCCCGGTCTCAGCGCTTCGTGGCTTCGGTCGCTGCCCGGCTTTTCCTGCCGATCGCGGTCCGGCTATCTCACGACGCCGTTGGACCCGCCTTCCTGACCAGCTCTGCTCCCCCTCGACCGTGGTCGAGTGCACAGCCCTTATCCTCCGGATTTCGTTACACTTTTCCCTACTCACAGTCTCCGCGGCCGCCTTGTTTCCTGCTGATCGGCTCACTCCGCACCGTGGTAGAAGGGTAGTCAGTGCCTGTTGCTGATGGAAGCTTTTGTTGCTAAGTCTTCTTCCTTTCTATTGCTGCAGCCTCGTGTTTTCTTCCAGCAGAACGACGAGGGCGGTTGCCTCTCTTCGACGCTCTTTAGTTGCTTTGGTAGTCTTGCCGCAGGGTACGATCGGACTCGTCGCCACTGTAAAGTCTGTGGGTTGTACAGTTAATAACGACACAGACTTCAGGAATAACAAACAAACAGGTCTTTACTATTCGAAGGTCAGGGCGAATCTGCCCAAGGAATCATGCCACAACACTTATATACCGGTGTGGTCACCATCGGTATTACAGTATACAGAAGCCAAACAAGTAGTGCCACACCTAAAGTAGTTCTCTTAAAGGTGAACGGTTACATACAATAGTTCTCTTAAAGGTAGACGGGTACATACACTACACTACTATTGACTATTTCCCCATTTATCAACATCCTGGGGTCACCATTGACTGGAAGCTTAACTGGATCAGCATATCAACATTGTGGCTACATAAGCAGTGCACATGCTGGGTACTGTCAGATGAATGTCTCACCTTCTGACCCCTCAAAGCCTCTCCACCATTTAATGCAGTACTTGCTACTCACTTGCATCAATGCAGTCACAATCACACTTGAGAAGCTCAACACCATCCAGGACAGTGTAGTCAGCATGATCAGTGCCACTGTCAATGGATGAAACATCCACTCACTCCACCACTGGGCACTGTGGTTGCAGTATGTCCTATCTATTGGACATGCTGCAGCAACTCAGCAAGCTTTTATTAGCAGCACCTTCTGACCTCACCATCAAGAAAGACAAAACCAGTAATGTCATTGCCCAGTTTCACCTCCAAGACTTGGGCATGTATCACAGTACCTTCGTCATCACTGGATCAAAGTCCTGGTATTTCCTACCACCAGCACGAGGCCGACAACAGTTCAAGTAGAAGGACCACCAGTACTTCCTCCTGGTAACTGGGGATGGGCAAAAAATGCACTCATGCCAATGTTATCCATTTTCCACAAAAAAATTAAAAATTGTGCCCTGTTTGAGAACTATACCAGCAGATATTTCCCAAATGATTCACCTCTTATCTTAACAATGCTTTTTGAGAGACTTGTTAAGAGTGCGTTCAGTGCTTCTCTCTTGCTGGATGGGTCGAGGGAAGGGAAAATATATAGAAGGAGGGATGCAGTTTACTAACAAAGTCCTGCACACTGAATGGCCAGTGTTACAGTCATAATTCTAGAGTTGTAGGCACAGATGCAGACTGGCAGGTAATATCCTGCTTTGTTGATGCTTTTCGGCTGATAGTGCTGACTCTAGAAAGCCCTATGAAAGCAAGCTTCTGGTTTCTAAGAGAGGCACATGTCTTTGATGGAAAGTATTAGAAGCATTTCAAATGCAGAAATGCTAATGTATATTAGGTTTCATCATTTTCCATAAATTTTGTGAATATAAACTTTCATGAATGTGCCGTTTGACCCGATCTGATGTGAGTGTGACATTTCCTTTGCATATTAAGGTGTGCATTTGACACACAATTTTTTTAATGTATGGATCGTAGATGTATAGTGAAGTTCATTCCAACTCCACACCAATTTAAAGAGGAATAAAAATTCTTTGGGTCTCCATTATACAACTAAAATATCTGAATCGAAAAAGAAAAAGAAAGTCAGTGGATGCTCTGAGGGCTCTGTCAAGCACAACTTAATTTAGCCATCCGGAGATATACAAGAATAGCCATGAGGTGGGAGCTGACAAACTCCTTGAGTTTTTTGTTCCCTTTGGAGAAACTTGATGGCCAAGAGCTCACTGCATGGAAAATTATGGATATAAATGCACATAGCACTGTTTCACACATCAAAGTACTGACATGTACTACAACCTCTTCACTGGTTAAAATAGTCACTTTTACAATCTTTTGTATGTTATAAAAATAAAGGTAATAATGGGGCTTTTTTTTCTTGTATTTTTCTGAATATTAGAAATGACATTTCATTACAATAACATGCTCTTGCATGATTTTTAGGAGTAGTACAGATAAAAATATGAAACTTCAGAATCTATGAGGTGCAAATGCTGGAATGTATTGATGTGCAATTTGTTTTCCTAATGCATTTTTTTGCAACTTGTTACACATATATTTGTGTTTTTTCCCATTAATAATAAATGGTTTTCACAGCATACTGAACCTAAGAGAAATAATGGATTTGACTGAGACTACTTCAATATAATAGTATTGTATTTATACAGAACTCCCCATAAAACAACAGTACAGGTTGTGTGTCGTAACTGCAGCATGTGGGAGTTTGTGGAGACCAGCGAGATCCTGAGCAACCACATCTGCAATAAATGTCTGCAACTCGAGGAACTTCAGTTCACAGTTGTTGAGCTAGAGTCCGAGCTGCACATACATTAGGGATGGGGAGAGTTACCAGAACACTTTGGGCTGGATTTTGCCAATGGGGAGCTTTTGGAGGTGGGACTCCCACTTGTCGGGTTTTAGTCCCGCCTCCATCGACTTCTGGCCAACCCACGCTATTTTCCCCTGATTGACCTTGTTCAGACCGCCCAGCGGGCTTAGCAGGCCAATTGAGGGAAAGCCGGTGACAGGGAAAGTCAGCGTATGACGTTTCATCTGTCAAAAATTTTTGACAGCTGAATTGTCATTGTTTGACAGCTCTGTGAAGCAGTCAAACACTGACATTCTCTGTTGTTTGATGAGTCCTTGGGCAGGATTTTCATTGAGCCGTGGAGGCGGGATTGGAGGCATGTGGGGGGTTAAAATCTTGAAATCGGGGGGCACGAACCCATCCCGCCCCCAACCCGCCTCCATGCCAGTTTCAAAGGAGGCGGGTACCCAAACCGCACTGGGACCCGCCTCCCTGAGGCGGGAAGGGGAGTAGTGCCAATTAACTGCCTGTTAACAGGCAGTTTTTAGCCTAATCCTTATTTTTATCCCTGAAGTGTGGGATTCCCGATGGCTCCAAACCACGGCAAGTTAGCAAGGCGGGCTGTCGGGCTGAAGGGCTTGGAGGGGTCGAGATGTCCGGTGTTCAGGTGAGTGATGGGTGCATAGGTAAGTGTGTTTGGTGTGTTTAAAGTACTTAAAGAAGTTTTACTTACCTTTACAGCCTTCCTTCCTTCAGGTCTCAGGAGTCCCTCATCTCACCGGCACAGAAAGCAGAATGGCCGCGATCTGTCAAAAATTGCAGCATTCAGCTTTCTGTTCCGGAGAGATCTCTAAATCAGCCTGAGAGGAAGGAATTAACTTAGTGTACTGATTGTCAGTGTTTGACAGCTTCAATCAGCTGTCAAACGCTGATATTTCATCTGTCAAAAGGTCTTGACAGATGAAATATCAATCTGTGACATCACCTGTTGCCAGGTGGCCCTTAATTGCCCTGCTGAGCCCGCTGGGCGTGCTAAACAAGGTCAATCAAGTCAAAATCGCTTGGGTTGGCTACAACTCGATGGAGGTGGGACTACAACCCTGAAAGTTGTAGTCCCGCCTCCTACCCGCCTCCTCAATGAAAATCCAGCCCCTTGTATTCAAGGCTCATCAAACCTATCTGCTGAGCAGAAATCAGATGATTGTTGCATCGGAGAATGCAGCAGCTATCTGTCATCTCTGCTGGTGAGATGCCGGAGTCTCCGGTTCCCCAACTGTTGAAGCCTGCAGGAAGAAACAAAGTAAACATTTTCTATCACTTTACACTCACCTCACATACTTCCTCTCCACACTTGCACCCATCACTCACCTCCACAGTGCACTTGTGGACCCCTCCAACCCCCAAAGACCCACTGCTCGCCTCGGTGACCCTGGCGGGGATTCCCGACGTTGGGATGCCCGCACTTGCAGGGGTAAAATGAGGGTAATCCTCTTAACTGCCTGTTAATTACCTGTTAACAGGCAGTTAAATGGCTGTAATCCCCTTCCCGCTTCGTGGAGGCGGCTCCCAGCGTGCGTCAGGTACCTGCCTCCTGGGAAGATGGCACAGAGGCGGGTTGGGGGTGGGATGGGCACCCGACCCCAGATTCTGCCATTTTTCAGCAGTCCCGCCTCCAAACCCGCCTCCCCAGGGCTGGCAAAATTCCCCCGAGTTCTAGGCAGCAGTCACACCCTTTAGGTTAAGTAGTTCTTTAGAGTTGATCATTGGTCAGGGACAGGAGCATGTGACTGCGAGTCAGGAAGGTATGAGGACCAGGATGTAGCGATGGAGGCGCCTCAGCCCTTGACCTTATCCAACAGGTACGAGGTACTTGCTGCCTGTATGGATGAGAACAAGGGCTGCAGGGAGGATGGGTTAACTATCATGGCACTGTAGTATGGGGGCCATTCAAGTTGGGGGGTGTGGGGGAGTAAAAAGGAATGTAGTAGTGTTAGGGGACAGTATAGTCAGGGGGATAGATACTGTTCTCTGCAGCTGCGAGCGGGAGTCCCGAAGACTGTGTTGCCTGCCCAGTGCCAGGTTTAAAGACATCTCCTTGTGGCGGGAGAAGAACTTGGAGTGGGAGCAGCAGGATCTAGTTGTCATGGTCCACGTAGGATCAGAATGAGGTTCTGCTGAGTGAGTTTGAGGAGCTAGGTTCTAAATTAATAAGCAGAACATCAAAGGTAATAATCGTTGGATTACTACCTAAGCCATGTGCAAATTGGCATAGAGACAAGCAGATCAGAGAAATAAATGCGTGGCTCATAGCGCGGTGTGGGAGGAAGGGGTTTTGATTCATGGGGCACTGGCACCAGTACTGGGGAAAGAGGGTGTTGTTCTGTTGGGACGGGCTCACTTAAAGCGTTCGCCTTTAAATAGCGTTCCCCCAGTCCCTTCCTGACTGCAAAACGCTCCCCTCAACCTGTCGTTGCTAGCGGCAGGTGATAAGGCAGGGGGCGCCACTCAATATCCGGTCCGGGGTGCTATCGAGGCGTTGCACACTTGACTGACGTCATGATCTGCCGGCGCAGGAGATTGTGGTGGTAGTGTTTAGCACCGCCGCAAAATGTCTAGTTAATTTTGTGAGTGGCGCAAACATCACCGCGCCCGGGCGCAAGTTGCTTTGTGCCCCATTAGCGCCCTCTTAAGGCACTAACGGGAGGCACAAACCAACTGAATTTTTCCACCATAATCTTCCAATCCTCCTGAGATATGGGGTGGTGCCAATGATCTTTGTTCAAAAAAGGGTGTAAGGATAAACCCAGCAATTACAAGCCAGTCAGTTTAACCTCGATAGTGGGGAAGCTTTTAGAAATGATAATATGGGATAAAATTAACAGTCACTTGGACAAGTGTGGATTAATTAAGGAAAGCCAGCATGGATTTGTTAAAGGCAAATCGTGTTTAACTAACTTGATTGAGTTTTTTGATGAGGTAACAGAGAGGGTTGATGAAGGCAATGTGGTTTAAGTGGTGTACATGGACTTCCAAAAGCCGTTTGATAAAGTGCCATATAATAGGCTTGCCAGCAAAGTTGAAGCCCATGGAATAAATGGGACTCTGGCAGCATGATACGAAATTGGCTAAGTGACAGGAAACAGAGAGTAGTGGTGAACGGTTGTTTTTCGGACTGGAGGAAGATACACAGTGGTGTTCCCCAGGGGTCGCTACTGGGAGCACTGTTTTTCTTGATGTATATTAATGACTTGGACTTGGACTTCAAAATCTGAAGATGACACAAAACTTGAAACTATAGTGAGGGGGATAGTGATAAGACTTCCAAGAGACACAGGTGGAATGGGCGGACATGTGGCAGATGAAATTTAACGCAGAAAAGTGCAAAGTGATACATTTTGGTAGGAAGAACAAGGAGAGGCAATATAAAATAAAGGGTACAATCCTAAAGGGGGTGCATGAACAGAGAGACCTGGGGGTATATGCGCACAAATTGTTGAAGGTGGCAGGGCAGGTTGAGAAAGTGGTTAAAAAAGCATACGGGATCCTGGGCTTTATAAATAGAGGCATAGAGTACAAAAACAAGGAAGTTATGATGAACCTTTATAAAACACTGGTTCGGCCTCAACTGGAGTATTGTGTCCAATTCTGGGCACTGCACTTTAGGAAGGATATGAAGGCCTTAGAGAGGGTGCAGAAAAGATTTACAAGAATGGTTCCAGCGATGAGGGACTTCAGTTACATGGATAGATGGGAGAAGCTGGGGTTGTTTTCCTTAGGGCAGAGAAGGTTGAGAGGAGATTTGATCGAAGTGTTCAAAATTATGAGGGGTCTAGATAGAGTAGATAGAGAAAAACTATTCCCATTGGCGGAAGGGTCGAGAACCAGTGGACACAGATTTAAGGTGATTGGCAGAAGAACCAAAGGCAACATGAAGAAAAACTTTTTTACGCAACAAGTGGTTAGGATCTGGAATGCACTGCCTGAGAGGGTGGTGGGGGCAGATTCAATAATGGCATTCAAAAGGGAATTGGATAAGTACCTGAAGGAAAAACATTTGCAGGGCTACGGGAAAAGGGCAGGGGAGTGGGACTAGCTGAAGTGCTCTTGCAGAGAGCTGGCACAGACTCGATGGGCCGAATGGCCTTCTTCTGCGCTGTAATCATTCTATGATTCTATGATTCCATGTGGCTCGGTGTCAAAGTTCTTGTCTTCTAACACTCCAGTGAAGTGCCTTGGGACGTTTCACTACATTAAAGGCACTATATAAATACAAGTTGTTGTTGTTGGAAGAGAGTACTGTCTATAGCATGCATTAGCTAGAGTAACTTCCATTAACTGAGAAGTTCAAATTTTGGGCTATTCTCTCTTCCTCCACCCTTCCCAGTTCCCAATGGTGATCTTTTCCCTGTCCATTGCTCAATTCAGCTTAACTCTTCTTCCCTTGCAACTCAAATAATCTTGTACTCTTTCCCCCTCCACCTCAACATCAATTCTAGCACTCTCTTTCCACGCTCCCACCGTTAGTTCAGACTGTCAATCACTGTTCTTCCCACCTCAAAGCACCACTTCCAGTATCTGACCCCTTCCTTCTCTCCTTCTATATCATCCATTTCCCCTTCCCAAGATTGCCATCCATTTCACCTCACATTGCTATTCATTTGACCCCTTCATTGCCATGCATTTCAAACCTCCTCCTCCTCCTCCCGACCCATATCTGAGTTTGACTGCTCTTTCACTGGACTGGGTCCCTTTCTCTTAGCACCACCGCCCGCCACATTTCATGAAAAGGATTGTGGTCTCTCTATAATGTAGACAGGAACAACAATAATAACTTAATGGAGCGATGAAAATTGGGGATGTGCAAGAGGCTAGAATTGGAGGATCGCAGAGATCTCAGAGGGTTGTAGGGCTGGAGGAGGTAACAGAAATAGGAAAGGATGAGGCAATGGAGGGATATGAACACAAGGATGAAAATTTTAAAATCAAGGCGTGCTGGACTGGGAGCCAATGTCGGTCAGCGAGCACAGGGGTGATGGTTGAGTGGGACTTGGTGCGAGCTAGGATACGGACAGCAGAGTATTGGATGAGCTCAAGGTTTAGGAGGATGGAAGATGGGAGGCTGAACAGGAGAGCTTTAGAATAGTCGAGTTTGGAGGTAACAAAAACATTGAGGGTTTCATCAGCTAAGGCAGGGGTGGAAACAGGCAATATTACAGAGGTCAGAGTAGGCGGTCTTGTTGATGGAGAGGATATGGGGTCTGAATTTCAGCTCAGGGTCAAATTGGACACAGTGGGTGCGATTTTCTCTGCCCCGAGGAGGCGGGAATGGAGGCAGTACTGCCGGGAAAATGGCAGAATTTGGGGGCGGGTGGCAAACCCGCCCCCAATCCGCCTCCATGCCATCTTCCCAGGAGGTGGGTTGCCGTCCCATGCCGGGTCCCGTCTCCTTGGAGGCGGGAAGGGATTAAAACCTATTAACTGCCTGTTAACAGGTAGTTAACAGGCAGAAAATAGGATTATCCCATTTTTTCCCTCACAAGTGCGGGCTTCCCGAAGGCTCCAAAACCCGCCAGGGTCACCGAGGTGAGTAGAGAGTTTGTGGGGGTCGGGGGTGCAAAAGTGTGGTGTGAAGGTAAGTGATGGGTGCAAGAGTGTAGAGGTGAGTATCTGAGGTAAGTCCTAAGTGTTTTTAAAAGTGTACTTACATTTGTTTCTTCCTGCAGGCTTCAGTCGGTTTCTATAGGGAGAGTCTTGCACCTCCGTGTTGCAGATGAAAGATGTCCGTTGCATTCTCATATGCAACAAACATCTCATTTCTGTAAAAGAAAGAAGGTTGATGAGGTCTTGTATGCAAGAGCTCATCAAACTACATAGAATGTCAGTGTTTGACAGCTTCAAAGAGCTGTCAAATGATGACATTTCTTCTTTCAAAAATTCTTGACAGATGACACGTCATACGTTGACGTTCTCTGCAACTGGCTTCACCCTAATTGGCCTGCTAAGCCCGCCAGGCGGGCTTAACAAGGTCAATCAGGGGGAAATCCCATTCATTGGCCAGAAGCTGATGGAGGCGGGACTAAAACCCAACAAATGGGAGTTCCGCCTCCAAAAGCTACCCATTGAGAAAATCACCCCCAGAGGTTGTGAACAGTCTGGTCCAGCCTCAGACAGTGACCAGAGGGAGATGGAATCGATGGCTAGGGAACAGAGTTTGGGCTGGTGTCTGAAGTCAATGGCTTCAGTCTTCTCAATAATAAATTGGAGGAAATTTCTGCTCATCCAGTACTGGATGTCGGAGAAGCAGTGTGACAAATCAGGGGTCGAGAGGTGGTGGTGAGGCAGAGCTGGGTGTCATCAACGTACATGTGGAACCTGACCTTGTGTTTTCGGATAATGTCACCAAGGGGCAGCATGTAGATGGGAAATTGGAGGGGAAATCCTTGGGGGACTCCAAAGGTAATGGAGCAGGAAGAGAAGCCATTGCAGGAGATTCTCTGTCTACGATTGGATAGGTAGGAATGGAGCATCTGTTCCTGTGAGAGTTTCTATCTGCAGTAAAGCAAGGTTACAACCCCAACCATTAGTGCTATGGACAGCATTGAGAAGAGCTGGATTCAGTGGGAGTGAGGCTAAGGGAAGAGAGGCCTGGTCTGCACTGATACTTGTCAGAAAATGCAGATATACTGACTAGGACTCCAAAAACTCTAACCATCAGCATGAAAAACTAATGGTTGGCCTTTATGACTGAATTATACTCAGACATATGCTAGTGACCTGGACTGGCAATTTCCTTGGAGCTGCTCATTTACATGTGTAAACATGGTTTCCGCTGCACTTCTGATGAAGATATGGCAGCAGAGCAGAATCAGCTCCAAGGAAATTACTGATCATGTATTTAATTTTATCTTGAAACATAGGCTCGGTGCTTGTATTAACTTCATTCAAATCTATTCAAAAGGGTAATTATCCAACCAGATGACACTGAATTGCACCTGATTTAATGGCTTAAGGAGGATAAAACCCCAGGTCCAGATGAATTACATCCACACATTTTAAAATAATCTAAAGAGATAGCATAGGCACTATTATACATATTTAATAATTCATTAGAAAAAGGCACAGTGCCAGAGGACTGGCAGATAGGTAAAGTTATACCTATATTTAAGAAGAGAGATAGAACATGTCCTATAGACTATAGACATGTTAGGTTAACATCAGTGGTAGGAAAGATAATGGAATCCCTACTAAAGGAGAAAATAGAAAAAACATTTAGATACCAAAAATATAATAATGAATAGTCAGCATGGACTTCAAAAGAGAAAGTCTTGCTTGACCAACCTCATTGAATTCTTTGAAGCGATAATAGAGAGATTAGACAAGGGTAATGCAGTAGACGTAATTTATCTAGATTTCCAAAAGGCATTCGATAAGGTACCACATAATAGACTAATGAACAAGGTCAGAGAATGTGGAGTCAGGGGATAAGTAACAGAATGGATTGCTGGCTGGCTTCAGGACAGAAAGCAGAGAGTAGGAGTAAAGGGTAGCTATTCACAGTGGCAGAAGGTGGAAAGTGGATCCCCCAAGGATCAGTGCTGGGACCAATGTTGTTCACAATTTATATTAACAATTTAGACTTTGGAATCAAAAACACAATTTCTAAATTTGCGGACGACACCAAGTTGGCGGGGGGGGGAGGGGGGGTGATAGTCAATACTGAGAAGGACTGCAACAAATTACAAGAAGACATTTATAAACTTGCAGACTGGGCATATAATTGGCAAATGAATTTCAACACAGATAAATGTGAGGTATTACATTTTGGTAAGAAAATAAGGAGGTCACATATTACTTGGAAAATAAGAGTCTAAATGGGGTAGAAGAGAAAGGGATCTGGAAGTATAAATACACAAATCACTAAAAGTAGTGACACAAGTTAACAAGGCCATAAATAAAATCAAACCAAGCACTCGGGTTTATTTCTAGAGGGATATAATTGAAAAGTAGAGAAGTTATGCTAAACTTGTATCGAACCTTGGTTAGACCACACTTGGAGTATTGTGTACAATTCTGGTCGCCATATTATAAAAAGGATATAGAGGCACTGGAGAGGGTGCAAAAAAGGTTTACAAGGATGATACCAGAAATGCGAGGGTATACCTATCAGAAAAGGATGAACAGGCTGGGTCTCTTTTCTCTTGAAAAGAGAAGGCTGAGGGATGACCTAATAGAAGTCTTTAAAATTATGAAAGATTTTGATAGAGTCGATACAGAGAGAGTGTTTCCACTTGTGGGGAAGAGCAAAACTAGAGGCCATCAATATAAGAGAGTCACCAAGAAATCAAATAGGGAATTCAGAAGAAACCCAGAGAGTGGTGAGAATGTGGAACTCGCTACCACAGGGGGTGGTTGAAGCGAATAGTATAGATGCATTTAATGGAGGCTAGATAAGCAGAAGAGGGAGAAGGGAATAGATGGTTATGCTGATAGATGAGAAAAGATGGGAGGAGGCTCGAGTGGTGCATAAATGTCAGCATGGGCTGGTTGGGCTGATTGGCCTGTTTCTGTGCTGTATATACTATTAATCCTATGTAATACTCCTTCTGCTACCTTATTGCCCACTTACTTAACCTGTCTATATCCCTTTGCAGGCTCTTTGTGTCCACCTTGTAGGGGATTTGCACAGACATGTTTGGTCAGTCAGCTTTGCCTCTGACTACCTTCTTTGAGCGGTTCGAATCGCTCGCCCTCTGGGTTCTGGACACCGGACTTAGATACAGGCAGCGATACAGAAAATCGAGTAGACAAGTGGTTTGGTGTAAAAGAACCAAGATTTTATTGAACTGAAAAATTATAACGATCTTACACGAGAAAATTACTGGTACAGCACACTACAAACATAAAATGCTTATACTTAAAGGGAATGGGGAACACACGGCACAATCGAGGGAAAACAACTATATTAGCAATCCCCTTAATTCCCACCCCCTATACCTAACTAGATTAGACTATGAGGGGCCAGAACTTCATGCTCACCAATCCAAGAACTTGTTACGTTTAAAAAACAGTTGAAGGTTTTGGGTTCACTCCTTGTGCACTCTGTGGCCTGCCGACGTCACGTGGTTCCAGCGCGCTGCAAGGGTGCCGTCCAGGTAAAATACCCCAATATTAAAGCCTCTGCCTGGGTATTTCACCTCGCAGGACGGGCTCTTCTTCAGTTGATGTTCTTCCTTGGTTGATCCTGTTGGGTTGAATGAGCTGGACTGAGGGCCCGTTTATTCGAAGCCCCACGCAGTCTTCTTCATACAACCCGTCCTGGTTGTAATCTGGCAGCGAGTTGAGAGGCAGGAGGCAGGAGAGAAGAGGCAAGAGAGAGAGTGGCTTCCTGATGGGCCCATAGTTATACCCCCATCGGGAGCCCTTATCTGCGTGGCAAATCAGTTCAGTCCTTTGTCCGATTTGGGTGAGCTCGTTTAAATGTTTTAAAATGTTTATAAAAATGACCTGTAGAGTGATAGTCGTTATGTCTAAAGTAGCCTCGAAATCCTAGCCGATGTTAAAGACAAGTTGCGAATTGCTCCCATTCAGGCTTAATGTCTCTGGTGAGCGGTTCCTGATTTAAAATGCAGAAAGCCTAATGGCTTGATGGAGCCCATTCCAACTTAATGACTGGAATGTAGTCTTTTGTTCATTTTATCAGTCCTTACAAAGTCTTTGATTAGTTTAAAACTTGTACTCCTTGACCTGCTTGTTTTGCAGAACCTTTGTTTTAAAATCCCATTTGGCCTGGTCACGAGGTTTACCGCAGCTATTTTGGGTACCCTGGTTTTAAAATCAAGTCCATCCAGGGTCCCTTTTGATTAATAACTTCGGGGAATGTTGGAATTTTGAGAACCTTACACCTTACAGCTTATTTCTCCACCTAGCTTTGCATCATCAGCAAACTTGGATATATTGCACTTGATCTCTTCACCTAAGTTCTGACGAAGGGTCATTGACCTGAAACATTAACTCTGTTTCTCTCTCCACAGATGCTGCCTGACCTGCTGAGTATTTCCAGCATTTTCTGTTTTTATTTCAGATTTCCAGCATCTGCAGTATTTTGCTTTTGTCATTAATATAGATTGTAAATAGCTGAGGCTCAAGCACTGACCCTTGAGGTACCCCACTAGTTACAGCCTGCCAAACTGAAAATGATCCATTTAACCCTACTCTCTGTTTTCTGTCCATTACCAAATCCTTTATCCATGCTAACACATTAACCCCAACCCCACGACCCGTTATCTTGCGTAATAACCTTTTATGTGGTACCTTGCATCTCAGCCTGCCTTTTGGAAATCCAAATATACACATCAACTGGTTCCCCTTTATCTACCCTGCTAGTTGCATCCTAAAAACATAGAAACATAGAAGATAGGAGCAGGAGTAGGCCATTCGGCCCCTCGAGCCTGCTCTGCCATTCAATGTAATCATGGCTGATCATCCAAATTCAGTACCCTGTCCCTGCTTTCTCCCCATACCACTTGATCCCTTTAGCCTTAAGAAATACATCCAACTCCTTCTTGAATATATTTAATGAATTGGCCTCTACTGCCTTCTGTGGTAGAGAAATCCACAGGTTCACCACTCTCTGGGTGAAGAAATTCCTCCTAATTTCTGTCCTAAATGGCTTACCCCTTATCCTTAGACTGTGACCCCTGGTTCTGGACTCCTCGACCATCGGGAACATCCTTCCTGCATCTAGCCTGTCCAGTCCTGTCAGAATTTTATAAGTTTCAATGAGATCCTCTCTCATTCTTCTAAACACCAGCGAGTATAAGCCCAATCGACCCAATCTCTCCTCATACGTCATTCCTGCCATCCCAGGTATCAGCCTGGTGAATCTTCGCTGCACTCCTTCCATGGCAAGAACATCCTTCCTCAGATAAGGCGACCAAAACTGCACACAATACTCAAGGTGTGGTCTCACCAAGGCCCTGTACAACTGCAGCAAGACATCCTTGTTCCTGTACTCAAACCCTCCTGCTACGAAGGCCAACATACCATTTGCCTTCTTAACCGCCTGCTGCACCTGCATGCTTACCTTCAGCGACTGGTGCACAAGGACACCCAGGTCTCGTTGCACTTCCCCTTCTCCCAATCTATTGCCATTCAGATAATAATCTGCCTTTCTGTTTTTGCCACCAAAGTTGATAACCTCAAATTTATCCACGTTATATTGCGTCTGCCATGCTTCTGCCCAATCACCCAACCTGTCCAAATCATCCTGGAGTTCCTCGGCATCCTCCTCACAGCACACACGCCCACCCAGCTTTGTGTCATCTGCAAACTTGGAGATATTACATCTAGTTCCCTTGTCTAGATCATTAATATATATTGTGAATAGCTGGGGTCCAAGAACCAATCCCTGCGGTACCCCACTAGTCACTGCCTGCCACTTGGAAAAAGACCCGTTTATTCCAACTCTTTGCTTTCTGTCTGCCAACCAGCTCTCTATCGAAGTCAATACCTTGCCCCCAATCCCATGTGCCTTAACTTTACATGCTAATCTCGAATAAATTTGTCAAATGCAATTTCCCTTTCATAAAACCATGTTGACTCTGCCTAATCATATTATGATTTTTTAAGTGCCCTATTACCACTTCCTTAATTGGAACATAGGAACAGGAGTAGGCCATTTAACCCCTCGAGCCTGCTCTGCCATTTAATGAGATCAAGGGGGAAAAATTCGGTTGTTTTGCGCCTCCCGTTAGCGCAAAGCAACTAGCGCCTGGGCGTGGCGATGTTTGCGCCGCTCACGAAATTGACCAGACAGTTTGTGGTGGCGCCCGCAGATCGTGACGTCAGTCAAGCATGCAACGCCCCGGACTAGATATTAAGTGGCGCACCCTGCCTTAGCACCTGCTGCTAGCAACGACAGGTTGAGGGGAGCGTTTTGCAGTCGGGAAAGGGACTGGAGGAGCAGTATTTAAAGGCGACCGCTTCCTGCCTTTTTTAAAAATCGGCGACATTTTTGCACCACGTATTCTCAGAGAGAGAGACTTCTGGAGAGATTCAACGCTGTGTGAAGGAGTTTTGGGTACTGAGCAGCACTTTGCAGGTTCATTTTGATTTGACCTTCCTTGCATCGATTTAGGAAAGACTGTGGGGGCTGCACTCTGAGCTCTATCCCTGGGCCTCTCCATTGTTCTTTCCAGCAGATTTGATGTACAGGCCTCTCCAGGCCGAGATTCAAGGTTGCAATGAGCAAGGTGTGGATGGAGAGCAAGATCAACCCTCCCCTTTAAGAACTGGCTGGCGCCATTGTGTCTGTGTTCCATTGCTGACTGACATCACATGAGCTTCGCCAGCGCTGTGAGGTAGCGCCTCGCTCCTCGGCCTTTGCGCCTTAAGACAGGTGTGAAGCGCCTGATTTAGCTCTCCAATCACCTCCAGGGGCGATAAAAGCCAAGTTTGCAGTCGGAGGCGATAATTAGCGCCAGGCGCTAATCCTTGCGCCTGGCCAATAATTGCGCCCCAAATGGGGTGATACTGAATTTCTCCCCCTATGGCCAGTACCTCCGCAATTTCCACCTTTACTTCCCTCAGCATCCTAGGATACATCTCATCCAGTCCTGGTGACTTATCTACTTTAAGTACAGCCAGCCTTGCTAGTGCCTCCTGTTTATCAATTTTTATCCCATCCAGTATCTCAACTACCTCCTATGTCACTATGACTTTGGCAGCATCTTCTTCCTTGGTAAAGACAGATACAAAGTACTCACTTTCTACCTCAGCCATACCCTCTGCCGCCATGCATAGGTCTCCTTTTTGGTCCCTAATCGGCTCCACATAAGGAGAAATTAGGGCAGATGACCAAAATTTTGGTCAAAGAGGTAGGTTTTAAGAAGCATCCAAAGGAGGAAAGAGAGGTAGCGAGGTGGAGAGGTTTAGGCAGGGAATTCCAGAGCTTAGGGCTTAGGCAACAGAAGACACGGCCAACAATGGTTGAGCGATTATAATCAGGGATGCTCAAGAAGGCAGAATTAGAGGAGCGCAGATATCTCAGAGGGCTTTGGGACTGGAGGAGATTACAGAGATAGGGAGGGGCGAGGCCATGGAGGGATTTGAAAACAAGGATGAGAATTTTGAAATCGAGGCATTGCTTAACCAGGATCCACTGTAGGTCAGCGAGCACAGGGGTGATAGGTGAACGGGACTTGGTGCAAGTTAGGACACGGACAGCCGAGTTTTGGATGACCTCAAGTTTACGTAGAGTAGAATGCGGGAGGCTAGCCAGTAGTGCGTTGGAATAGTCAAGGCCTTTGTGACGTCAAAGAAGGCCATGTACAGCGGTTGGTGCTGTTCCCTGCATTTCTCTTGTAATTGATGCGCGGTGAAGATCATGTCCATTGTGCCCCTTAGTGGGCAGAATCCACATTGTGGCTCTGGGAGGAGCTCTTCAGCCACTGGGAGAAGGCGATTGAGGATGATCCTTGCAATGACTTTCCCTGTGGCAAACAGCAGGGAAACTCCTCTGTAATTACTACAATCGGACTTGTCACCTTTCTTGAAGATGGTCACAATTACGGCATCTCTGAGATTCCCTGGCATGCTCTCCTCCTTCCAGATAAGAGAAATGAGTTCATGAATTCGCGCCAGTAGTGTTTCTCCGCCATGCTTTCGTGCCTCGGCAGGGATTCCATCTGCTCCTGAGGCCTTGTTGTTCTTCAGTTGTTGGATGGCCTTTTCAACCTCTTGCCGGGCTGGGGTTGTGCTGAGGTGGTGGCGAGTAACAGGTTGCGGGATGAAGTTGAGGGCACTCGCGTTGAAGACAGGACCTCAAACCCGGCACCAAGCTCATGGTCTACAGAGCAGTAGTGATACCTGCCCTCCTGTATGCCTCAGAGACATGGACCATGTACAGCAGGCACCTCAAAGCACTGGAGAGGTACTACCAATGCTGCCCCTGCAAGATCCTGCAAATCCATTGGCAGGATAGGCGCACCAACGTCAGTGTTCTTGCTCAGGCCAACATCCCCAGCATCGAAGCTTTGACCATGCTCGATCAGCTCTAATGGATGGGTCACATCGTCCGCATGCTTGATATGAGACTCCCAAAACAAGTGCTCTACTTGGAGCTCCAACACGGCAAGAGAGCCCCAGGTGGGCAGAGGAAACACCTCAAAGCCTCCTTGAAAAATTGCAACATTCCCACTGACACCTGGGATTCCCTGGACCAAGACCGCACAAAGTGGAGGAGAAGCATCCGGGAAGGCTCCAAACACCTCGAGTCTCTTCGCCGGGAGCAAGCGGAAGCCAAGCGCAAGCAGTGCAAGAAGCGCACATCAACCCAAGCACCCCACCCACCCGCCCCTTCAACCACCATCTGCCCACCTGTGACAGAGTCTGTAGGTCCCGCATTGGACTCATCAGTCACCTGAGAACTCATTTTTAATGTGGAAGCAAGTCAACCTCGGTTCCGAGGGACTGCCTAAGAAGAAGAAAAGGCATAGTCAAGTCTAGAGGTAACAAAGGCATGGATGAGGGTTTCAGCAGCGGATGAGCTGAGTCAAGGGCGGAGACGGGCGATGTTAAGGAGGTGGAAATAGGCGGTCTTAGTTATGCCATTATTCCATTAGCAGCAAGACTTTGGTGGGCGTCCCACCAAGGGGAAGGGGCCTTGTTCAGGCTAACTTTTATCAGTGAATGGTGACATGGAACCTGGGCCCCCAAAATGCAGACTGATTCAAGCGCTGATGTTTAACTTGAATGGAATTAGGATGTATTTGCATTACAGTTCTCTGATTAGTGGTTGCAGTTTTGATGCCATCCAGGCAGAACCTTGATTACACTGTTTAGTTCCTGTCTGGCTGGAACTTAAATGTCCTATTAATGAGAGAGCTCTGCACAAGCTTGGATAAACACATGCACAGAGCTGTCTCCCAAATGGTGGTGATCTAAATCTTTAGAAAGCAGGTATGGGAGAATTGCTGCTCCCTAAACATTTCAATTAAGGTCCAGTAGGTTTACAAACTATGCAGGGCATACGGAATATTTTGTAAACTTTGTTTAGTACAGCTCTGGACTTTAGACTCCATGCAATGTCAAACTGAAGCAGTGTGAAACTACCAATTCCAGAGTGTCTCACTACGCATTGCTCTGGAGTCAGGTCAGAACCTAATTCCAGATTTACACTGTCATTTAGGGCTGGATTTTATCAATGGGGACGCGTTGGGGGCGGGACTGCTGGTTGTCGGGTTTCAGTCCCGCCCCCAACGACGTCTGGCCAACCCACACTATTTTCCCTTGATTGACCTTGTTAAGCCCGCCCTGTGGGCTTAGCAGCCCAATTAAGGGAAAGCTGGTGACAGAGAATGTCAGCGTAAGACGTTTCATCTGTCAAAATTTTGACAGATGAATTGTTATCGTTTGACAGCTTTGAGAAGCTATCAAACACTGACAGTCTCTGTTCTTTGGTGAGTCCTTGTACTCAAGACTCACCAAACCTCTCTCCTCAGCAGAAAGCAGATGGCTGTCTGCTGTGGAGATGAGGAGCCTCCGGATCCCCAATGATTGAAGCCTGCAGGAAGAAACAAAGATAAGGAAACTTTTTCTAACACTTTTCACTCACCTTCCATACTTACCTCTCCACACTTGCACCCATCACTCACCTCCACAGCAGACTTTTCGACCCCTCTCACCCCCGCAGACCCACTGCTCGCCTCGCTGACCCTGGCGGGGTTTCCTGACGTCAGGAAGCCTGCACTTGTGTTGGTAAAATGGGGATAAGCCTCTTAACTGCCTGTTAACTACCTGTTAACAGGCAGTTAAGTGGCTTTAATCCCCTTCCCACCTCGAGGAGATTGTTAAGTATGTGTATTGTATTGAACAATTAACACAAAGACTTAAACGTATAACTCAAATGGCTCCGTTCGGAGGGACCACGTGTGTGAACTGGTAGAGGTAATAATGGTTCAGATGGGTCATCTTCTGTTTTGACTTTTCCTTTTCTGCTTCTTGGAGACTCTCTGGGCTCCACTGTCAGCTGCCAGCTGCATGCGCAGTTCCTCCTTCTCTTCCTCCTTTTTCCGTAGTAGAGCCACCTTCTCCCGATGTTCCGTAGACTTTCGGTGCTCCTCCATGATTTCTGTATGGTGGGAGTCGAAGTTACAAGTTGGGCAGGACAGGACATAGTAATATTCGGTGTCGTCCTGATCTAGGCCAGCGAGAGGGTCTTCTATTTCCTCCATACCCAGCTGGGCGTTAGCCAGCTTTTGTTCCAAGTCCAGACATCTTTCCTGAAGAGACTTCTTCATGCGTACCTCTTCATCCAGCTTTTTCTGGGCTTTCAGCAAGTCGTTTACTAATGACCTCATTTGAGATTTTACTACTTCAACTTCTTTTGGAGATTGATTGATCGGACTATTCAATCCCTCTACCGGAGCAGCTGTTTCAGCGGTCTGTTGTTCTACGTTGACGTGAGTCAGCGTACTTTTGGCATCCAAGGGCTGCTCTGTTGCAGTCATCTCAGTCTGTGTTGCCACCTCAGCTCTTCCAATAACCTTTGAGAGCTCCGAACCCCTTTCGTTTGAATATTGAAGTTCGTGTTCAAGTTTTTTCCATTTCAGAGTCCTGTCCTTCAGCATATGCAGGAGTTGGCTGACCGTTAACTCCTCTGACACCAGACGTTTTGTGTGCTCCTGCTCCATTTTCTCCATCAGCTGCTTCTGTTGTCTTTCCAGATTCTCCAACTCTATATCAAAGAACTCTTTCGTTGCATTCAACTCTTGCTCAAAACAGCGAAGCATTTGTTCTAATTGCTGTTGTAGTTTGAAATGGAGTTGAGTTCGAGCCCGGTGTCCCTCAGAAATGGGCACATCAGTAGACTTGCCAGACTCAGAATCCACAGTTAAACTATGTTGTTGTTGCTCAGTGGAATTCTGTGCTGAAACTTTGTCTTTTGCACCTGAGTTGGGCTTACCATCATCCGTTCCAGAGTCTGGGCCGACTATCTTCACCGAGTTCTCACTCGTTATTGTTTGTAGGAAATGCCAGTCCATATTCATTTTCCTAATCCACTCCCGTCCTAGTAGTGGAGGACCTCCTTCAGATATCACATATAAGTCCATTATTTGACTGTCTTCGCCCTTGTGGACCACTGCAACCTCTATTTTCCCGATGGGGTACACTCTTTGCCCCGTGTATGTTTTCAATCTAATCCCCGTATCCTGTAGGGGAATATGTTGGAATAACTTTCCGTAATCTTTCTTATTTATGACCGTCAATGCCGATCCAGTGTCCAATTCCAGTTTTACTTGGACTCCTTCTATCTGAAGAGTGACCCAAATTGTCTGGAGGTCTGCACCCTTACCAGCGTTGAGTACTCTTAAGCTAGCCAGTTCATTACAGCTTAAGCTAGCCAGTTCATTACTGCTAGCGTCTGAATCGGACTCCTGTTCGGCCACCTTGTGCACCTTTGCGTATTTTCCTTGCGGTGACTTCTTGTTGCTGGTCTTCTTCGCTGACCTGCATACTCTAGCTATATGTCCAAGCCTACCACAAGTTCTACATTCTTGGTTTTTAAACCAACACTGGTTCTGATCATGCGTTGTCTTTCCACAACGATAACATTTGCCAGAACTCACACCCAATTTGTGTGCACTGAGCTCCGGTGACCGTAGCTGCATTACTGCCGTGCCTCTCGCTGCGGCTTCGTGTGCTGCTGCCATAGTGACCGCCTTCTCAAGCATCAGCTCATTCTCCTCGAGCAGTCGCTTTTGTGTATCCTGTTTAAATAAACCACACACAAATTTGTCTCGAAGTGCCTCTGTCAGTCCCGTTCCAAACTGACAATATTTCGCTAATTTACGCAATTCCAGCAAATATTCAGCATTGCTTTCATGCTGTAGCTGCCTTCTGTCATAAAATTTAAATCGTTCCGCTAGCATCAGCGGCGTGGGGTTTAGATGATCTTTCAGGACAGTAACAATCTCATCGAACGTCTTATCCGCCGGTTCATCTGGTGATAACAGGTGTTTCAATTGCCCGTATGTCTTCGCACCCATTAAATTTAATAATGTTAGTGCTTTATCAGCCTCACGAATTTTATTGGCCTTACAATAATTTTTAACTCGTTCAACATATATGGCCCAATCTTCGATGTCACTATCAAAGTTGCTAATATTTCCGTGTTTAGGCATTGTAGTACTTTATCAGATTTGCAATTTCTCAGATTTTTTTTTTTTTTCCTGCTATCCAAGATGGCGGCTTCCCGCTCTTGGCGATGTCCTCCGCCCACAAAATGGCGGTTTTCCCACGCTTGGCGGTCTTCACCCGTCCCCCGACGCCGTCTCCCTTCAGCCCCCGAGTGCGGCCCTTATCTTTGGTCCCGATCGCTGGCCCGCGCTTTTCACCGCGGCTCTCGCGCCTTCAGTGTCTGCCGACGCTGCGCCTTCCAGCCCGAGTGCGGCCCTTATCAGGGATTTCGATCGATCGCCCTTCTACCTCCGACTTCCCCCAGCCCTGTCTTTGCAGCCAACGCTGCTTGGCTTACCCACCACCGAGGTTGAAAAAGCTGCAGGATGTCTTCTGTCCTCCCGTTTTCAGTCGCTGATGGAGGCTTCAGGGTCCTAATGCCTGTCGCTTCCAGTCGCTGGAAGCTGTCAGGATTTCTGCTGCCCTTCAGTTTTCAGTGGGGTGTTGAGGATTGGAACCTCTCTTCAACGTCCTGTCTTTGGACGAAGCCGCCGTGGAATAACTGCCGCAGGGTAAGAACCTGACTCGTCGCCAGTGTTAAGTATGTGTATTGTATTGAACAATTAACACAAAGACTTAAACGTATAACTCAAACAGGTCTTTACTGGTTGGAGGTAGGGACTACACGTAGGTCTTTACTTCATGCCCACAGGCGGGAACTGAGGGGGATCAGTACCCACAGTACTATTTATACCCCTATGGCCAGGAGTGGTACTGCGTATCACTACGCCAACAAGTAGTGCAGTCCTGTCCATAGGTTCAAAGTAGCACACATATTACATACACAACAGAGATGGGTCCCTGCGCGAGTCGGGGACCCGCCTCCCGGGAAGATGGCACGGAGGCAGGTTGGGAGCGGGTTCGGTACCCTCTCCCAGTTTCTGCCATTTTCCCGGCAGTCCCGCCTCCAATCCCGCCTCCCCAGGGCTGGCAAAATTCCCCCCATGGTGTCAGCTTAGTGATTTCTGCTTTGCACCAAACACGAAACTAGCAGTGTAAATGAAATGCACCCTTACAGATGTAATTCAACCTCTGTGTTTGGTGATTAAGGAAGCTTTGGCCACATGGTTGCTGATTTCATTTGAAGACCTTGATTAGAAAATCGCTACCTTTGTAATCCACTCCTACCTACCCAGTATTATCTAATCTATTATTCAGTGTTTGTTACTTAAACAAAAGTGGGGGGAAAAACTGATATCACACTAACTTACAAAAGGAAACATTGCAGACTCTAAGCGGCCATGTGTACAGCTGTTTAACCAGAACACCTTGGGACTTTTTCCTTTATCAAAACCAAAAATCTGCTCATCCACGAGCTGCAATGCAGCTGTGGTTTCTTTCTTTTGAGTTTCCCTTCCATCATACAGTATCACTCAATTTTCAAAGACAGATCGGTCGCACTGGATGAAAGAGATATTAAGATGGGCTGAAATACAATCTAATCTGCGTTCTTGCTCAGAGTAATATTGGAGCTATCACCCACGCTAGCAATCAACAGCAGTGATCATTTTATCCAGCACACTCATCTCTTCAAGAGGAAATGATAAGGTACATATAACTCCCATTCTGCTACTGATAATATGGTGCATTTTAAATTGTGAAAAATTTAAATAGTTTCTTCTGATCTCTTTATTCACTCACATTTTCTTAAATCATTTTTAAATTATGCTCTGTTGAACCATATTAAATCTATTTTTGTCTAGTAATTTTATACTGATTATGTATGGCTTGAACAAAAAGCAATTTGACACCGTTGGAGTACACATACTTGAATATGTGCAATAGTTTCTCAACTCTTACCTGATTTGAACCATTTTTGCTTATTTTGCATTTTCTTTTTTTTTAATCCATAGTATCACACGCCATTCGATGCAACAGGAGTGCGTATTAGGAATTCAGGCACAGAGGTCTGTGCTCCTGATTTGCACCCGGCATGATTTTCTGTCCATTAAATTCTCCATCCATTAATTTTTGATGTGCGCTCCAGTTGTGTGAAGCTCGATGTTGGGAATGCTAAATCATAAAATTTACCCCATTGATCCTGAAATTTGAGTTGAGCTGATTGGGTCCATGTAGCTGGCCAAAAGTGGAAAGGTCACAGTGAGATAGTTGGATGAAGTAGAAGTGGTCACTCACATTCTTCAAAGCAAGAACCTAATCTGCATTTACTTGCCCCAATATGAAGGTGACTGCACTACAAGCAATGAATACATTTTGCTCTTTCATAAAATCACAAGATAAATATGGATGAGAAAGGCTATTAAACCATCTTAGTTTGTTCATCCAGAAATACCATGCAGTTCCTCCACCCCCCCCCACCTCCCAATAAATTGGAACATCCAATTGTATCTTAAATAATTTCAGTGTTCTCACCCTCCCCACAATAGAAAAGAAATTGAGGCACAATGTACAAAGAGCTACTGATACACTATTGTCTGTTTTTTGCTCCTGCCCAATTTCAACCCCTAGGGATCAATCTCTTGTCCCTTCTTTGCACTGGCTCCAGAGTTTGCCCAGACTGGACATAGTGCTCCGGCTGTACAGTTTGATTGCCGATTTGTGCTCTGCAGTATTTGGACCTGTTGCATTCTATGTCTATTAAGACTCCAAGGTCTCTTTTGCCTCAGAGGTGTTGGTTTCACAGCCGGGTCTCTGCTCCCACCTGATTTTTGGCACTCCTCTGCCACAGGGACTCTGATGCTCTGCTGGCCCACCTAAAACTCCTCTGCTGCCAAGACTGTGCTCTGCTAATGGACCACCCAGGGATCCCTGCCTCTCACTGGTATTTCCTTGTTTCTATGGCAGAATTCCACCACTCATTGGCTTCTGGGCTGTTCTCTGCTGCATTAGCCTCTGGGCAGAAATAATGGCTTTCCTAGTCTGAGCTGTGCTTCACTCTTCACCAAACTGGGCCTTCCTGACCTTCACTCTGTTCCTCTTCTATTATATGGATAGAAACTCTGCTTCTACACCGGATCCATTGATTCTGCTGGCTTCTGGTCCATACCCACCTCTGACAGCTTTGGCTCTGATGACTCCTGAATCAAACATTGCTCTTCTACTGGCTCTTGAGTTGGATTTCACTGCTCCACTGGCTCCAAGGGTAGTTTTTGCTGTTATTGGCTCCAAGGTGAACCTGCTAGCTTGAGAATGAGACCTTGTTTCACCTCTGTCCTCTTACAAGTAGGCTTTCCCCTCAAGACAAGTCCTCAGATATTGAACTGCTTACACATGTCTCATATCAGCCCTGCCTCAGAGCTTTTTCTTCACATGCCTAGCTCCCTGCTGACGATTAATGTCTCGCTTTGCTGAGACATGGTCCCTCTCCATTTCCAATCCAATACCATCGTCATCCTCCTGAAAAAGCCTACCTTCAGCTATCAGTCCTTTTCAAATACCACCCTATCTTTTACTCTATTTTTCCTCTCAGATGTTCCAGGCTGTGCTGGGCCTCAACTATTCATGTATTTTAATGACTTAGATGATGGGATAGAAAGCCACATATCCAAGTTTACCGATGACACAAAGATAGGCGCCATTGTAAGCAGTGTAGATGGAAGCATAAAATTACGAAGAGATGTTAATAGATTAAGTGAATGAGCAAAACTGTGGCAAGTGGATTTCAATGTAGGCAAATGTGAGGTCATCCACTTTGGACCTAAAAAGGATAGAACAGGGTACTTTCTAAATGATGAAAGGCAAAAACAGTGGAGGTCCAAAGAGACTTGGGGGTCTAGGTACATAGATCATTAAAACGTCATGGATAGGTACAGAAAATAATCAAAAAAACTACTAGAATGCTGGCCTTTATATCTAGAGGACTAGAATACAAGGGGGTAGAAGTTATGCTACAGCTATACAATGCAATGGTTAGACCACACCTTCAGTACTGTGAGCAGTTCTGGGCACCACACCTTGGGGAAGATATATTGGCCGTGGAGGGGGGCAGCGTAGATTTAACAGAATAATATCTGGACTCCAAGGGATAAATTACGAGGAGAGATTAGACAAACTAGGGTTGTATTCCCTGGAATTTAGAAGGTGAAGGGGGGATTTCATCAAAGTTTAAGATATTAAGGGGAACGGATAGGGTAGTTATAGAGAAACTATTTCCGCTGGTTGGGGAGTCTAGGACTAGGGGGGCACAGTCTAAAAATTAGAGCCAGGCCTTTCAGAAATGAAATTAGGAAACACTTCTACAGCAATTGATGCTAGATCAATTGTTAATTTTGAATCTGAAATTGATAGCTTTCTGTTAACCAAAGGTATTAAGGGATGTGGGGCAAAGGCAGGTATATGAAGTTAGGTTACAGATCAGCCATGATCTCATTGAATGGCGGAATGGGCTCCAGGGGTTAAATGGCCTACTCCTGCTATATGTTCCTATGTTCCACTGGGGATGATGCACGGCAGAGGGAAAGTCAAAGAGTAACAAAAAGTAGCAATAAATCCTGATGGTACGTGTAAAGCCAGCATCCGAACATTTGAAATTCACACATTACATTGCTAAATATGCAGCTTTCGCTGTGACTGAGATCTTGTACCATGTAAACAATGGAGACAATCCACAAGAATTTACTGAAGTTGGAGTGAATTTGCAGGATTGAATTTGAGCTGTTACTGTAAACAATTGCAGCACTAACTTGCTGTTATAGAGAGGCACAGCAAGATTGATGATCCACATATTACCAGTTCTTCCTTGGATTTGTGTTTTAATTAGTGATCTTATTTAGAGCATTTTAAATATAGGGCATGTTTTACATTGGCTTATTCAACTCATTCGGTCATAACCATTGATGAATGTTATGTATTGTAACCCAAATTATATGACCTTGTGTATCATCCTGAGTTGCTTGTGTTTATTTAAAATCCATTGGGTTATAAAACATATTTTGTACAATATTTTTTACACACGTTATCAAAAATTCTGTAGATGTTACCTGAATTTTCCAGTTTGCAATTTTTAATCCTCGGGCTGTCAGGATTACTCTGATGGACATTCAGATGAGCTGTAACTTCATATTCAACCCTACCTACCACAATCCAGAGGACTGGTAAAGGCTGATTCCTGATTGGTTCCAAATGGCTGCTCTCTGATTATCCTTAAATGGTTTATCCATGATTGGTCTAAACCTATCAATCAGGGAACAGCCATTGCCAGCCCTTCAAGCCCAGGAAGTTTGTTTATAAAGTCTGCTCCTTCTATTATGTGCCCTATCATGGACTGGAATATACTCCAGTCACTTAGTCACTGGAAAATAGGAAATGCTAGATAAACACAGTCATCTGTAAAGAGAAAAGACAGGTTATGACATTTTGGGTTTGTACCTTTCATCACGACTTTTCTCCTTTTAACTGCTGATTAACCTATGTATTCTTAGAAGTTTATGTTTTTCTTTCAGATTTCTAGCATTTGCAGCATTCCCTTTTTATTTTAGTGACTTGGAAAATTATGCACTTTCTCCATATTGCTCAAACATATTTGGATTATGTCCTGTTGAAATCATCTATCTACATTTGCATATATGATTACAGGAAACTGGTATCCGGCACCGACGGGACCGGGATGGTGCCGGTTGATTAAAAATTCCAGATGACAGAGAGGGTTATCTACCGAGGCTATTTTTAACAAACAAAAATTAAAAAATCAAGAAATGTGCAGCATTCAGTAATTGGGTACTCACCTACAGAATGTTGTGTTAAATGGATGGTGGAAGATGCTTGATTAAGTACAGTACTGCCAGTTGAGGGTAATCCATAACTCTTTAATTACTTAACAGCTGAGTAGTGGCAGTTTGGAGAACTACCCCCACTGACTAAGTCGGCCACCGCGGGAGACTCGGACTCAGACTCAGTTCCGCAACATTTCCGGTTATTGAGGTGTTGTTTTCGGAGTATGAATTTTGCCGGTTAATAGAGAATTCCGAATATTTAGGGGCCATTTAAACGAGAGTTTCCTGTATTTAGATATTAATATGCAAACCTTATAGAACTTTTTCATCTGAGATGAAGTTGGCAACCTGATCTGGCGGGTGGGCGGGGGTGCAAAAGGTGGCATGCACGCAGTGTAAAACTGAAACAAGGCCTTGAGGATGGGGGGCTGGGAGGCGCAGTCTGATTCGAGCACCGTGTCCCTTTTCAGTGCCATGTTTGTGCCCCCGGCCCGCTCAGATTAGGTCCTCCTCAACAACAACTTGTATTTATATAGCACCTTTGACGTAGTAAAACATCCCAAGGCGCTGCATAGGAGTATTTTAAGACCAAAAATTTGACACCGAACCACATAAGGATAAATTGACCAAAAGCATGGTCAAAGAGGTCTGTTTTTAAGGAACGTCTTAAAGGAGGAGAGAGAGGCGGAGTGGTTTAGGGAGGGAATTCCAGAGCTTAGGGCCCAGGCAACAGAAGGCACGGCCACCAAAGGTTGAGCGATTGGTCCGATGTCCTCTGTCCGATTGGTGGGATTAGGCTGGATAGCTCTTTGTTGGCTGGCGCAGACATGATGGGCCGAAATGGCCTCCTTCTGTGCTGTACATTTCTATGTCAAGGTCTATAAGACAAGCACTGATGAAAAAACATTAATATACAGCTGCTCAACATTTTTCATTTTATATATCCTCTGTTAGCACAAATGCTCATGGTCAGCTTTGGTATCTGTTGAAACTAAAATCACGCCCTCTTGTCCTTGCTTCAGCAATATAACTTAATCCCAATATCAGAGGAGCACACCACTACATCACCATGTCACTTCCATTGCTGCCAACAAGCAGCCTTATGCTCTCCCAGAGTGAGATTATCCTATTTAGTGCTGAATTACATCTGTCCACTAAATGAGTTATGACTGTCCAATCTTAATTCATTTAAGATCTTGGGCTGCCAAGTAAGACTTTAATTTTGAACTGATTTCAGCCCACTACCACAGCTGAAAGGATAGTCTTCTGATCCACTGAACCACCCTATGAAACTGGGATTAAAGCAGCACCTCTAAATATGATGGTGTTACTAGCTGAGATTTATTCCTGTAGGAATTTACATTTAAGTTGTCTATTTAAGCCTTCTCCTTGATAGGTGTGATTTCTTTCCCAATATTCTACTGATAAATTGATGTAACTTCAGACTAGAACATAGTGAGATCAATATCAAGACTGATTAGCTCGTAAGATGTAAAATTCCCAATATAGTCCCTGAAACATTGCACTGGGTGGTTCCTTTTGTTACCAGCACTCCTTTGTTTAAAAATGGCAATGTGTTGTTACAAGAAAGTAATTTCAGACTTGAATCATTTACTATTGCAAAAACTTCATGGCCTAGAAATTCAGTGGCCTGCGCCACCAGTTTGCGCCCAAAGAGGGCTTTTGCGCCACTGTGCAAACCTACCGCGATATTTAGCGGGGCGCTAATGGCGGCGTTAGCCATTAGCGCTGCGCCGCCACCGATGACGTCAGCGGTGTGTGCAGCGCCCCGCTGGCCATATTTAGTTGCTCCCGCCTCCCCCGCGCCGGCCGCAAACAGCGACCGGTACACGGGGCCTACCTGTGCCGGTAGTGGGGCGAGTTAAGGTGGAGGTGCGGCCGGCCGCTTTTTCGGCGGCCGCCTGCCCGCACCTCCTTCCCCGGCCTCCTACAGCCCCCTCCCCCGCGGCATTGCCGGCTGTTTCCAGAGAGCCCGGCACTTCTCCTTGGTGCCGGGCTCATTTGCCGGCACTCGCGAGCGGGGATCGCGCTGTTGCAGGCACCTCCCCCTTAAGAATGAGAGGGAGGCCTGCAGTACCGCAGGCTGCCGTGCCGCAGCGGGTGACGCTGCGGCACTTTAGACGCCGATATTCAGTTTCAGCGCCCCAAGCGGGGCGCCGAAACCCTTGTTTAGCGGCCGGCTTCCACTTGGGGCGCTGAAACTGAATTTCCCGCTGGTGCAAGTGGCTCCGCGCGCAGCGGTAATTCCGGCGCCCAGGCGAGCTGGGCGCCCCAAAGTGAATTTCTAGGCCCATAAGTCCTTTATTTTATCATAAACCAGCTCTATATTGGGATTTTTTTTGTACATGTAACAGTGATAGTTTTAGCAATTGACTTAGCCTTGTGCCTAATGTTCTCTGCCTTATAAAATCCCATTGGGTAAGCTTTTGCAGACTCCACTCCCAGCACGGCGTCTGACTTGACGGGAGTGCAGATCAACGAACTGGGTGCAGAGGTCAGTGCTGCCGATTACTGACACTCCAACTTTTCTGGTCATTACTTTTCATAATGTATCCCTACATTCATTATTGCTTAACCCAAAAAGGCTTGTCAGAAACTCCTAAATTGTTTCTAATATGGTATCCATGTTACTTTAATTCCCAATGCACATCAGCTTTGATGAGCTAGATAACGTGCATCCAAATATTTCCTTTTAAAGCATAATCTGTAGCTCCTGAATTCCAACAAAAAATATACTTTCATTTACTTTATTAACTTTGAATTTAATTGGAATTTCATGGTGTTAAGCACATCTGTGCACCAAATAAGCATTGCATAGGAATACTGGTTTTAAATTGAAGTATGAGTCACTTTTCAAAAGCCGTATATATTAATACATTAGCTCATTATAAGTGAGGCAATGTAGCTCTGAGGAATTATCAACACCTTTATTATCACTTTGTACTGTATTTGCATAATCACCTGAACTTGAAATGATGTGCCATCACAGTCTTTAAACTTGGCATTTGCAGCTGCAGTCTGGCAGCTCCAAGTAACAAATTGCATGAAGTGTGAATCAGCTAACTGCATGTTAGGGCTCGGTAAGTGAAGAGTAATGACACAGCAGTGGGAGCAAATTGTGACACAAGTCCTGACTTGGGGTTCAGTGACTTCAGGCTTTTGTGAATAATTACTTGTAAAAGGTGTTTGTGAACTATGTAAAGTTCAGCTTGACAGCCCTGTTCATCCAAAGTAATTCACAGTTCCCAAGCTCAAACATGTGAACTGACTTTTAGTTATTCATATGAATCACTTTGTCAGATTTATTTACAAACTGGGAACAACCACTGACTGCTACAAGGCCCAGACTTACAAAGATGTTATTTTGCAATTTTTTTTGTTCAGTATTTTCCTATTGAGCTTTTTTTTCTCTGAATTCCTGATATGCGCCGCTGATGGTTGAGATTCTGCGCAAATTTGTAAAATGACCCCTCAAAAGGCTGCTATTTAAAATGAAGTCCATTTTTTGCACTATGTGTCATTCTGTGGGGAACTGGACACTTGCAGTGATCTTGGGTCAGAGACAGAGCTATAACATTATAGCCTCGATTCTCCGACCTGCCCTCATAGGATTCATAGAATCATTCCATTTCAATTAATTTTCATAATCAACAAAAATATATGCAAGTATTCAAGTCTTGCTTCTAATTTATGTTCCACCAGTATTAGACTTGACGAAAGTTGCAACTCTATTCTGATCACTAATATATACAATAAAATAACTCAACACTGTCTTTGTGAAGTAGGTTTGTAGCTTTGTTCTTGGCCAGTGTTGAGGTTCTCATTATACCACACTTCATAAACACCATCCTGACTTGGAAATGTATCGCTGTTCCTACATCATTGCTGGGTCAAAATCCTGGAACTCCTTACCGAACAGCACTGTGGGAGTACCTTCACCACATGGACTGCAGCGGTTCAGGAAGGCGGCTCACCACCACCTTCTCAAGGGTAATAAGCTGGCATTGCCAGCAACACTAACATCCCGTGAATGAATACAAAAAGAAACACTTGGCTGTCCCATGATCCTGTCCATGTTCCTAGCTAGAAAAGCATTGTTAGAATGGGCGCAGTTCAGAGATAAGACGACACCCCTACGCTACCGTCATTGGATGTAAACAGAGTCTGTTTATTTTATCTGCATTCCATTTGACGATTTCAAAGTACCAAAGCATTTCCAATGTATTTCAGCAATTTTCAGTCTTAATGAATTGTATTTATTATGAGTATTCTTGGGTTAAATTACCTTATCTAGCAGCTCCCAACACTCAGTTTATCTAACCAGTATCGTCCAAACTCAGTTACACATTTCACAACTAGCCTAACCAGAAATAATAATGCTATGAATAATGGAATGAATAGGCAACTAATTATTAGATTGCATGTGATGGAGCTTTGAGTAACCATTTATCAAACCACTTCCGATTGTGAATTGGAAAATACATAGCTTATATTTTGCCCGCTTTCCAAATCTGTTCTGTGTTATTTATGCTAATTGTACTACAACTTTACATTCTTTTCCTTAATTATTTATAAATGTCTTCATTTATTTGCATAAAGGCCGTAAACCAATGTTAAAACTTTTAAGTTGATATAACTTCTGGAATAATTAGTAACCGGCATTCAGCAGCATAGATTTCCATGTTAGAGTGTTTTAATAGCTATTTGTACTCATTGTATGTGTACATATTGGCCCAGATTTTGCTGCCAAAATAATGGCGAGTTGAATGGCACACGCCGTTATTAATGTGTAAATCGTCCAGCAACTTGTGACGATGAAGAGATACCCCGTGATTTGCACCACTTCGCCGTTAGCCTCACGAAAATGGCAGCTCATCCTCAACCTCCCCATGAGTTTCTTGAAGTTGCTGTATTTGCATATTAATTGTGCATTATACTCACTGCAGCTAGTTAGAGCTGCTACTTAACTGAGCAACTACCCTTTTTAATGAGATTTATGTTCCTGCAATGCCAATCAACCTCTCTGGCCCAGAAAGGGAACAGTTTAAACTGGAGTCTTATTCCTACAGGTAGTAAATTGTTGTTAGACATTTTTTTAAATTTTTCTTACTTTTCCTTTGTTTCTTTTTTTTCTCTCTTAATCCAATCATTTTTTCCCTCTATTTCTCTTTCTGTAACCTGAATTGACTCTAATACACCATATTTTCTTCTCTGTTATTTCTCTGTTTCTTTCTCAATCCTCAAGTCTCAATAGTTAAGGAGATAGACTGTTGGTCCCATTGTTCACCAAGGTCCCAGATGCCCCATTGCCCTCACTGCGCCATTATCAGCTCGCACTTCCAGCAACTTACATGGCAAAACATTTGAGCTGAAGGGTGAGGGAGCAAAATCTGGGCCAATGTGTTAAAAGTAACCTAATATGGGGACTGAAGTTCCTCCATCCGATAGATTTATTGAAAAATTAGATGCTTTTAAAAAGTGTTGGAATCTGAGGGAAAGTGCTAATGACTGCTTTTACCAGGCATAAGAATCTCATGGGCATTCGCTGGGCAGGTGTTGGGCAAATAGCCCAACTCTCCGGCCACGGATGCCCTTTTCCTGGAGGTGCGGAGGGTCTGTCAAGAAAATTCTTGACAGACCGCAAGTTCTGGGTTTTAGCGCATGCGCAGTGCCTGCCTAATCCCGGAACTTGCGCGGCCCTTACAGGCGTGCACGCACCTCGTACGCACCTGTAGGGGCCGCAAATTATGGCCTACTATTGCAGTGGCTGGACAGGAAGCGAATATTTAACACTAAGTCACACTTCCTGCTGGTCTGTTTGACAAACAGAGTGATTTCAGAGCATTATCCCAGCACTCAAAGAAATTTGTAATGTGGTGGGGTTTTCTGTCCCAAAGCACAGGTGCCACAACCACACATGATTTGCACCAGGCAGTAGGTCTACTATAACAGTCTGTACGTTACAGAACAGCTTTGCCTGTGGAGGTTGAGGTTCAGCAAGAGGCTGTGGCAGAAGTGTGCAACTAAGTCTAAGTAGACCAGCAGGGACATTGAAGCATTCACGCTATGCTACCAGCAGTGGTGAAGATCACTAATGAGGCCAAGGGAACATCATAGGGGTCAGCCATTTTGCCATGTTCTGCTCCATTAACCTCTTCACTGAAGTTCTGTTTCAGTACTAATACCACCTAAATACACTTTGATTGCGATCACCAGAAACATGGCTTTGAGGGAGGAGGAAAGATGCACACTTGGCTCTTTAGAGATATAGGCTATGCAGTGCAACCCCAGAAGAGAACAGATACAATAATGCACATAGATGAACCAGGCCCTCATTGAGCAGACACTTGAGGTGCTTTAGGGATCAACTTGTTGTTAGATGATGACACAGGATTCTACTGCCATGAGGGCCTACAGGTTGCTGCTCTGCTACTCCACTCATGCCAGGACTGGAGGGCATTTTCTCACCAAACCCAATTATCTGTCTGAATTTAAAGCTGTCACTATAGATCTTATAATCTGTAAGATGTATTTGAATCCATCACTAATGGCTGCCTTTAACCTTTCCCCAAAAGTGTTAAAACTAGTCTTGGTTTAAGTATTATGTTGGAGCACCAAACAACATGGGTGAACTCCTGGCCTTGGAGGAGTACAAGGAAGGACAACTAAGTTGATAAATCGGATTGTGCACCTGTACTATGAGAAAAGGTGTAAAGGTACTAGAGATGTTATTATTGAAAAAATAGGAGGCTTACGAGGTACTTAAGATTCTAAAGGGGATAAATAACCTGGATGCAGGTAAATGTTCATTATTAACACAAACACCAGGATAAGGGGACATGGATTCAAGATTAGACAGAAAAGTTACTGTACAATTAAGGTATCACTTCTTCATGCACAAGGTGATAACTATATGCAATAGCCTATTCCGGATACAGTGGAAGTGGAGGATGTTATAAATTTCAAGCGGGTGCTAAATTTGTGTCAGCAAAGATGTTGAAGTGTATAACTAAGGACCTTTGGGACTTGCCTGATGAATAAAAATTGTTTTTTATAATCCTGTATGGTCGTAATTTCCAAAGGCCATTGAGAGGGAGGGAGTTAGTTAAGTACCTGTAGTGATGAGTCATGGGTAACCATGGTCTCCAGGAACTTGCTGGATTTTCTTAGGGTGTTAGAGAATAGTATCTTAATTTTTTTTTTCCTGAGGTTAGCCACAGTTTCTTCCAACCTCCCTTAGGAATTAGAATTACTGGCAGCTGGGAAGACGGTGCATGAGGTTACACTGTATGACACACAGTGTGAGCATGGATGGTTTTTTCTGGCCCTTTTTGTACTTTTTAAATAATTGTTTCTGCTGCTGGCATGGGGGCTTTTGGGTCCAAACTTTAAGAAGTATTCATGAGCAATGTTTCTCCTGTGACTACGGTCTACACAATACATACCATTGGTGTTACCAAGTGCCCAAAGACAGAGTGCAAATGTTCCTGCATGAGATCATATGCGAGAGATGGCAGTGCTTATCTACGTCTTGATTCCTCCACACTATTCATACTATTTTTCACAATCATGTGCAAGTACCTAAGTGACCACTCAATACATTCCTGTTGCTGTCCTGGGGTCTGTTTCAAAACATGTACGCTGAGGTTTACAATTCCATAACAATTAGGAGGGACACACAGTATGAGGATCTCTTGCCTGTACTTTACAACACCATTTGAAGCACAGCAACTGGCACATAGAAACATAGAAGATAGGAGCAGGAGTAGGCCATTCGGCCCCTCGAGCTTGCGCCGCCATTCAATGAGATCATGGCTGATCATCCAAATTCAGTACCCTGTCCCTGCCTTCACCCTATATCCCTTGATCCCTTTAGCCTTAAGAAATATATCTAACTCCTTCTTGAATACATTTAATGAATTGGCCTCCACTGCCTTCTGTGGCAGAGAATTCCACAGGTTCACCACTCTCTGGGTGAAGTAATTCCTCCTCATCTCTGTCCTAAATGGCTTACCCCTTATCCTTAGACTGTAACCCCTGGTTCTGGACTCCCCGGCATCGGGAACATCCTTCCTGCATCTAGTCTGTCTAGTCCTGTTAGAATTTTATAAGTTTCAATGAGATCCCCTCTCATTCTGCTAAACTCCAGCGAGTATAAGCCCAATCGACCCAATCTCTCCTCATCCATCATTCCTGCCATCCCAGGTATCAGTCTGGTGAATCTTCGCTGCATTCCCTCCATGGCAAGAACATCCTTCCTCAGATAAGGCGATCAAAACTGCACACAATACTCAAGATGTGGTCTCACCAAGGCCCTGTGCAACTGCAGCAAGACATCCTTGTTCCTGTACTCGAACCCTCTCGCTACAAAGGCCAACATACCATTTGCCTTCTTAACCGCCTGCTGCACCTGCATGCTTACCTTCAGCGACTGATGCACAAGGACATCCAGGTCTCGTTGCACTTCCCCTTCTCCCAATCTATTGCCGTTCAGATAATAATCTGCTTTGCTGTTTTTGCCACCAAAGTGGATAACCTCGCATTTATCAACATTATACTGCATCTGCCATGCATCTGCCCAATCACCCAACCTGTCCAAATCATACTGGAGTTTCTCGGCATCCTCCTCACAGCACACACGCCCACCCAGCTTTGTGTCATCTGCAAACTTGGAGCTATTACATCCAATTCCCTCGTCTAGATCATTTATATATATATATTGTGAATAGCTGGGGTCCAAGGACCGATCCCTGCGGTACCACACTAGTCACTGCCTGCCACTCGGAAAAAGACCCGTTTATTCCAACTCTTTGCTTCCTGTCTGCCAACCAGTTCTCTATCCAAGTCAGTACCTTGCCCCCAATCCCATGTGCCTTAACTTTATATGCTAATCTCTTATGCGGGACTTTATCGAAAGCCTTCTGAAAGTCCAAATACACCACATCCACTGGTTCTCCCTTATCTATTCTACCAGTTACATCCTCAAAAAATTCCAGTAGATTAGTCAAGCACGATTTACCTTTTGTAAATCCATGTTGACTTTGTCCGATCCTGTCACTGTTTTCCAAGTGCTCTGCTATTACATCTTTTATAATGGACTATAGCATTTTCCCCACTACTGATGTCAGGCTTACCGGTCTATAATTCCCCGTTTTCTCTCGACCACCTTTTTTGAATAGTGGGGTAACATTAGCTAGCCTCCAATCCATGGGAACTGTTCCAGAATCTATCAAATTTTGGAAAATGACCAGCAATGCATCTACTATTTCTAGGGCCACTTCCTTAAGTACCTTAGGATGTAGATTATCAGGCCCTGGGGATTTATCGGCCTTCAATCCTGTCAATTTCCCTAACACCATTTTCCTACAAATACTGATTTATTTCAGTTCCTCCCTCTCATTAGACCCTATCTTCCCCGACATCTCTGGGAGGTTATTTGTGTCCTCCTTTGTGAAGACAGAACCAAAGTATGTATTTAATTGGTCTGCCATTTCTTTGTTCCCCATTATAAATTCCCCTAATTCTGACTGCAAGGGACCTGCGCTTGACTTCACCAATCTTTTTCTCTTCTATATCTATAATAAAAGCTTTTACAGTCAGTTTTTATGTTCCCTGCAAGCTTACTCTCATACTCTATTTTCCCCCTCTTAATTAATCATCATCAGTGCTCTGTGCTTCACTCTGTGATTCCAACACAGCATTCAAATTCTCTCGCAACATCTGTTGGTGAAAGTGTTACACTCTATAGATCCTCAGGTTCATTTATAGGATGATTCTTTGTCTGTGATGGTAAAACTGGTACATTTGAGTGGATCAGCCACCTTATCTAAAATAAATACTGCACTATCATTACATTCCCTATTATGTCCCTATCACTAACCCTAACAATATGGGCGAGACTTTGGCTTTGGCTTAGTGGTAGAATTCCAGCCTTTGACTCAGATGGTGCAGGGTTCGCTCTTGACAGTCCCAGCGAGTGGAAACTGGAAGTCTGGCATGGCATCTAGTGGGTTACTCATGTCCAGTGGGTGTGGTTGCCTCCACCATATGGGTTGTGTATATAGTTATAAATTGGCATGTTACTTTTTTTTCCTAAAAGGAGATTGTGTGGTTGCATGGATGGTTGGGTGGGTGAGGAGGAAGTCATGGGAGTGATCGTGTGCAGAACTTTCATCATGCCAAGCTAGGACATGCGAGATTGATGAGCTGGTCTTTACCTGTCATACTTTTTCATATGTTTGTATTGCACAAACTCTGCTTTCAACTTCCTGACAAACCTATTGACCTTCTCACAGGGTGTAAAGAATTTTCTAATGCCCTGTCTAGCACCTCATCCAGTTTGTACCTTCTGTTAATAAGCCAGATCTTTGAAACGAAAGCAGTGGGGATATAGACACATATTTCCTTAGAGAATTCATTCTTGCAACATATTCCCTGCCCTTTTGTGACATGCATAATGTAATTTGCATAACTCTGCTATTTTCAATTCATGCTTTATGTTCTTGTTAACATTTCACTGTGGTTACAATTTTTTTGCTTCTAACTTACATATCTGATCCATGCATTTCCTGCCTTAAAATTGTGCTCTGTATTAAGTCAAGCAATTACTTCTAGCTGCTTCAAGCAACATCTTCGGGGTTCATAAAGTTTGGGACATGTTTCATCCTTCCTTCTTTGAACAATGTTTGTTTTACAATACAAAGTGCAGCAGGATAGCCAGGCTACAAATCTTGCTGTACAAAGTTATTATTTTGCCATTGCTTATAACAATTGCATACTTCACAGCTGCATCTATGAACTTTTCCTTATTTATACTGGTTAGTTAGCTTTTTGGAGTCTTGAGAAGCATTAAAATGACAAATTATTGTAGGTGTGTTGCAAGTGCTGTTGTGTATGTACCTTTAAGAGAATAACTGGTCTCAGACTGCAGTACCGGCAGTGACCACCCCTGTATAAAAGGCCCTAGCAGGCTTCTGTAGTTTCAGTTTCCCGATTGACTTCATTCAGTAAAGACTTGTTTTGTTCAACTCCTGCTGTCCGTGTCTCAATCATTCACGGACATAATACTGGCGACGAGCAGAAACGAACTTACCTACAGTCTGCACCACCTCCTGGGATCCATTCCTGCAGTGAAGTGAGCAGAGGTCGAGGCCAGAAGGAAGAAAGAAGCAGTAGAAACGGGCGTCGACCGTGGGCATCCGCCCCTGTGTTAGCGGAGTTGAAGATTCCTGGAGAAGCTGTCGAAAGCGGGGCCTGGTTCCTGTCGACGGTGCTTCAGCTAATCGGGCTGGTGGCAGGTAGTACACTGATCCTTCCTGGGCTGCGGCGGTCGCAAACTCGAGCGGGTGGCTTGCAACGGGGCCGAGCAGTGTTGTCGGGAAGAGGAGAGAGGGTGGTGCACACAGGGCGCGGCCGGTGCTACGAAGCCGGGTTGCGTATAGACCCGAGAAGAGGGAGGCAAGAGTCCCACAGGGTTGTTCCACGATGGGAAAATAATTTTTAAAAAAAATATTAAACGCGCAGGAAACCGCAAGGAGCTGCAGGTTGCAACGGAAACCGCGGAAAGCAGCACTAGCAACAGCGGGGAAGAAGGCAAAGCGCAGGAGGCGCCATCTTAATCAGCGGGGAAGAAGGCAAAGCGTGGGAGGCGCCATTTTGTTAAATCGGGGAAGAAGGCAAAGCGCGGGAGGCGCCATTTTAGATTTTCAAGATGCCGAAGACTGGCTGTATCACTGCCTTTGATAATACAATAGAGGACTGGACCACGTATGTGGAAAGAGTCGAGGTATATTGCAAGGCAAACGAAATAGCCGATGAGAAAAAGGCATCGGTATTGCTAAACTTAATGGGCGCTAGAACGTACGGCCTATTGCGGGACCTGATTACTCCAGCCAAACCGAAGGCAAAGAGTTTTAACGAAATTGTTGCTGTCCCACAGGAACACCTAAACCCTGCACCGCTGTTGATAGCAGAAAGATTTAAATTCCACAGGAGAACTCAGCATAAAGATGAGAGCAATGCTGAGTACCTTACGGAACTACGCAAGCTATCAAAGCACTGCCAGTTCGGAGCAGGACTGGCAGATACCCTACGGGACAAATTTGTTTGTGGACTCCTGAGTGAAGGAACACAGAAGAAGTTACTGTCAGAGAAAGAGCTGACGCTAGATAAGGCTTTCAGCGTGGCAGTATCGTACGAAGCAGCAGCCAGGGGAGCTGCGGAAATTCAACAAAAGCCACAGGAATACGGCACCCACGAAATGACACGGGGATTTGCAAAATGTTATCACTGCGGCAGAACTAACCATGACCAGAAGGACTGCTGGTCCAAGGACAAAATATGCAGGCAATGCGGAAAGATGGGACACATTGCACGAGTTTGCAGGTCTGGGAAGAAGACTAGCGACAACAAAAAGGCTACTAAGGAACCGTACAAGAAAGTACAAAAGATGACAGACAGTAGTTCCGAAGACCAGATGAGCGATAGTGAATCCGGGAACAGGAGACTAAGCTGTCTCAAACTTCACAATGTAATCACAAAAGAGGATCACCGAACCATTTGGGTCACCCTCACGATAGCAGGGTCCCAAGTTAAAATGGAATTGGATACAGATCAGCGCTAACCATCATGAATCAACGAGGCTACGAGCGGCTATTCTCACACATACCCTTGAGAGAGACATCCATCGTCTTGACGACATATACGGAGCAAAAAGTATACCCCAGAGGAAAAATAAGGGTGCCTGTCGAATACAACGGCAAGAAAATACGGAAATTGTATCTCTACATACTGCAAAATGGTGGACCACCGTTATTGGGACGTGAATGGATCAGGAAGATAAGCTTAGATTGGCACTCCATTCATGCAATGACGGTGGACAGTAAAAAAGATGAAGACGTCACTCCTGGACGATTGTCAACAATCTTAGCTAACGCCAAAGAGGTATTTCAACAAGAACTGGGCACTCCTAAAGGCGTAACCGCCTCGATAAAAATAGAAGAGAATGCAATTCCCAAGTTTTTCAAAGCAAGACCGGTACCATATGCAATTCGCCCAGCCGTCGAGGCGGAGCTGGAGAATCTGGAGAAGGCAGGCGAGTTGTCTAAGGTCGACTGGAGCGAGTGGGCGACACCCATCGTTCCTGTCATGAAGAAAACGTTAAGCAATAAGTCTGAGGAGCCAAGGAAGGTTCGCATCTGTGGGGATTTCAAGGTGACGGTGAACCCAGTCCTTCACACAGTACAATATCCTCTTCCAAGGATAGAAGACATCTTCGCCTCACTGTCTGGAGGGAAGCGTTTTACAAAAATTGACCTAGCACAAGCATATTTGCAGATGGAGGTTGAAGAATCCTCTAGGAAGTATCTCACGATAAACACTCACAAAGGTCTTTACCAGTATCATCGATTGGTATTCGGAGTAGCATCGGCTCCGGCGATATGGCAAAGAGCGATGGAACAAGTCCTGCAAGGGATTCCGGGGACTCAGTGTTACTTGGACGACATCCTTGTGACAGGTGAAGATGACAGTGAACACCTTAACAACCTAGAACAGGTGCTCACTAGACTACGGGAACATGGGCTACGAGCCAACCGCCCCAAGTGCGAGTTTTTTAAGAAACAGATATTGTATTGTGGCCACATGATTGATGAAGAGGCGCTGGGGCCTTAACAACCTGACAAAATTGAAGCGGTTGTTAAGGCCCCAGCGCCTGAAAATGTGTCGCAACTGAGGTAATTCCTCGGATTGGTAAATTACTACCATAAGTTTTTGCCGAATTTGTCGACAATTCTGCACCCACTGAACGCCCTGCTACGAACGGGAGTAGCTTGGAAATGGAGCAATGACTGTAAGCGGGCCTTTCAGAAGAGTAAGGACTGAATCACTTCAAGAGAAGTATTGGCTCACTACAACCCAGCACTGCCGATCAGACTGGTGTGTGATGCGTCTCCCTACGGCATTGGGGCGGTACTGTCACATAAATTCCTTGATGGTTTAGAGAGGCCGATAGCTTTTGCGTCACGCTCGTTAACTTCTGCCGAGCGTAACTACGTCCAGATTGACAGAGAGGCCCTCAGCCTAGTGTGGGGGGTGAAGAAGTTCAATCACTACCTGCACGGTCAAAAATTTACTCTACTAACCGATCATCAACCTCTTGTCTCCATTTTCAACCCTCAGAAGGGCATACCGATAATGACAGCGCAACGGCTGCAGAGGTGGTCCCTTTTCCTAGGGGCACACCAATATGACATCGAGTACAAAGGAACTAAACAGCATGGGAATGCTGATGGATTGTCACGCCTACCGTTGCCGATGGTGGAAGAAGAAGACCTTGCAGTGGATCCAATGGAGTTATTCCACTCGACCATAGTCGAATGTCTCCCTGTGACGAATGCAAACATAGAAAAGAAAACACGGAATGACCCGACACTATCACGGGTCTATGATTTAACGGTGAAGGGATGGCCAGCACATGGCGAACCACTGCTGCCAGCATTCTCGCCGAGAAGAGAACAGCTGTCAGTGTGCAGAGGAACCTTGATGTGTGGATCCAGAGTAGTAATTCCACCTAAGTTGATGGCTAGAGTGCTCAATGAGCTTCATGAGGGTCATCTGGGTGGGGTAAAAATGAAGAACTTAGCCAGAGCGTTTGTGTGGTGGCCGGGAATCGATAGAGAAATCAAAGAGATGACCAAGAGCTGTGCAGGATGCCAGAAGGTCCAAAACGCCCTACCACAAGCTCCTCTACATCCATGGGAGTGGCCCTCATCTCCATGGCAAAGGGTGCACATTGATTTTGCTGGTCCCTTCATGGACTCGATGTTTTTAATTGCGGTGGATGCACATTCAAAGTGGCCAGAGGTAATAAAAATGTCCTCAACCACCACGGAAAAAACTATCACAGTTTTATGAACCATATTCGCCAGGAATGGGCTGCCTGAACAGATTTGCTCTGACAATGGACCACAGTTTGTGTCTGAAGAGTTCCGGAGGTTCTTAAAGAACAATGGTGTTAAGCATTACACATCTGCCCCACATCATCCAGCCACTAATGGATTGGCCGAGAGGTTTGTTCAAACATTAAAGAAGGCTATCAATGCAATGTGTAATGAAGATATACCCCTACAACGCAAGGTGGACAACTTCTTGTTTGCCTACCGGAATGCGACACATGCGGTTACCAACCAAACTCCAGCCATGATGTTCTTCAATCGAAGACTATGATGCCGCTTGGATTTGGTTAAGCCAAACGTCCGAAGAGATGTGGAGAACAGGCAGTTTCAGAATATGAATTAAAGGCTGACCCGGAGTTTTAAGATAGGTCAACCAGTTTTGGCCCGGGACTACCGCACTGAGAAATGGCAGCCAGGAACGATTTGTACACAGCAAGGACCTCTCATGTATACCGTGGACGTTGGAGAGAACATTGTAAGATGCCATGCTGACCAGATTCTAGAGTCACTGGAAAACGTCAACTCCACACCACGATCTGATATACCTGGCAATGAAATCGACGTACCAATTGCAGCTACCGCAGAATCGGTGAGATTGGAAGCAGATGAACCAAACAACGACATTAATCCCGACTCAACCTTGCCAGAAGAACCTGATACCCCAAAGAGGCGTTATCCAGACAGAATCAGGACGCCTCCTCAAAGACTGAACTTATAATTGCTTAAACTTAACCAATGTATCTAGCAACCGTAATTGTGATTGTAATTAGTTATCATTTAGTTGTTAAATGAATGTTATGTACTGTTTATCTAAAAGGGGAGGAATTGTTGTGTATGTACCTTTAAGAGAATAACTGGTCTCTGACTGCAGTACCGGCAGTGACCACCCCTGTATAAAAGGCGCTAGTGAGCCTCTGTAGTTTCAGTTTCCCGATTGAATTCATTCAGTAAAGACTTGTTTTGTTCAACTCCTGCTGTCCGTGTCTCAATCATTCACGGACATAATAAGTGCAAGCTAATTGTTAACGCTAACAGTTCAGGAATAGCACATTACAAAATTGAACATTTCCAAATTTTCAAAAAGGTTTTAAGAATACTGAAAAAAATTAGAGGCTTCTAATATTTTGGGGACTACTTTGTCTGGGTTAATAAAGTGGCAGTGGGCATGAGTCCAAAACCACCAGCACAAGAACCACTAACAAGTGCCCCTTCAAGAGGCGGACACCACTAATACAATTGGCCCAGGTAAACTAAAACTGCATGTGTAAAGTGTTCAAATATTTAAATTAGGATATGGTGGTTAATTTTATCCAGACGGTGTATATCAATTGGGTGTTAATTGTATTCAGGTGGTGGGCATTCATTGGGGATTCTCGTGTTCATATATATGGCAGCAGGCTCAAGAAATGTGGTGGGTGGGTGCACGGTATGTAATGTATGTCTCTGTAAATAAATGCTTGTAAGCGACTGAAGACTAGGCTCTCGTATTCAATCCTTTACTACCCGGCTATCTGACTTTTACAATGGTTTTCAATGTTAGCAATACATGGAGTGCTCAGCATTACCCTCTGGTCAAGAAAAGCTTCATGCAAACCAGTGGACACTGAATGGTCCCATTCAGTGGCCATCTGGGTCTTCCCTAAGACGTAGAAGAGGTGCAACCAGTCAGAGTGCATTCCCCCACCCCACCACTGATTCTGTACATCCTAGACCTGTGGATTGCTCTTTTTGCCAGGCCCAGGATCAGACCCATCAGGTGGTCTTCTGATCTGTGCACTGGGTTACCAAAGATTTGAATGTAGGTGTAAAATGGAGCCAAAAGTTGAGGAGCAGCCTCCTCAAGAAATGAAAAAAATCCTGCAACCTCTGACATTGTACGAAAATGTGGAAGACCACAAAATATTTTGGGCAAGAGTATTTCTGCCCAGTACTGTTTTTTTTCTTTTGGTCATAGCAATCTTGAAGGACCCAGTATATTCTTCAAAAGGATTTTAATTACTTTTTGACAGGATGCTTCAGTGGCATTGAGATTCATCATCACCGTGCAAAAACCTAATTTTACTGATCACGTGATGTTATCACAATGAAAACTATATGATTGTTAATGAGGTCCTGACTGAGTCATTGGAACTGCAACAATCTGGCATTGAATGTTCCTATGGGGCTATAAGTTGACTTTGTTCCCATAATGCTAGGTCTGCGGTCCGAGTGTTCGAGGATGCATGTTATTAATGATTGCATGTTATATCTATTCCTTAAAATCAATAAGGTGCTTGAAAGGTTGAGTTGCAATGTTCATAGATTTAACTATTTAGTACTTAAGCATACACTTAATCAAATACAGGTTGACTATCCCTTATCTGAAAACCTTGGCACCAACTGTGTTTCGGTTTTCGGAAATTTTCGGATTTCAGAAGGTATTATTTCAGACTGGAAAACTCTGAACATTAAATTAATTTGGTAATTAGTATTTGTATTTAATATAAATTTTAAAAGTTCAGGCTACCTCTTGCGACTGTTGCGTGTCTCATTCCCCTTCCTGCTTCTCTGTGCTGCCGCTCACAGTCTGTTTACAGCTCCCCCTGCTCCGTGTCTCATTCCCCTTCCTGCTTCTCTGTGCTGCCGCTCCCAGTCTGTTTGCAGCTCCCCCTGCTCCGTACCTGAATTCCTTGACTTAGCGGGGGTCTGGGGCTCGACTGCCGCCGCCAGTTGTGGGAAAGCCGGATATCGGCTGACTCCTACGCAAATCAGGTCAGAAAAGCATCGGCCGTGTCGGGTCATGTTTGGCGCCACTCGGGTTATGTCGTGCGCACGACTTATGCTCCACAAAAAAACTTTCGGTTTTCAGAGGTTTTCGGTTTTCAGAAGTGCGGATAAAGGATAGTCTACCTGTAGTACTTCCAATCACACATGATGATTGTAGGATTCAAAGCGTTACTGTTCTGAGCTCAACATTCAGGTTAATGGAACATTTAAATCCAAATTCGCGTTTCATACTTTTCTCTTCTATACCTTTCTCTTATCCCTTCTACATGAGAATCAACATGACATAGTTGTACCAAAGAGTTTCTCCCTATATTTGCTATCTTATCCTGTTATATTCAATCACTGTTCGACCAGGAGCTTTTCTTAACTACAAATGACTAATCTATGTGTACTTTTACATCTCTAACCTTGGAGTATATGAATAATGGGTAAGTTTACAATACTTCTATTGATTGACATGGGTGAAGAAGCAAACATATTCCTTTCCTCTTCTCGGACTCCTTTCCTCTTTTGAGGTCCTCAGACCGTTATCATTTCAGGCATTATCACTTCCGTCGAGCTGGATTTTGCTGTCGCTCAGAGTGCGGGATTGGAGGCGAGTTCGCTGTAAAAATAGTAAAGATTGAAAGCGGGTAGGAAACCCACTGCCAACCCGCCTCTACGCGAGTCTCCCAGGTGTCGGGTCTGTCTGCGCAGAACTGACCCAACACCAAATGGCTTGTTAACAGCCAATTTAATGGTATTTTGAGCCTACCTTGCAATTTTACGTGCTCCCCCACGGGTTACCCGCTGCTTGGGGAACACGTCAGCTCACCCTGTCGTGAGTTGAGTCTGCTTTGATGTATCTGATAACCTGACAGCTGCAGAAGTGGTGGAAAGGATGCCATGTTGCAGATGGTCATTTTCAGAGCTCAGAAACTGTTGGTTACTGCATTTGTAAGACATAGAGATTTCTTTAGCTTGCAAGTGTTTAGAGCCAGCTGTATACCCAGTGTCACCTCATTGGAACAAACTCTCTCACCATTGACAGATCGCTTCTGTCATCTCACCTGCAGCTGCCATCTATTCCAGCAACATCGGTGCCCTTGGAAAAAATTGCACCTTGGTCCTCTGAATTCTTCCACGATCAGCCCCAACACCAACATCACCAGGCACACCAACATCAACAACATCACCAACCTTCTCCACCATCACCTGATGCTACACAGGGCATCAGCCCTTGACAACATTGCTGCCTAGGAGGCCAGCGATGGCATCACCATGACCAGATTTACTTCACTTGACACTGTGCACCCTGGCTGCCACATGATGCGCCAGGTTGACACCGTCCCACACCAGCGCCATGAAGCATCCCTATAATGTCCAAGCCATTCCATTCACGCTCATCACTATAGTCGGTGGGGGGCAGGGGGCGGGGGCGGAGAAGTTACGTCCCAACATTCACTGGAACTCAGTAACACACTTCTCAAGGTGCACACAGATCTGTCCAGTAAGGTAAAGTGTTGAAAATATAGATTTCACTGTATGACAACACATTACCAGAAACTTCACATGAACATTGTCTAAACGTCTCAAGTGCCTACCCTTGTGTATTGTTAGTTGGTATGCTTGCAGTAGGATGAGGGTGAGTGTGAGGGGTGGCTAGTGAGATGGGGAAGTGATAATGTAGATAGAGAGGGATGGATGGAGGTGCAAGGTAAGTTGGTGTGAGTAAGGACGTGCAGGAGTAGGGTATGGAAGGCAGAGTGATGGGGATGCGATGAGTGGCACAGCAGGGTGAGTTTGAGTGTGGCATTGCAGTAACGTTTCATGATCTATTGAGATCATTGCAAGGTTTGCACCACTGCAGCCTGGTCCTCCTGATGACATCCTTGCTTGTGCCCTCCTGTGCAATGTGCAACCAGGCTGTGTTGATCTCCTGGGGTGGTCTCTTTGCCCATGGGATGGGAAGAGAATCTCCCTGCATGCTGTGACACCCTCCATAAGCATATGGAGGGAGTCATGCGTGAGCCTGGGTGCAGACGTGTACCTTTGTGCAGTGCTTGTCAGTGTTTGCAGCACAAACTGTCAAAATCAATGTGGCCGTGGTCCCTTTAAGGAAACTGGCTGATGATGTCATTTGATGATGCGTCACCAGACCCGCTTCCTGTTAATTGGCCAGGAACCCCGCAGGGCAGGCTTAACAAGGCCAATCTACAGAAAATCTTTTTGAGAGAGCAGTTGGAGACAGGAGCAGGAGCGGAAACTGCCAACCAGCTCTCCCACCTCCACAGGGAAAATCCAGCCCATAGTCTCTCTCATGGCTTATGCCAAGATTGCTTTAAGTGAGGTCTCTCGCTCACTTTCTTTCTCTTTCTCTGAGTGCTGAAGTTAGAACTCCAAATTGTAACCCTTTCTTACCCATGTCTCCTTACACCAGCACTTAGTTCCACATGTGCTTAGAGGGCTTTGAGGTAGTGAGGGATTTAAAGGGTTGGTGGCTTCCCTTGAAATTTTGAAAATGGGGTTTTGAATAAAAGGCCCAATCCATTGATTGGAAGTCATGGTGCAGGAGGTCCTGGAACAAAAGGTGGCCCTCTGTGGATTAGAGGATCGCCCAGAATACCTGATTGTTTTTTACCTAGCCTCTCTTGAAGTGTCTGTGCTTAATAGGTCATTTGCCTTTGATGCACTGCTCGGAAGCTCCAGGCACATTTTGGGCCTTGCATCTAATTATCATATAATTTGGAGCCTTGATGAGCCTCGTGCACAGTGTTTGTGCAGGCTTGATGCTTTCAATGGACTTCCAGGTTACATTGCTATGTCCAGTGCTCATCGAGTGCATTATAGGCCACTTTCCTCTGCATCCATCCATACAGGGCTCCGGTGCCCAAAGTGCAGCAGCTTTAAATGCCTTAGACCACATTATCTGCTCTGACGGTGACCATTGTGGCTCTTCTCTCCCTCTCTCTCTCTGCACACTGCCTCTTTAATCTGGTATTTTTTTTCTGACAATAAACAGTTTCAATTTGCATGTTAAATGGTATAACATGTCAAGTGAGTTCCAGGTAGATGTAATTAAGATTTATCACTTGTATAAAAAGGTGGAAGACTGGTTATGCATCGTGTTGGTACACCCAACCTAACTCGAGAATGAAATTCAATTAAGAAACAGCCAATCAAAATCTAGGTAATTTGGATTGTCATTTCTTTCTCCCATTTCATATATTGTTAATTGGGTGGTGTGGAAATGGCACCTTTATTCATTTTGATATAGTTAATCACCTCTTAAAAATTCCCATTTTAATAAATCCTGATCTTTAGTTTTTAATTATGCAATGTATTCTCAACCTCCACCTATCTCGGAAGCACAGGCTGCTAAACCACCGTGTCAATCTCCTATCAGCTTTACATATGATTTCTACTGCCTTTTACAAATCTGCAAAAGGGATTACCAAATCTGAAGGAAAGTGAATTAACTGGTGGGGAATTTTGAAAAACTTGATATTTTTTCCTTGTAATAACATGACATCAAGGTTATATACCTGTTAAACATGCAAATTAATACTAAAATAGATTTTTACAGTCAATTAACTCTTTTCATTTCTTTAATGGCTCTCTGCAGTAGGTGCAGTGTCAATCTGAAGTAATCAATCAATCATATTAAAGATGAGACAGAGGTTGTCAATGCCGCCCACTTATAACTTATGATGAGTTATCTCAGAGGGGTGGTCTATCGCCAGTCTGTGGGCTGAATATAAAAAGGGTCTCAAATGCTGAAATATGTTTATGGTTGGATAATCTCTTCAAAAAAATTAAAGAAAATTGAATTTTAATTGCAAGGCTGATTTTATAATGGTAATGAGATAAAACCCCAAATATAACATTTAAATTAAAAAGCTATCACTCGCTTGGCCTTTTGTTGCATACACTTGACACGTTCTGAAGAGAATCATCATTTGGAATTTCAAATGTTTTTCAGTGAAATTATTATTTAGTTACAACATACATTCTATTCGTTGCACATAGTAAAGAAAGGTACAGTGTGAGCCCTTGATGAACTCACCGCTGTGTTCTCACCATTATCCCACCCAGGTCGGGTGGGGGTTAGTGAGTTAAATATGGGGAACGCGACCCTAACAGTGCCTTTTTTACGGCACCGGATATCCGGGCGTCCGCGTGTCCCGCCATGAAGAAGCGGGGCACTTAATTAACATATTTAGATCTGGCTCCCACAGTATAACTGGGAGTCCGCTTTAAAATTGACTGTTGCTGTGTGGGCTTCCTAGATGTCGGGAAACCTGGCAGTGAAATGGAGGCAGGAGCTGCCGGCCCCACGAGGCAAGTGCCTCTTTCAGCACTCCTTGTGGGCTAGGAGGAGCAGGAGTGCTCCCCCAGCTCCTCAAGAAAGCCTATGGACTCCCCTAGCACCGATCGCCAGCCTCCCCCAGCCCCAATCACCAGCCCCGATCGACAATCTCCCCCAGCCCCGATCGCCAGCCTCCCCCAGCCCCGATCGCCAGCCTCCCCCAGCCCCGATCACCAGCCTCCCCTAGCACCGATCACCAGTCTCCCCCAGCCCCGATCGCCAGCCTCCCCCAGCCCCGATCGCCAGCCTCCCCCAGCCCCGATCGCCAGCCTCCCCCAGCCCCGATCGCCAGCCTCCCCCAGCCCCGATCGCCAGCCTCCCCCAGCCCCGATCGCCAGCCTCCCCCAGCCCCGATCGCCAGTCTCCCCCAGCCCCGATCTCCAATCTCCCCCAGCCCCGATCGCCAATCACCCCCAGCCCCGATCGCCAGCCTCCCCCAGCCCCGATCGCCAGCCTCCCCCAGCCCCGATCGCCAGCCTCCCCCAGCCCCGATCGCCAGCCTCCCCCAGCCCAGATCGCCAGCCTCCCCCAACCCCGATCGCCAGCCTCCCCCAGCCCCGATCGCCAGCCTCCCCCAATCCCGATCGCCAGCCTCCCCCAATCCCAAGCGCCAGCCTCTCCCAATCCTGATCGCCAGCCTCCCCCAGCCCCGATCACCAGCCTCCCCCAGCCCTGATCACCAGCCTCCCCCAGCCCAGATCGCCAGCCTCCCCCAACCCCGATCGCCAGCCTCCCCCAGCCCCGATCGCCAGCCTCCCCCAGCCCCGATCGCCAGCCTCCCCCAGCCCCGATCGCCAGCCTCCCCCAGCCCCGATCACCAGCCTCCCCCAGCCCAGATCGCCAGCCTCCCCCAACCCCGATCGCCAGCCTCCCCCAGCCCCGATCGCCAGCCTCCCCCAATCCCGATCGCCAGCCTCCCCCAATCCCAAGCGCCAGCCTCTCCCAATCCTGATCGCCAGCCTCCCCCAGCCCCGATCACCAGCCTCCCCCAGCCCTGATCACCAGCGACCCCCCACAACCTCCCAGCCCTCCCAATTGCTGACCTCCCTCCAGCCCTTCTGATCGTGGGCTCTCTGCCCCCTCACGATTGCTGGGCCTCTCTGACTTCCTAATTGCTGGGGACCATCCCTAAGGGTCTCCAGCTGCGGCCTCCTGCTGATGATGTTCCCTCCCACCCGCCGGCCAGCCTGTCCATTTGGCTGATGGGTAGATGAGAAACGGAGCTAAAAAATGTTAATGATGTCCTATTAAGTCTGGCAGGACCTCTGCGTCCCTGGCCTTGCTGGGTTCTTAGGCCGATTTTGGCCTCACCTGCACCCTCCCCACCTCCCCATAAATATCGGGGCCAATGTGACTAGCACACAATCGGTGCACTGGCCCTAAGCACCACAAACTTCAGGACCGTAGTATAGTGTGCCAGGTAAATGGGGCACTAAGCAAGCATTGTGCTTCAGTGCCCAATGATGTAGGGAGTTGGTATCCAATGTGCTAAACATATTGCTGCCTGTGAATGCAAACAAAAACTTAGCTCTTTGAGTACTATATACTGTTACCTGTTTGTGTGCAATCAATGTTTATAAACCTGATAATGTAATGTAGTGACAAAGTAATAGAATGTATAGTTTATATGATGCAGATTAGTAATGTGCAATCCTTCAATTTTTGCAGTCCCAACATGTCCTACACGCTCCCTCCTGTGCAAATTCAAGTACTGCCTCTGCATTGTTGTTTCATGTCCTATAGTCCACTGCCTGTTGAATATTGTGCCTCATATTATGTGCCAGTTTTCCCTTTAAACATAAGCACAGTGGGATTAAGATGGGGTGTTTATACCTATAGGTTCCTTCCTGCAGTATGTTTACTTTCTCATGAATAATAAAATAACTCTATTTTATTCCCACTTTACTTGTTAAAAATTCTGTGCTAGTGCAGTATTTTTTGCATGTATCTTTAACAACTGCTGCATTCCTATATGTGCCCTGTGCTGCTACTTTACAGTAATATTCATGCCTTACTATTATGCTCTTCACGTTGTGCAACTTTTCCAACCGTCTGCTAGTCATCTGAGTAGTTAACATGGACTTCACGCTTTCCATGATAAATTGTCATATTTGTTGCCTTAATATATTTGGGGGTTGTCCTGCCCACAAAAAGCCTGAACCCGATGCTGTATTACAGAGGTTACCAGTACATGCAAGACGCGGCAGCTGAACTGATTTTTTTCATTTAAAAAAGTTTATGCACAAATTTACACTCTTAGGAAATTATTTACATAGCACATGTTCAGCATATATTTCACAATGTTTGCAAATATATACAGTGGCCTGGAGTTTCCGTTAGGTTGCACAAAATCGGCCAAATCAGTGGAAAATATCAAAGAATTTCAAGCGCAAATTATGTCCAGGGCCAACTGAGTTTTCACGATTCTTTTGTCCTAGTTTAAAAAACATTGCACTGGAAGCCAGCCTTGCCCGCAGAACTGGCCACGCCCCCAGATCAAAGTAATCCCTGTGGCGCGTTTTGTTAACAGACCTTGAAAAGCAGTCATTTCTGCCTTTTTTTTTCCAAGAAAAGGCTACAGATACTGATTAGTACTATTAGAACTATGTTTGTGGGTAAAATAGAGCCTTGAGTCTGAAGAATCCCCATGCAGTTCATGTTTGAGGACAACATATTGGCCCAGAAATTAGGTTCGGGGGCTTGCCGCGCGTGCAAGCCCCCGATGTGCACTTACCCGGCGCACCGACAGCTGAGGCCTGGGCCTGCTTGGATTTCCTGTCACTGGCCCGGTTCAGCTGTCGGCGCGCTGTGCTTGCCTGATCCAGCGGCGTAGTTAGTTCGATGTGCCGGCTGGGATCAGGTGAGCACTGGGCAGCCAATCAGGGGAGGGAAAACTTCATTCATGAGTTTGATAGTAAGAACTGTCAAACTCATGAAAACTACGGGCGCCCAAAACACTACTTAAACTTTAAATAAAATTTTAAAAAACATCCCACTAATTAAATGAACTATAAATAACTTTAAAAAACTATTTTAAACAATTAATCAAATTTTTGAAAAAAATAATTTTTTAAGAAATCGGGTCTAAAAATAAACTTACCTTACTGTAAAGTCCTTAAAAACAATAAAGCTGTGGAAAAAATGTTATAATTTTAAATAATAGGCCACTTACCTTAAAGAATCAAGTCCTTACGTCTCCTTTTTTCATTTCTAAAAAGTTCAGGCCCTTACACACGGGCAAACCTGTCAAAAAGAAGGAAGTTCAACGCGTGCGCGCAGAGTCCTGTGTGCACGCGTTGGACCTCTGAACCCCTTGGAGGACATGCCGGTTTCCCGCGCATGCGTTGTGCATGCTGAAATCTGGCACTTCCAGCGGGCCCACGCGAGAGTACCCCGTCCATACTCACGCGTTGGGACCGGAATTACTGGGCCATTATCAGGAATAAAATAATTTCAGTATTTTTTGTACAGGATCCATAAACAGTTGTGGTCTGATCGACTACCGTAACTTTGGCAGAAGATCATCGGAATTTATGCACTTTGTCAGCAGTTTCTGCTGAAGGTATGGCGGCCAATTGGGAGATCTGCCAAGAAATTCCCAGTATTTGTGCCAGTATACGTTTATTGCAAATGTACAAGGTTCTAGAAAAACTGTATGGCTACGGTCGCCTGCACAGGGACTAACAATTCAGTGAAAGCGACTTCAAATTTCACCATAGCAGTTTGAGAATTTGAATTCAGTTTATAAAATAAATTAATTAAAAATAAAGCTGGAAATTAAAAGCTTGTATCATGTGACCATGAAGCTGTTAAATTGTCGTAAAAAGCTAACTAATTCACTAATGTACTTTTAGACCTTAGCCAGTGACTCCAGTCCCACATCAACTTAACTATGCTCCGAAGTGGCTGAGCAAGCTACTCCGTTGTATCAAACCACTCACCTTCACCACACAGATTGCCGTGGTTCAACAAGATGGTCCACCACCACCTTCTCAGGGCAACTAGGGATGGACAATAAATGCCAGGATGCCTAAGAATGATTAAATAATAAATCAGTACTGAAACATTACACTGAAATTTTGAATGGATGTCTTTTTTTCGTCGTAATTTAACACCGTTATATCTGAAGTGCAAATTTACTTGCAAATCGCATGAATGTGAACACCTCCAAGTAAGCTGCTGTTGGATCTTTAGAACTTCAGTGGTTGGGCACTTCATATTGGATCATTATGTTTCTATCAATTTCTATATGTGAATCTCAAGTGTTAGTAGCTATGCATCCTTTACAATCAGAATTCAATTTATATAAGTCTGCTGATTTCACGTGTCAGGAAGACGTGCTGCACGTAACTCATTTTCTATTTATGTGGCCTTCCTTGTCTCTCCTCTTTTACAGTGATTGAATTTTTAGAATTATAGGGGGATGGAATTGGTCTCCATTGTGCCTGTTTTTGGGCACAAAATTCATGGGGGGGGGGGGACCAATTTCCGGGCGCAATCTTCCGCACCCAATCCCCTCTAAGTGTGTGGCTGCCAAATTGGCAGCTGTGACTTTTGAGTGCCTTGGGTGTTTGCCTCAAGCAGGAGTAAGGCCTTAATTAGCACATTCAAGTGGCCTTACGCCCGTTTTAGGACCTAGCATAAACTGAGCCGAAGGACAGGCACATTTTTTGGTTTTTACTTGCCTCAATGCAGAGCCAGGAAGAATCGGAGTACTCCCCACTAGGCTCCACTGCAGTACTGGAGACTGCTGCCGGCCTGCACTCACCGCTCTCCCACTCGCCTTGACCCCGCCCTCTCAGGCCAGTTTGGTGTCTGAGCCGGACGATTTAGTAAAGGCCCAAACTGGTGAGCTGCATCAGGATGCCTGATGAATGCCCACAGCTTGTCGGTATAATGGAAATGAAGCCCGAGGCCCAATTTGGAGTGAGACTTGGGTCTCCATCTTCGGACGCACATTCATGACGCCCCACCCACTTCATGCCAGTTTCCGGAGTGAGACCAATTTCTCCCTCAAAATATTACCTCTCATATAGTTTGTTCATAAATCACATTCCCTGCTAACATTTAATTTAGAGGATGAAGAAATGTTTTCCTTTCCCAATCCCTGTAAGTGTAGAAAAGACTTTGTAATATTCAGGATGGTGTTAGAGATGGAATTGCTTAATGTAACCTGTATAAAGGTGCAACTTTTTATCCTGTATTCTGCTAGAAAAAGGAAATGGTCACTTCTATTGCACAAAGCAACAGTGACTACACTTCAAAAGTTCTTAATCAAAATACTGTGGATGCTGGAAATCTGAAGTTAAAACAGAAAATGCTGGAAATACTCAGCAGGTCAGGCAGCATCTGTGGAGAGAGAAACAGAGTTAACGTTTCAGGTCAATGACCTTCTGATGTTAACTCTGTTTCTCTCTCCACAGATGCTGCCTGACCTGCTGACTATTTCCAGTATTTTTTGTTTTTACTTCAAAAGTACTTCATTGGCTGTAAAGTGCTTCAGGATGTCGTGAAGTTGTGAAAAGCAGGATATAAATGCAAGCCTTTCTTTTCTTTTTAATGCCACATACCTTCAGCTTTTGTGTTGCAGTCATCCCCTTACTTATGTCATACCCACTTTATCTTGCTCAAGCACAACATTTTTTAAAAGTAGATTATAGGTTGTATATTATAAAGAAAAATTATAACCAGCAGCGAGTTGAAGGCAGTAACTCAATCTTGATGTCCTCCTGAAATACATAGACTAAAAAAGTATTTATGACATCATCAGGATCACGCAATTGAAATACTGCCTTGTAAATCACTGCTGGCCATCTATTATCCTATCTATCTTTTCACATGGAATGAAGTGGCTTTGCACAGTTTTATCAGGAGTATAAACTTAGATTTCTTTCAAATAAATATAAGCAGCTGTCATACGCATTGCACTGTGTACTCCAGAGTAATCTGAATGGGACCTGGGGCATTCTAAAATCCAACTAGAATGATAGAATCATAGAATGGTTACAGCGCAGAAAGAGACCATTCAGCCTGTCAAGCCCATGCCGGCTCTCTGCAAGAGCACTTCAGCTAGTCCCACTCACCCGCCCTTTCCCCATAGCCCTGCAATTTTTTTTCTTTCAGCTACTTATCCAACTCCCTTTTGAAAGCCACAATTGAATCTGCCTCCACCACCAGTGCATTCCAGATCCTAACCACTCACTGCATAAAAAATGTTTTCCTCATGTCACCTTTGTTTTTTTTGCCAATCACCTTGAATCTGTGTCCTCTGGTTCTCGACCCTTCTGCCAATGGGAACATTTTCTCTCTGTTTACTCTGTCTAGACCCTTCATGATTTTGAACACCTCTATCAACCTTCTCTGCTCTAAGGAGAACAACCGCAGCTTCTCTATCCACGTAACCGAAGTCCATCATCCCTGGAATCATTCTCATAAATCTTTTCTGCACCCTCTCTAAGGCCTTCACATCCTTCCTAAAGTGCTGTGCCCAGAATTGGACACAATACTCCAGTTGAGGCCGAACCAGTGTTTTATAAAGGTTCCTTGCTTTTGTACTCTATGGGCTGGATTTTCCAAGCCCCGTGGAGGCGGGTTTGGAGGCGGGAGTGGTGGGAAAATTGCAGAATCGGGGGGCATGAACCCATCCCGCCCCCAACCCACCTCCGTGCCAATGTCCCAGGAGGCGGGTATCCGACCTGTGCTGGGAGCCGCCTCCCCGAGGCAGGAAGGGGATTAGTGCCAATTAACTGCCTGTTAACAGGTAGTTAACAAGCAGTTTTTTGCCTAATCCCTATTTTTAGCCCTGAAGTGTGTGGGCTTCCCGACGGCTCCGAACCGCGTCAAGTTAGCGAGGCGGAGCGTCGGTCTGAAGGGGTTGGAGGGGTCGAGATGTCCGTTGTGCAGGTGAGTGATGGGTGCATGTGTGCAGAGATAAGTGTGTGAGGTAATTGTAAAGTGTTTTAATAAGTTTTACTTACCTTTACTTTCTCCTGCAGGCTTCCTCCCTTCAGTTCTTGGGAGTCCCTCAGTTCACCGGCACAGAAAGCAGAATGGCCGCTGAAATGTCAAAATCTGCAGCATTCTGCTTTCTGGTCTGGAGAGATCTCTAACTGAGTCTGAGTAGAAGGACTCAAGTTAGAAGACAGATTGTCAGTGTTTGACAGCTTCACAGAGCTGTCAAATGCTGATTTTTCATCTGTCAAAAGCTCTTGACAGATGAAATGTCAATCACTGACATCACCAGTAACCAGGTCTCCCTTAATTGGCCTGCTGAGCCCACTGGGTGGGCTTAACAAGGTCAATCAAGGGAAAACAGCGTGGGTTGGCCACAAGTCGATGGAGGCGGGACTACAACCCAAAATGTGGGAGTCCCGCCTCCATCACGTCCCCATTGACAAAATCCAGCCCTATGCCTCTATTTATGAAGCCCACGATCCCGTATGCTTTTTTAACTGCTTTCTCAAACTGCCCTGCCACCTTCAACGATTTGTGCACATATACCCCCAGGTGTCTCTGTTCATGCACCCCCCTTAGGATTGCACCCTTTAGTTTATATTGCCTCTCCTCGTTCTTCCTACCAAAATGTATCACTTTGCACTTTTCTGCGTTAAATTTCATCTGCCACGTGTCCACCCATTCCACCAGCCTGTCTATGTCTTCTTGGGAAGTCTATCATTATCCTCCTCACTGTTCACTATACTTCCAGGTTTTGTGTCATATGCAAGTTTTGAAATTGTGCCCTGTACTCCCAAGTCCAAGTCATGAATATATATCAAGAAAAGCAGTGGTCCTAGTACCGACCCCTGGGGAGCACGACTGTATACCTTCCTCCAGTCAAAAAAAAAACGTTCACCACTACTCTCTGTTTCCTGTCACTTAGCCAATTTCGTATCAATGCTGCCAGTGTCCCTTCTATTCCATGGGCTTCTGTATTAATTGTATAAGTGGGACTGCTCTGGCTGGTGGCTATTTGTCTATAACATTTTTCTAGTAAACAGGCAAAAATAAAAGATTGAAGCCAGCCACTTGCTGTTTTGAAAATGTTTAAACCTCTCTCTTTCTCTCTCTCCTGTAATCATAAAATCATACAGCACAGAAGGAGGCCATTTGGACAATCGTGCCTCTGCCGGCTCTTTGAAAGAGCTACCCAATTAGACACGCTGCTCTGCTCATTCCCCATATTCCTGCAAATTTTTACTTTTCAAGTACTGTATGTATCCAATTCCCTTTTGAACGTTAGTATTGAATCTGCTTCCATCACCATTTCAGGCAGTGCATTCCAGATCATAGCAACTCACTGCATGAAAAAATTCTCCGCACTCCCCTCTGTTTCTTTGCCAATTATCTTAAATCTGTGTCCTCTGGTCACCGACCCTCCTGCCAGTGGAAACAGTTTCTCCTTATTTGCTCGAAGGAGAAAAATCCCAGCTTCTCCAACCTCTCCACATAACTGAAGTGCCTCATGCTTATATATCTTAACTAATCTTGCGATGTTTGCCCAACATTTTATAGTAATGCCAGTTTAGGAATTGCAACTTTAGTCATTGACCTTTTAACCTACTGGATCATTGCCCTAAATTGTCTGATATGAGTGGTTTTCTGGCCACATCCTCTCTATCTTTCATTGGTTGAGGAAGGGTAGAATATGTAGTTTATGACGGGAGAGGTACATTTCATGTAAAATTTTAAGTGGCCCTTCACTCATGTTCCTGGATGCTGTGAGTGTCTGTCACCGTTACTGCTCTGTTATTTGACAACTTGGGTCTTGTTCCCTAGCCCCATCAGATTTAATTTGTTGTTTTGCCTGATGGTTCTACTCACTGAAGCGTAGATTCCCTTGTAGCACACACTCAACTACTGTTCTCCTGCACTAGCTGCAGGAAAGCCCATCTGCTCACTCTGATGCCGTGTAGCCTTCAAAATAGGAAATGTAGCTACGGCCACCTATGGGACACATGCCAATCAGAATGGGTAATGTGGGGATTGTCTCTAACATAGTAACATAGAGATAGGAACAGGAGTAGGCCATTCGGCCCTTCGAGCCTGCTCCGCCATTCAATGAGATCATGGCTGATCCTCGTCTGAGATCATAGCTGATCTTACCAGTTCAGTACCCCGTCCCCGCCTTTTCTCCGTAACCCTTAATCCCCTTAGCCTTCAGAAATATATCCAATTCTCTCTTGAAAATATTTATTGAATTAGCCTTCACAGCCCTCTGTGGCAGGGAATTCCACAGGCTCACCACTCTTTGAGTGAAGAAATTCTTCCTCATCTCTGTTTTAAATGATTTGCCCGCTATTTTTAGACTGTGGCCCCTGGTTCTGTGCTCCCTGGCCATTGGAAACATTCTCTCTGAATTCAGCCTGTCCAGGCCTGCCATAATTTTATATGTTTCGATGAGATCCCCTCTCAATCTTCTAAACTCCAGTGAGTACAAGCCCAAACTATTTAATCTCTCTTCGTAGGTCATTCCCGCCATTCCAGGTATCAGCCTGGTGAATCGCCGTTGCACTCTTTCCATGGCAAGAACATCCTTCCGCAGATGGGGCGACCAAAACTGTACACAATACTCCAGATGCGGTCTCACCAGCACCTTGTACAGCTGTAGTAAGGTATCCCTATTCCTATACTCGAACCCCCTTGATATGAAGGCCAACATACCATTTGCCTTCTTAATCGCCTGTTGCACCTGCATGCTCTCCTTCAGTGACTGGTGCACAAGAACACCCAGGTCCCTCTGCACTTCCCCATCTCCCAATCTATTGCCATTTAGATAATAATCTACCCTCCTGTTTTTACCCCCAAAGTGGATAACCTCGCATTTATCCACATTATAGTGCATCTGCCACGTATCCGCCCATTCCCCCAACCTGTCCAAATCGCACTGTAGCCTCCTGACATCCTCATCAGAGCCCACCCCTCCTCCTAGTTTAGTGTCGTCAGCGAATTTGGAAATATTGCATCCAATTCCCTGATCCAGATCATTTATATATATTGTGAACAGCTGGGGTCCCAGGACAGATCCTTGCGGCACCCCGCTGGTCACTGCCTGCCACTCTGAAAACGAGCCGTTTATTCCAACTCTCTGTTTTCTATCCGCCAGCCAGTTCTCTATCCACGTTAATACTTTGCCCCCAATCCCATGAGCCTTAATTTTGCATGACAATCTTTTGTGTGGAACCTTATCGAAGGCTTTCTGGAAGTCAAGGTACACCACATCCACTGGCTCTCCCCCATCTATTTTACCAGTTACTTCCTCAAAAAATTCCAGCAGATTAGTCAAACACGATTTACCCTTTGTAAATCCATGTTGACTCTGTCCGATCCTTTCCCCATTTGTCAAGTGCTCCGCTATTTTATCCTTAATAATGGACTCTAGCATTTTGCCCACAACCGATGTAAGGCTTACTGGTCTATAATTCCCTGCTTTCTCTCTACCCCCCTTTTTAAATATTGGGGTAACATTAGCTACCCTCCAATCCACGGGTACTGTTCCCGAGTCAATGGAGTTCCGGAAGATGATCCTTAGAGCATCTGCTATCTCCAGGGCCACCTCCTTAAGTACCCTAGGATGTAGTTTATCAGGCCCCGGGGATTTGTCGGCCTTCAGTCCCCTCAACTTACCCAACACCATATCCCTAGAGATACTAATTTCTGTCAGCTCCTCCCTCTCATTAGTCCCTATGTTTGCCGATATTCCTGGGAGGTTATTTGTGTCCTCCTTTGTGAATACAGAACCAAAGTATGAGTTTAATTGGTCTGCCATTTCCTTATTCTCCATTATATATTCTCCCGAATCGGACTGCAGGGGACCGACTTGGGATTTTACCAGTCTTTTCCTCCTGATATACCGATAAAAGCTTTTGCAGTCTGTCTTTATTTTTGCTGCAAGTTTACTTTCGTATTCTATTTTCCCCTTCCTGATTAATCCCTTTGTCCTCTTCTGCTGTATCCTGTACTGCCCCCAATCTTCCGGTCTGGTGCTTTTTTTTGCCAGTTGATATGCCCTTTTTTTTGATTTTATGCTGTCCCTAATTTCCCTCGTTATCCACGGTTGAGTCACCTTTTTAGGTTTATTTTTATGCCAAACCGGTATAAACATGTTCTGGAATTCTTCCATTCTATCTTTGAATGCTTGCCATTGTCTATCCACTGTCAATCCCCCCAGAAACACCACCCAATCAATCTTACCCAATTCCCGTCTCATACCCTCGTAATTCCCTTTATTTAAGTTCTGGACCTTAGTCTCTGATTCAATTTCCTCACTCTCCATCTCGACTGAGAGCTCGATCATATTATGATCGCTCTGACCCAAGGGGCCTCGTACAAGAAGATTGGTGATAAGTCCCTTCTCATTGCACAATACCCAGTCTAAAATGGCCTGATCTCGAGTCGGCTCCTCGACATATTGGTCCAGATAACCGTCCCGAAAACATTCCAGGAATTCCTCCTCCTCAGAATTTTTACTAATTTGGGTAGTCCAATCAATATGTAAATTAAAGTCACCCAACTCTACCCTATATTGCTCACAGTATACACACAACCTTGTCAGCAAACCCAGTGTACCAATGAATTCTCCAACCAATTTCAGTAGAAATGTATAATAAAACTCCCCGAATGGCTCAGCTGGTGAAAGTGGTTTAGCAGCTGAGGCTGGAGACCAGGAACGTCCTGTGTTCAGTCCCTGGTCTGTGCTGAATTAGCTGATCTCACTGGAGATAATGGCTACGATGCTGCCATTGCCCTCGATATCCTGGATTAGGGAATGGATCCAGCTCCTGATTGCTACCCAGTAGCCCCTGCTAGAAGCATTTGTGTGTAGTTACAGAGGGATGATAGGAATTGGTTGCCTGTGATGCCCGCATAATGGAATAGCCTGTCAACATTCACTTTCTGGCGTTATCTGAGTGAAGTATCAAAGGGCGGCCACTACCCATTTAGCTGCAGCCCAGAAATGAACCAATGACTTAGCAAAAATGGGTGTATGTATGTAAACATCTGATGGAGAAAAGCTACCACCTGTGCTCCCGAATAATGAGAGTACAGTATTCGCCAAGGACAGTGAGATTAGCTGAGAGACATCCATGAACTGAGAACTGTGAATGATGCCTATACTAATATCATGAATATCATTATTAGTTTGTTTTGTTCCAGTAGCAATTAATTACAGAAAATAATTTGAAGTGATTGTAGATACAAGAAGGCCGATTTAAACTCGGTTCACCTGGTGGGAACAGGGCAGTAATAGCCCTAATGTCGGACTGCTGTCGTCACCACCCCCATTTGCAATCTGATCCCGTCTATCGCTCAAACACTCACTTGAAGCAGGTTAATGTATGTAAATCGGGGTCCTAAGACATACATAGGACCCTGATTGCGATTTCCAAGTACAAATGGGCGGAGCGTGCTGGAGGCCACTCACAAAACGGCCCAGGAAATGTCTCTTTTTTTGATAGTACCAGGAGAATCCCACAAAAAATTATTCAGGCCTCTACTGGCCCATCTGAGGTCCCTGCTCTAACTATTGGAGTTATTGGAACTATCAGTTTGGGAGCCAGCTGATTTTCCACCATTCAAAAACCGGCGAGCTGCAGCAGGGTACCTGCTTGGCACCGTAGCTCACCAGTGGATTGTAAATATGGCCCAGGTCTCCCACCAGCAAGAACAACCAGCAAAATCAGCCCTAATATCTTCACACTACAGAATTGTCAATGGATTGAGCCACAGTCAATCACCAAGTTAGTATAATTAGATGTTTGTCTGAAGGTCACATTATTGTGCACACATATCTGAAGCTGATCACAACAAAATATGGAAATGTGTACCATATCATTTTTGTGATCTGTCCTTTCTCAAGGTCGTGCTACAAGCCACACTTCACTATTTGAATGAGTTGACCTGTTCCAGGCCTCTGTCAGTGTTACTTTTAAGCCAGCTGTTGGGGAGGAACTTGACTGGGCCACCGTTCACCTGCTTAACAACCTTCCTTCCCTCCTATGAGGAAGCAACCTGCCTCCATTCAGCAGATCTCCTGTCAGCCAGCTGAAGTCTGAATTCAGCAAATGCATAATAATATAAAGATGTGAATCAAGCTCATTTGCTCCCACTTCCTGATGCAGTACATCTGTTGGACGGAGTATCAATCAGGAAATAGTTGAGGCTTGTAATAAGGGAACATCTATATTTATGGGGGATTTTAACTATCATATTAATTGGACAAATCAAATTGGGCAGGGCTGCCTTGAGGATGAGTTCATTGAATGTATTAGGGATGGGTTTCTTGAGCAGTATGTAACTGAACCGACCAGGGGGCAAGCAACCTTAGATCTGGTCCTATGTAACGAGACAGGATTAATTAAAAATGTCCTAGTAAAGGATCCCCTTGGAATGAGTGACCATAACATGGTTGAATTCCATATTCAATTAGAGGGTGAGAAGGTTGGATCTCAAACAAGCGTGCTAAGCTTGAATAAAGGAGACTATGAAGGTATGAGAGCGGAATTGAGTAGAGTGGATTGGGAAAATAGATGAAAGGGTAAGACGATACATGATCAGTGGTGTACATTTAAGGAGTTATTTTACAACTTCCAAAAAATATATATTCCACTGAAAAGAAAAGGGTGTAAAAGAAAAGACAGCCATCCATGGCTAAGTAAAGAAATTAAGGATAGTATTCAACTAAAAACAAGGGCGTATAAGGTAGCCAAATCCAGTGGGAGGATAGAGGATTGGGAAAACTTTAAAAGACAGCAAAAAATAACAAAAAGATTAATTAAGAAAGGGAAGATAGATTATGAAAGTAAATTAGCAAAAAATATAAAAACAGATAGTATAGTTATATAAAAAGGAAAAGGGTGGCTAAAGTAAATGTTGGTCCCTTAGAGGATGAGACCGGGAAATTAATGGTGGGAAATATGGAGATGGCAAAAACACTGAATGAATATTTTGTATCAGTCTTTACAGTAGAAGACACTAAGAATATCCCAACACTGGACAAACAGGGGGCTATAGGGGGGGAGGAGCTAAACACGATCAAAATCACTAAGGAAGTGGTACTCGGTAAAATAATGGGACTCAAGGCAGATAAATCACCTGGACCTGATGGCTTACATCCTAGGGTCTTGAGGGAAGTGGCGGTAGGGATTGTGGATGCATTAGTAATAATTTTCCAAAACTCCCTGGACTCGGCAAAGCTCCCGGCAGACTGGAAAACTGCTAATGTAACACCCTTATTTAAAAAGGGCAGTAGACAGAAAGCTGGAAACTATAGACCGGTTAGCCTAACATCTGTGGTAGGTAAAATTTTGGAGTCCATTATTAAGGAGACAGTAACAGGACATTTGGATAATCATAATTTAATAGGACAAAGTCAGCATGGTTTTATGAAGGGGAAGTCATGTTTGACAAATTTGCTGGAGTTCTTTGAGGAAGTAACATATAGGGTGGATAAAGGGGAACCAGTGGACGTAGTGTATTTAGACTTCCAAAAGGCATTTGACAAGGTGCCACACAAAAGATTATTGCTTAAGATAAAAAATCACGGGATTGGGGGTAATATTCTGGCATGGATAGAGGATTGGCTATCTAACAGAAGGCAGAGAGTTGGGATAAATGGTTCATTCTCAGACTGGCAATCAGTAACTAGTGGTGTTCCGCAGGGGTCAGTGCTAGGTCCCCAACTCTTTACAATCTATATTAACGATTTGGAGGAGAGGACCGAGTGTAACATATCAAAGTTTGCAGATGATAATAAGATGGGAGGGAAAGTAGTGAGTGAGGAGGACATAAAAAACCTGCAAGGGGACATAGACAGGCTAAGTAAGTGGGCAGAGATTTGGCAGATGGAATACAATACTGGAAAGTGTGAGGTTATGCACTTTGGCAGGAAAAATCGTAGAGCAAGTTATTATCTTAATGGCAAGAAACTGGAAAGTACTGAAGTACAAAGGGATCTGAGGGTCCTGGTGCACTAAACTCAAAAGGTTAGTATGCAGGTGCAGCAAGTGATTAAGAAGGCCAATGGAATGTTGGCTTTCATTGCTAGGGGGATAGAATATAAAAATAGGGAGGTATTGCTTCAGTCGTACAAGGTATTGGTGAGACCGCACCTGGAATACTGCATACAGTTTTGGTGTCCATACTTAAGAAAAGACATACTTGCTCTCGAGTCAGTACAAAGAAGGTTCACTCGGTTAATCCCGGGGATGAGGGGATGGACATATGAGGAGAGGTTGAGTAGATTGGGACTCTACTCATTGGAGTTCAGAAGAATGAGAGGCGATCTTATTGAAACATATAAGATTGTGAAGGGGTTGGATCGGGTGGATGCGGGGAGGATGTTCCCGATGATGGGTGAAACTAGAACTAGAGGGCATAGTCTTAGAATAAGGGGCTGCTCTTTCAAAACTGAGATGAGGAGGAACTACTTCACTCAGAGGGTGGTAGGTCCATGGAATATGCTGCCCCAAAAAGCTGTAGAAGCTACATCATTACATAAATTTAAAACAGAAATAGACAGTTTCCTAGAAGTAAAGGGAATTAAGGGTTACGGGGAGCGGGCAGGAATTTGGACATGAGTCTAGGTTCGGATCGGACATGGCCCTGTGGGTAGCGGAGCGGGCCCAGGGGCCGTGTAGCCTGATCCTGCTCCTATTTCGTGTGTCTAATTCTGTTAGATTCAGGAGATGGTTCTGTGATAGTAGATTGGCGGTTAGGATCAGATCAGCCATGATCTTATTGAATGGCGGAGCAGGCTCGAGGGGCCGATTGGCCTACTCATGCTCCTATTTCTTATGTTCTTATTAGTACGGCTCGGCTATGTTCAGTGATACAGGGCTTACCAAGAAAAGGTCTTGTGTGTTTTATTTAGTTTACAAGACTCAGGCCTTAAAATGCATTGTGCTTCCAAAAGCACATTTTTTTTGACAAACTTATGAATAGGGAAAGCCAAACTTTTTATGTTAAGATTCTAAGGGGGATTGACAGAGTAGATGCTGAGAGGTTGTTTCCCCTGGCTGGAGAGTCAAGAACTAAGGGGTATAGTCTCAGGATAAGGGAATCAGCCATTTAAGACTGAGATGAGGAGGAATTTCTTCACTCAGAGGGTTGAGAATCTTTGGCAATCTCTACTCCAAAGGGCTGTGGGTACTGAATCGTTGAGTGTATTCAAGGCTGAGATAGATAGATTTTTGGACTCTAGGGGAATCAAGGGATATGGGGATTGGGCGGGAATGTGGAGTTGAGGTCAAAGATCAGCCATGGCGGAGCGGCCTCGAGGGGCCGTATGGCCTATTCCTGCTCCTAATTCTTACGTTCTTAAATAGTACAGTGCATTCAGACCGAATAAAGAATAATGAAAAAGCAGTTTGTGTTTGATTTGAAATGGATTCTATGCATGGTTATAAATATCTGTTATATCTAGGACAGTGGAAATAATTTTTCCAATATACAATTTTTTTTTAATCAATTTATAATTGCAATACTTGCATTTATATAGCATCTTTCACATCAACATTTGAAAGTGCTTTACCCAATAAATTGCATTTTAAATTACAATGACTATTATGTAGGTCAATGTATTTCACTTTATTAAACATAGCTACTGTATGGCAAGTGAGTTTTGTCTTCTGTTCAGTTTTGTCTTCTGATTCTGTTTTGTCTTCTGATTCTGTTTTGTCTTCTGATTCCATCACCAACAACAACATTTTGAGATGTCAGTTCTGTAGTCAGTTAGGGGATCTCAAGAATATGCTCACAACAGGTAGCTAGCTAACTCAAATGTTAATCCATTTTTAAATCAATGGATATTGTAATAAAACCTAATTAATTAAGTCCCTTGTCATTGTCATGACTATTCCGTTAATTACATTGAGATATGGTTGGCACATAGAGAACATATTGCTCCTTCATTAAAGGATTGTGTGTTCTATTCAATTTAAGTGTATTGTTTCCACACAAATGTCAGTGATTTAAAATCTGAATCTTGCATTAACAATTAATGCTCCTGGTTTGTCTGGAGTGGCCTAATAAATTAGTATTTCATTTACAATTTAAGAATTGGAATCTTGTACATTAAGAGGAATTGAAATAATTTACTGCAACACATTGCCATGATATTTATCTTCTGGTAATTTGTGAGTAATATCTGTACAGCAAAGGAAATTGATATACTTTTTGTTATTTCAGGTTACCCTGGTCCACTGAATAACACTCAACCAAGTATCGCTCGGCGTTCCTTTCAAGGCTGCATGCAACTCCTTCATGTGGATGATCAGCTAGCTGACTTACATGCTGTTGAGCAAGGGAAACTGGGAAAATTTACCAATGTGAACATTGATATGTGCGCAATCATAGACAGGTAAATGAATAATGAGAAGGTTTATTTTTCACTGTATATCATGCTTCATTGATTTAATGCAGGTAAATGTCACACCAGCACAGTAAGTATACATCTTTTGGGAGAGGAGCAAAGAGACTCATTAACTTAGCAGATACACAGCAAGACCTCTATACAAGCTGCAGTTGAACTTTTGTATCATCAAATACAGAGTTTATTGCATTTTCTGAGAGTACAGAGACAGCAAAGTAGCATGTAAAGGCTAAACACTGGTATTCCATACTGATTAAGAACATAAGAAATAGGAGCAGGAGTAGGCCATTTGGCCCCTTGAGCCTGCTCCACATTCAATAAGATCATGGCTGATCTTCTACCTCAACTCCACTTTCCTGCACTATCCCCATATCCCTTGATTCCCTTAATATCCAAAAATCTATTGATCTCTGTCTTGAATATACTCAACAACTGAGCCTCCACAGTCTCTGGGGTAGAGAATTCCAAAGATTCACCACCCTCTGAGTGAAGAAATTTCTCCTCATCTCAGTCCTAAATGGCCGACCCATAATCCTGAGACTGGGACCCTGGTTCTAGACTCCCCAGAGGAAACATCTTCCCTGCATCTACCCTGTCAAGCCCTGTAAGAATTTTGTATGTTTCAATGAGATCACCTCTCATTCTTCTAAACTCTAGAGAATATAGGCCTAGTCTACTCAATCTCTCCTCATGGGACAATCCCCCCATCCCAGGAATCAGTCTGGTGAACCTTTGTTGCACTCCCTCTATGGCAAGTATACCCTTCCTTAGGCAAGGAGACCAAAACTGTACACAATACTCCAGGTGTGGTCTCACCAGGACCCTATATAATTGCAGTAAGATGTCTTTACTTTTATACTCACATCCTCTTCTAATAAAGGCCAACATACCATTTGCTTTCCTAATTGCTTGCTGTACCTGCTTGTTAACTTTCAGTGATTCGTGTACCCAGGTCCCTCTGAACACCAACATTTCCCAATCTCTCATCATTTAAAAAATACTCTGCTTTTATACTTTTCCTACCAAGGTGGATAACTTCACATTTCTCCACATTATATTCCATTTGCCATGTTCTTGCCCACTCACTTAGCTTGTCTATATCCCCTTGAAGCCTCTTTGCATCCACCTCACAACTTACATTCCCATCCAGCTTTGTATCATCAGCAAACTTGAGCATATTACATTTGTTCCCCTCATTTGTTTGCATCATCCAAATCATTGATATAGATTGTGAATAGCTGAGGCTCAAGCACTGATCCTTGTGGTACCCAACTAGTTACAGCCTACCAACCCAAAAATGACCCGTTTGTTCCTACTCTCTGTTTTCTGTCCATTAACCAATCCTCAATCCATGCTAGTATATTACCCTCAATCCCATGAGCCCTAATTTAGTTTAATCACCTCTTTTGTGGCACCTTATCGAATGCCTTCTAAATGTCCAAATACATCACATCTACTGGTTCCCCCTTATCTATTCTGCGAGTTACAACCTCAAAAAACTCTTAACAGATTCATCAAACACACTTTCATAAATCCGTGTTGACTCTGCCCATCCTAGTATTATTTTCTAAGTGCCCTATTACCACGTCCTTAATAATAGATTCTAGCATTTTCCCTACTACTGATGTCAGGCTAACTGATCTGTAGATCCCCATTTTCTTTCTCCCTCCTTTCTTAAATATAAAAGCTTCCCTTACGGCTTTTTCAAAATAAGTGGTAAGTTGGCTTTGTAAAAAGCACTTGAACCCCTGGCAAAATGGCCAAGCTTTTTTTTCTCAAAACTTCTCACAACAGCCTTCGATACCGCTGGGGTAATTTTACAAGTCAGTCACTGTGGGAAAGCTTTGCTTGCCAGAAGCACATATTGGCAATTCAGGCAATGGTCCTGCGATTTTCTGAATATAATGATTGGAAATCATCAACAGAGTGTATCTGAATTTCCAATATGCACTGCTGGCAGCTAAGATTGTTCACCAGCAATGCAGGTTCGTGGAATTAGCCCTTTAAGCAGTCCTTTCAATTATGGTAAACTCCCTCAATTCTTGCATCAAAGAGTCAATGTTTGAGTTGTTTTCTAGCATATAGAAACATAGAAACATAGAAGATAGGAGCAGGAGTAGGCCATTCGGCCCTTCGAGCCTGCTCTGCCATTCAATGCGATCACGGCTGATCATCCAAATTCAGTACCCGGTCCCTGCTTTCTCCCCAAGACCCATTAGAATAATTTTCTGCATAATTAGCAGATAAAGGCGCATCCTTTTTATTTGGGTTCATTGGGTCAATGCTTTTGTTACCTTCAGACTCGACTATTCCAATGCTCTCCTGGTCGGCCTCCCAACTTCCATAAACGTGAGCTCATCCAAAACCCTAACTCGCACCATCCCGTTCATCCATCACCCCCATCCTTGCTGACCTACATTGGCTCCCGGTCCGGCAATGCGTCGATTTTAAAATTTTCACTCTTATTTTCAAATCCCTCCGTGGCCTCATCCCTCCCTATCTCTATAACCTCCTTCAGCACTACAACCCTCTGAGATCTCTGCACTCCTCCAATTCTGGCCTCTCACGCAGCTCTGATTTTCATCGCTCCACCATTGGTGGCTGTGCATTCAGCTGCCTAGGCCCTAAGATCTGGAATTCCATGCCTAAACCTCTCTGCCTCTCTCTGTTCCTGTAAATCCCTCCTTAAAACCTACCTCTTTGATCAAGCTTTTTGTTATCTGTCCTAATATCTCTTTATATGGTTCAGTGTCAAATTTTGTCTAATAACGCTCCTGTGAAGTGCCTTGGAATGTTTTTACTATGTTAAAGGCATTATATAAGTGGAAGTTGTTGTTAGTGATGACTTGCTAAGTATCGTTACCTTTAGTGAGGAAGGAGCACATAGCCTCAAGCTATCATGTAAAAAGAAGAGCAACAACCCCTTTAAATAAAAGCTATAAACATGCAGATTGGATTCTTTTAATAACACCACTAGAAGCTCCTTAGCATTCCAGACCAAGAACCAGGCCCGCAACCTGTGGGAATCATTTTGCCACCTTTTACCAAATCCAAAACCAGATGAAGGCTGGATCGTGTCAGAAGTTTGTTCTGCTGCTGATGAAACTTATTTGAAAATCTTTAGGGGGCAAAATTGGGTGGGGGCGTGAACTTCACCGGGGCGCTACTATTAGCGCCCCGAAAGGTTAGCGCCCCCGCGCTGCAATTCACTGGTTGCGCCCCAAGAGGGAGGCGGAGCGCTACTGGAAGCGCCCCGCCTCCCTCTTGGGGCACTGCGAGTGAATATCACAGCGCTACATGCCGCGGTACGGCAGGCCTTCCTCCCTTTATTAAAGGGGAGGGGCCTAGCGCAGCGGGACCCAGGGCCCAGCTGGGCCAGCAGGGATTGGAGTGTCGGCAAAAGAGCCCGGCACTCGAGAGAAGTGCTGGGCTCACGGAGCGTAGCCGGCACTCCGCGGGGGCGGGGGGTGCACATAAGGCCGGGTACAGCAATGGGGGCAGGTGCTGGCAGGCGGCCACCTGGCACCTCCCCTTTAATTTGCACTGCCCCGGCCGCAGGTAGGCCGCCTTGACCTTGTCTGACATAGCATCCAGCAGTAAGTCAGGGGGTGCTACCGAAGATCGCGGCTGGGGCGCAAGAGGGGCACAGCGCACAGCGATGACATCATCGCCGGTGGCGCAGCGCCACGGGGCGCTAATGGTTACCACCGCCGCTAAACTCCCGCTGAATTTCGTGGGAGGTGTTAACGGCGCCACGCCCAGGCGCTAGTTGCTTTGCGCCCCGTTAGCGCCCTCTTAGGGCACTAATGGGAGGCGCAAATCAACCGAATTTCTCCCCCTTATACTCTTAAAAATGTAATCATTTATGAATCGGAAACTGGAAGGTGCGGTCCAAAACCAGCCAGCTAGCAATCCTATAATGTCTGAGTTATTCATTGGTAGTCCAGTACAATTTCACCAGGTCTTTGTCTCTAGTTGCACACTGTTGCTATGCCACCTAATATATAAAAATATAATGGCCCAGAAATTCAGGTCGGGGGCTTCCCGTGGGTGCAAGCCCCCGATCTGCACTTACCTTGCGCGCCGGCCGTTGAGTTGTAGGGCCCCGTGGAATTCCGATCCGGGGCCTGGCCCAGCTGCCGGCACGCTGTGCTTGCGTATCCCAGGGGCGCAGTTAGTTCGATGCGTCCCCTGGGATCACGTGGGCCATGGGCAGCAGGGAAAAGCCCATTCATAAGTCTGACAGGAAGAGCTGTCAAGACTTATAAATACTATGGCCCCAAAATAACACTAAACAGTCAAATAATTTTTTTTTTTAATCACATTTTTTAAATAAACTATAAATTACATGACATAACTATTTTAAACAATAATTTACATTTTTGAAAAAAGTAATTTTATATTCTAACGGGGCTAAAAATAAACTTACCTTGCTTTAAAGTATTTAAAAATAATAAACCTGTGGAAAAAATGTTTTAATTTTAATTAATTCACCACTTACCTTGTAAAAAGCAGGCCTTACGCCTGCTTTTTATATTTCTAAATCCTGCAGGCTTACGATCCCGGAGAAACCTGTAAAAAAACCTAAGTTTGATGCGCATGCACAGTGCATGCAGGAAACCGGCAATTCCATTCGGCCTACGGGTGAGTACCCCGTGCGTACTCACCCGTGGAGACCCGAATTTCTGGTCCAATATTAGTAAAAATTACATCATAAAGCATATACATAAATGTCAATCACTGAACTTTTTGTAATAAGACTGATTAGATTCTAGCATGCGATCTCCCAAATAGTTGTACCGGTAGAATAATTAAATACAATTAAGGAAATTTACTTTAATTCTTCCAAAGATGTTAAAATGAGTAAACGAGGAAATATTAGCAGAAAATGTTCATAGTTGACAAGAAATAGAAGTGATACCAGATGATACTAAGAGAAAGCAGAAACTAAAGAATCTCTGGATCCAAACAACATCTGTTATTTTGTTCCTAGCACTTTATTCATTTTTGGCATTTGCGCTATGCAATAAAACCAGTTTTAAAGTGAATATTTTCTATTTTCTGTTAATTGTTGTGCAGTGATAATTAGCTTCTTGGCACAGGACCACAATGTTGCACTGTTTCCTGCTGGCTAGTGTTAAATTGAAATCCACTGTGCATTTTAAACTAATTTGTTTCTTCCATCAGAGTGCAGTAGACTCATTAATGCCAGTGCTTCCACGTCTTGATTGGTCTTTTATCACTATGTGCTCATGCATACTGTCCCTCTGTATCCTTAAAAGCTGAACACATTCCCCTGTGTATTTCTCCTCTACGCTGCCAAAAGCTAAACACGGTCCAAAAGTAAAGAAATATTGCAACTGCTGTGCTTTTTATTAAATAAATGTAGCAAAAAGTTTCAAGTACTTTATTATTTGGTTAATTTAAATAGTTGCAAGGCACCACGTTAAAATATGGTATCAAATATACTAATACAAAGAGATCATTACATACGGGAAATAACTTGATTCACAAGTTTCACACAGGCCAGGAAGGCCCCAGGTTCGATCTCTGGTCTGTGCTGAATTAGCTGATGTTAATCAGGGCCGCAATGGGACATTATGATTACCCACAGCACCCCTGGGTTGGGGACATCGGTCAAGGTTCATGATCATTATCAAATGACCACCACTCACTGACATGAAGAATGGCCATTTGGGTGAAGTACAGACGGGCCTCTGGTGCTTGTGAAACTGTACCCTAAAAGTGGCCAATGCTTTCAGGAGAGGGCAGGGAAAAAAATCGATCAGTTAATAAGATAGGTGTGACACAATAATACATACTTAACAGCCTTCCATCGAGCGCACCTGTAATACCATAACTGTTAAAGGTGTCGCACGCAAGCATGACACACCGCAAAGCAGCACACATCCATCAAGCAAAATTTAATGACTGATTAAAATAAGTACTTATCTGTTAGATTATCAATTAAATATCTAAGTGGCCATATGTGAATCAAATAGTTCCAATAAGGTACATGCAACTAGCAAAAAATGGCACCATCAAGTATCATAGAAGCAGCCTTTCAAATCATTCATAATTTCTCATCACTGTTTTCTGCTGTCATTTTCCTTCTTTACTGATGGTTTATATAGCTGTAAATAACATATAAAACATAACAAACACACAAAATTATACAACACATGAAAAGTCACTAAATGTACCAAAAAATGTGGTTATTTAACGTAAAAAATGCCTGTAAGAAAAAAAACGGTGTAACCAGCAGGTGCATCTATTTGATGTCATTTTTACCAAGGTCTTCTGCTTGTACCTTTTTATATGACGTGTAAATTAAAACACCTCCACTAGGGTGATCTATACAATTCTTATTTACCTCAGCTGGTTGCAATACAGAATCGTGTCTCCTGTGTTTCATTTGATGTCATTTTTACGAAGGCATATGTTTCTTAATTTTCTGTGTTTCTTTCCGAAGTGTAATTTAGGACACCTTAGCAGGGTGTACCATTGTGTTCTTTCCAAGGCTGCAGACTTCAGGAGCCTGTAGTCTGTTTCAACAAGGTTATTGATTCAGTGTCAACAACTTATTTTATCTCAATAGCCTGTATGCTGTTTATAGCTTTAGATTGTTGAGGCTTCCAGATTTCCAGACCTAGTATGTCATGTTTTAATCAGGCTAGAATTTGTTCATAGAATGGTGTATTTTTCTGAATATGACTTATTCCTTCACACATCTTCCTTTGTGCTAGGTATGACTCCAGCCAGTGGAACGTTTCCCCCAGATTCCCATTGACTTAAGTTTTACTAGGGCTCCTTGATGCCACACTCAGTCAAATGCTGGCTTGATGTCAAGGGCAGTTACTCTCACCTCACCTCTGGAATTCAGCTGCTTTGTCCATTTTTGGACCAAGGCTGTAATGAGGTCGGGAGCTGAGTGGTCTTGGCGAAACCCAAACTGGGCATCAGTGAGCAGGTTTTTGGTGAGTAAGTGCCGCTTGATAGCACTGTCGATGACACCTTTCATCACTTTACTGATGATTGACTGATGGGGCGATAATTGGCCGGGTTGGATTTGTCCTGCTTTTGTGGACAGGACATACCTGGGCAGTTTTCCACATTGTCGGATAGATGCCAGTGTTGTAGATGTACTGGAGCAGCTTGGCGAGAGGTGTGGCTAGTTCTGGAGCACAAGTCTTCGACATGATAATCGGGATGTTTTCAGGGCCCATAGCTTTTGCTGTATCCAGTGCGCTCAGACTTTGCTTGATATCACATGGAGTGAATCGAATTCTGTGATGGTGGGGCCCTCAGGAGCAGACCAATATGGATCATCCACTCGGCACTTCTGGCTGAAGATGGTTGCAAACGCTTCAGCCTTGTCAGATGTACTTCGTGGCCAGGGTCAGGATGGTGTGACTAGAAGTGAGGCAGGTACGGGGATCCAGGAGGTAGTGTTGGAGGAGCCGCAGCCCTTGCACTTGTCCAACAGGTTCAATTCTCTTACTCCCTGTGAGGATGGGAACAGGGACTGCAGGGAGGATGAGCAACCTGGCCACAGCACCGTGGAGCGGGGGGCCATTCAAGTGGGGGGAGTTAAAAGAAATGTTGTAGTGGTAGGGGATAGTATCGTTAGGGGGATAGATAGAGTTCTTTGCAGCCGAGAGCGAGAGTCCCGAAGGCTGTGTTGCCTGCCCGGTGCCAGGGCTAAGGACATCTCCTCTGGACTGGAGAGAAACTTGGAGTGGGAGGGGGAAGATCCAGTTGTCGTGGTCCATGTTGGTACCAACGACATAGATAGGACAAGGAAGGAGGTTCTGCTGAGGGAGTTTGAGCAGCTAGGGGCCAAATTAAAAAGCAGAACCACAAGGGTAATAATCTCTGGATTATTACCTGAGCCACGAGCGAATTTGGCTAGGACAAATAAAATTAGAGAGTTAAATGCCTGGCTCAAAGACTGGTGTGGGAGAAATGGGTTTTGCTTCCTGGGACACTGGCACCAGTACTGGGGCAGGAGGGAGCTGTTCCATTGGGACGGGCTTCACTTGGCCAGTGCTGGGACTAGAGTCCTGGCGGATCATATAACTAGGGCTGTAGAGAGGGCTTTAAACTAACTAGTGGGGGGGAGGTTCCTAGAGAGCAAATAATAAAAATGACAACAGAGAAGGTCATAGACTTAGGTAGCAGTGGGGAAATTAAAAACCAGAGCGTGTCAGGAAGGGGCAGAAGGTATGGAGTAAAAGGTAAAGTAATAAAAAGGGCAAAAGCAGGAACTAAGTGTCACAAAACATCTTTGAAAGTTCTCTATCTGAATGCACGTAGCATTCGTAACAAAATAGACGAGTTAATGGCACAAATAACTACATATGGGTATGATCTTGTGGCCATTACAGAAACATGGCTGCAGGGTGACAATGCCTGGGAATTAAACATACCAGGTTATTTACCGATCAGGAAGGACAGGCAGGAAGGAAGGGGAGGTGGGGTGGCTATGTTAATAAAGGAAGGAATCACTGTAATACAGATAAATGATATTGGGTCAAAAGATCAGGATAATGAAACAGCTGGGTGGAGGTAAGGAATAATAAGGGGAAAAAAACACTAGTGGGCGTAGTCTATAGGCCTCCGAACAGTGGCAACTCTGTTGGATGGAGTATCAATCAGGAAATAGTTGAGGCTTGTAATAAGGAAACATCTATAATTATGGGGGATTTTAACTGTCATATTAATTGGATAAATCAAATTGGGCAGGGCTGCCTTGAGGATGAGTTCATTGAGTGTATTAGGGATGGGTTTCTTGAGCAGTATGTAACTGAACCGACCAGGGGGCAAGCAACCTTCGATCTGGTCCTGTGTAACGAGACAGGATTAATTAAAAATGTCCTAGTAAAGGATCCCCTTGGAATGAGTGACCATAACATGGTTGAATTCCATATTCAGTTAGAGGGTGAGAAGGTTGGATCTCAAACAAGCGTGCTAAGCTTGAATAAAGGAGACTATGAAGGTATGAGAGCGGAATTGAGTAGAGTGGATTGGGAAAATAGATTAAAGGGTAAGAAGATACATGATCAGTGGTGTACATTTAAGGAGTTATTTTACAACTTCCAAAAAATATATATTCCACTGAGAAGAAAAGGGTGTAAAAGAAAAGACAGCCATCCGCGGCTAAGTAAAGAAATTAAGGATAGTATTCGACTAAAAACAAGGGCATATAAGGTAGCCAAATCTAGTGGGAGGATAGAGGATTGGGAAAACTTTAAAAGACAGCAAAAAATAACAAAAAGATTGATTAAGAAAGGGAAGATAGATTATGAAAGTAAATTAGCAAAAAATATAAAAACAGATAGTAAGAGTTTTTATAGTTATATAAAAAGGAAAAGGGTGGCTAAAGTAAATGTTGGTCCCTTAGAGGATGAGACCGGGAAATTAATGGTGGGAAATATGGAGATGGCAAAAACACTGAATGAATATTTTATATCAGTCTTTACAGTAGAAGACACTAAGAATATCCCAGCACTGGACAAACAGGGGGCTATAGGGGGGGAGGAGCTAAACACGATAAAAATCACTAAGGAAGTGGTACTCGGTAAAATAATGGGACTCAAGGCGGATAAATCACCTGGACCTGATGGCTTACATCCTAGGGTCTTGAGGGAAGTGGCGATAGGGATTGTGGATGCATTGGTAATAATTTTCCAAAACTCCCTGGACTCGGCAATGGTCCCGGCAGACTGGAAAACTGCTAATGTAACACCCTTATTTAAAAAGGGCAGTAGACAGAAGGCTGGAAACTATAGACCGGTTAGCCTAACATCTGTGCTAGATAAAATTTTGGAGTCCATTATTAAGGAGACAGTAACAGGACATTTGGATAATCATAATTTAATAGGACAAAGTCAGCATGGTTTTATGAAGGGGAAGTCATGTTTGACAAATTTGCTGGAGTTCTTTGAGGAAGTAACATATAGGGTGGATAAAGGGGAACCAGTGGACGTAGTGTATTTAGACTTCCAAAAGGCATTTGACAAGGTGCCACACAGAAGATTATTGCTTAAGATAAAAAATCACGGGATTGGGGGTAATAATCTGGCATGGATAGAGGATTGGCTATCTAACAGAAGGCAGAGAGTTGGGATAAATGGTTCATTCTCAGACTGGCAATCAGTAACTAGTGGTGTTCCGCAGGGGTCAGTGCTGGGTCCCCAACTCTTTACAATCTATATTAACGATTTGGAGGAGGGGACCGAGTGTAACATATCAAAGTTTGCAGATGATACTAAGATGGGAGGGAAAGTAGTGAGTGAGGAGGACATAAAAAACCTGCAAGGGGACATAGACAGGCTAAGTAAGTGGGCAGAGATTTGGCAGATGGAATACAATACTGGAAAGTGTGAGGTTATGCACTTTGGCAGGTAAAATCGTAGAGCAAGTTATTATCTTAATGGCAAGAAACTGGAAAGTACTGAAGCACAAAGGGATCTGGGGGTCCTGGTGCATGAAACTCAAAAGGTTAGTATGCAGGTGCAGCAAGTGATTAAGAAGGCCAATGGAATGTTGGCTTTCATTGCTAAGGGGATAGAATATAAAAACAGGGAGGTATTGCTTCAGTTGTACAAGGTATTGGTGAGACCGCACCTGGAATATTGCGTACAGTTTTGGTGTCCATACTTAAGAAAGGACATACTTGCTCTCAAGTCAGTACAAAGAAGGTTCACTCTGTTAATCCCGGAGATGAGGGGATGGACATATGAGGAGAGGTTGAGTAAATTGGGGCTCTACTCATTGGAGTTCAGAAGAATGAGAGGCGATCTTATTGAAACATATAAGATTGTGAAGGGGTTGGATCGGGTGGATGCGGGTAGGATGTTCCCGATGATGGGTGAAACTAGAACTAGGGGGCATAGTCTTAGAATAAGGGGCTGCTCTTTCAAAACTGAGATGAGGAGGAACTACTTCACTCTGAGGGTGGTAGGTCCATGGAATATGCTGCCCCAAAAAGCTGTAGAAGCTACATCATTACATAAATTTAAAACAGAAATAGACAGTTTCCTAGAAGTAAAGGGAATTAAGGGTTACGGGGAGCGGGCAGGAATTTGGACATGAGTCTAGGTTCGGATCGGTCATGGCCCTGTGGGTAGCGGAGCGGGCCCAGAGGCCGTGTAGCCTGATCCTGCTCCTATTTCGTGTCTAATTCTGTTAGATTCAGGAGATGGTTCTGTGATAGTGGATTGGTGGTTAGGATCAGATCAGCCATGATCTTATTGAATGGCGGAGCAGGCTCGAGGGGCCGATTTTCCTACTCCTGCTCCTATTTCTTATGTTCTTATATCTTTTGCACTTGCGTGCTGGGTTCCACCATCATTGAGAATGGGGATATTCATGGAGCCTCCTCCTCCCATAAGTTGTTTAATTGTCCACCACCATTCACGACCGGATGTGGCAGAACTGCAGAACTTTGATCTGATCCGTTGATTGTGGGATCGCTTAGCTCTGTCTATAACATGCTGGTTCTGCTTTTTAGCATGCATGTAGTCCTGTGTTGCAGCTCCTCCAGGTTGGCACCTCATTTTTAGGTAAACCTGGTGCTGCTCCTGGCTTGCTCTTCTACACTCCTTATTGAACCAGGGTTGGTCCCCTAACTTGGTGGTAATGGTAGAGTGAGGGATATGCCGGGCCATGAGGTTACAGATTGTGGCGGAATACAATTCTGCTGCTGCTGATGGCCCACAACGCCTAATGGATGCCCAGATCTGAGCTGCTAGATCTGTTCTGAATCTATCCCATTTAGCACGGTGGTAGTGCTACACAACATGATGAAGGGTGTCCTAAGTGTGAAGACGGGATTTCGCCTCCACAATTAATGTGCGCTGGTCACTGCTGCCAATACGGTCATGGACAGATGCACCTGCGACAGGTAGATTGGTGAGGACGAGGTCAAGTAGATTTTTCCCTCATGTTGGTTCTATCACCACCTGTCGCAGGTCCAGACTAGCAATTATGTCCTTCAGGGCTCGGCCAGCTCGGTCAGTAGTGGTGCTACTGAGCCACTCTTGGTGATGGACATTGAAGTCGCCCACCCAGAGTACATTCTGTGCCCTTGCTACTCTCAGTGCTTCTTCCAAGTGGTGTTCAACATGGAGGAGTACTGATTCATCAGCTGAGGGAGGGCGGTAGGTGGTAATCAGCAGGAGGTTTGCTTTCCCATGCTTGACCTGAAGCCATGAGACTTCGGCCACTCCTTCCCGACTGTATACCACTGTGTCGCCACCCCTGGTGGGTCTGTCCTGCCGGTGGGACAATCAGGCAGCAAATTTATCAGCAACTATGAGCCATGAGCAGTCGAAAAAGAAATTTAAAATTAAAATAACGATCCCTTGGCAGTGCTACACTAACAACAGCTTCAGCAGGAAATACAATTCCATTGTGGGAGATGCAGAAAAAAAGATTTATGAGGTAGATAACATAAATAATATAATCAGTCTTGTAATAGATTGCTTGAGAACATTGGTTGCATAAAAGCAGTGTGCAAAGCGTTGTCGTGTTTAAGCTGCAGCAGGGTTGTGGTAAACATTTGAGACTACACTAATGTCCATAAGCAACAGCACAGGAGATCTACCAGTAATAATATGAAGAAGTGACACCTTTGCATTATGGAAAAGGTGCTCCAATTCTGAAAGAATGTATCATACCTTAAAGACTTTTTGTTGACTGTCTTTTATCAAGTTAAATGGATTTCTTTCTCATTCGAAAGTCATGTACCATGAGCTACAGATTGCAGTTTAAATATTTTTCCATCCAGTTGATAAATGATCTAGAAGGAATGTTTTCCAGTATAAGTAGTTCCTCACATATTATTTAAATACAGAGTCATAGGGCTGGATTTTCATTGAGGAGGCGGGACTACAACTTTCGGGGTTGTAGTCCCGCCTCCATCGAGTTGTAGCCAACCCGCGCGATTTTGACTTGATTGACCTTGTTGAGCCCACCAGGCTCAGCAGGCCAATTAAGGGCCACCCGGCAACAGGTGACGTCACAGATTGATATTTCATTTGTCAAGACCTTTTGACAGATGAAATATCAACATTCGACAGCTGTTTGAAGCTGTCAAACACTGACAATCTGTACTCCAAGTTAATATCTTCCTCTCAGGATGATTTAGAGATCTCTCCGGAACAGAAAGCTGAATGCTGCAATTTCTGACAGATCACGGCCATTCTGCTTTCTGTGCCGGTGAAATGAGGGACTCCCGAGACCTGAAGGAAGGCTGTAAAGGTAAGTAAAACTTCTTTAAACACTTTACACACACCAAACACACTTATCTCTACACTCATGCACCCATCACTCACCTGAACACCGGACATCTCGACCCCTCCAAGCCCTTCAGCCCGACGGCCCGCCTCGCTAACTTGGCATGGTTTGGAGCCATCGGGAATCCCACACTTCAAGAATGAAAATAGGGATTAGGTTAAAAACTGCCTGTTAACTACCTGTTAATTGGCACTAATCCCCTTCCCGCCTCGGGGAGGCGGGTCCCAGTGCGGGTCAGGTACCCGCCTACTTTGAAACTGGCATGGAGGCGGGTTGGGGGCGGAATGGGTTCGTGCCCCCCGATTTCGGGATTTTAACCCCCCACACGCCTCCAATCCCGCCTCCACGGCCCAATGAAAATCCTGCCCATAGAGTCATAACGGCACAGAAGAAGGCCATTCGGCCCATCGAGTCCATGCCCGCTCTCTCTAGAGCAATCCAGTCAGTCCCATTCCCCACTCTATCCCCTTAACCCTGAAATTTCTTTCCCTCAAGTGCCCATCCAGTCTCCTTTGAAAACATTGAGCGTCTCCACTTCCACCACTTCTGTCGGCAGCAAGTTCCAGGTCCTCACCACTCGCTGTGTAAAAAAGTTTTTCCTCACGTTCCCCTTGTATCTCTTGCCCAAAACCTTACATCTGTGTCTCCTAGTCCTTGCACCATCAACTAGTGGGAACAGCCTTTCCCCGTCTAGCCTATCCAAACCCGTCATAATCTTGTACACCTCTATCAAATCACCCCTCAACCTCCTTTGCTCTAATGAAAACAAATCCAGCTTCTCCAACCTGTCCTTGTAGCTAAGATCCCCCATCCCCGGAACCATTCTGGTAAATCTCCTCTGCACCCTCTCAAATGCCTTTACATCCTTCCTAAAGTGTGATGACCAGAACTGGATGCAATACTCCAGTTGTGGCCTAACCAGTGCTTTATAAAAGTTCAGCATAACTTCTCTACTTTTGTACTCAATACCTCTATTATGAAACACAAGGTCCCATATGGTTTGCTAACCACTCTCTCAATACGTCCTGCAACCTTCAGGCACCTATGCACATTAACTCCCAGGTCCCTCTGTCCCTGCACACTCTTTAAAAACTGTGCCATTAAGTGTATATTTCCTCTCCCTGTTCCTTCTGCCAAAATGCAACACCTCACACTTCTTTGTATTAAATTCCATTTGGCACTTGTCTGCCCATTCTGTTAGCCTTTTCTATGTCCTGTTGCAGACGATTGGTATCATCCTCACTGTTTGCCACACCCCCAAGTTTGGTGTCATCAGCAAATTTAGAAATTCTACTCTGTATTCCAATATCCAGGTCATTTATATATATAAAAAAAAACAGTGGCCCTCGCACTGACCCTTGGGGAACACCACTGTCTACCATCCTCCAGTCTGAAAAACAGCCATTTACCACAACTCGCTGTTTTCTGTCATTAAGCCAATTCCTAATCAAAGCTGCCACTGACCCACCTATTCCATGAGCCTCAATTTTGTTAACCAGCCTTCTATGTGGTACTTTGTCAAACGACTTCCGAAAATCCATTTGGACAACATCCATTGCATTCCCTTCATCAATCCTCCCTGTTACTTCATCAAAAAATTCAATTAGATTAGTCAAACACAATCTGCCTTTTACAAATCCAAGTTGGCTCTCCCTAATTAGCTTAAACCTCTCCAAGTGCCCGTTAATTTTATCCTTGATTATTGTTTCTAAAACTTTACCCACCACTGATGTTAAACTGACTGGCCTGTAGTTACTAGGATTGTCCTTATACCCTTTCTTGAACAATGGTGTCACATTTGCCACTTTCCAATCCTCAGACACCTTCCCCGCATCTAGGGAAGATTGGAAAATTCTGGCAAGCCCTTCCGCTATCTCCTCCCCCAATTCCCTTAGCCATTTGGACCAGGTGACTTATCCACTCTAAGCATACCCAGCCTTTCTAGTACATCCTGTCTATCAATTTTCACCCCTTCCATTGCTTCTACCTTTTCTACTTCTACCGATATTTTGTCAGCATCCACCTCCTTAGTAAACACCGATACAAAGTACTCATTGAGTATTCTAGCCTTTCACTGCGCTTCTAAGCAGATATCACCTTCTTTGTCCCTAATAGACCCCACCCCGCCTCTTACTACCCGCTTACTGTTTACATGCTGGTAGAAGATTTTTGTGTTCCCTTTTATGTTAACCGCCATTCTACTCTCATATTCTCTCTTTGCCAATCTTATTTTCATCTTTACTTCCCCTCTCAACTTATTGTATTTGGTCTGGTTCTCCCTTGAAGAATTCATCTGACATTCATCATAGACTCTTTTTTTTGTTTTATCATCTTCTCTATCTTCCTCATCATCCAAGGAGCCCTTGCTTTGGTTCCGTTACCCTTCCCTCTTGTTGGAATGTACCTAGCCTGTACTTGGAACATCTCCTCCTTAAAGATCACCCATTGTTCTGTTACAATTTTTCCTGTCAGCCTTTGGTTCCATTTTACCCTGGCTAGATCCTTTCACGTCCCATTGAAATTAGCCCTATTCCAGTTTAGAAGTTCCACTCTAGATTGTTCTTTGCTCCATTGCTAATCTAAATCTTATGATACGATGATGACTCGTACCCAAGTGTTCTCCCACAGACACTTGGTCGACCTAGCCCACCTCATTGCCAACACCAGATTCAAAAATGCCTCCTGGTGAATCGAATAACTAGGGCTGTAGAGAGAGCTTTAAACTAAATAGTGTAGGGGAGGGTCCAGGTGAGCGGGAATTTAAAATGTCAATGAGAAATGAGAAAACAATAGAGCAGGATAGAGATGGGGGAAATAATAACCAGAGTGTGACAGGAAGGGACAGAATGTTTAAAAATAAGAGTGCAACAGAAAATGGGGCCAAAACAAGGAGAAATGGCAAAAAGACAAAGTTAAAAGCTCTATATCTGAATGCATGCAGCATTCAGAACAAGATAGATGAGTTGATGGCACAAATAGAAACAAATGGGTATGATCTGATCGTCATTACAGAGATGTGGTTGCAAGGTGACCAGGGCTGGGAACTGAATATTCCAGGTATTTGACAATTCGGAAGGATAGAAAGAAAGGAAAGGGAGGTGGGGTGGCTTTGTTGGTAAAGGATGGGATCAGTACAGTGGTGAGAAGTGATATTGGCTCAGAAGATCAAGATGTAGAATCGGTTTGGGTGGAGATAAAAAATAATAGGGGAAAAGGGTCTGGTGGAAGCAGTCTACAGGCCCCCGAAGAGTAGCAATACTGTTGGACAGAGTATAAATCAACAAATAATGGAGGCCTGTAAAAAAGGTACGGTAATAATCATGGGTGATTTTAATCTCCATATTGATTGGACAAATCAAATTGCCCATGGTAGCCTTCAGGAGGAGTTCATAGAGTGTATTTGGGATGGTTTCCGAGAACAGTATGTAATGGAACCAACCAGGGAGCAGGCTATCTTGGATCTGGTACTGCGTAATGAGACAGAATTAGTAAATTATCTCATAGTAATGGATCCTCTCGGAAAGAGTGATCATAACATGGTTGAATTTCAAATTCAGTTGGAGGGTGAGAAAGTTGTGTTGCAAACCAGTGTCCTGATCTTAAACAAAGGCAATTACAATGGCATGAGGGCAGAACTGGCTAAAGTGAACTGGAAAAATAAATTAAAGGGTAAGACAGTTGAAATGCAGTGGTGGACATTTAAGGAGATATTTCATTACTCTCAACAAAAATATTTTCCAGTGAGAAAGAAAGATTTTAAGAGAAGGGAGTACTATTTGTGGCTAACTAAGGAAGTAAAGGATGGTATCAAATTGAAAACATAAGAACATAAGAAATAGGAGCAGGAGTAGGCCAATCGGCCCCTCGAGCCTGCTCCGCCATTCAATAAGATCATGGCTGATCTGATCCTAACCTCAAATCTACTTCCACTCTCCATCCCACCTGAACCCATGTGATCTCCCGGGAGAGGTGAAAAACCAGATAAAAAACCCAATGGCCAATTTGGGAGAAAAAATCTGGGAAATTCCTCTCCGACCCATCTAGGCGATCGAAACTCGTCCAGGAGATCACTCTGTCCCTGTATTTACTGCAGTACTTACCTTCTGCAAAAGGTGATCTCCACCCCACCCAGGAACAGGCCCAATTTACTCTTGAAGGACTCCTAGCTGGCAGCCTGTTCCCGAGGTCTCCACTAATCCCTGTGAATAGAACCATCTCCTGAAATCTAACACAGAATTAGAACACAAGAAGTAGGGGCAGGACCAGGCTACACGGCCCCTGGGCCCGCTCCGCAACCGACAGGGCCATGACCGATCCGAACCTAGACTCATGTCCAATTTCCTGCCCGCTCCCCATAACCCCTAATTCCCTTTACTTCTAGGAAACTGTCTATTTCTGTTTCAAATTTATTTAATGATGTAGCTTCCACAGCTTTCTGGGGCAACAAATTCCACAGACCTACTACCCTCTGAGTGAAGAAGTTTCTCCTCATCTCAGTTTTGAAAGAGCAGCCCCTTATTCTAAGATTATGCCCCCTAGTTCTAGTTTCACCCATCATTGGGAACATCCTCACCGCATCCACCCGATCAAGCCCCTTCACAATCTTATATGTTTCAATAAGATCGCCTCTCATTCTTCTGGAGTCCAATGAGTAGAGTCCCAATCTACTCAACCTCTCCTCATATGTCCACCCTCTCATCCCTGGGATTAACCGAGTGAACCTTCTTTGTACTGCCTCGAGAGCAAGTATGTCTTTTCTTAAGTATGGACACCAAAACTGTATGCAGTATTCCAGGTGCGGTCTCACCAATACCTTGTGTAACTGCAGCAATACCTCCCTGTTTTTATATTCTATCCCCCTAGCAATAAAAGCCAACATTCTATTGGCCTTCTTGATCACCTGCTGCACCTGCATACTAACTTTTTGAGTTTCGTGCACCAGGACCCTCAGATCCCTTTGTACTGCAGTACTTTCCAGTTTCTTGCCATTAAGATAATAACTTGCTCGATGATTTTTCCTGCCAAAGTGCATAACCTCACACTTTCCAGTATTGTATTCCATCTGCCAAATCTCTGCCCACTTACTTAGCCTGTCTATGTCCCTTTGCAGGTTTTTTATGTCCTCTTCACTCACTACTTTCCCTCCCAGCTTAGTATCATCTGCAAACTTTGATATGTTACACTCGGTCCCCTCCTCCAAATCGTTAACATAGATTGTAAAGAGTTGGGGACCCAGCACTGACCCCTGCGGAACACCACTAGTTACTGATTGCCAGTCTGAGAATGAACCATTTATCCCAACTCTCTGCTTTCTGTTAGATAACCAATCCTCCACCCATGCCAGAATATTACCCCCAATCCCGTGATCTTTTATCTTGAGCAATAATCTTTTGTGTGGCACCTTGTCAAATGCCTTTTGGAAGTCTAAATACACTACGTCCACCGGATCCCTTTATCCACCCTGTATGTTACATCCTCAAAGAACTCAAGCAAATTTGTCAAACATGACTTCCCCTTCATAAAACCATGCTGACTTTGTCCTATTAAATTATGTTTATCCAAATGTCCTGTTACTGTCTCCTTAATAATGGACTCCAAAATTTTACCAACCACAGATGTAAGGCTAACTGATCTATAATTTCCAGCCTTCTGCTGCCTACTACCCTTTTTAAATAAGGGTGTTACATTAGCAGTTTTCCAAACTGCCGGGACCTTTGCTGAGTCCAGGGAGTTTTGGAAAATTATTACCAATGCATCCACAATCCCTACCGCCACTTCCCTCAAGACCCTAGGATGTAAGCCATCAGGTCCAGGGGATTTATCCGCCTTGAGTCCCATTATTTTACCGAGCACCAATTCCTTAGTGATTTTAATAGTATTTAGCTCCTCCCCCCCTAGAGCCCCCTGTTTGTCCAGTGTTGGGATATTCTTAGTGTCCTCTACCGTAAAGACTGAAACAAAATATTTGTTCAGCGTTTTTGCCATCTCCATGTTTCCCACCATTAATTTCCCGGTCTCATCCTCTAAGGGACCAACATTTACTTTAGCCACCCTTTTTCTTTTTATATAACTATAGAAACTCTTGCTATCTGTTTTTATATTTCTTGCTAATTTACTTTCATAATCTATCTTCCCTTTCTTAATCAATCTTTTAGTTATTTTTTGCTGTCTTTTGAAGACTTCCAATCTTCTATCTTACCACTAGATTTGGCTACCTTATATGCCCTTGTTTTTAGTCCGATACTATCCTTAATTACTTTACTTAGCCACGGATGGCAGTCATTTCTTTTACACCCTTGTTTCCTCAGTGGAATATATATTTTTTGAAAGTTGTAAAATAACTCCTTAAATGTACACCACTGCTCATGTACCGTCTTACCCTTTAATCTATTTTCCCAGTCCAATCTAATCAATTCCGCTCTCATACCTTCATAGTCTCCTTTATTCAAGCTCAGTACGCTTCTTTGAGATCCAACATTCTCACCCTCCAAAATGAAGGCATACAATGTTGCCAAGATTGGTGGGAGGCCAGAGGATTGGGAAAATTTTAAAAACCAGCAAAGGATGACTAAAAAAATAACAAAGAGAGAAGATGAATTATGAGAGTAAACTGTCAAGAAATATTAAAACAGAAAGCTAGAGCTTCTACAGGTATACAAAAAGGAAGAGTAGCTAAAGTAAATGTTGGCCCCTTAGAGGATGAGAATGGGGAATTAATAATGGGGAACGGGGAAATGGCAGAGACTCTGAACAAATATTTTGTATCTGTCTACACGGTAGAAGACACTAACAACATCCCAATAATGGATAATCAAGGGGCCACAGGGAGGAGGGAACTAAAGACAATCACTATCACTGAGGAAAAAGTACTTGGTAAAATAATGGGACTAAAAGACGACAAGTCCCCTGGACCAGATGGCCTGCATCCCAGGGTCTTAAAAGAAGTGGCTGCAGAGATAGTGGATGCATTGGTTGCAATATACCAAAATTCCCATGACTCTGGAGAGGTCCCAGCGGATTGGAAAACTGCAAATGTAACACCCCTATTTAAGAAAGGAGGGAGACAGAACGCAGGAAACTATAGACCAGTTAGCCTAACATCTGTCATTGGCAAAATGCTGGAATCCTTCATTAAGGAAGCAGTAGCAGGGCATTTGGAAAATCATAATGCAGTCAAGCAGAGTCAGCATGGTTTTATGAAAGGGAAATCATGTTTAACAAATTTGCTGGAGTTCTTTGAGGATGTAACGAGCAGGGTGGATAAGGGTGAGCCAGTGGATGTGGTATATTTGGATTTCCAGAAAACATTCGATAAGGTGCCACATAAAAGGTTACTGTATAAGATAGGAGCTCACGGAGTTGGGGGTAATATATTAGCATGGATAGAGAATTGGCTAACTAACAGAAAGCAGAGAGTCGGGGTAAATGGGTCATTTTCCGGTTGGCAAACGGTAACTAGTGGCGTGCCACAGGGATTGGCACTGGGGTCTCAACTATTTACAATCTACATTAATGACTTGAATGAAGGGACCGAGTGTAATGTAGTCAAGTTTGCGGATGATACAAAGATGGGTGGGATAGCAAGATGTGCAGAGAACTCAAAGAATCTGCAAAGGGATATAGACAGGCTAAGTGAGTGGGCAAACATTTGGCAGATGGAGTATAATGTGGGAAAGTGCGAGGTTATCCACTTTGGCAGGAAAAATAAAAAAGCAAATTATTATTTAAATAGAGAGAGATTACAAAATGCTACAGTTCAGAGGGACCTGGGGGTCCTTGTGCATGAAACAGAAAAAGTTAGCATGCAGGTACAGCAAGTAATCAAAAAGGCAAATGGAATGTTGGCCTTTATTGCAAGGGGGTTGGAGTATAAAAGCAGGGAAGTCCTGCTACAACTGTACAGGGTATTGGTGAGACCACACCTTGAGTACTGTGTACAGTTTTGGTCTCCTGATTTAAGGAAGGATATACTTGCATTGGAGGCAGTTCAGAGACGATTCACTCAGTAGATTCCTGAGATGAGCGGGGTTGACTTATGAAGAAAGATTGAGCAGGTTGGGCCGATATTCATTGGAATTTAGAAGAATGAGCGGTGATCTTATTGAAACATATAATTATTTTATATTAACATTTCTATGTCAATTTCTACTGTAGAAGATGAAGCTTCTCTAGGACATTGCCATAAACTGTCATCAGAGCAGCCTGGGGTGGAAATGGTGAAATGTTGAATCCCCCTATGAGAGAGAAATAATCACTGTTAAAAGTACAGTGGCACCTCCATTATCCACATTCCGATCATCTGCCATTTTGATTATGTGCCAGAATTTCTGCAGGCCAAAATTTGCTTGAGCATCACCTCATTACAAAGTTGCTTTTCATCCCACTTCTGACGAATAAAACTACACAGTCTTTCTTTAGTTATTTGCACTGTTCTTGTCATCATTCCCGTGCTTTAGATAGTGCTGCACCAGAAGTATAAAATCGGGGATGCTTGATTATTCACCAGTTTTAATTATCCACTGTATATTGTTGGAAAATCGGCTTGTATACTCTTTAAAGGGAGATTGTTACTGTCATAAGGAAGTTGAAGAGGTGGACATGTTTTGCACTGCAATAATTTCATGCACCAATGGCCAAATGGGATTTTTGCAACATATTTCAATGTAAATTATCATGCCACACACTTGACAAACAAATGAAAAATTATTTTTCCATTATGGTAATGGATCTCTAAAAGTTACATTCTAATGGGCCCTTATAAACTTGATCAATTTGAAACTGATGAAAATTGAGCAAGAGATGAATTCAAATAGATAAGTTAAAATAATTACAGAACATTAGGAAGTAACTTTATAGCTTCAGAATTACTTTTGTTGAAAGTAGTGATTGAATACTTATTGCGTTTACTTAAGATTCCTCTGGCCATTGTTTTAATTGAAAAATTAAGCCATTTATTTAAAACTATAGAATTCCTTGCTTCCCTCAATCATTCCTTCCTTGAACAATTTTTTACCTTTTAAAGCCCAGCCTCGATGTCTCTTGATCAATACTTTATAATTCTTCTCGCCTTCTCTTAAACTCTTTTCAGTAATTTAACAATTTTTCAGCATTTATAACATGCTAAAGTGGTCCATAAATGGAGCAGGTTGAGCAGTAATCAAGAGATTTAGGGAATGTGACCAAAGGTTTGGTCGAAGGAGTAGATTACGAGGAATCTTTTGGACATAGGAAGAGATGTAGCAATCTGGTGTTTGGGAAGTTAGGAAGAGAATTCTATTGTACAGAGATGCTGAAGGTTGTCGCACAGATGGAGAAAGAGATTTTCCACTGGCACCACTGGGCAGAAACAGGATGGCAGCATCACGAAAATGGTGGGGTAAAGCCTCCCACCCCATTCCCGTTCCGGCTGACTCCATCTTTGGAAGGGCCTACCATTGGGTGTCTGGAGCGCCCACATAATTTTGCCGGTAGGCTCTTTTATTGCAAATCGAGTTCCTATGTTCATACACAGGACCCCGATTGCCATAATGGGACACAACTGAGTGGACTGTGCGGCGTGCACACTCCACCCAGTTTCACCTGGTGGTCCAGCCAAAGGGGACCCAGAAAGGTAAGTTCTTAATTATTTTTCTGGGGCATGGAGGAGCGGGAGCACTCCTCTGGGCGCCACAAAAATAATGTGGGTTGCTGCCATACCGGGCTCCTCTCCCTACCTTTATTCTGGCTGTGTCGGTCTCCAGGCCGCCTGATACTGTGCCGGCTGGAACTTTCTGAGCTCTAACGGCGCGCCCATTTGGTGTCAGAAACCCGTTGGCCATGTGGTAATGAGGCTCATCCATCAAAATGGACTCGGCAGTATCGAGCGGTCAACCAGACCAGTCAGCCGCCTGATAGTTATGAGGAGAGACTTGAGATACTGGGACTACAGGAAACTCTCGTTTAAACGTCACCTAAATATCCAGAATTCTCTATTAACCGGCAAAATTCATACTCCGAAAACAACACCTCAATAACCGGAAATGTTCCCGAGTTCGAGTCTGAGTCCCCCGCGGTGGCCGAGTTAGTCAGTGGGAGTGGTTCTCCAAACTGCCACTACTCGGCTTCTTGGCGCTGTCGGAAGTCCGAACACCTCAATAACAGGAGTCTGACTCTCCCGCGCTGTATACAGTCGTTTACTGTATAAGTTTTGTTTTACTGTTAAGTAATTAAAGAGTTATGGATTACCCTCAACTGGCAGTACTCTACTTAATCAAGCATCTTCCACCATCCATTTAACACAACGGCCCAGAAATTCGGGTCTCCACGTGTGAGTACGCGCTGGGTACTCAGCCGTAAGCCCGATGGAAGTGTCGGTTTCGTGCATGCACTGCGCATGCGTGGGAAACCGGCACTTCCGTTCCTCTGAACGAAGGGGTTCAGAGGTCGAACGCGTGCGCAGGGGAGTCTGCGCGTGCGCTTTGAACTTACGTTATTTTTTACAGGTTTTTCCATGAGGGTAAGTCTTTAGAATTTAGAAATTTAAAAAGCAGCTCTTGGTCATGTCTTCGATGTCTCCATCGATACCTGGCCACCATACAAACGCCCTAGCTAGGTTCTTCATTTTCACTCCACCCAGATGCCCCTCGTGAAGCTCCTTTAGCACTTTATCCTGGAGTTTGGGTGGAATCACCACTCTGGATCCACACATCAAGGTTCCTCGGCACACTGACAGCTGTTCTCTTCTTTGCGAGAATGCTGGCAACAGTGGTTCGCCATGTGCTGGCCATCCCTTCACTGTTAAATCATAGACCCGTGAGAGAGTAGGGTCATTTCTTGTCTCCCTTTCAATGGCAGAATTTGTCACCGGTCGACATTCCACTATGGTAGAGTGGAATATCTCTACTGGGCCTACTGTAGGTGCCTCTTCTATCGTTGGCAACGGTAGGCGTGATAAACCGTCAGCATTCCCATGCTGTTTTGACCCTTTGTATTCAATGTTGTATTGGTGTGCCCCTAGAAAAAGGGACCACCTCTGTAGTCTTTGTGCCGTCATAATGGGAACACCTTTTTTAGGGTTGAATATGGAGATGAGGGGTTGATGGTCAGTCAGCAAGGTAAATTTTTGTCCGTGTAGGTAATGGTTGAATTTCTTCACTCCCCATACCAGGCTGAGTGCTTCCCTGTCTATGTGGGCATAGTTACGCTCAGCTGAGTTCAATGAGCGTGACGCAAAAGCTATCGGCCGTTCCGAGCCATCAGGGAATCTATTGGACAATACCGCTCCTATGCCGTAAGGGGATGCATCGCACGCCAGTCTGATTGGTAGTGATGGGTTGTAATGAGCCAAAATTTTCTCGGATGTGATTAAGTCTTTACATTTATGGAAGGCAGGTTTACAGTCTTCGTTCCATTTCCAAATCACTCCTGTCTGTAGAAGATCATTAAGAGGGTGTAGAATAGTTGATAAGTTCGGTAAAAATTTATGATAGTAATTTATTAATCCCAGGAATGACCTTAATTGTGAAACATTTTCAGGTGCTGGGGCTTTTATAACTGCTTCAATTTTTTCAGGTGACTTATGCAACCCTTCCTTATTAATTATGTGGCCACAATATGATATCTGATTTTGGAAAAATTCGCACTTGGGGCGATTTGCTCGTAGGCCCCGTTCTTTCAGCCTAGTGAGCACCTGCTCCAAATTGGCAAGGTGCTCGTTGTCGTTTTCTCCTGTTATAAGGATGTCGTCTAGGTAGCATTGAGTCCCCGGAATCCCTTGCAGGACTTGCTCCATAGCTCTTTGCCAGATAGCTGGAGCTGATGCTATTCCAAAAACCAGTCGATTGTACTGGTACAGGCCTTTGTGTGTGTTTATTGTGAGATACTTTTTAGAGGTCTCCTCAACCTCCATCTGTAGATATGCCTGTGCCAAGTCAATTTTTGTGAAACGTTTCCCTCCGGATAGTGAGGCGAAAATATCTTCTATCCTCGGAAGAGGATACTGTACCGTGTGAAGGACCGGGTTTACAGTCACCTTAAAGTCCCCACAGATGCGAATTTTTTTCTGTTCCTCAGAGTTATTTTTCAATGTTTTTTTCATGACTGGAACGATGGGTGTTGCCCATTCGCTCCAATCTATTTTGGATAATACGCCTGCCTTTTCCAAATTCTTCAGCTCTGCCTCGACTGCCGGACGTATTGCGTATGGCACCGGTCTTGCCTTAAAAAATTTTGGAATTGCTGTATCTTCCACTTTTATTGAGGCGGTGATGCCTTTCAAGGTTCCTAGTTTCTCTTGAAACACTTCTTTGGCGTTAGCCAAGATGTCTTTTAATCGTTCAGGTATGATGTCATCATTGTTTTTTTCCTTACTGGTCACCGTCAGTGCCTGAATGGAGTGCCAGTCTAAACGTATCTTCCTTATCCATTCACGTCCCAACAACGGTGGACCACCATCTTGTAGAATGTATAAATACAACTTTTGTATTTCTTTGCCGTTGTATACCACAGGCACCCTTATTTTTCCTTTGGGGTAAACTTTCTGCCCCGTATATGTTTTTAAGATAATGGATGTGTCTTTTAGAGGTATATGCGAAAATAGCCTCTCGTAATCTCGTCGATTTATTACGGTTAGAGCTGATCCTGTATCTAGCTCCATTTTAACTGGGGACCCTGCTATTGTGAGGGTAACCCAAATGGTTTGGTAATCCTCTTTGGCAAGTACATTATGTAATTTGAGACAGCTTAGTCTCTTGTTTCCGGAGTCGCTATCGCTATTCTGGTCTTCGGAGCTATTGTCCGTCATCATTTGTACCTTCCTGTACTTTTCTTTATTGATTTTTTGTTTTCTGTCAGCGGATTTATTTTGTCCAGATTGGCATACCCGTGCAATGTGTCCAATCTTACCACATTGCCTGCATGCTTTGCCCTTGAACCAGCAGTCCCTCTGGTTATGGGTGGATCTGCCACAGCGATAACATCTTCCGAACTCCTGTGTCATTTTATGGGTGCCGAAGTCCTGTGTCTCTTGTTGTATCTCTGCAGCTCCTTTTGCTGCTGCTTCGTATGATACAGCCATACTGAAAGCTTTGTCCAATGTTAAATCTTTTTCAGAAAGCAGTCTTTTTTGTGTTCCTTCACTTAAGAGACCGCAAACAAATTTGTCTCGAAGATAATCCGATAGTCCTGCTCCGAATTGGCAGTACTTTGATAGCTTTCTTAATTCGGTTAGGTAATCAGCGTTACTTTCATTCTTGTGTTGATTTCTGTTGAAGAACTTGAATCGTTCCGCTATCAGCAGCGGTGTTGGGTTTAAATGCTCCTGCAGGGTATCAACAATTTCTTTAAAAGTCTTGTCCTTTGGTTTGGCTGGAGTGATTAAATTTCGTAACAGCCCGTATGTCTTCGCGCCCATTAAGTTCAGAAGTACTGAAGCTTTTTTTTCATCTGTTATTCCATTTGCAGTGCAATAAACCTCTACTCTTTCCACGTATGTGGTCCAATCTTCTATTTCGCCATCAAAAGCCTCAATATTACCAGATTTAGGCATTTCAGAAAAGATATGGCGCTTCCCGCGCTTTTTTTTTTCTCTCTGTAGCAACGATATGGAGCTTCCCGCGCTTTCCCGCCGCTGCTACCGATAACAACGCTGTTTTACTGTGGTTTCCGTTTATTCACTGTTGGAGACTCGTTCCCGACGGAGGTCTAAACGCTGACCTGCTTGCCGCGCCGGCCGTCTCTTGAGTGCACCCTCCCAGTCCGTTATTGCTTGCCTCCGATTTCGCTGCCTGTCTCAGCTGTAGAGCCCGCCGCTGGAGCTCCAGCCTGACGCCCAGGAAGGATTAGCGCAGTACCTGTCACCAGCTTGGCCAGCTGGTGAAACCACAGTTTCTCTTACTTCCTTGAGTCTTCTGGACGCTGGAGGAATCGATGTCCTTGAGGTGCTGCCGAATTGCAGGTAAGTCCGTTTCCACTTCGTCGCCACTGTAGTGTCCGTGTGTGGATAAAGACACTGAAGACAGGAGTTGGTTCATAGGTATTTACTAAGCAAGTCTGGGGGGGGGGGGGTTTCTAAAGGATATACACAATACACAGGCTTATATAGCCCAAGTGGCAATTACCGGCATTACGCACACCTGGGGCTCTTAAAGGCACATACACCATAATTGCTCTTAAAGGCACATACACCACAAGGACCATCCTATGGGCCCCCGTGTGGAATGTTTATGTTTCACCTAATCTAACTGGTTAAAAAGACTGTCTCAAATTCTAAGGCAAACTTTCCAGGAAAACTAAACTTATCATTTAAACACAGTATTATTTGTGTAGCCATAGTTTCCAACAGTATGTGGAAATAGATAACCTTGGTGATGGATTGCATGTGGGATTGGAAGCTCAACACAGGGTTGAGCAGACACTGAGGTTACGTACTGCAAGGGTCTTCCTGACCAGTTGGCAAGAGGGGTAATAAAATTGAGGGCGAGGATACAGAGGGCTGGATTTTGCCAATGGGGAGCTTTTGGAGGCAGGACTCCCACTTGTCGGGTTTTAGTCCTGCCTCCATCGACTTCTGGCCAACCCACGCTATTTTCCCTTGATTGACCTTGTTAAGCCTGCCCAGCTTTTGACAGATGAATTGTTATTGTTTGACAGCTCTGTGAAGCTGTCAAACACTGACATTCTCTGTTGTTTGACGAGTCCTTGTATTCAAGACTCATCAAACCTATCTGCTGACCAGAAATCAGATGATTGTTGCATCGGAGAATGCAGCAGCCATCTGTCATCTCTGCCGGTGAGATGCCGGAGTCTCCAGTTCCCCAACTGTTGAAGCCTGCAGGAAGAAACAAAGGTAAGTAAACATTTTCTATCACTTTACACTCACCTCACATCAGAACATAAGAACATAAGAAATAGGAGCAGGAGTAGGCCAATCGGCCCCTCGAGCCTGCTCCACCATTCAATAAGATCATGGCTGATCTGATCCTAACCTCAAATCTTCTATCACTCTGCATCCACCCGAACCCATGTGATCTCCCGGGAGAGGCGAAAAACCAGATAAAGACCCAATGGCCAATTTGGGAGAAAAAAATCTGGGAAATTCCTCTCCGATCCATCTAGGCGATCGAAATTCTTCCAGGAGATCACTCTGTCCCTATATTTTCTACAGTACTTACCTTCTGTAAAGGCGATCTCCACCCCAGCCAGGAACAGGAATAAAACCATCTCCTGAAATTAGAACACAGTAGGAGCAGAACAAGGCTACACGGCCCCTGGGCCCACTCCACTACCCACAGGGCCATGACCATTCCGAACCTAGACTCATGTCCAATTTCCTGCCCGCTCCCCGTAACCCTTAATTCCCTTTACTTCTAGGAAACTATCTATTTCTGTTTTAAATTTATTTAATGATGTAGCTTCCACAGCTTTCTGGGGCAGCAAATTCCACAAACCTACCACCCTCTGAGTGAAGAAGTTTCTCCTCATCTCAGTGTTGAATGAGCAGCCCCTTATTTTAAGATTATGCCCCCTAGTTCTAGTTTCACCCATCATTGGGAACATCCTCACCGCATCCACCCGATCAAGCCCCTTCACAATCTTATATGTTTCAATAAGATCGCCTCTCATTCTTCTGGAGTCCAATGAGTAGAGTCCCAATCTACTCAACCTCTCCTCATATGACCACCCCCTCATCCCCGGGATTAACCGAGTGAACCTTCTTTGTACTGACTCGAGAGCAAGTATGTCTTTTCTTAAGTATGGACACCAAAACTGTATGCAGTATTCTAGGTGCGGTCTCACCAATACCTTGTACAACTGCAGCAATACCTCCCTGTTTTTATATTCCAACCCCCTAGCAATAAAAGCCAACATTCCATTCCACATACTTACCTCGCCACACTTGCACCCATCACTCACCTCCAGAGCGCACTTGTGGACCCCTCCTACCTCCGCAGGCCCACTGCTCGCCTCGGTGACCCTGGCGGGGTTTCCCGACGTTGGGAAGCCTGCACTTGCAGGGGTAAAATGGGGATAATCCTCTTAACTGCCTGTTTATTACCTGTTAACAGACAGTTAAGTGTCTGTAATCCCCTTCCCGCTTCGTGGAGGTGGCTCCCAGCGCGGGTAGGGTACCCGCCTCCTGGGAAGATGGCACGGAGGCGGGTTGGGGGCGGGATGGGCACCCAACCCCAGATTCTGCCATTTTCCCAGCAGTCCCGCCTCCAAACCCGCCTCCCCAGGGCTGGCAAAATTCCCCCCACAGTCTCTGTTGAGTCCCTTAGTAATGTCCTGTAGTTTGTAAGTAAGCTTTTCTTCTTGGTTTCTCAATTAAAAAAACTATTTTGCTTCCATGCCTGAAGAAATAAAATGAAACCCCTGCAATACAAATATATAAAAATAGAACATTCAGCTCATGCAGAAGCATATAATCCCACATTTCACACAATTATATCATACTGTGCGGTAAGCAATCTCTGTGTGAATAATGTTGCATTATGGTAAAAACAAATCAACTTCTATTTAGATTAATTTTATTTTATTTACACAATGGACAGATGAAATATTAGTTTAATCCAATAGTATATTATTATACACAGACTGATCAATTTAAAATTAACAGTTAAAGTAATGCTTGTGGTCATTTTAGTATATTTTATCGGAGATATGCCTGTCTATAGCATGGAATGCTCAGGTCAAGTAGTTTCAGCCAAGAACAAATTGTAATGGTTTATTCAAACATATTGCATGCAAGATGTTGCAGGTCTGAAAATGAAACCTAAAACCATCTAGAACTTTTTTTCTTCCCATATTGGCCCTGAATTTGCGGTCGGAGGCTTCCCACGGGGAATTGCCTCTGACCTGCAAATAAAATGACCTGGTGGTCCGGGAGGTACGGAGACTTGTGGTCCTGGGCCTCTCTGAGTACCTGCGGGCAGAGGCCCACCTATCCCAGGGGCGCAGGCAGTTCACAAGCGCCCCTGGGATCATGTGGGCCAGCCCAACGAATGACAGAAGGGAATCCCCATTCATGCTTATGGGATTCTGTACATACATGAATGGGAATACCCCCAAGAAATACCTCTACACTTCAAATAAATTTTAAAAAATTTAAATCACTTAAAATTAATTGAAATGGCATTTAATTAAATATTTACAAGAAAAATTTTTTTTTTTGAAAAACAAGTTTACATGTTTTAAAGGGGCTAAGATAAACTTACCTTATTTCACAGGTTTTTAAATATATAAATTATTGATAAAATGTAGTTTTTCTGTTTTTTAAAACTCTTACGCTGGTAAAAGCAGGCGCAAGGTGTAAGAATTTCACAGACATTCGTTGGGCAGAATAGCCCAACTTTACGGCCGCGGATGCCCTTTTCCCGGGGATTCGTACAATCTGTCAAGAAAATTCTCGACAGATTACAAGTTCCAAGTTTTAGCACATGCGTGTGCACCTCGTATGCACCCGTAGGGACCGCAAATTACAGCTCAATAAAGTTTAGGAAGTATTCATTATATATGAATCCTTTGAAGTTATTTTTGCTTTTCAATTCCTCCCGATTGATGTTCTCCCACATAAAACTTCAAGTACTGTATAATTTCTGCATAGTTCAAGGAGACTCACTGCCCTGGATTTTGCAGTATGAATAACGATGAGGCTATCAGACCTCACCGTTATTAAGGAGTAAATCGGACAGCAACTTCCAGCATCTGCACATGCTCAGTTAAACGTAGAAATCAGGAATTTGCTGTCTGATTTGCCCTGCTCTTCTACAAGTTTTGGTATACCGGTACCTCACCCAGAGACTCTGCATTAAAAAAAATGTAGGGTGTGAAGTTGGGGCACTTACACAAAGATACCCACCAAACAAGAAAAAAAATTGACATATGCACTCCATGAACATTAACAAAATAGCTCGGGGCAAAATTGAAAGATGGCTGGGGATATTAGTCGACTCGGCACTTAGCACGCCAAGTCATTGTGGAGCAGCAATCAGCAAAGCAAATATAATGCTGAACCATATAAACAAATCAGTAGAGTGCGAGTAGGAGCATGTTCTGCTGAATACTGCACAGTTGATTGGTCAGACTGTATTCATGTACAGGAGACTTTGGTTTATCCGGAGGTTGTATGTCCGGAAACCTCGATCTACCGGCAGAAATCAGGAGCTGTTTTGTTCGGTTTTTTTTCTTCTCGTGGCTTTTTTTTCAACAGTCAGGCTCTGGAAAGTCTCTCTGAAGCTGTTGCTAAGCTACAGAGACGCTTCCAAGGTACGGGCTGACTGTTTAGAAGCTGTTGCTAAGCAACAGTGTTTGTTGTCAGATACGGAGATGAAAACCTCCGTATGCTTCAACATTAACGCTGGTATGTCCGGCAGTTTTGATAGATCGGCAACAGCTCGGTCCCGTCGGTGCCGGATATAACAAAGTTTCCTGTACTGTGCCTAGTTCTGGGTAGCAAGACTCGAGGCAAATATTGGGAGTAAGGGAGAGAAGAATGATAAGGAGTTGATAAGGTGCTGATCCCTCGTGCCCTAGTTCCAAGGAACAATTAAAGAAACTTGGGCTTTTCAGCCTTGAAAGGAGGCAAGTAAAGGGGGACTTAAATGCATTTAAGAAACTGTTGGATGCTGTGGTGAAGGGAACTGCAGCTTTGTTCTGGATGGATGAGCTAAAATGAGCTACAGCAACTTCTGTGCTGTATAACTCTATGGGCTGGATTTTCATTCAGCAGTCGGGAAGGAGGCAGGACTACAACTTTCGGGTTTTAGTCCCACCTCCATCGACGTCCGGCCAATCCACGTGATTTTCCCTTGATTGACCTTGTTGAGCCCGCCCAGCGGGCTCAGCAGGCCAATTAAGGGCCACCTGGCAACAGGTGACGTCACAGACTGAAATTTCATCTGTCAAGAGGTGCTGACAGATGAAATATCAGTGTTTCACAGCTGTTTGAAGCTGTCAAACACTGACAGTCTGACTTCTAACCTGAGTCCTTCTACACAGACTCAGTTAGAACTCTCACCGGCACTGAAAGCTGCAGGCTGTCACTTTTGACAGATCGCAGCCATTCTGCTTTCAGTGCCGGCTGAGTGATGGACTCCCGACGCCAAGAGGAAGAAAGGCTGTTAAGGTAAGTACAGGTAATTTAAACTTCTTTACACGCTTTAGACACACCAAACACACTTACCTTTGCACTCATGCACCCATCACTCACCTGAACACTGACATCGCGACCCCTCCAAGTCCTTCAACCCGACGGCCTGCCTGCTCTAACCTGGCGTGGTTTGGAGCCGTCGGGAATCCCACACAACACCCCTCAAAATAGGGATTAGGCTAAAAACTGCATGTTAACTACCTGTTAACAGGCAGTTAATTGGCACTAATCCCCTTCCCACCTCGGGTCGGCGGGTCCCAGTGCGGGGCGGGCACCCGCCTCCTTTGAAACTTACGTGGAGGTGGATTTTGGGTGGGATGGTGTCGGGACCCCCAAATTCGGGATTTTTGCCCCCCGCATGCCTAAAAGCCCGCCTCATGGCACACTGAAAATCTGGCCCTATGACTCTATGGGCAGGATTTTCATTGGGCCGTGGAGTCGGGATTGGAGGCATGTGGGGGGTTAAAATCCCGAAATCAGGGGTCCTGACCGCATCCCGCACCCAACCCGCCTCCATGCCAGTTTCAAAGGAGGCGGGTAGCTGACCCGCCTACCCGAGGCGGGAAGGTATTAGTGCCAATTAACTGACTGTTAACAGGTAGTTAACAGGCAGTTTTTAGCCTAATCCCTATTTTTAAGGTTGAAGTGTGGAATTCCTGATGGCTCCAAACCACACCAAGTTATAAAAGGCTGACCGTCAGGATGAAGGGCTTGGAGGGGTCGAGATGTCGGTGTTCAGGTGAGTGATGTGTGCATGAGTGCAAAGGTAAGTGTGTTTAGAGTGTTTAAAGAAGTTAAAATGACCTTTTCTTACCTTTTCAGCCTTCCTTCCTTTAGGTCTTGAGTCCCTCATCTCACCGGCACAGAAAGCAGAATGGCTGCGAACTGTCAAAAGTGACAGCCTTCAGCTTTCTGTGCAGGAGAGATTTCTAATTGAGTCTGTGGAGAAGGACTCAGGTTAGAAGTAAGACTGTCAGTGTTTGACAGCTTCAAACAGCTGTGAAACACTGATATTTCATCTGTCAAAACCTCCTGACAGATGAAATTTCAGTCTGTGACATCACCTCTTGCCGGGTGGCCCTTAATTGGCCTGCTGAGCCCACTGGGTGGGCTCAACAAGGTCAATCAAGTTAAAATTGCGTGGATTGGCCACATCTCAATGGAGGCGGGACTACAACCCCGAAAGTTGTAGTCCTGCCTCCTACCCGACTCCTGAATGAAAATCCAGCCCCATGACTCTATGACTCATTGACATCTCTCTCTCAATCTTGTGAATTAAAGTAAAAAGGGTTTTATGTAATAAGTTATGGAAACATTATGGAAAAAAAGCTCATCCTTTCCACAAGCAACTAATTTAAAAAATACAAAAGCAAAATACTGTGGATGCTGGAAATCTGAAATAAAAACAGAAAATGCTGGAAATGCTCAGCAGGTCAGGCAGCATCTGTGTCGAGAGAAACAGAGTTAACGGCTGCGATTTTGGCATTGGATGCGGCTTGGGAGCGGGTCAGCTGGTTTCTGGGTTCCAGTCCCGCCCCCAACTGCATCTGGCCCATGGATGTGATTTTACTTTGACCCTGTCAAGCCCACCCTGCGGGCTTGCTGGCCAATTAAGAGGAAGCCAGTCAGATGATATCATTTGATGACGTGTCATCTGCCGGTTTTCTTAAAGGAACCATGCACAATTTTTTTTTTGACAGCTCATTTCTCAGTGTTTGACCGCATTGAGGTGCTGCAAACACTGACAATCACTGTACAAAGGTGAGCTCTTGCACCCAAGCTCTCCAGTGGCTCCCTCTTTAGGCTAGAACAGATAGCATCTGCAGATAAGGTTACAGAAGCGATCTGTCACTGGTGAGAGAGGTTCTTCCAATGAGGTGGGACTAGACATCCAATTCAAAACTTGTTACCTACAGAAAAGTATAAATGCATTAAAAATTATTTCCCAACATTTTCCTACCTCTGAAACTCGCCAGTGCACCATTGGATCCTTCACACCACTTCTGCAGCTGTCATCAATGCAGAAACATTACAGCAGACTCACAACATGCCACACTTACCTGGCGTGGTATCCGAATGTTGGGAAACCCGAGGCAGAAGCAGCAAAATTTAAAAAGAGCCTGTTAACAACTATCAGGTACCTGTTAACAGGCAGTTAAGTGGCTATAATCCTCTTCTCGCCGCTAGATGTTGGGTCCATGCGCAAATCGTGGACCCGACACTTGGGAAGATTGATCGGAGGCGGGTTGACGGCGGGTTTCCTATCCATTGTCAATCTTTGCGATTTTGACAGCGGGCCCGCCTCCAAATCCGCACTCTGAACACCGGCAAAATTCTGGCCAACGTTTCAGGTTGATGACTCTTTGTCAGTTCTGACGAAGGGTCAAAGACATGAAATGTTAACTCTGTTTCTCTCTTCACAGATGTTGCCTGACCTGCTGAGAATTTCTAGCATTTTCTGTTTTTATCTCAACTAATTTAAGTCACTTTAAACTTGTACTGGTTTCCAATCTGGGCATAATCTTCCATGAATTTATATGATTAAAATTCTAAAAGTTATATATATATTGTTATTAATTGTTTGAGTGGAATTGGAAAATTTGATGATTCAAAACAGCACTAATTTATTTTCTAACCACTTGTGTCGACACAGTGTAAAACAGCATTAATATTCCATTTTGAAACACTGGAACTTATAACATAAGTGAGCTGTCGCAAAGTATTTGCTTACTGGAATAAAGATAAATTGCTTCATTACTATGTGTGAGTAGGTTACCGATCACTAAATGGATGTTACACTTCTTGACGTGATTTAATTTCCTCTTTTACCAGCAGCTTATTTTGATTTGATGCTGATAGTTACAATTAAACATAGTGCATTATGAAGAAAAACACATCACATTTCAGTCTTGATAACTCAAAAATTATTTTTGTGCAGCAAACTAATTTTGTATACAAACTAATTTGGTGCCTATAATATGAGCACTTATGCCCTGATATGGATGCACAAGTTGATACAGACAGCTATGTCTGCCTCCTACCCTGGTAACAATTTGCAATTTTATTACATGTTTAGGTGCCATTTTCGCTCTTTATCTCTGTTCTCGAGGTTAGCAATCAATGTGCTCCATACTTTATTGTCTCTGCACAGTTGGATTGTATCAGTCCCTGGTGTTGTGCCTGCCCATTCCATCATATCATCTATCCACATTCTTTGTTTATCTCTTCAACTGCTCCCTTTTTCAGATGGCAACAACTTTCCTTCTGACTCCCGACTAATATGCCCCACAGAAAAACAAATAGCTTCAGCATTTTACAAAGGGAGATAAAGTGGACTGTAAAAATCAGGTGAAATGTTCTGTTTATTGGCCAAAGGTGGGTGTAAAACTCAATCTAAGCGATGTTCAAAAGATGTAAAAGCACAGGTGTAGCGGAGGTAATCTAACATAAACTAAATAAAATGAACATGGATGACAAGAAAAATTGAATAAATTAAATTAAGGCAGCAGAGAAGGAGCAAAAACATTTCCTCACCATAATTAGCCTCATCACTTACCTCTTGTGCTAGTTCAAGGAGCGTCTCATTAGCTAATCTTCTTGTTCAACAATTTTTACTAATTTTGAGCATGCATCTAGTCTTCTTGCCTTTGGGTTCAAGTTCCAGTTTTCACACCTGTACAATGTTATAAATCATATATCACATTTCAGTATTCTCCTTATCACCAGCTTCATTGTATAGTTGCATTCATGTTGAATGCCTCTTTAGCAATTGCTAACCTCATGTTTAACTACTTTGTTGCTTTGGTCATCTAATGTTACCAGATTATCAAGGTAAACAATTTTATCTATTCGCTATATTGGCCTAGCTGAGATCAACTTTTGGAAGGTCGTCTTTATGAGTGTCATTGATTTTGTCATTTTTGCATTAGTTTTCAATTCATATTCCAAACTTGTCTGATGTACCTTATCCGGTATCTCTTGTAATCTTTGGTCATGTTCCATTGGTCTTGAACCCAACTGAGAGGATATTTTAAAAAGACTGGGTGCTATAATATCCTTGTCTTGCTGTTATCAGCCTGTTTCGTTAACTGATAACCCCACCTAACCCTAACCCTAACCTCAAATGTTTGTTGTTCCCAATAAAGATTCATAGTAAAGGTGGTCTGTAAAAGACAACTGTACTTGGTTGTGGGGGCAAGAAAGATCAGTTGAGGGCAGAAGGGAATAGAATGGGATTGGAATGCACTCACAGGAAGGGGGGATTTCATGGGGATGATCTTTGTCTCACTTCTGGGCCATTTACATCTACCATCTCCAATGCTGCATATCCTCCCTCTGCCCCTGATGTCGATGGTGGTGTCCTCCGTTGGTGTCAAAGTTTGCAATGTGGCAGGACCTCCTCTGTTCTTCCGGTCTCCCTCTGATTATGTGCCAGTTTCTCTTGCGAGAAGAGTGATGGAGGGTTAGTGTGTGCCCTGTTGAAGCAACTTAGCATAGTGTACAAGATGAGAGGAAGATGCAACAGTGTGGGCAAGAGGGGAAGTCGGTGTGAGGGCAGTAGCTGATGTGTTTGTGAGCGCAAGCAGGAGGTGTAGTCAAATATCTTGCAGCGATTGGAGGAGAGGCTTGCCAAACAATGGGGAAAGGATTGGTAATGCTGGAGTTAAAGTTTAATGTTGCAAGGCTGTGTAGAGAGCAAAAAGGATGTGAAGAGGAGTTGTACCTTGGCAATCCTTGGAAGGTCATTAAACCTCTTGGTGCCCTATAGCCATGTTCTAGTGAACTATCCTTCTGGCATTAGCCTGACCAGCCACTTCTTTTTACTGTTGCTGCCTAATTTGGTGGGCCACTTGTCACCCATCTGAAAGAAAGAGGAGCTCCTTTCTATTCTTCACTTGTTCCATAGGAGGTATGGTAGTATAGTGATTATGTTATTGGACTAGTAATCCAGAGGCCTGGACATAATGATCTGGAGATTTTTTTAAATTCATTTATGGGATGTGGGCATCACTGGCAAGGCCAGCATTTATTGCCCATCCGTAATTGCCCTTGAGAAGGTGGTGGTGAGCTGTCTTCTTGAACCACTGCAGTCCGTGTGGTGAAGGTACTCCCACAGTGCTGTTAGGTAGGGAGTCCAGGATTTTGACCCAATGACGATGAAGGATCGGTGATATACTTCTAAGTCAGGATGGTGTGTGACTTGGAGGGGAAATTGGAGGTGGTGGTGTTCCCATGTGCCTGCTGCCCTTGTCCTTCTAGGTGGAAGCAGTCGCGGGTTTGGGAGGTGCTGCCAAAGAAGCCTTGGCGAGTTGTTGCAGTGCATCTTGTAAATGGTACACACTGCAGCCACGGTGCGCCGGTGGTGGAGGGAGCGAATGTTTAAGGTGGTGGATGGGCTGCCAATCAAGCGGGCTGCTTTGTCCTGGATGGTGTAGAGTTTCTTGAGTGTTGTTGGAGCTGCACTGATCCAGGCAAGTGGAGAGTATTCCATCACATTCCTTACTTGTGCCTTTTAGATGGTGGAAAGGCTTTGGGGAGTCAGAAGGTGAGACACTCGCCGCAGAATATCTAGCCTCTGGCCTGCTCTTGTTGCCACAGTATTTATGTGGCTGGTCCAGTTAAGTTTCTGATCAATGGTGACCCCCAGGATGTTGATGGTGGGGTATTCGGTGATGGTAATGCCATTGGATGTCATGGGGAGTGATGTGCCTCAATAATCCCGAGACTCGATGTTAGCGGAACAAAACAAGGCTTTTATTAACTTAGAAGATAACACGCAGTGGAGAGAGGTATCTTCCATCTGGAGCTCTGCAGTACTGGATATGAGGCCAGACTGAGCTGGCTTACATAGAGGCCAGGTATGGGCGGAGCCCTACACACAACACATTCCATACATTCCAATATACAATACAATGGTGAGGAGAAACCTGAAACCAACCACAGTCACAGGCAGTGATGAATGGAATATTTCATCACATTCACCCCTTCTATAGATTTAGTCTGTTCGGGGGTTTGGTAGTCCTCTGCGACCGACGTGGCTGTTGTGGTGTTGCGGGTGTCGGCTGGGTGTCCCCGGTGGCCTCCTGGGTCTCTGCCGGGGGTGCTGCCAGGGTTGTTGAAGGGGTAGTTGGTGGGGGTGCCGTTGGTCGATGTTCTTCCGGGGGTGATGAAAGAGTAGTGGGTGGGTAAGAGTTGCTGTGGTCGTTGTTGCTGCTATTGCCGTGGTTGTTGTCGTTACCGGCTGGGGCGACGTCTTTTATTGACACGGTGCCCTCCCTTCCGTCGGCGTGCCGGACATACGCGTATTGGGGGTTGGCGTGGAGTAGGTGCACTGGCTCCACGAGAGGGTCCATCTTGTGGCCCCTCACATGCCTTCGCACGAATACCGGACCTGGGGTGGAGAGCCATGACGGCATGGATACGCCTGAGGTGGATTTCCGGGGAAAGCTAAACATTCGTTCATGAGGCGTGGCATTAGTGGCAGTACACAATAGCGACCGTATCGAATGGAGCACATCTGAGAGGACTTCCTGCCAGCGGGAGATAGGGAGGCCCTTGGTCCTTAGAGCTAGAGTGACTGCTTTCCATACTGTCCCGTTCTCTCGCTCCACTTGACCGTTACCCCGGGGGTTGTAGCTGGTGGTACGGCTCGTGGCGATACCCCTGGACAGCATGTACTGGCGTAGCTCTTCACTCATGAAGGACGCCCCCCCTATCCGTGTGGATGTAGCTCGGCATACCGAACAGGCAGAACAGGCTGTTGAGGCATTTAATGACCGTGGCGCTGGTCATGTCTGGGCAGGGGAAGGCGAATGGGAACCGGGAGTATTCGTCCACAATGTTCAGGAAGTAAACATTGCGGTCGACGGACGGGAGGGGGCCGCTCAAAGGGCCGTGTAGCTTTGATTAAGTGGGCTCTATCAGGGTGGTAGAACCGAGGCTTGCACTCAGCGCAAGTGCGGCAGTTCCTGGTCAGAGACCGAACTTCCTCAATCGAGTAGGGTAAGTTGCGGGACTTTATGAAGTGGAACAGCTGCGTGACCCCTGGGTGGCAGAGGTCGCTGTGGAGGGTCTGTAGCCGATCCCCGGTGGCGCTGGCACACATCCCTCGTGAGAGGGCATCTGGGGATTCGTTAAGGGCCCCTGGCCGGTAAATGATGTCATACTCGAAGGTGGAGAGCTCGATCCGCCACCTAAGAATCTTATCATTTTTGATCTTCCCCCTCTGTTTATTATTGAACATAAACGCTACCGACCGCTGGTCGGTAAGTAGGGTGAAGCGTTTGCCGGCTAGGTAGTGGCGCCAGTGGCGCACTGCCTCCACGATGGCTTGGGCCTCCTTTTCCACGGAGGAGTGTCTGATCTCGGGCCCTTGGAGGGTCCTCGAGAAGAAAGCTACGGGCCACCCCGCCTGGTTGAGGGTGGCCGCCAAGGCAAAGTCAGACGCATCACTTTCCACTTGAAATGGAGTGTTCTCGTCCACTGCCTGTAGCGTGGCCCGCTCAATATCCTGCTTAATGCTTTTGAAGGCGGCGTGGGCCTCAGCAGAGAGCGGAAAAGAGGATGCTTTCAAGAGGGGGCGGGCTTTGTCGGAGTAGTTGGGGACCCATTGGGAATAATAAGAAAATAACCCCAGGCACCTTTTCAGGGCTTTGGGAGTGTTGGGCAGGGGCAGCTCCCGTAGGGGGCGCAATCGGTCGGGGTCTGGTCCGATTTCCCCATTCTCCACCACGCTGCCTAGTATGCAGAGGCGCGTGGTGTTGAAAACGCACTTGTCCTCGTTGTAGGTGAGGTTGAGTTTTTGTGCGGTTTTCAGGAACCTCTCGAGGTTCGAGTCGTGATCCTGCTGGTTGTGACCGCAGATGGTGACGTTGTCGAGGTAGGGGAAGGTTGCCTGCAAGTGGTGGTCATCGACCATGCGATCCATCTCCCTCTGGAAGACCGAGACCCCATTCGTCACCCCAAAGGGGACTCTGAGGAATTGGTAGAGGCGTCCGTTCGCCTCGAAGGCGGTGTACGGGCGGTCCTCTGGTCTGATAGGGAGCTGGTGGTACGCTGACTTGAGGTCGATGGTGGAGAACACCCGGTATTGGGCGATTTGGTTCACCATTTCTGATATGCGGGGTAGCGGGTAGGCGTCTAGTTGGGTGTACCTGTTGATCGTTTGGCTATAGTCGATCACCATCCGTTTCTTCTCACTACCCCTTACCACCACCACTTGGGCGCGCCACGGGCTATTGCTGCATTCAATAATGCGCTCTTTCAGGAGCCTGTCTACCTCGGTCGCGATAAACCGCCTGTCCTCCCAGCTGTACCTCCTGCTTTTGGTCGCTATTGGCCGGCAGTTAGGGGTAAGGTTCGCGAATAGCGAAGGCGGCTTTACCTTCAGGGTAACCAGGCCGCACACTCTGAGGGGCGGCTGGGACCCACCGTACTTGAGCGTGATGCTTTGGTGGTTGCACTGGAAATCCAGGCCCAAGATCACGCTCGCGCATAGATTCTTCATGATTAATACTTTAAAATTATCGTATACAGTCCCGTTAACGGACAATTGTACCGTGCAGTAACCCATAACGGTCGATGTCTGGGTTTTATCAGCCATAGAGATGGTACCCCGAGTAGGGACCACCTTTAGGGAGAGTTGTTGTGCCAGTTCAGGGTGGATAAAACTCTCCGTGCTTCCGCTGTCAATTAAACATTTAACCCAGCACCCATTTACCTCGATGTCCACCATTGATTTGGATAGCGGGTGGGGCCTGGTCTGGTCCACTGTGACCGATGCCACTGTAGGGCCCTGATCGAGACAAGATGGCGTCCACGCTGTCTGCTCACAAGATGGCGGACCCCACGAGGTCGGGCAAGATGGTGTCCAAGATGGCCGCTCCCACGGCGCACATGCGGCGGTGGCGGGTTTTGGTTTTCCGGCGGGGTTCCCTCTGCACACCTTCCCGAAGTGCCCCTTCTTACCGCACTTAAAGCAGGTGGTGCCTTTCGCCGGGCACAGGTTTCTGGTGTGCTTTGGCTGCCCGCAGAAGTAGCAGTTGGGTCCCCGACGCGTCGTGGCTGTCGTAGGGCTTCTGGGGGGAGAGCGGGGCCCCGACGGTGTCGGGCTGCCGGGCGGGGAAGATGCCTTCCAAGATGGCGGCGCCCTTGGTGCACACGTGGTGGCGTGGACGGCGCGGGCTGAAGAGTAGGCGTCCGAGTTTCTCTGGGCCACGTGGTTAGACTCTCGCTTGTTGGAGATAGTCATTGCCTGGCACTTCTATGGTGCAAATATTACCTGCCACTTATCAGCCCAAGCCTGAATGTCGTCCAGGTCTTGTTGCATGTGGGCATGGACTGCTTCATTATCTGAGGAGTTGTGAATGGCACTGAACACTGTGCAGTCATCAGTGAACATCCCCATTTCTGACCTTATGTTGGAGGGAAGGTCATTGATGAAGCAGCTGAAGATGGTTGGGCCTAGGAGATGTGAGTTCAAATCCCACCATGGCAGCTGGGGAAGTTAAATTCAGTTAATTAAATACATCTGGAATAAAAAGCTGATACCAATAATGGTGACCATGAAACTACCGGATTGTCGTAAAAACACATTCTTGTTCACTAGTGTCCTTTAAGGAAGGAAATCTGCTGGCCTTACCTGATCTGGCCTATGTGTGATTTCAGACCCACAGCAATGTGGTTGACTCTTAACTGAAATGGTCTAGCAAGCCATTCAGTTGTACCAAACCGCTACAAAGAAGACAGACTGCAGTGGTTCAAGAAGGCAGCTCACCACCACCTTCTCAAGGGTAACTAGGAATGGGCAATACATGCTGGCCTTGTCAGTGACGCCCACATCTCATGAATGAATATTTAAAAAACAAGGATCTCCATGGCAATTTCTGAAATTCAAGGTGCCCTAGTTGTTGACATTCTCCTTGCTGTACACTCACCACCACTGAAACGCCCCCTAACCACTAACCCCCTCCCCCAACTTTTAAGAGCTATTATAGGGGAAATGAAACTTTGGTGGTCTGTGCAGTGAATCTTACACTAGATGCCCCCTGTAGTCAAAGTAACTGAAAATGGTCAGCTTTAAATAGTGCAGGAGGGAATTGTGCGTGCTGTCCCCATAGTGCCTCAAAGAAATAGACACCCCAGTAATTTTTCAGTTTAGTTTGGCAAACTGTGTGGAGTAAAACTTAATTTAGAGAATGACTCTTGTTGCACCTAAAGCTGAATCATCCACCATTGCTTGTCATTGAAAATATCATATTTTCACCATCTCATGCAGTGCAGCAAATGAGACTCCAACAATACTTTACATGGTGGCTGCTGTGTTTATGTGGCTTGAAACAAGTTATGTCTGTACAATGAGGACAGTGTTCAAAAGCAAATGTTGCTGAACACTTCAGGAAAGCTCAGGATTTGAAATATTTCAAATTATGTATAAATATTACAACAGAGAATACAAATTAAATAGCACTCAGACTTGCATTTATTTATTTATGAATCACAATTTGTGTGCCATTAGTTTTTCTAGTAATCAATGTATACTTCTCAAGTGTTTCTCATATGGTATTTATTTATTCAGATTTGACATTTATAGTGCACAACATACTTTACTTTTTTAAATGTTATGTATTTTAAAACAGATTATGATGAAAAGAAAAAAACAATACTTAAAGATTAGGGGTCAATTACGGAGTTACTTGTGAATGATTGTAAATGCTATATTAAAATGCTACCAAATCCAAGTTTAAAATAAATATGTAGTTTTTTTTTAAATGGAGTTCTCAAAGTGTTTTGCATTTGTTTGTTTTTAAGTGCTTACTGAGTCAATGGTACAAATCTATCAGATATTCTAATTAAAACCAGATGCACTGTTTCATTGTTTTAAATGTCAAGCAGTTGATTGCAACTTATCAACAGATGGAAGTCCTTTTAAACTGCACCCATCTGTCATATGTAATTGAAGTGTCCACATATGTGCGCTTCCCCAGTCGAGCTTGAACATTGTAGTAATGATTTTCAGAAATTACAAACTTGGAATGTGAAGCACTCGGGTCGCATCTCCAGGAAGAAATTTGCCTCTAAATGAAAGGAGATGGGACACACAATCACTTGAAATGTGACAGGTGCATGCGTCCCTTTCACAACCAACAGTTCAATGTCCGCAGCTCATTTAGAATGTGAGAGTTCCAATGTGACGTCCGAGAGAAATGGTACAAAGACTGCAATTCATCCTGGGATTTCATCATTACATTAGAACCTGAAGGGAAATACTGTTAGCGGATTCAAAAAGGCTTAGTAAACAGATGATCTGCAATAATTTAAATATGCAGCATTAAAACAAGTGACTGAATTAGATGGGTTTCAAATCATTAAACACAGTAATGTTGCGTGATACTAGATACTCCACGCTGCTGATATTTCAAAACAATTTCTTGTTGGCTGTCATTTATCTTCCAGAACTAAAATGAAATTATTCTTTAGGTTTCTGCACTCTCTACCAAGTACAGTGTATCAACATATTCTGCAAGAAATTTGTCACTGAAAGATCATTAAAGGAGACTCATTTTGTGGTCATATTGCATGATTTAAATTTAATTATGACCAAATGTACATCTCAAGTAAAGTGTAGTTAATTACCTTGCAATTTAACTAACTAAATTGAGCAAACAAAACAGAACCTGGAAAGTTACAATACAGAAGGAAGCCATTCAGCTCATTTTGTCTCGCTAGAGCAATCCAAAACTAATCTTATTGCCTCACTCACACCCAAAAACCTCTGCTTCAAGTATTTGTCCAATTGTCCCTGAAAAGATGCCATCATCTCTGCCTCAACTAATTTTTGTGGCAAAGCATTCCATGCTCCCAAAAGTTGTCTGCATAAAGAAATTTCTCCTCACCCCTCTCCTCTCTCTGTGACCATTTTAGATTGATGATCCCTTTGCTGTGACTTCCCAACTTCCCAGAGGAAATAATCTTTCCCTATTCACTCAATCAAAACACTTCATAATTTTAAACCCGTCTATTAAATCTCCTTTTCGCATTCTCTGCTCCAGTTGAAATAATCCAGTATCGCACCTTTCCTCATAATTATAGTTTCCCATCCTTGGCATTATCCTGATGAATCTATGCTGTACGTGCTCTATGGGTTTAATGTTCTTTCTATAATGGGATGTCCAAAACTGCATACAGTATCCTAATTGTGGCCCAACCATTGCCGCCTTCAATTTTTTCATTACCTTTTAACTCTTGGGCCACAAAATTCCTTTGCACGTAATCCAGCAGTTAAGGGAAGATCCTGTCAGTCAGTGTCCACTAACATTGACCCCACCAGAGTTTGTAAGGGAGCAGGTCAAATATTTGTTTTTAATTGTCTCTTTCTTTTGGGGATCCAGGCTTCTACCCTAGCCTAGACCCCACCAGGGAAGCACACATTTGCCTATCTGGAAGCTGGTATGCTTCAGCTCATTCAGTGTACCGACCTTCACAGATACATTGGATTGTAGGGTGTCCCCACTCCTGGCTTTTGACATTTGCCTTGTAAGGGTGGACAGGTTTTAAAATAAATGGGTTAGCATCTGTGTTTTAAAAAAGGAATGCCATATGCATGTGTTAAGCATTTTCCTGGTTATGTTACCAACAGTAATGTTTTGGCTTATATTCTTTATTTCTAAATTTCTTTGTCAGTTGAGACAAATGAGAAATAGGCAGCTAAAGAGTAATTGGAAGAATTTAGAAGCATATTTCTTAAACTGCACCTTCTGTTCAAAATACTTGAGCTGTGGATTGTTGAGAGCATGCAGCACTGGTTTTTTGGACAATATTAATTAAACATGCAGTTTGAAATGTAATTTATGGCAAGGACTCAGATTGTGATGGTGAGGGATGATCCCATCCATTGATATGCTAGGTGAAAAGATTAAGTGCAATTTCTATTTTAATCTTATCACCAATATTTTCAATGTTCAATATTTTACGGTCAATTATTGCATATTATAATTGTGTGACAGCATATATATGTTTTATGCAAAAAATATTCTCCTCTGTAATTCCCAATAACAAATAAAATAAGTTAATACATTCATAAAATGCTTTGGCCCAGAAATTCGGGTTGGGGGCGGAAGCCCCCGACCTGCACTTAACTACTGCGCCGGCCGTTGAGCTGTGGCCCCGCGTGGAATTCCGATCCTGGGCCTGGTCCAGCTGCCGGCGCGCAGTGCTTGCGTATCCCAGGGGCACAGTTAGTTCGATGCGGCCCCTGGGATCATGTGGGCCATGGGGAGCCAATCGGAGCAGGGAATGCCCATTCATAAGTTTGACAGGAACTTATAAATACTACGGGCCCCAAAACATCACTAAATCTTCAAATAAATTTTTTAAAAACATCACATTTTATAAATAAACAATAAATTACATGAAATAACTATTTTAAACAATAATTTAAATTTTTGAAAAAAATAATTTTATTTTCTAACGGGTCTCAAAATAAACTTACCTTGCTTTAAAGTATTTCAAAATAATAAACCTGTGGAAAAAATGTTTTAATTTTAATGAATTCACCACTTACCTTGTAAAAAGCAGGCCTTGCGCCTGCTTTTTAAATGTGTAACTTCTGGAGACTTACCCTCCCCTGAAAACCTGCAAAAAAAACCTAAGTTCGATGCGCACGCGCAGCCTCTCCTGCGCATGCGTTCGAACTCTGAACCCCTGCTTTCAGGGGAACGGAAGTGCTGGTTTCCCGCGCATACGCAGTGCATGCAGGAAACCGGCACTTCCATTGGGCTTACGGGTGAGTACCGTGTGCGTACTCGTGGAGACCCGAAGTTCTGGGCATTATGCAAAGTTTTTGTCCTATCTTAATTTTGTTTCCTAAATCCCATTTCTTTATTTTTGTCACTTGCTATCTTATTAAATATTCCATTTGTTTTCATTAAAACGATAATTAATCTAAATCCAGTCTGCAACAAGGATTAATTGCTTTAGAAACATTAACTGATGTCCTGATGAGGTTGACTCCCAAATGTCTGTGCCTATACATCTTCGTGTTAAACAGTCCTTAAACTTTAAGTGTAAGTTTAAGTTTAAATCAGTACCTTATACTTTTCTGCATTGTATTCTGGCAGGTGCTTACCAAATCACTGTGAGCATGGAGGAAGATGCACTCAGACCTGGGATAGCTTTAAATGCAACTGTGAAGGAACAGGATATTCTGGGGCAACTTGTCATAACTGTGAGTAGATGACCTGCTTTTACCCATTGCCGTTCTCAGTTAGTGGTGCATGAAGTTTACTGCACTCATGTGAAGTAAATGAGGTTGTAAAAATATAATTTTCCTTTTTGTCAAGCCAGAATTAAGGAAATTTGAAACTTTTTATAGCAATGGAAAAGACCACAAAAGATTAAATAATTATCATAGTCTAAAAACAGTGTTCTTTAAATAAAAGGCAACTATTGATATGATACAGAGAATTTAAAATATAATTAGATTTTAAAATACCGCTCTCATCACATAAGAAATTAAAATTGACTGACCATTATGGACTGCAAGAGGAAGAGAATGTACACTGAAATGACATGTCAGCTGTCTGGAGTCTTCATCATGGCCATTATTGGTTTGAATTGAATTTCACTTAAAGAAGGTTTGTCACCACTGTAGAGTGTTTGACAAAGCATTTCAGTGATGTTTGTATAAACTCAGTGTGAATGATTTTATCTGCTGTGATATAAGTCACATCACACAGTCTAACTTCTCAGAACAAAGTTCAGAAGGATTTGAGCATGGCCCGGCAACCTTGCAAGCACTCAGGAGATATGGTGCGGCCATTTATAAAATAGCATTGTCATGCTCCAACAGAATTAGATCATTTTGGTGTTACATCAGAGTTGGTGAGACCACACCTGGAGTATTGTGTACAGTTTTGTTCTCCTTACCTAAGGAAGGATATACTTGCCACAGAGGGAGTGCAACGAAGGTTCACCCGACTGTTCCTGGGATGGGGGGATTGTCTTTTGAGGAAAGATTGAGTAGATTAGGCCTATATTCTCTAGAGATTAGAAGAATGAGAGGTGATCTCATAGAGTCATAGAGTTATACAGCACAGAAAGAGGCCCTTCGGCCCATCGCATCCGCGCCAGCCATCAAGCCCTGTCTAATCTAATCCCATTTTCCAGCATTTGGTCCGTAGCCTTGTATGCTATGGCATTTCAAGTGCTCATCCAAGTGCTTCTTGAATGTTGTGAGGGTTCCTTCCTCTACCATCCTTTCAGGCAGTGAGTTCCAGATTCCAACCACCCTCTGGGTGAAAAAGTTTTTCCTCAAATCCCCTCTAAACCTCCTGCCCCTTACCTTGAATCTATGCCCCCTTGTTATTGACCCCCCTACTAAGGGGAAAAGTTCCTTTCTATCTACCCTATCTATGCTCCTCATAATTTTGTACACCTCAATCAGGTCCCCCCTCAGCCTTCTCTGCTCCAAGGAAACAACCCCAGCCTGTCCAGTCTTTCTTCATAGCTGAAGCGCTCCAGCCCAGGTAACATTCTGGTAAATCTCCTCTGCACCCTCTCCAAAGCAATCACATCCTTCCTATAGTGTGGCGACCAGAACTGCACACAGTACTCCAGCTGTGGCCTTACCAGCGTTTTGTACAGCTCCATCATAACCTCCCTGCTCTTATATTCTATGCCTCAGCTAATGAAGGCAAGTATCCCATATGCCTTTTTAACCACCTTATCCACCTGTTCTGCTGCCTTCAGGGATCTATGTACATGCACACCAAGGTCCCTCTGATCCTCTGTCTTTCCTAGGGTCTTACCATTCATTGTGTATTCCCTTGCCTTGTTAGTCCCTCCAAAATGCATCACCTCACACTTTTCAGGGTTAAATTCCATTTGCCACTGTTCTGCCCATCTGGCCAACCCATCTATATCGTCCTGTAGCCTGAGGCTTCCCTCCTCGCTATTTACCACCCCACCAATTTTCGTGTCATCTGCGAACTTACTGATCATACCTTTTACATTCACATCCAAATCATTAATGTAGACCACAAACAGCAAGGGACCCAGCATCGATCCCTGCGGTACCCCACTGGATACAGGCTTCTAGTCACAAAAACAACCTTCCACCATCACCCTCTGCCTTCTGCCACTAAGCCAGTTTTGGATCCAATGTGCCAAGGCACCCTGGATACCATGGGCTCGTACCTGCCTGATCTCACTGAAACATACAAAATTCTTACAGGGCTTGACAGGGTAGATGCAGGGAGGTTGTTCCCCCTGGCTGGGGAGTCTAGAACCAGGGGTCACAGTCTCAGAATAAGGGGTCAGCCATTTAGGACTGAGATGAGGAGGAATTTCTTAACTCAGAGGGTGGTGAGTCTTTGGAATTCTCTACCCCAGAGGGCTGTGGAGGCTCAGTTGTTGAGTATATTCAAGACAGAGATCGATAGTTTTTTGAATATTAAGGGAATCAAGGGATATGGGGATAGTGCGGGAAAGTGGAGATGAGGTAGAAGATCAGCCAGGATCTTATTGAATGGCGGAGCAGGCTCGAAGGGCCAAATTGCCGACTCCTGCTCCTATTTCTTATGTTCTTATTAAGTGTGCTTCTAAATACACCCCACATAATTCAGAAGCAAAGCTGCACTGCAAATCTATTCTTTGAAAATGTTTTAAAATTTAGAATCAGCAAACATCACAAATGAATATTGAGAACACTTAATTGCATACTATTTAGGAATTCAGGTAATGTAGATTTAGCAACATTCTGCCATGCAGTGAGCCAAGAGCTGGCATTGCATAATTAGAATTCTACGTCAGCAGAGTTTATATTAGATTAAGTGCATTAGAGTTAGTTTGCAAAATGAGTCAATAACAAACATGAAATATAAACTTGAAACAAACATCAATCTGAGTTGCATTCAGGCTCAAGTCCCAGTGGGATATTCTAGTGTTAAAGTGCATTATGGGGTACAAAGACAAGTCAATGCTTATTTACAGCACAAAATGGATTGAATCTGGTATTCAGCTAGAGAAAATATCAAAAGCAAATCCTTGATCCATAAAACAGGCTTCAGGGTGAAAAAGTTCCCCTTTAATCCTTCTACCAATCACTTTAAATCTATGCCCCCTGGTTATTGACCTCTCTGCTAAGGTCTCTGCTATCCACTCTATCTAGGCTCCTCATAATTTTATACACCTCAATTAAATCTCCCCTCAGCCCCCTCTGTTCCAAAAAAAACAACCCCAGCCTATCCAATTTTTCCTCATAACTAAAATTCTACAGTCCTGGTAGCATCCACGTAAATCTCCTCTGTACCCTCTCTAGTGCAATCACATCTTTCCTGTAATGTGGTGACCAGAACTGCACGCAGTACTCTAGCTGGGGCCTAACTAGTGTTTATACAGTTCTCGCATAACCTCCCTGCTTTTATATTCTATGCCTCGGCTAATAAAGGAAAGTATCCCATATGCCTTCTTAACTACCTTTTCTGCCTGTCCTGCCAGCTTCGGGGATCTGTGGACATGCATGCCAAATTTCCTCTGTTCCTCTATATATAGAGGACTAGAATACAAGAGGGTAGAAGTTATGCTACAGCTATACAAAGCTCTAGTTAGACCACACCTGGAATACTGTGTTCAGTTCTGGGCACCACACGTTAGGAAGGATATATTGGCCTTCGAGGGAGTACAGCGTAGGTTTACCAGAATGATACCTGGACTCCAAGGGTTAAATTATGAGGAGAAATTACACAAACTAAAGTTGTATTCCCTGGAATATAGAAGATTAAGGGGTGATTTGATCAAAGTTTTCAGGATATTAAGGGGAACAGATGAGGTAGATAGAGAGAAACGATTTCTGCTGATTAGGAATTCTAGGACTAGAGGATATAGCCTAAACATTAGAGTCAGATTTTTCAGGAGTGAAGGTAGGAAACAGTTCTACATGCAAAGGGTAGTAGAGGTTTGTAACTCTCTTCTGCAAACAGAGATTGATAGATTTTCGTTAACCAAAGTTATTAAGGGATATGGGGCAAAAGCGGATATAAGGAGTTAGGTCACAAATCAGCCATGGTCTCATTGACTGCAGGAACAGGCTGGAGGGGCTAAATGGCCTACTCCTGGTCCTATGTTACTGCTTTCCTGGCTCAGTCAGGACCCAGCATAATACTGGAGGCTGGTATGCTGAGAGACACAAGGTATACTGGCCTCCAGATGGGCGGAAGTCGGCCCATGAACTTTCAAGCAGTTCCTGCCTCTGATTTGCTCGAAATCACTCGAAACTGTAGCCATTCTGGTTCGTTCACAAATATCTGGATTTTGGACTAAATTAAATGATTTTAATTTGGAAATTGCATGTCCCCTTAAGAAAATTGCACAGGTACAATGGAATATTTTTTCAATTTTTGTGCACAGTGACACCTATTTGACATATGCAAAGTTGACATTTGGGCCTATGTATCTATCTTTCTGTGTTTGTGTTCATGCTTGTGTGGATGTTGTTTCTGCGGTGGTCTATTGGTTAAGTACATCTATGATGTGTTAGGCATCTTTGTTCATGGAAGTTGTTTCTATGGCAATTAGACAGGAGGGCAAGTTCAGCAACGCATTGCTTCGAGTGGTGTCGTGCACTCAAAGCGAGCATGTTGTGGCCCTATCTGACTTGTGCTTCTTCTAAGCACAGTTCCAATCTGCGACTGCAGGATCATTGAATTTACCTTGGTATATGTCCGTTACATAAAAGTTTATTGGCGATGGCTATAATATTTGCTTCTATGGGTGAAGGAAAGAGGATGTTAATGACTGTCTATCTGTAGCATCCATTTTTCTGGTAGATTAGTTATCTATCCATGGCATCTATTTTCATGCTTTTGATGGGCTGGATTTGCACTGTGTGTCCCTGTCAGCCTTATGCTCTATTTTCCAAATATAATTTGGGTTACTTGGTAGCAGTCTCCCATGTGAGTCAGAAGGTGAGAGATCAAAGACCACTCCAAGACTTGAGCGCATAGACTACTACTCAATGGGCTAGAAATCAGGTACCTTAGTGCCTCCCGTTAGGGCCTCCCGGGGGCGCAAACTACATTGCGCCCAGGTGCGGCGCCGCTAACGACTCCCGCTAAATTCAGCGGGAGTTTAGCGGCGGTGGTAATGATGACGTTATCACCGTGCGCAGTACCATTTTCGCCCCACCCGCAAAATTGGCCCCCCTGAATCTGCGCCGAGCGATGACAGTGACTGATTCAGGGAGCGGGAACAGAGCGGCAGGAAGCTCGCACGGCGCTAAATAAAGGGGACGTGATGGGCGGGGAAAAAAATCAGCTGACTTACTTGTCGCGGCGCGTTGCATCTTTGAACGCGGAGTCCATGCTGCGATCTGGCAGCTCGGCACTCCTCTTGTGTGCCAGGCTGCTGGCATGGCACCCCGCTCCCCGGTGGTCCAGGTAGGGCCCCGCAGAGTTGTGGGCTTGGGCCCTCCCCTTTAATGAGGGGAAGAGCCCTTCCACGTGGCCCAGAGCATAGCACTGCAGAAGGCACCGCCCCGATATTCAGGGTTAGCACTGTAAGAAGGAAATGGAGTGCTCGAATTAGCGCTCCACCTCCCTCTTGGGGCGCTAAAACTGAATTTTGCGGTCGCCGGCGCTAAATTTAGCGCCCAGGTGATGTTAGGGCTCGAAAATGGTCGATACCGAATGTTTCCCCTAATGATTGTTGCATAGTCGGAGATGCTGTTTTTCAGATGAGATCTTAAACTGAGGCCCTGCTAGCCTGTTCATGTCGATGTAAAAATCCAGTATCAGTTTTTGAAGAGCAAGAAGTTCTCTTTACGCCAGACCAACACTTCTCCCTAGCCAATGCCACTAAGAACAGATTCACTGGAAATTTCTTTGGGGCTTTTCCCAATCTGTTGCCATAACTTTGGCATAAACCCCATTTACACATGTAAGCAGGATTTCTGCCAAACTTCTGCTAAAGTTACAGTGGCAGAGCAGCTGAAGCCCCAAGGAAATTCCTGGCTATTAACTGTTCATTCATCTCATTTGCTGTGCACAAATTAGCTGCCGCTTTTGCCTACATAATAAGAGACTACCTTTGAAAATTAATTTGTTGGCTTTGAAGCACTTTGAGATGCCCTGGGAACATAAATGACACTACATCAATGTAAGTTCTTTCTTTCACCCCACCCCACCTTACCCCACAAATATGGAATTGTATCATCTGAGCTTCGAGTGGCTCAAATCTAAAGTGCAATTACAGGTAAACCCTCATCCCTTTTGCTCAGGCTCAGCAACAGCAATCCAAACAATGTAGTGTCAGAAATAAAAACAGAAAATGCTGGAAATACTCAGCCGGTCAGGCACCATCTGTAGAGAGAGAAACGGAGTTAACGTTACAGGTCGATGACCCTTCGTCAGAACTGGAAAAAGCTGGAGATGTAAAAGGTTTTCAAGCAAGTGCAGGGGCAGGGAAAGAGGGGAGGAGAGGAAAGAACAAAAGTGAAGGTCTGTGATAGAATGGAAGGCAGGAGAGATTAAAAAACAAAAGGGATGATGGTGCAAGGCAAAAGGAGATGATAATGGGATAAGTTAAGAAACAAAAGATGAGTCTAGATGAAGTGTAAATGGCAATAGCAGAATCATCAACAGCTGCCATGTGAAAAAAAGTAGGGGCAGAGTTTATGGTCTGAAATTGTTGAACTCAATGTTGAGTCCAGAAGGCTGTAAAGTGCCTAATTGAAAGATGAGGTGCTGTTCAATGGAATCTGGAACAGTACCCATGGATTGGAGGGTAGCTAATGTTACCCCACTATTCAAAAAAGGCGGTAGAGAGAAAACGGGGAATTACAGACCGGTAAGCCTGACATCGGTAGTGGGGAAAATGCTAGAGTCCATTATAAAAGATGTAATAGCAGAGCACTTGGAAAACAGTGACAGGATCAGACAAAGTCAACATGGATTTACAAAGATTAGTGCTTGACTAATCTACTGGAATTTTTTGAGGATGTAACTGGTAAAATAGATAAGGGAGAACCAGTGGATGTGGTGTATTTGGACTTTCAGAAGGCTTTCGATAAGGTCCCGCATAAGAGATTAGCATGTAAAGTTAAGGCACGTGGGATTGGGGGCAAGGTACTGACTTGGATGGAGAACTCGTTGGCAGACAGAAAGCAAAGAGTTGGAATAAATGGGTCTTTTTCCGAGTGGCAGGCAGTGACTAGTGGGGTACCGCAGGGATCGGTCATTGGACCCCAGCTATTCACAATATATATTAATGATCTAGACAAGGGAACTAGATGTAATATCTCCAAATTTGCAGATGACACAAAGCTAGGTGGGCGTGTGTGCTGTGAGGAGGATGTCGAGAAACTCCAGGATGATTTGGACAGGTTGGGTGATTGGGCAGAAGCATGGCAGATGCAACATAATGTGGATAAATGTGAGGTTATCCACTTTGGTAGCAAAAACAGGAAGGCAGATTATTATCTGAATGGCAATAGATTGGGAGAAGGAGAAGTGCAACGAGACCTGGGTGTCTTTGTGCACCAGTCGCTGAAGGTAAGCATGCAGGTGCAGCAGGCGGTTAAGAAGGCAAATGGTATGTTGGCCTTCATAGCGAGAGGGTTTGAGTACAGGAACAAGGATGTCTTGCTGCAGTTGTACAGGGCCTTGGTGAGACCACATCTTGAGTATTGTGTTCAGTTTTGGTCACCTTATCTGAGGAAGGATGTTCTTGCCATGGAAGGAGTTCAGCGAAGATTCACCAGGCTGATACCTGGGATGGCAGGAATGACGTATGAGGAGCGATTGGATCGATTGGGCTTGTACTCGCTGGAGTTTAGAAGAATGAGAGGGGATCTCATTGAAACTTATAAAATTCTGACAGGACTGGACAGACTAGATGCAGGAAGAATGTTCCCGATTGGGGAGTCCAGAACCAGGGGTCACAGTTTAAGGTTAAGGGGTAGGCCATTTAGGACAGAAATGAGGAGGAATTTCTTCACCCAGAGTGGTGAACCTGTGGAATTCTCTACCACAGAAGGCAGTAGAGGCCAAATCATTACATGTATTCAAGAAGGAGCTGGATATATTTCTCAAGGCTAAAGGGATCAAGGGATATGGAGAGAAGGCAGGAACAGGGTACTGAATTTGGATGATCAGCCATGATCTCATTGAATGGCGGAGCAGGCTCGAGGGGCCGAATGGCCTACTCCTGCTCCTATCTTCTATGTTTCTATGTTTCTATGTTCCTCGAGCTGAAGTTGAGCTTCATTGGAACAGTATAAGAGGCCGAGGATAGAGAGGTCAGAGTGGGAGTGGAGTGGAGAATTAAAGTGACAGGTGACCGGAAGCTCAGGTGACCCTTACGGACTGAACGGAGGTGTTCCGCAAAGCGGCCACCCAATCTGCGTTTGGTCTCCCCAATATAGAGGAGACCCCATCGTGAGCAGTGAATACAGTATACTAAATTGCAAGAAGTACAAGTAAATCGCTGTTTCACCTGGGAGGAGTGTTTGGGGCCCTGGACAGTGGGAAGGGAGGAGGTAAAAGGGCAGTTGTTGCATCTCCTGCATTTGCACGGGAAGGTGCCGGGTGTAGTGTATGTGCTTTAAGTCAGAACTACTTTTTACAGCTCCTGTATACTGTAGTACCGGCAGTGACCACACCGGTATATAAGCTTTGCGCATGCCTCTGTACCCCAGTCTAGAGATTACCCTCCTCCAGTAAAGACCTGTTATTTGTTAATGTACAGCATCTGTGTGATTATTTATCCACTGAACCACGGATCCAACAGTTGGCGACGAGTGTCGATTCGAATCTACCTGCAACATAAAAGAAAAAAAAACATAGTCGAGGCCAGGAACACGACACGGGCGTCGACCACGAGCAACCGCCCAGCAGTCAGGCAGAGATCCAACTTCGCTGGGGAGGCTGTGGAGAGCCGGGCTTGGTTCCCCAGCCACAACGAGCAGTAAAAGACCGACGACAGGTCCGGAGTAGACCCTTCCCGAGCAGCGGCGGCTGGAGCCGACCGACGGCAGAGAGAGAGCCGAGCAGCGTCGACGGGGTAAGACAGAGGGTGAAGAGCGCAGGGCGCAACCAGGGGTTGAACACCGAGCGGCGTCGAGGAAAAATAAAGCAACCGGAGAGAGAGAGGGTAAGAAACAGCCGGGTTCTAGACTGAGCGGCGTCGGAAAATATCAAAAGAAGAACGTGCAGAGCACAGCCAGGGATCACGGGCTGATCAGGGTCCGCGGGGCGAAGCAAGGGGAGATGCCATTGAGCCGCGGAGAAGAAGGAAGAGCGCGGGAGGCGCCATTGAGCCGCGGAGAAGCAGGGAGAGCGCGGGAGATGCCATTGAGCCGCAGAAAAGCAGGGAGAGCGCAGGAGACGCCATTGAGCCGTGGAGAAGAAGGAAGAGCGCGGGAGACGCCATTTTGAGAAGCCGCAGTGGAGAAGAAGGGCGAGCGCGGGAAGGAAGGAAAGCGCGGGAGACGCCATTTTGTGCTAGCGGAGAAGAAGGGGAAGCGCGGGAGGCGACATTGGTGATAGTTAACGCACAACCAAGGATGCCGAAGAGTGGCAGTATCTCTACGTTCGACAATGAAGGCGAAGATTGGGCGACATATGTGGAACGTATTGAGGTGTACTGCAGGGCGAATGAAGTGCCAGATGCTAATAAAGCACTGGTTCTGTTAAATTCCATGGGTGCAAAAACTTATGGGTTACTGCAAAATCTAATAACCCCAGAGAAGCCGGTAAACAAGAATTTTGAAAGCATAGTAGAAATCCTACAGGACCACTTAAACCCCACACCGTTGCTGATAGCAGAACGATTTAAGTTCCATAAAAGGAACCAACACAAAGATGAAAGCAATGCTGAGTACCTAACGGAACTGCGCAAGCTATCGAAATACTGCCAGTTTGGAGCGGGACTAGCAGACACGTTAAGGGACAAGTTTGTGTGTGGGCTACAAAGTGAAGGAACCCAGAAACGGCTTCTATCAGAAAAGGACCTTACGCTGGACAAAGCTTTCAGTATGGCAGCATCACACGAAGCAGCCGCAAGGGGCGCTGCAGAGATACAACGGAGACCGCAAGAATATGGCACCAACGAAATGACCTATGGAACAGGGAAGTGCTATCGCTGCGTCAGAACAAGACATGACCAGAAAGATTGTTGGTTCAAGGACCAAGTGTGCAGACAGTGTGGGAAAACAGGACACATAGCAAGGGTCTGCAGGTCTGGGAAGAAAACCAACAGTAAGAAATCTCCACAGGAGAAGTACAAAAAGGTACACCAGGTGATGGACAGTGGTTCAGACGAACAGAAAAGTGACACAGACTCCGGAAGCAAGGAGCTGGGTTGTCTGAAACTACATAATGTAACCAAAATGGAGGATCACCAGACTATCTGGGTTACACTCAAGATAGACGGAGTCCAAGTGGAAATGGAATTGGACACAGGGTCAGCTCTAACGGTCATAAATCAAAGAGACTACAAGCAGCTATTTTCACACATACCCTTGAAAGCTACAGAGATTGTCTTGAAGACGTATACGGGGCAAAAAGTCTACCCCAAAGGAAAAATAAGGGTGAAAGTGACATATAAAGGCCAGGAAATACCTAAAATGGATATATATGCATTGCCAAATGGAGGACCACCACTGCTAGGACGTGAATGGATCCGGAAGATACAATTAGATTGGCATTCCATACAGGCACTGAAGGTTGAGGCCAAAAAGGATGACGACGTCACACCTGGACGACTGTCAAAAATGCTAACTGACGCACAAGAAGTGTTCCAGGAGGGACTAGGAACACTAAAAGGAATAACAGCAACAATTAAAATAGAGGAAAATGCAAGCCCAAAGTTTCTGAAGACCAGACCAGTGCCTTATGCGACTAGACCAGCTGTTGAAGCAGAGCTGGAAGGGTTGGAACGTTCAGGAGTACTGTCCAAAGTGGACTGGAGCGAGTGGGCTACACCCATCGTTCCTGTAATGAAGAGGTCGTTGAGTAATACGCCTGGGGAACCAAAGAAGGTCCGCATCTGTGGGGATTTTAAGGTGACAGTGAACCCAGTCCTTCACACGGTGCAATATCCGCTTCCACGTATTGAGGATATTTTCGCCTCGCTATCTGGTGGTAAACGCTTCATCAAAATTGATCTAGCACAGGCGTACTTGCAAATGGAGGTAGAAGAAGCTTCGAAACATTACCTTACGATCAACACTCATAAAGGTCTCTATCAGTACAACCGGCTGGTGTTTGGAGTAGCCTCGGCTCCGGCTATCTGGCAAAGGGCGATGGATCAGGTCCTGCAAGGGATTCCAGGGACCCAGTGTTATTTGGACGACATCTTGGTCACGGGCGAAAATGACGGTGATCACCTCGTTAACTTGGAGAAGGTGCTCGCCAGATTAAAAGAATATGGGCTACGAGCTAATCGCCACAAGTGCGAGTTTTTCCAGAAACAGATCTTGTATTGCGGCCACGTCATCGATGAAGAGGGGTTACATAAGTCCCCTGACAAGATAGAGGCAGTAGTCAAGGCTCCAGCACCGGAAAATGTGTCACAACTGAGGTCGTTCCTCGGGCTGGTAAACTATTACCACAAGTTCTTACCAAATTTGTCTACGGTATTACACCCACTGAACACCCTACTGCAAACAGGGGTACCATGGAAGTGGGATGACGAATGGAGACGAGCTTTCCAGATGTGTAAAGAATTGATCACATCAAAAGAGGTGTTGGCCCATTTCAACCCAGCACTACCAATTAGTTTGGCATGTGATGCATCACCCTACGGCATTGGAGCGGTGCTGTCGCACAAATTCCCAGACGGGTTGGAGAGGCCAGTGGCCTTTGCGCATCAGTCACTAACCTCAGCTGAGCGCAACTACGCCCAGATTGACAGGGAGGCCCTCAGCCTAGTATGGGGAGTAAAAAAATTCAACCACTATCTGCATGGGCAGAAGTTCACCTTGCTGACTGACCACCAACCATTTGTCTCCATCTTTAATCCTAAGAAGGGCGTGCCAGTAATGACTGCACAGCGGTTACAAAGATGGTCCCTGTTTCTAGGGGCGAATCAATATGAAATAGAATATAAAGGCACGAGACAGCATGGGAACGCTGATGGGCTATCGCGCCTGCCACTGCCTACTGTGGAGGAAGCAGCAGCAGTGGACCCTATCGAGATATTTTATTCGTCGATAATTGAACGATTGCCAGTAACAAACGCGGATATAGAGAAGGAGACCCGCAATGATCCGACGCTGTCACGGGTATATGAATTGATGGTGAGGGGATGGCCAACACATGGCGACTCACTGTTGCCAGCATTCTCATCCAGAAGAGAACAGCTGTCAGTATGCCAGGGGACAGTGATGTGTGGATCCAGAGTGGTGATTCCACCCAAGTTAAGGGAGAGAGTGCTAAATGAGCTACATGAAGGTCATCTGGGGGGAGTGAAAATGAAAAGCCTTGCTAGGGCTTATGTGTGGTGGCCGGGAATAGATCAACAAATCGAAGACCTAACTAAGAGCTGCTTAGGATGCCAGAAGGTCCAAAATGCACCACCACATGCCCCTCTACACCCATGGGAGTGGCCCTCCTCTCCATGGCAACGGGTGCACATTGATTTCGCTGGTCCATTCATGGACTCAATGTTCTTAATAGCAGTGGATGCTCATTCAAAGTGGCCTGAGGTGATAAAGATGTCTTCAACCACTACAGAGAAAACGATTGCAGTCCTACGGACCATATTTGCCAGAAACGGTTTGCCAGAGCAGATCTGCCCTGATAATGGATCACAGTTTGTGTCCGACGAGTTCCAAAAAATTCATGAAAAGGAATGGGGTAAGGCATTACACATCCGCCCCGTATCATCCAGCCACCAATGGATTGGCTGAGAGGTTCGTACAAACCTTTAAGAAGGCGATAAAGGCCATGTGCGACAAGGAAATTCCACTGCAGCATAAGATGGACAATTTCTTATTTGCCTACCGAAACGTGACACATGCAGTTACCAACCAGACCCCGGCCATGATGTTCTTTAACCGAAGGTTGAGATCTCGTCTGGACTTGCTCAGACCAAATGTGCGAAGAAATGTTGAGGACAAACAATTCCAGCACATCAATGAGAAGCCGACAAGGAGCTTCAATGTAGGGCAACCAGTCTTGGCCCGTGACTATCAAACAGAGAAGTGGCAACCCGGAACGATATGTACAAGGCAGGGGCCATTAATGTACACAGTGGATGTTGGGGAGAACATTGTGAGACGCCACGTCGATCAGATCTTAGCATCACAGGAACGCGTCAACCCCACGCCTCGAGTACCTAGGGGTGAACCCGACATACCGGTAGCATCTACTTCAGACCCAGTAGCAGTGGAACCCGATGAACTACCCGATGAAAAGGGGTCAGAATCGCCTCTGCACCAAGAACAAGAACCTCTGGAAAGGCGCTATCCCGAAAGGGTCAGGAAGCCGCCCCAAAGACTGAATCTATAAATGGACTTTTGTTATTTATTGTACATGTAAAAATGTAATTGTTATTTGAATATTAAGGGGGTTATTATTAATCTAAAAGGGGAGGAATTGTAGTGTATGTGCCTTTAAGTCAGAACTACTTTTTACAGCTCCTGTATACTGTAGTACCGGCAGTGACCACACCGGTATATAAGCTTTGCGCATGCCTCTGTACCCCAGTCTAGAGATTACCCTCCTCCAGTAAAGACCTGTTATTTGTTAATATACAGCATCCGTGTGATTATTTATCCACTGAACCACGGATCCAACACCGGGCGAAGGGGAAGGAGTGTTGGGGGTGATAGAGGAGTGGACAAGGGTGTTGCGGAGGCAGTAGTCCCTTCGGAATGCTGAAAGGGGAGGAGAGGGAAAGATGTGTTTGGTGGTGGGATCAAGCTGGAGGTGGCAGAAATGGCGGAGAATGATCCGTTGAATGTGGAGGCTGGTGGGGTGAAAGGTGAGGACAAGGGGAACCCTATCGTTGTTCCGGGAGGGAGGGGGAAGGGGTGAGAGCAGAAGTGCGGGAAATAGAACGGACACGGTCAAGGACCGTTTCAACCACGGTGGAGGGGAATCCTCGGATGAGGAAAAAGGAAGACATGTCGGAAGCACTAGTATGAAAGGTGGCATCGTCAGAGCAGATGCGGTGGAGATGGAGAAACTGGGAGAGTGGAATCGAGTCCCTACAGGAAACAGGATGGGAGGAAGTGTAGTCAAGGTAGCTGTGGGAGTCAGTGGGCTTATAGTGAATGTTTGTCAATAGCCTATCCCCAGAGATGGAGACAGAGAAGTCGAGGAAGGGGAGGGAAGAGTTGGAGATGAACCATGTGAAGGTGAGGGAAGGGTGGAAATTGGAAGCAAAGTGAATGACATTTTCTAGTTCAGGGTGAGAGCAGGAAACAGCACCAATACAGTCATCAATGTACCAGAAAAAGAGGTGAGGGAGGGGACCTGAGTAGGACTAGAATAAAGAATGTTCCACATATCCCACAAAAAAGCAGGCATAGCTAGGACCCCTTGGGGGTCCCATAGCAACACCTTTAATTTGGTAGAAGTGAGTGGTGTCAAAGGAGAAGTTGTTCAATGTGAGAACAAGTTCAGCCAGGTGAAGGAGGATGGTGCTGGAAGGGGACTGGTTGGGCCTCTGTTCAAGGAAGAAGCGGAGCACCCTCAGGCCATCCTGGTCGGGGATAGAGGTGTAGAGGGATTGGACATCCACAGTGAAAAGGAAACGGTTGGGGCCAGGAAACTGGAAACTGTTGAAGTGGCGGAGGGCGTTAGAAGAGTCATGGATGTAGGTGGGAAGAGACTGGACAAGGGGAGAAAAAATAGAATCAAGATAGGAAGAGATAATTTCCATGGGGCAAGAACAGGCTGAAACGATGGTTCGACCAGGGCAGCTCTGTTTGTGGATATTGGGAAGGAGGTAGAAGCGGGCTGTGTGGGGTTGGGGAACTATGAGTTGTCAGAGCTGTCTTAGATGCTGCCTCTTTGCTGTAAGCACATGTTGGATCTGTGCTTGCTATGTGTAAATTGGGCAACTTCAATCATCCTGTACCCTGATGACAGAGTGAGCTCCATCAGATTAATTGCAGATACAATACTAATGTAAATGCTGCCTAGATTGTGTTTAGTTTTTTATCAAACAATATATTACTCAGTATAAAGGCAATATAAATAATTGTTTAATGCACATCTGGGGTTGTTGTTGCAGTCATCAGAGTGGTCAGTTCACAGCATTGAAAATAAAAACAGAAGTACATAAATCTGGAAATGACAGTACCAGTCTTGACAATGCACTGGATTCTCCACACACTGCAGTATGACTCCTCAATGCAAAACTTGACTTGACATCCAAAGCTCACTATCTGTGCACTGATGTCAGATGAAGAAAGTGACAGCAGTAAAGAAGAGACTGTGGAGCATCATTGGAACCATAAAGGGAGGGGTGTGGAAGTGGGGGAAAGGTGGGGAAGAGTCAGAAATGGACCACATGAAGGTGAGGGACAAGTGGAAAAGGAAACACAAGTTTTTTTAACTTGTTCAGGTAAGTATGGGAGCAAGAAGTAGCACCAACACTGTTGTACATTACAACAGTGACTACACTTCAAAAGTACTTCATTGGCCGTGAAACGCTTTGGGAAGTCCTGCCGCCTTGAAAGGTGCTACATCAATGCAAATCTCTCTTTCTTTATTAATGTATTGAAGGAAAAGCTGCTCTAAGATGGATCACTCCTGAAACATTACCTTTCTTTTTCAGATGTTGATCAACCTGGTCTGCATTTCTAGCATTGTCTGTTTATATTTCAGATTTCAAGCATTCAGACCCCGAAAATCCATGACCTTCTGATTTATTCCTGCCTTAACATTGATAGGAGCCCACCAGAAAGACCAGGATATGCCAGGTCCCACCTTGCACCAAAGTTTCCTCAAAGCAGAGCCCCCGTCCACCCTAAACATTGGCCTAAGGAGGCATAGGTTGTGGACGCCAAACAATGGCGTGGCAATGCTCTGATACTTCAGTGGGATGCAGTGTATGGTCAGCGGATGTGCACCTGATTGGACCAAGCGTATGTCAATGATGGGTGGAGGTGGACCTCACCTGTGGATCCACATCAGGATCAAGGCCTGGACCCCTGAAAAACATTTAAATTATTTTTTAGTGTGATCCCCTTGCTAGGAAAGCTGCTGAGGAACCACTTTTCTCCCCAGGATGGGCATCCTGATAAATGGTAGGCTCATGACAAAGTTAGGGCATACGGAGTCGGGACAAATAGCTGAATGGAGAGTAAATTGGCTAAAAAATAGAAAGTGGTGAGGAGCGGTAAAGGATAGTTATTCAGATTGGAGGAAGGTAGAAAGTGGTGTTCCACAAGGGCCTATGCTGGGATCACTGGTATTCATAATTTATATTAATGACCTGGACTTAGGAACCAGGAACTCAATATCAAAATTTGCCGACGATATCAAACTTGGGGTTATGGCTAACACTGAGGAAGAATGCAACATAATGCAAGAGGACATTAGAAAACTTGCAGACTGAGCAGTTAAGTGGCAAATGAACTTTAACGTAGATAAATGTGAAGTGATGCACTTTGGTAGAAAAAACAGAAACATCACCTACACCTTAGAAAATATGAAACTGAATGGGGTAGAAGAGCAAAGGGATCTTGGGATACAGGTGAACAAATCATTAAAATCAGTGTTGCAGGTCAGCAAAGCAATTAAAAATGCTAACAAAGCACTGGGAATTATTTCTAGGGTATAAAATTCAAAAGTAGCGAAGTTATGGTAAACTTGTACAGGACCCTGGTCAGGCTGCACTTAGAGTACTGTGCACAGTTCTGGTCTCCATGCTATAAAAGTACATAGAAGCACTGGAGAAAGTATAAAAAAGATTTACAAGGATGGTACCAGAACTGAGAGATTACAGCTGTCGGGAAAGATCAAACAGGTTGGAGCTTTTTCCTGTAGAGGTCTTTAAAACTATGAATGGGTTGGACAGGGTAGATGTGGAGAGAATGTTTCCACTTGTGGGAGAATCCAAAACTAGGGGCCATAAATACAAGATAGTTAATGATAAATCTGATTGGGAAATAAGGAGACATTTCTTTACTCAGAGAGTGGTTAGAATGTGGAACTCGCTACCACAGGAAGTGGTTTATGCAAAAAGGTTAGATGCTTTCAAAATGACAAGCACATGAGAGAAAGGGGAATATAAAGCTATGCTGAAAGGCTGAGATGAGGTAGATGGAATGGGAGGAGACTCGTGTGGAGCATAAACACCAGCAAAGACTAGTTGGGCCAGATGGCCTGTTTCTGTGCTGTATATTCTATGTAATTCTATGTAATCCTCCACTGGACTTTCTGGCCTTCCCATTATGGCGGGCGCAACAGTTGCATACCTTGAGGTACAGGTACCCAGCACTGGCATACAAATCAGGGAATCTCCCCCTCACTCTGGAACATCTGCCGTGGACATCAACAGAGGATCCTGGCAGGCACATCTCTGTACTCGTGCTGAGATGTGTCTAATCGCAGATTTTCAAGTCTCAGTTTATCTTGATATTTCTTGTCATTCCTAATTTCTTTTTCTCACATACTTACAACTAAAGGCTATGAAGATGAGGCAGTAATGATTTATTACTGGGTCAATTTCAGTCAAGGAGTAAATAGCTGCAGCATCCTCTACGTGCCAGTATAAGTTACATTTTATATTAGCTCTTCTACTGGAAAAGCACTAATGTGGAACCTGTATTGATTTCTTTTTGGGTTCAATAAAGACTCATTTCTGAAAGAGAATGTTGTTTAATCTAAAGTCTTGTTCAAGACTTTCTACAGAACACACTATGCTGTGAAGCATCTAGAATGAAACTGAAAGTAAAACTCCTCTGGACTGCTTGTCTCTCACATGACCTCTGCTGGTCAGGCACAAGTAATCAAAAACACAGACAAATATGCTGTAAGGCATAAGTAATCAAACACAGACAAATATCATCACTATTTGCTGATATCATTACAGAACCATGGAACAACAGCAGTCTACAGCCATTTGGCCCATCATATCTGTGCCAACTCCTAGCTACAGCAAAACTCATCCCAATGCCCTGCTCTCTTCACAGCCCTGTATCTTATCTATAGTCATATACACAAACATTCTGCAACATAGTCACTGCTTATCCATGTAACTTCAGTGAATATGATTAGAAATAATGATACAGACAAAAATAGGTACTTACAAAGCAACAGGACAATGACAAAGTGTATCCTGTTCTTAATCTTGCCTCGTACAGTAACAACAACATTGTACAGCAGATTTATGAAAGCTACATGTGGACACAATATTATGAAAGGCAGATATTCTGATGAATATTATATTCAAAAGCACTTAACACTTTTCAACAAAATAGTCTTTGGCACAAAAAATGAAGTATTACTCAGGGTACACCAGTGATGCACTTTACTCCATCACAGAGGTTTGTTGTTGGGAACAGCAGGATTAAATGGCTTGTGTTGTTGCATTCCAATCCTGAAGTAGTAGTGACAGCAGGCTATCAAATATTGCACTTCCCTTCAGGCAATGTGTCACACCAGGAATGTTCATTATCACAGTCTCATGTTATTATTACTGTGTTGGAACGTTTAGCTATTAAAATTAAACAGATGGATAGAAGAGAGATTGTTGTCAGTGTATTTTACTGTTAGCTTTATGCCGATGATAGTTTGATTTATCATTTGTGTACAGGTTCTCCTGGATCTGGGTCCAATATAATCATACTGTAGGCATCAATGAGATCTTTTGTAGGAGCACCGATATCATTACTTCATGATGTTAGATTTATAGAATCATAGAATAGTACAGCATTCGGCCCATCGAGTCTGCGCTGGCAGATGTTTCTCAGATAGCACATGTTTCTCATCAACAGAGTAAAATATTTAGAGGAGAAAAAATATGTTAATATTTGTAAAAATGCAGTTGTGTTTGAAACACAGTGTTCTGTTTAGGTAACTGCTGTACTTTCAAACACAAGATGCCAATCCCTGAGGATTGGTGGTGGTGGTGAATCTACTTTCTCCTGTTTGAAACCATCAATAGCATTTTCTGCATCAGATAGAATTGTCATCCCTTAACATAAGATCTAGCAGTCTTACAATTTGACGCAATTGTTTATTCATGTTTGAAATATTGTTGCATATTCAACACTCCCTTGCATGGATATTCTCAGTTATCAATTAAAATGTATGTTTTAGCATACCGCCAGGTAGGGAATATCTAATACTTGTAGTATTGTTGTTTCTTAAGTGTCTAGCAAGAATGACACTCCAAAAATATCCCTTTCCAATTAACAAAAACTATGTTAATTGCACGGTACTTTAGCAAGAGGTCGGATTTGCATCCCAGATAGCATTACCTGTCATTATATTTTGAATCTATTTTATTTTTTTACTTCCTGTTGATTAGGATTGAAACATGGGAAATTTTACCTGGTTGGGAAATATGGTTGTCACACTAATTGAGGAGTGAGTGGGTATTTAGTAACATTAGGGTTGTGAGTTCAAATCCCCCCAAGGCAGTTTGTGAAATTTTAAAAATCTGATCATTTGTGAGCTGGCACCCAGAGAAATAAACATGAATGTATTGTCCAATAACCTAATTGGTTCAATAATGTCCTTCAGGAGTACATGACTAAATGTGATTCCAGTTCAACAGTATGTGATTTACTCTTAGTCCTAGAAATTCCCCGGTGTAGCATCGGCCATTAAGGCCGGTTTTGTTGAAGAAAGGGTGGTTGCCTTGCTTCCGCCTGCTTCCGGCGCTGGACATGGCAGTCGCCATTTTGGTGAGGGCCATAGCGCTGTTGTTGACAACGCTGGCCTCTCAAATGTAAATTAGCAGATCGTCACGCCAATCGGCGAGGATCACACTCTCCTTTACGCTGTATTCTAACAGAAAAGTATGCGTGAAGCAGCCCTGCAGAGACGCTGTCAGTGGTTCTTAAAGGGACACACATCTTCCAGGGAAGTTTGGATCAAGCTTTTGGACTGTTTTTTAAATTTTTTATTGAAGTAGTGGCTTGGTGCAATAGATTTTAAAAGTTTTTACGTGTGCAGGGAGTGCTGCTGGATGCTTGTAAGTCTTTGGATGGTAAAAGAAGGCCTCTGAGAAGACAAAAAATGCTGGAAATACTCAGCAGGTCAGGCAGCATCCGGGGAGAGAGAAACAGAATTAACGTCTCAGATCGAGATGCTGCCTGACCTGCTGAGTATTTCCAGCATTTTCTGCTTTTAGTTCAGATTTCCAGCATCCACTCGCAGAGGGAAAAGGAAGAAACAGAAGAGGAGGAAGCCGAAGAGGGAGACGCAAAAATAGATGTAAAGTAATTGATGGAAGGATCAGAGGGGAATTAAGGAAATAAAAATTCACCGAAATGGCGGTGGGGGTCTGGAACGCACTGCCTGAAAGGGTGGCAGAGGCTGAAACCCTCATCACATTTAAAAGTATTTGGATATGCACTTGAAGTGCCGTAACCTGCAAGACTATGGACCAAGAGCTGGAAATTGGGATTAGGCTGGATAGCTCTTTTTTGACCAGCGCAGACACGATGGGCCGAATGGCCTTCTTCTGTGCCATAAATTTCAATGAATCTATGAAGAGGAGGAAGCAGAAGGAAGGATGCAACCCAGACAGTCCCTTTCTGGCCGGGACATCCGAGATGGAATCATTCACCTGTGGTACCAGTGACCACAACCCCAATTCCCCTTTCAGCATTTGTCCCACACCTTACCTTCACTCTGTTACTGGACATCACAGTGTCCTCTTGACCATGATGCTGAAATAAAAGCCACCACCGAGCAAACTTTTCAATCCAACTTTATCCATATATGCATCCAATATGACATCAAGAGATCAACTCATCACCCGTATGCATTCCCTTAGTGACTGTCTTGTGTGTGCCTTTTCCTATTTTAGTGATGTCATGCAGTGCTACCCCAGTGGCTGCAGCATGGCTGGTGGAAGGCTGTTGACTTTCAATGGGGAACACTGCAAATGGCTGTGCAGGATGACCTCGAGGAGCTGGTGGCTGGGAGTGTCAAATCGAGTGTTCTTCATCATCATCATCATTTTCATCTTTTTCATCATCTCCATCGTTATTGACTGGGCAGGCTGGATTTCTTTGGTGTGTGAAATGAGGAAGGCACAGGGGTAGAGTTGTGGTGAGGAGAGGGCAGGAAAGCAAGAGCTGCATGCTTGCACCATGCGCACATTGTAAATCAGAAGATATTGTGGGTCGTGTGAAGGAGGATAATGTACGAGGATATCAGCATCTGGTATCCTTTTAGCCCCACCGCTGGCCAAGGGCTCAGCCATGCTTCTGCCAAGAATGACCAGCACCATCTCCTCCAAGGGGGTAAGGTAATGCAAGGTGTGCCTCGTGCTGTTGGTATGTGAGTGATGGGGGGTCGTGCAATGAGCAGTGTGTGAGGCTAGTGGTGCAGTTGGTAATAGACAGTTTTTGAAGATGCATTCACTGCCCTTGACCTTATCTGAGGTCATGAAACTTCTTTGGGCACTGGAGCCAAGTCGTGGGGGGGTGACAATGCTGGCAGTGATGGCCTCAGTGATCTGGTCCCACAGTTCTTTCTGGAGGGCCTCCAGGCCCCCTGTGGGTAGCGGACCCCTCTTGCAGTGTTGACCCACTGCACAAAGCTGGAGTGCTGCGTGCGAGACGCTGGATGCCTGTTGTTGAGCCATTTGGGTTAGTACTGAAACATTTTTACCTTTTTTTATGTCCAGAAGGCAGTTCAGCTTTAAGAGCTGAAGACTGCTTTTTTGGAATTATTTTTAATGCTTATTTTTATTTTGGAATTATTTTTAATGTTTATTTTTATTTCAAAAGGCAGTTGCGCTCTCAGGGCTATTTTTAAATGACTTGTATTTTTTTCATTTTAGAAGGCAGTTCACCTTTCAAGGATCGACACTGCTTTCTAAAATGACAGACTAGCTTTAAGAGAACGCTGATTGGCTCCAGCTACATTACGGCCATGCTACATTGGTCCTCTTGCTGAGACTATCGTCCAAAATACTGCGTTACATGGTAGGTTTTACACTGCACTAATTTAAATCAGCATGCAGCACCAAAATACCAGTGCTGCCTGCGCTCTTTTTACGGGAGCCGTTAACTTCGGCCCATGGTACCACTGGTCATTTTCCGGCCTAATCGAATTTGCAGGCCTTAATACCCTCAGGGTATTAGAGTGGGCAATAAATACTCCTTTGCCAGTTTTGCACACATCCCAAGCACAAATTTTTAAAAATTCCAATTTTCTGCACTGCAGCTGTACATTGAAAAATGTACATGCAGCATGGTTGTTCCCGCATGGCGATCTTTAATTGTTCCGGCAGCCATCTTTTTCCGTGGCTTCTTTCTATACCTGAACTTATTTCAATGTGGCTGGAATTATGTTCTTAAGAAATAAATATCTGCCATCAAATAAATTCCACAAAGAGCAGCTCTACATAGGCAGAAGTGCAGACATGCCCATGAGCCTGCCCTCCTGCTACTGTTGGCTGAGGCACAGGAATAACATTGGATATTTATCTGAGTGAGTGGAACTCATTTACGTATTCCTATACCAATGCAACCAATATTAGCACAAGTGCCAACATAGCAAGGAAAATAACTGGCTTCGTTGCTTTTATCAAAAAATAATTAAAATTGAACAAGAACAAAAAGACCATTGAGGATCAGGGGAGAAGCTTGAGATTCAGTCAGGCAACAGAGACGCCACTGAAGCCCATGACAATCAGTCTAAATGATTTTGCATCAAGGTAGTTTTTTGACTGATGCCAGATGAAATTTCAGCACATCACTGATATGACATAAAGACCTTAGAGGACCTTGAAAGTGACAATGTTCCTTTGCTTTAGAGAAAACAGAAACAATATCTATCACTGTTTCCAAGCCAGCAGAAGAATCTCAATGACAAACAACAGGTGTTCTGTTCGTAATAGTCCCTATATATGTAATTACATTCAGGGAACCAGGAACGACAGAGCACCTTTATTAAAGTGCATCTCTGTTTCTATGGATGTCACAATGTAAATGTTTAGAACTGCTGGACTGACTTTTGTTATTAAGTTAAAGCAATGCTTCCTTTTATTTATGTTGGACTACTGTTTGTTTTTTCTTACTTTTCCAACCAAAGGGTTGTTATTAACCGGATCTTGATAACTGCACACTTCTTCAGGAGTAATACTTGCCCGTTAAGAATGAAAGAGGAAAAAGAAAGAAATCTAATTCTAGAATAAAATGGGCCGGATTTTACAATCGGAGGCTTCCTGCATGCAGACGCCTCCGATCGGGGAAAAATCTACGCCCTTGCCTGCTGACTCCGTAGGTCCAGAGACTTCCGATTCTGGGCCTCTCCGGGTCAGTGCGGGCAGAGGCCCAGGTATCCCAGCGGCGCATGCGGTTCGCAAACGCCCCTGGGATCACGTGGGCCATGGGGAACCAATCAAAGAAGGGAATCCCCCTTCACACTTTTGACAGGTCTCTATGCACGGATCTATCAAAAGTATGAATGGGGATCACTTAAAAAACATAGTTAAACATTAAATAATTTTTTTTAAATCACATATTTAAAATTAATTAAAATTACATTAAATTAAACTTATCTTTTTAAAAGTATTTAAAAATTATAAATGAGTGAAAATTAAAAAAAAAATTTTTTTTTAATGCTTATGCTGGTAAAAGCAGGCCTTACACTTGCTTTTACCAGGCGTAAGATTTTTAAAGGTTTTCAGCAGGTGGAGGTTGTGCTTAAAGTGGAACTCTCTGCCCGCAGAGGCACTTTTCCCGGGTAGGTGGAGGATCTGTCAAGAGAATTCCTGACAGATCGGAAGTGCCGGGTTTTAGCGCATGCACTTCACATGTCTGCAACTGGCACTTGCAAGGCCCCTACGGGCGTGTACACAGCTCGTACACACCCATGGGGGCCAGAATATCCAGCCGATTATGTGTTTAGAATCTTCAACTGTTTTAAAATGCCCACGTCTATTTGTGTGCACCTGTATAATCATCAGTGTGAGGAATGATGGCTCTGGAATGAGGAGCACTGGTATGCACCTACTGCTGCCTAGAAGTACTGCATTATTCTGTTGTTGCATCAGCAGCACAACCTTAAAAGATCACGGGGTTAATATTCACCTTTACCGCTTGTGTGGTACACTGACGGGTGGAAGCTGCCTATTATAGAACATGCTTGATTTTGAATTCCATTCCCATTTAAATCAGTAGAAATGAAAGTCCTGTGAGTTCTGTAACGGGCAGGTGCTTTGTTCCATCAGTTTCACGCCGAAGTGGTAAAGTTGTAAATTACCCCCCACCGGTCTTGTTTTTGAATTTTCCAAAGTACCTATCCTGTGATCTTTCCGGCTAACTGAGAAAAGCTTCCCTGCTGAAAATGCGCCACATGCATCTTTTCACATGAGTTGTACATCAATGATACTCACTTTTTAGCAAGAGCCTTATTAAGCATGTTTGCAGCATGCTAATGAAGGCCTTTAACCTATTTCACTTTCCAGTGTTTGGGTAGAAGTCCTTGCAAGCAACACTTCTGTCCTTGGTAAACATGCATAAAAGGAAGCTGTCTGAAATCCCAATTTAAAGGGACGCATGAAAATATTGTTGAAGTCTTGTGAACAATTTTATGATTTTTAAGGTAATTCTTCCAGTAAGCATTTAAAAAATATTCAACTAATGTTTACTGTATTTTTCCTGTGTTTCTTGGATCAAATAAAGGAGGAAATGTTTATGTAATGAGAGGAGCATCTGCCTCATTATTACCAATATTGCAGAAACTGACTGTACAGAAAACCATTTTCAAGGATTCTGCAAAACAGGAGCATTGGTAAAGATGTTGGGATCTTGGGGAAGTGTCTCCCACAATGTCAGGTTTCAAACCATCTCAGGGTGCATCTTAGAAACTAATTGGAAACTATACCAAGTGCTCTTTTGTAAATCACTGTTATTTTACAGCAAACTCAATAATGGTACTTCATGCTTTAAGTGGCAGAAAAAGAGATCAGAAAGTACGGCAAAAAAATGGTCTTCGGTGATAGCGCAAAATCAGTCACCCATTTTACATCCTGTTTGATTTCTTTTCCATAAATCAGACGGGGCCAAATGTACACTGATGACAGCCAGCTCTACCTCACCACCACTTCTCTCGACCCCTCCACTGTCTCTAAATTGTCAGACTGCTTGTCCGACATCCAGTACTGGATGAGCAGAAATTTTCTCCAATTAAATATTGGGAAGACTGAAGCCATTGTCTTCGGTCCCCGCCACAAATTCTGTTCCCTAACCACCGACTCCATCCCTCTCCCTAGCATCTGTCTGAGGCTAAACCAGACTGTTCGCAAACTTGGTGTCATATTTGACCCTGAAACAAGCTACCGACTACATTTTCGCGCCATAACTAAGGCCACCTATTTCCACCTCCATAACATTGCCCATCTCCGTCCTTGCCTCAGCTCATCTGCTGCTGAATCCCTCATCCATGCTTTTGTTACCTCTAGGCTTGACTGTTCCAACACACTCCTGGCTGGCCTCCCACGTTCCACCCTATGTAAACTTGAGGTCATCCAAAACTCTGCTGCCCGTGTCCTAACTCGCATCAAGTCCCGTTCACCCATCACTCCTGTGCTTGCTGACCTACGTTAGCTCCCGGTTAAGCAACGCCTTGATTTTAAATTCTCATCCATTTTTTCAAATCCCTCCATGGCCTTACCCTCCCTGTCTCTGTAATCTCATCCAGCCTCCCCTCCTCGCCCCCCCCTCCCCCCAAGATAGCTGTGTTCCTCTAATTCTGGCCTCTTGAGCATCCCTAATTTTAATCGCTCAACCTTTGGTGGCTGTGCCTTCTGTTGCCTAGGCCCTAAGCTCTGGAATTCTCTCCCTAAACCTCTCCGCCTCTCTACCTCTCTTTCCTCCTTTAAGACGCTCCTTAAAACCTACCTCTTTGACCAAGCTTTTGATCATCTGCCCTAATTTCCCCTTATGTAGCTCAGTGTCAAATTTTGTTTTATAACGTTCCCGTGAAGCACCTTGGGATGTTTTACTATGTTAAAGGTGCTATATAACTATAAGTTATTGTTGTTGTTGTTTTGTTTAATTGGGCTGCTGATTTGCTATCACCCATTTTGTGCTATCGCAAAAGACCAATTTCTTCCGGCACCAGTCAGATTGGAGTTCATTATGATGTCACCAACTATTTCTGCAGACCATGGCACACCTACCTGGTAATAACCTGGAGAATTGGATCCACAGGCTTTATGTCAGCACGGGGCCAGTCAGTAATCTGTGTCATCTACTGCAAGGACACCTGCAATCAACCTGCAACACAGGGATTGCACTGTCAGCAACAGGCACACCACCACCAAACAACAATTTAAATGATGTCTTTAATAGAGAAAAGCACCCCAAGGTGCAACACTAAGGTGTGAGGGAAAACAGAAATTCCAAGCCAAAGAAGGAAGGCTTAGCAGGAGTGACCAGACGTTTAGTCAAAGAGGTGGGTTTTAAGGGGAGTCGTGAAGGTGGAGAAGTAGAGGAGTTTGGGGAGGGAATTCCAGAGAGTGGCACCTAAGTGTCTAAAAGCATGGCCATCAATGGTGGGTGAAGTGAGAGAGGAGTACACAGGAGGCAGAAATTCGAGTTTTTAGGGATGTAGGAGGTTACAGAGTTCAAATATGTTGGCTCCATCTCCTAATGTAGAGTAGGCATCATCTGCACTATTAGCCAATGTGCTGCCCACAAATGTAGAACTGGTGATGAGTCAGGAGCATAACCAACTGTTCCATCTCCATTTCTGCTGACCAGCACCATCGACATGATCACATTTCTGCATTTCTCAAAGTACAATAGATTTGTGATGGTGCGCTGCAGGTTCCTGCTCCTACTCTGGTACCACCAAATGCTCCTCCTCACCTGGGCCCTGTGAATCACCCAGAGCTACTGCCTCAAGCTCACTGCAAACTTGTGGAGTATGTGCAATTTTTCTGTTGTTTTCAGGTTTGGAGAAAGGGCCACAGCATGCTGTGAGGTGCAGACTTATCCTTCCCACTGGCCGTGCTGGTGTTCCATACCTACAAAGACAAAAAAGTGACGAATGTTAAAGGAGATGATGCTTTTCAATGGAGCTCAAATTGCATAACGTTAACAATGTATTTTGTTTGTATGGTTGTCTGTGCCTGTGTGGGAATGAGTGAGAAGAAATGCAAGGCATCAGAACTGGCTGGGACTAGCCCATAGCTTGGAGGGACGCTTGCTCCTTCACCTTCTTTCATCCCCTTCCAAGCTCTTATAGGGAGGCTCGTCCAAAGTGGCCACCTCTGGGAAAGTCAAGGGGGGAGAAATTCATTATAGTCTCGTTTGGGGCGCTAAAACTTCGGAAGCGGAGAAATTATCGCCAGGTGCTAATGATAAGAGGCTCCCGCGAAATTCAGTTGTAGCGCTCGAAGTGGGATGTGGAGCTAAATCAAGAGCCACCACCTCCCTTAGAGCGCTAAAGGGAGTGAGAGGGGCGGGATCGGCAGGGCGTTGAGCAATGTTCCGTGCAGCACTGCTGGATTCACAGGCTCCTTCCCTCCCTTAAAGGTAAGTGCCAATGCTCACAGCAGTTAAAGGTAAGGCTGGGGATGGGTCAGCAAGGTCACCCGCGACCCGCGAGGAGCAGCCCCGAGCACTCTGAGTGCACAGGGCTGATCAATCGCAGCAATGAAAAATTTTAAAAAACAGCACAGTGGGGTGAGAAAAACATTTGGCTTCCCTGACCACCAATCCCTTTAATTACCGCTCCCCAAGCGGCTGGCCGAGGTCACAACGCCTCCTGCAGCTGCCGTTGCTAACACCCGATGAAGCTGCAGGGGGCGGAAGCAAATTTAGGATCCGGGATGGTAGCGGGGCAAAGTGCACCGGATGACGTCACGATCTCCGGGGCGCAGGAGATCGAGGCGGTAAGTTTTACCACCGGCGCTACCCCACCCCCATTGAAATTTGTGGGAGTCACTTCTTTTGCCGCGCCCAGTCGGTAAGTCGTTAGCACCCCATTATCGACCCCGGAGGCAATAATGGGAGACGCAAAGGAGGCCAATTTCAAGTCTAAGGACTTGTAATTTGTGAGTCCTTTTCCTCTTTAGATCTGTTCCCTTGTATTAGGTGCCATCTTGTTGTGCAGAAAAGTGATATTGCAATGTTGTCAATTGAATGAACATATTATGTGTGTCCTATGGTTATGCATGGTTAACAATTCAAGAGCTGTAAGGTTGTGTGAGTGCTAAGCATAGGTCAGCATGTGCAGTAAGTTGCCTGGCAATACATTGTGGTCTGCCTACATGTACCTGGTAAATGGAATTATTGCATAATCTTGACCTGTCTCCTTTCTTAACCAGTGCCATTTTCTTCTGTGCCTATCCCTAGGTCTTCCAGGTAATATATTAAGCTTGGCTACTGTCTCCTGTGAGGCATGTTGCTGTCTGCAATGGGTGCCCTGGAGTGACAGAGTATTGTAGCTTAATGTTATAGTACTGGACTAGCAACCTAGAGATTGAGAGTTCAAATCCTGTAGTTGTGGAATTGAATTCAATAAATCTGCTAATTGGTGAGATATGAGAGTTGCTGGATTATAATAAAAAAACACTGGTTTACAATTGTCCTTCAGGGAAGGGAACTTTCCACCTTCATCTACGTGCAAGTCTTTCCTCACTTTCTTTAAGGCAATTTTTTAATATATTCTGTTTCTATTTCCTCTCTGTCTATGCCTTGATGCACCAGGCACCATTTCCTGACAGAAAGGACAGGGAAACAACCTGTGTAATTAGCTGCTAGGAGGCTGTATATGGCACAGCTGAGATTAGGAATTTACTATGTGGAGAATTACGAACATCAAATTGTCCTGGCCCGTTCTCCCCACGCCGCACCACCACCTCCCCGCCCCCCACCCCCCTGCCCGTGATACTACATATCAGAGTTTAAATGTGCTGTGTGATGCACAGTGATTCAAAGTTGATTATTTATATAAATGTTATTCAGATGTGCAATGTCAATTATGACACAGATTGCTTGAATTTGCAGGTAGTTGTTTTGGCTAATATCAATCCCCTTGTGTTATTCCCTGCTAAGTATCCAGTCATCAATATGGCAGCATGCCAAATGTATATTGCTTGTTTAATTAAAGCATTAACATTTTTTTAAAGTCTTAAGCAATACTAACACAGGAATCTTTGTTTATTGGTGAAAGGATTAGTCGCGCCCACTAAATAAGAGCTGTTTGAGGCTAACATCAACTTAAAGCCCTAAAATTAAACTGTTAAAATCCTTCCTTGTTTGAGTATTTGGGAAAGACAGAAGTTGCCTGAGAGCCATAGATTTAATTAGAATCTTGTCAGTATGAAAATTCTTGTTGAGTATGATTCAAATGGAAATTAAAGTTTACAGCCTGTTAGAGCTAATGCACACATTGTAATTAGGTCATTTTTATTTTCAGAGCTCAATTCCTTTCATTTAGAAAGCATTATGATGCAGCACACATTAATTCAGTTATCAGCAGCAGAGAAAGAGCTCTGCTGATAACTGAATTAATGTCCTCTGATTTAATTGGAAATTTTCTAAATCTCAGCTCATACATTTTCTTTAGTTTTATCCTTTAGGAATGGTGCTTTCTCATTTTATATAAATCTAAATCTGTCACATTACAATTGATTGTTTTTAACTTTCAGTAATTGCAGTCTAATAAATAAGAAAATAGACTGTCAAATATGAAGGTTTACTCAAGTGTCATAGGTAGTGAGAGGCCTGGTACTGTGCTGACTGATTAGTCATCATAAGAATAAAGTATTGCCAGGGAGCAGAACCCAGCCTGAAAATAATGCATCAACTCCTAGCTCTACAAATGAGGATAGGTAAGGTCACTAACAAAATGTTTTAACGAGTAAAAATTGAGTTTCTTTTGAGGTCAACTGCAAAGGGCACAACATAATTTTTTTTATCGGGACCGAGAGGAAGTAACAACTATTGGCGAGAGACATAATTACTCAACGCTTCTAAGCCAATCCAAACTTAAAGTAAAGGTGCTAAAGAACCAAGGGAGTTGTGTCCAAATACTAACTAAGAAAGTGTAAGGAAACCTCATTTCTGGAGCCACAAAATGATAACTGGTACTGTTTTCAGATGCCAGTAGTGGATGAAAAGGGAACCTTAGTCCCGCATTTTTCCTCACAGGGAGAACTCCACAAATAATAAGGGAGAGTTGTTCAGCCAAAATTAATCTGGGGTGAATGGAAAACAAAAATAATAACTTATAAATACTGAAATCAGGTTTCAACTCTGATGAGAACTCATTCGACACCACAAGGTGCCCACCATTTAGCTGTGCTCGGTGAGCGGAATAATAGGTTAGTTATCTTATTTAAACTTTTCCACCCAGGAGTTTCAGGAATTTCCTAAAATTTTAAATCAGAATTCAAAGACACATTTTTCCATTTTGGGAGAGAAACATTGAGGGAAAATTCAAGGCCAGATATATTAAAACCCAGCATTTAGATTGGTTATTAGGATGAATTGTTTGAATCACACAGTGCAGTGAAATGTGATTTCAGTTTGAAGCTTGAAACAATTACATTAGGCCAGTGAACAGGTTGAGAGAAAAAAGGGCCGTTTGTTTTAATGTTTCATCTCTCCCAGTCTTACAGTAAACTGGGCAGAGAGTGTGCTTCAGTTTTTTTTGGTCAGTGGTTTCTATAATGAATAGCCCTGTCCAGTTCAATGGCTCTTGATTTCAATTAATTTTGAAATCTTTATTTCAGCCCATTTCTCAGAGCTAATGCACAATGTAAAATCACATTTTAAGCTCTTATACTTTAAATGGACAGTATGCGCCAGTATTTTACAGTGGAAGGTTGAGGCTATGTGTGGAAATAATTGTTCACATAGAATTTACCCTTGTGACCGCATGAGATTCTAATATAGGGTCTACGTAGGACATAACATTGTGTGGGAACACAGTGAGATTAGGGTCAGGACTCGGAATGGATTCATATTGGAAAATCTCCATTTTAATCCTTCAGAATGTCACATTTGGATTGTTAATTGTACTGTGCATGTGTCTTTGAGCATTTATTCTAAACTGGTGAGCTAGTCATAGTCTTTACAGATTTAAAGAACATTTATGGATCTAGTTGATGTATTTTAAAAGCATTTTTTCTTCAAATTATTGATGTATTCAGTTAAAAACTCATTTGTAGCAGTCCTAAACTTTTATTTTGCTACACCAATGATTGTAGCTGGCTTTGCAATGTGACAAGATACACTGATGTTGTAAAACCCTGGATACTGTTACAAGATTAGCACCTTTCCAGTCATTATTTTAGCCTTTGATTTCTGATAGTATGGGTCAGATAGGCACCCTGATGCACCCACAGTAGTGCCGGGACCTGCTCAGCTCCTTTCAAATAAGATGCCTGCAAACACTGGTTCAGACAGTGCTGAAGGCCACCGGAGCCACGAGCCAGGATTGCGGCTTGTGCACTTTCGAAGCCTTTACGGTACTGGGACCAAGAATCCAATGAGATTCCACTGATGTCCCACTGTAGCTCTGGCGGGACCTCAGTGGAAACTCCTCGGGGAATGGTGGCGACCATGTTGCACTGGGTCTCCGCTGTTCCCAGTATGACTTATAAGGGACGGAACCTCTGCACGCCCCTTACAAGGTAAATTTAGATAACTGAGGCTTTAACACTTTTAAATGTAATTTACCATTTAAAAGACACTGTAGCTGGGATTTCGCTCACCTCGGCCAGTCCGGGGTGGGTGATGTCGGTGGCGGGTCACGGCCCCGCTGCTGGCTCCATCCCGCTTATGGAGGGAGTCACAGCACACCAGAAGGTCCTCTTCCCTTCCGATAGGCAGAAGAGACCTCCCCGGGAGACCAACACAGCCTGGTTGCACGTTGCAGAGGAGGTCACAAGCAGGGATGTGGTCAGGAGGACCTGGGTGCAGTGGCGCAAGCCTTTCAATTACCTCATTAGATCACGTAACATTAGTACAAAGCCACACTTACCTTCATCCTCCTGTGCCTCTCATCACATCGCCATCACTCTGCCTTCCCTACCCTACTCCTGCACATCCTTACTCACACCAACTTACCTTGCACCTCCACCCATCCCTCTCTATCTACATTATCACATCCCCATCTCACTAGCCACCCCTCACAGTCACCCTCAGCCTCGTGCAATCATACCAACTAACAACACACAAAGTTAGCCACTTGGGTGTTTTATCCAATGTTCATGTAAAGTTTCTGTTAATGTGCTGTCAAACATTGAAACCTTTATTTTCAACACTTTGCATTCTTTGACAGATTTGTGTGCACCTTTGGAAATGGTTTAGTGAGTTGCAGTGAATGGTGAGATGTAACGGTAGCCCCCACAATGGTGGTGAGTGTGAAAGGAATGGCTTGGTCATTGTAGGGCTTTATGGTGTTAGTGTGTGGTGGTGCCAACCTGGCGCATCATGTGGCAGCCATATGGGTGTACAGCGTAAAGTTAACGAAATCTGGCCATAATGAGGCTATCCCTGGCCTCCTGGACAGCAATGTACTCGGGAGCTGATGCCCTCTGTCCTGTGCAGCATCAGGTGATTGCGGAGAAGGTTGGTGTTGTTATTGCTTCTGCTGGTGTGCCTGGTGCTGCTGGTGTTGGGGCTGATCGTGGTTGGATTCTGCGGACCAAGGTGAGACAGTATAAAGAGCACCCATATTGATGGAATAGGTGACAGATGACGTAGAGATGACAGAAGCGATCTGTCAATTGTGAGAGAGTTCTTCCAATGAGGTCCGAGTGGATGGAGAGTGGAAAGTGGAAAGCCTGCAGAATATGTGCTAGACATGGACTGAGAAACAGCTTGTGTCTGAGAAAAGTGATGATCTGTCAGGTGGGAGCTTTTACTGTACATCTGAAGCTGTCAAGTAATCAGCTGGAGCAATGGCCACAGAACTCATGCCTCAGCTTGACAGGTGTGGTCCCCGAACAGTATGGTTCCCATGGCCTTAAAGTTAAAAAGTAAGTTAAAAAAGCCTGTTAAGGGTCTGTTAAGCACATTATAATGAGTTTAATTGGGTCGCCCGCTGCTCAGCATTGACAGACCCAACATTGGGAAAGGCACGTTGCGGCGGGTTGACAGAGGGTTCCTGACCCGCTGTCAAAAAAAACCACTTTCCCACCCAACCCGCCACCGATTCCGCCCCGACACCCTGAAAAATTCCAGCCTGTGTTTTTAATGCAAAAGTAGTTTAGTTTTATTTTATTTTACCTCATAATAGATTTTCCAATGAGCATTGCAAATAAAGCCCATAATCAACTAATACATTTTTTTTTGCATGCCACTGCATTATTTTACCACATTTCAAATGCTGTTAATATACTTTCAAATTCCCTTTGTTGTTCAGAACAAGGAGTTTGAGTTTTGTAACCAATGTGCGGTTGGTAAAGTCATTCTTGTGATTTAATTTGGTCTTTAATATCAGTATTTTTCTGCAAGCTTGATATAGTGGATATCACACAGGCACAACAGATCTAGGGATGCAGATGATGCAACAAATTGTGGGAACAAAGCTAAGAATTCTGAGATTTACTCATTGCACTATTGTTCCATTGTACCATTTGATTTACAATTACAGAGATGCCAGGTCTTTTTTTCCAATGTACACTACTGGAGAAATAGCATAAAAAAGTAAAATAGTGCGGATGCTGGAAATCTGAAATAAAAACAGAAAATTCTGGAAGCACTCAGCAGGTCAGGCAGCATCTGTGGAGAGAAAAACAGAGTTAACGTTTCAGGCCGATGACCCTTCGTCAGAACTGTGCAATTTATTGGTATTTGGAGTAGCACATTGTTATAGGACTGAGATGAGGAGAAATATCTTCACTCAGAGGGTGGTGAACCTGTGGAACTCTACCACAGAACGCTGTGGAGGCCAAGTCACTGAATATATTTAAGAAGGAGATAGATAGATTTCACAGATCACAGAAATCACAGAAACCCCACAGTGCAGATAGAGGCCATTTCGGCCCATCGAGCCTGCACCGACACATACCCCACCCGATCCCCATAACCCCTACACCAACACATATCCCACCCTATCCCCGTAACCCCACGTATTTAATCCCCCTAACACGGTGGCATAGTGGTTAGCACTGTTGCCTCACAGCGCCAGGGACCCGGGTTCAAATCTGGCCTCGGGCGACTGTCTGTGTGGAGTTTACACATTCTCCCCGTGTCTGCGTGGGTTTCCTCCGGGTGCTCCAGTTTCCTCCCACAGTCCAAAGATGTGCAGGTTAGGTTGATTTGGCTATGATAAATTGACCCTTAGTGTTAGGGGATTAAATACGTGGGGTTACGGGGATCGGGTGAGATATGTGTCGGTGCAGGCTCGATGGGTCGAAATGGCCTCTATCTGCACTGGGGTTTCTGTGATTCTGTGATAAGGGTCAATTTATCATAGCCAATCAACCTAACCCGCACATCTTTAGACTGTGGGAGGAAACCGGAGCACCTAGATACAAAAGGCATCAAGGGGTATGGGGCGAGAGCGGGAATATGGTATTGCGATAGAGGATCAGACATGATCATATTGAATGGCGGAGCAGGCTCGAAGGGCCGAATGGCCTACTCCTGCTCCTATTTTTCTATGTTTCTATTTGTCTTCACGAGTAGCTACATGTTACATAAAAGTAGGTTTTGTAACAAAACTGTTTTCAGTTCCAGCCAAAGGTTGTGCATTTTTCACGTTTGTCACCCAGACAAAAATGAAGATCTCCCTTTATCAGTTTGTTGCTCTGTGAAATTATGCATTGTGACTTAAAGATAAATCTGGCATTACAATCTGGTCAACATGTTTTATGAAATGTTGCAAATAACTGTTTTATGACAGCACATAACTCTTATGTTTTCAGAACATTTTGTAAAAGATACTCCATTTCTTTGAAAGCCGGGTTCTTAATTGAGATTGGATATTGCAGTGGGTTAGCACTGTATTTTTACCTCTGGGACTTGAATCCTGCCTGAGGTGATATTCTCATCTCTTTGCCAGCTATAAAGTCCTATGTAAATTGAGTTTGAGTAGTTTCAACCTAGTTCCTACTACACACAGATCGATAGCAGAAAACCGTTCACAACTCAGTGCTAAATTGACAATATTACTCCGAGCTGCCACAAGGGAGCCTGGCATGGGAGATGGAAAATATCACATTGGTCCAGTAGAGTACACTTCTGAGTTTGCGGTTAAGGCTTGTTATTATTCCTAAATAGAGGAAGCTTTAGTTTGCATGTAGCCTGCACTACATCTGACCTTGAAGTGCTTCATACTGACACTGGGCAATAAAAGTGGAAAGGTATCCAGAATGAATATCCCTCACTTAGGCAAACACACACGTTCATCTAAATATGTCAATTAAAAAATTCTGAAACTTCATGTCTGAGTAACGGTGGAAAATGTGTGCTGTAAGGCTGTCCCAATATTCTGGATGTTATTCAAATAGAACGCTCTCCTAGCTGTTAATTAGTGAATGTTTGAATGAATCTCTCCTGTTGTATCAAGGCCATTGCCTTATTTGCTTTGTGTTTTTTAATCTCATCTTGGCAGCTTGCAGTGTTTATTCAGTTTTTTTAAATTATAAAAGGGTTTCAATTTAACTCGACTTGTGCTCTGTTCCAGCTATATATGAACAGTCCTGTGAGGCATATAAGCACCTTGGCAAAACATCGGATACTTATTGGATAGATCCCGATGGCAGTGGCCCACTAGGACCATTCAAAGTCTACTGCAACATGACAGGTAACACAATAATGATTCTGTACCAGCACCAAGCTTCTGACATATATGCATGACCTTGTATAACCTTCCACTGTAATCTCCAGTGTTCTGTTTAATCAGCTAACACTTCTTATTAGTTTACCTAAAGATATATTGAAAGAAGCTGTCGGCGTTTTTTAAACAAAAAAAACTTTCGTTTTCCTTCATTCCTCGGCAGAAAATATTTATTGTGCACTGAAATAATTAGGCATGGGTTCAGTCATTGATTCATTCTCACCCAGACATGATGAAGAGTTTTTATTTTACAGAGAATGAAGGGTCAGACTGCTGGTTCAGCTGCAATCCACCTGCATGAAAAATGCCTGCCATCGTGTTACCTCACTTGCAATTAATTATATTTTTTAAAATAATTCTTTGAAACTTATTTATTTTTCATTGGTGGATCTCCATATTTACAATTCTCACTTGCATTTCCAAATTAATTTATGCAGCTCCTTTACTGTATGATTTATTGAAACAACCACAGAGGAAACTAATCTTCATAGTTTCAGAGTAACCATTCATTCTTGGCAACGTCAAAATAAAATGACATACATTTTGCACATAAATAGACTCCATGCAGTATCTTTTAAAGGACACGCGGATTTAAAATAAAGGCAGAGAATGTTGGAAATGCATGGTAAAATGGTAAAGAACCTCAATGTTTCAGGTGGGACCTTCATTAGCAGAGTTGAGGCAAGAAGGCGCCTTTGTAGAACTGGCCAAAACAAAAAGGGGAACAGAGAGGAACAGCTAAAGCTGAAGTGCAAAATATGCTAACTACTGTCATAAAAGGCAACTTATTGATATAATAGTCTGTAATTGGATTTTAAGATGCTGGAAAGAGGTATAAACCACTGAATACTATCTAAAAAGGTCATCTCAGTTGGCATGTGGCATGGCAATGGAAATTCAAATGGATAAATGGAAGGGAGATTGACATAATGTGCACGGCACTTATTGAGAATCCAACAGGAAAATAGGGAAATCAGCTGGTGTCGGAAGTTGAACTTGATTTTCAGATTAAAGGGCTGAACTTGTCCCAGGTGGAATATAAGGTCCTGTTCCTGATATTGTGTTGAGCATCTGAGAGCCCAGGAAAATTTCAATTGCCCACAGGATCTGCTAAGTTGCATAACCAATGGTTCAGAGCAAAGCTCTGCAACTCAATCACATACAGACGAGAATGGTGATGGACCATCAGGCAGTTAACAGAAGGAGGAAACTCCATGAACATCTCCATCCTCACCCATGACAGTGCCTAGCACTGCAAGAGAAAAGACTGAAGTGTTTGCAAGAGTCTTCGGCCAGAAGTGCAAATTGGATGTTCCTACTTGGCTATCATAGAAACATAGAAACATAAAAGATAGGAGCAGGTGTAGGCCATTCAGCCCCTCGAGCCTGCTCCACCATTTAATGCGATCGTGGCTGATCATCCAAATTCAGTACCCTGTCCCTGCTTTCTCCCCATATCACTTGATCCCTTTAGCCTTAAGAAATATATCTAACTCCTTCTTGAATATATTTAATGAATTGGCCTCAACTGCCTTCTGTGGTAGAGAATTCCACAGGTTCACCACTCTCTGGGTGAAGAAATTTCTCCTCATCTCAGTCCTAAATGGCTTACCCCTTATCCTTAGACTGTGACCCCTGGTTCTGGACTCTCCAGCCATCGGGAACATCCTTCCTGCATCTAGTCTGTTAGAATTTTATAAGTTTCAATGAGATCCCCTCTCATTCTTCTAAACTCTAGCGAATATAAGCCTAATCGACCCAATCTCTCTTCATACGTCATTCCTGCCATCCCAGGTATCAGGCTGGTGAATCTTCACTGCACTCCCTCCATGGTAAGAACATCCTTCCTCAGATAAGGCGACCAAAACTGCACACAATACTCAAGGTGTGGCCTCACCAAGGCCCTGTACAACTGCAGCAAGACATCCTTGCTCCTGTACTTGAATCCTCTTGCTGTGAAGGCCAACATACCATTTGCCTTCTTAACCTCCTGCTGCACCTGCATGCTTACCTTCAGCGACTGGTGCACAAGGACACCCAGGTCTCGTTGCACTTCCCCTTTTCCCAATCTATTGCTGTTCAGATAATAATCTGCCTTCCTGTTTTTGCCACCAAAGTGGATAACCTCGCATTTATCCACATTATACTGCATCTGCCATGCATCTGTCCAATCACCCAACTTGTCCAAATCATACTGGAGTTTCTCTGCATCCTCCTCACAGCACACACGCCCACCCAGCTTTGTGTCGTCTGCAAACCTGGAGATATTACATCTAGTTCCCTCGTCTAGATCATTAATATATATTTGTGAATAGCTGGGGTCCTAGCACCGATCCTTGTGGTACCCCACTAGTCACTGCCTGCCACTCGGAAAAGACCTGTTTATTCCAACTCTTTGCTTCCTGTCTGCCAACCAGTTCTCTATCCAAGTCAGTACCTTACCCCCAATCCCATGTGCTTTAACTTTGCACGCTAATCTCTTATGCGGGACCTTATCGAAAGCCTTCTGAAAGTCTAAATACACCACATCCACTGGTTCTCCCTTATCTATTCTACCAGTCACATCCTCAAAAAATTCCATTAGATTAGTCAAGCACGATTTACCTTTTGTAAATCCATGTTGACTTTGTCCGATCCTGTCACTGTTTTCCAAGTGCTCTGCTATTACATCTTTTATAATGGACTCTAGCATTTTCCCCACTACCGATGTCAGGCTTACTGGTCTATAATTCCCCGTTTTCTCTCTACCACCTTTTTTAAATAGTGGGGTTACATTAGCTACCCTCCAATCCATGGGAACTGTTCCAGAATCTATAGAATGTTGGAAGATGACCAGCAATGCATCTACTATTTCTAGGGCCGCTTCCTGAAGTACCCTGGGATGTAGATTATCAGGCCCCGGGGATTTATCATAGATGTCAGAGTCCAGCCAATTCTGTTCACTGCATGGGGGTAATTTTCACTTTTACCACCCGGGCAGTGATATGATGAAAATTGAATAAGTACTATAACGGATGAGCGATTCATTCTGCATATTACCACCAAGGCAATGATGGTAAAAATTACCCCCATATGACATTAAGAAGCAGCTGAGTGCATTGGTCACAGCAAAGGCTTTGGGCCCTGACAACATCCTGGCTGTTGTTGCGGACATGCACAACAGAGGTAGCTGGCCTCCTAGCCCAGCTTTTTCAATACAGCTATGACACTGGCATCTGTCTGACAATGTGGAAGATTGCCCAAGTATGTCTCATCCATAAAACATAAAATCTAACCTGGTAAATTACTGTCCTATCAGCCTCCTTTGAATCATCAGTAAAGTGATGGAAGGATTCATCAGTAGTTCCATCGAACAACACCTACTCACCAGTAACCTTGTCACTCAGTGTTCAGTTCAGGTTCTACCAGAACCACTCAGCTCCAGACCTTATCACAGCCTTGATCCAGACATGGATACAAGAAGAGCGATGAGAGTGCCTGTCCTTCACATCAAGGCAGTATTTCATAAAGTATAACATCAAAGAGCCCAAGTAAAATCAAAGGGAAAACCTACCAGTGATTAAAGTCATACCTGATACAAAAGAAGATGGTTGTTGGAGGACAATCATCATAGGCCCAGGACATTACTGCAGGAGATCTGAGGGAAAGAGTCTTTTACACCACATAAGTGTCAGGTGATGACCATCTTCAACAAGAGAAAGCCCAGTCATCTCATCCTGACATTCAGTGTTGCCACCATTACCAAGTCCCGCACCATTAACAGCTTGGGGGCCATCACTGACCAGCAGTTTAACTGGACCAGCCATAAGAATACCATGGCTACAACAGCAGGGCAGAGACTGGGTACACTGGAATGAGTGGCTCACCTCTCAACCCCTCAGATTCTCCTCTCAATCTACAAGGCACAAGTCAGGAATGTGATGGAATACTCGGCACTCACCTGGCTGAGTGCAGCTACAACAGCATTCAGGAAGATCAACAACATCCAGGACACAGCAATTTGCTGGATCAGTGCCCATACTGCTGGAATCGCTATCCAGACCCTCCAACATTATCACACTGTACTAGTCCGCAGTATGTACAAGCTACAGGATGCACTGCAGCAACACACTAAATTTACTTTGACAGCACCTCCCTCCCCTGTGACTTCTCCTACCGAGAAGGACAAGAGCAGCAATATCATGGGAACGCTATCACCTGCATGTTCCGCTCCAAGGCACGCCATCCTGACTTGGACATATTATTGCCGTTCCTTCATTGTAGTGCAGACAGTATCCTGGAATTCTCCACCTGACATCATTGTGGGAGCACCATGATCAGAAGGACTGTAGTAGTTCAAGAAGAAGACTCGCCACCACCTTCCAAGAGTAACTAAGGATGGACAATAAATGCAGCCTTGCCAGTGTCACCATATCCCAAGAACAATAAAAAAGGAAACCATGCTAAAACCTGTGGTTTCCCTATAAAACATGACCCAAAATGTAACTTCAATATTTCTACAGATCGTCATGTTAACACCTATTGCTGTGCATACTGATGAGAATCTGTATACTTGAAAACATGTTGAAAAAAAAATAACAGGCAGAATGAGTGCAGCCATTTGTACATTTTATTTTTTTCCTATCTGAAATATGTTGTGTATGATTCAGCCTCTGCACATAAAATACTAGAAAGAAGAACCACAATCATTGTGCAACAGATACTATATTTCATTATTGCCTCAAAAGAAGTGCTTTTGAATGTGCCCAGAGATATGGCAGTGAATATATAGGATGATTTTATCAGTGGTCTAATCAAAGGTATAAAAAGAAAAACTACAAATGCTGGAAATATGAAATAAAAACACAAGATACTGGAAATGAGCAACAGGCTGATCAGCATTTGTATGAGAAAGCTAGGTTAATGTTTCTAGTTTAAACCTTCATTGGAACTCTTAAAACATAGAACGCAGTTCTGATGAAGCATTAACCTGACGTTCTCTTTTAGATGCAGACTCAATTGCTTAAATTCTACAGTGGTCCATTCACTCCATTTTTAAGTTAATTTTAGTTCATAGAGCACAGCATTAATCAAAAAAAAACTTGTGGTTGAGTTGCCGATGAGATGTAACTGCCTAGCTCTCTTTCATGGGTTTCAGTAGTTCTCAACTAGATACCAGCATGAGGCACCACCTGAAATCAAGGTGTTTCCTCTGTGGGGGAGAAGAACCAGTTATTAATTATTTCACATTGTTTGTACAATATTATGAAGTGAGCACCACCACAAGAGTTGGCTGTATTTCGGCCATGTCGGCACGCTTATTGCAGAAAGACAAGAGTTGCTCTAATTGTATTTCAGTGTTTTCAATCAGCCCAGAAGGTTTCCAGCAGTAATTCTTCATCTAGTTTCTCGTCCAGATAGTATTGTCACCTGGATCTCAGACTATTCTATGCTGAAATTCAAGCACGTTGCTCATCATCATCTGCTGGACCGAGTGGTTGGCATAGGCCTTTGGAACACACTATGCTTGCACATGGCAACCCAGGATAAATTCACTTGTTCCTTTGTGTCCCCATCAACCCCTCGGGTCAGTTTTGTGGGACATCTGTCCTTCAGACAGTTGTGTCCAGCTGTGGTTGATTTTATGACTCCTAATGCAAGTATCAAAAGAGAAAAACACACACAAGCTGCTTGATTTACAGAATTTTGGCAGTGTTGATGGAACTCATGGAGATACACTTTGCCAAAACTGGCCCGATCTCCAGTGTGAATTTATGATGATGGTAACAGCCTGTAACAGCAAAATGGGAATTACATACACAGGAGAACTGTTTGTTGGTTCTATTTACATTAACTCATTAATCTCAGTTTCTTTGTCAACTAGATTTAATCTGGTTGAGAAATACAAAATATGATTATTCTGGTCCATTTATTTATAGCCAATATTTCGTTGACATATTTTGTGGTGTGATTTATCGATGTTTATCAACAGATTTTGAAGTAATGATTAATTTTGAAATTTTCTGACATCTGGTGCACACAGCAAGTCAGAAAAGCTATTGACTAATGGCTGTCACAAGCACAATCTGCAGTGTGTAAACAAACCAGCTATTTTTTTCTCTGACAAGGTTCTTTTGATCATTAAATTATTAGGCTTTGTCAACCCATATCCTGATCTGCCAGTAATTTTATGAATTAAAAAAAGTCATTAAAAAAAAATCAGATAATAAACTGGTCAACAGCAAACCTAATGTTACTATAAAGTAGGATAACTGAGCCTTTTATCAGGATGTAAACTTGTGCTTGAGGTTTACCTCTGTTTGTTTCGTAATCATATCCTTTTATAACTTAGTAAAAAAATAATGCAAAAAGGCATCTTCTTTTAAACTTCATCCACGGCTTGTTGCACACTAAAGGATGCTTCTTTGAAGGCTAGATCTAGGTTTCAGTTTGTGTCAGTAGAAGGTTAAAGAGCAGCTGATGCAATAAAACATTTCTGGTCCTCTTTAAGGTAAGTGAGGATCTCAGGACTGTTCAGAAGCTGTTTGCCTCCCTTGACACGCAGATGTTTGTGCCCTCACTGATTACATCTTCAGACATTTTTTATCACTTTGAGACAGAACATGTCAGGTTCTAAGTTGGAGGAGATGACTGTTTTGAATCCCATTTCAAAAAGCTGTAATTGAAATAGTCACCATTACCAAGGACAGACTGTACATGGAATACTTAATGGATAAGCTGTTGCTCGTCTACACAAGATCACTAATTTTTTTTTTTTAGCTTTTAAGATACTGCAATATATTTTTTAACTTCTTTAACTCTTCCTAAGCTGCATATTACCTCCTGGTAAGAGAGTGGGCAGGGAATCTGCTCCCGGACCTACACTATTCCATGATTGGTTAATAGGAGATGTATGAGATTGATCCAGAGTGGCTTTTCCTCTGATTTGCCCTTCTTTTCTGTGGAGAGCACCTCTGTAAGGTGCCTGCAAATGAAGGCGTGATTGAAATTAGCACTCGGGTGTAAAATCTTGAACGTTAATCCGTGCCCTTCCACTTTGTGACACAACATATGCTGACAATTCCAGCACTTTTTAAATGGCACTTAATTTGATGTTAATTCAATAAAATACCATTCTAGCTTGCCTGTATTTGTAAAGATACAACCTGTCTGTCATGCTTACACAGTAGAAGTGCGCTGAAGTTGAAAGACTAACTAACACTAGCTGAAGCAGGATTGTTCCAGCATGATTAGGCTAGGGTACCTGGCTTACCTATTTGTGGCCCACACAAGTTCTCTCTGTTTTGTATTGTCAGTGACTCCAGGATTAATTTTGTGAACCAACTGCTCTTGTTCCACTTGTCCCTGGCTGATAAGCTGCAAAACTCTACGCAATCAAATAAATTAGAAAGCATTCAGAAAAAGTAATTCCCAGATTATAAGCAGAATAACATGAAAAATTTGCAGACATTTTTAAAACCAAAAGGAAGTACACATTGTCTTTATTTCCTTTGTTGATGTTGTTAGTTGAATGCTTGGCAGCCATTATAATTAAATCTGTAGAGATTCTGCAGAGGTAATTAAATCCACAGAGAAAATCTCTGTTAGCAATTAGATAAGAAAATGAGAATGAATTTAAAAGTCCTTCCCTATTTGGTAAGACAGTATAGGTCAGACATCAGAGAGCTGCATCGGTACTGAGAATGCAGACAGTTAGACAGGTGAATCGAGAGTACACGCTGACTAATACAGAATCACTGGGGTAATTTTCACCTTCATCGCCCAGGAAGTAATGTGGCAGAGCCAATCGCCCACCCATTGTAGAACCCGTCCGATATTCATCCCACTGATGTCTACAACGGTGCGGATGATTCCCTCCTCCAGATTACCTCCCAGGCAGTGAAGGGGAAAATGGCCTCAATAGAATTTCACAATACAGAAGGAGGCCATTCAGCCTCTTGCTCCTGTACCAGCTCTCTGAAAGAGCCACCCATTTAGTCCCATTCTTCTGCCCTTTTCCTATACATGTTCATTTTTTCTTTTTCAAATATTTATCCACTTCCCTTTTAAAAGGTATTATGGATTCTGTTTCCACCACGGTTTATGGTAAGGTACTTCATGTCCCAATGACCATCTGCATTAAAAAAAATTCATTTTATTATTTTTGCTGATGATAAATTTGCCCTCTAGTTACCAACTTCCTTAGTATTTACTTAATACGGTAGGGAATGCGCTTCTGCCATCTGAGCGAAGGTACATTATTGGGGGCAGAGGAGATGATATCTTATTTAACCAGCGGAAATAGTTTTTCCCTCTTTCCCTTGTCAAAATCCCTAGCGATTTGGAACATCTCTATCAAGTCGTCTCCAGCTTCTCTGCTCTCATGAAAAGAGCCCCAGTTTCTCATTGGATCCTGTGCCTTTTGTGTTTTAATCTGAATGTGACAAGCTGCTATGTGTAGCTGCACTTTTCTGTAATCGTGGCTCTGTGTTACATAGTAGAGTCCAGCTGGCTTACCAAGACCAGTACCCAATGGCAATAAAAACGGGCAAGTGCAATTCACGGAGGACTGTCTCCCTCATCCAAAAGAGAATCATAGAAATTACGGCATAGAAGGAGGCAATTTGACCCACTGTAAACTATCCTTCAAGTAGAAATATCGAGTTTGATTTCCCTTATTCATTCCCTGTATTCTTTTATATTCTTACTTTTCATATACCTATCCAGTGCTCTTTTAAATTACATAATAATCTCTGCCTCAATACCTACTCGTGGTAAAGTATTCCATTTTTTAATAACTTTCCCTGTGAAAATAATTTTTCCAACTTCCCTTTCATTCTTCTGTTGATCATCTCGGTCTATGCCTCCATGTTACTGATTTGCCAATCAGCGCAAACAACCTTTTCACTATTTGGCATCTTAAAAATCTTTTTTAATCTTGAAAACATCTATTAGATCTTTCCCTAACATCCTCTGTTTAAAAGCACCCAAAGAAAGTTTTTAGCACCCTGTCCTTTAATAAGATTTCAAATCCAAACCCATACTGGATAGAATGAAAGACATATTATTGGGGTCAGAGTAGAGGACATTTTACTTTACAGCTCTTTACAGACCACACCTGTATATAAACCCTGAGTAGGGATCTGTACTGTTAGTTTTTAGAATACTCTCATCCAGTAAACACCTGTTGATTGTTCATCTACAGTCTCCGTCTATTTATTGAAGAACACCATACCTTAAGATTCACGGATTTAACAGTAGTCACTGCTGTAATGTAGGAAACACGGCAGCTGGATTTGCACAAGTAACCACTGCAGATTTTAAGGTGCAAATTTAGAAAGAGAGGCTTTCCTGTAATCTTTTATTGTGAGTAACATATACATTGAGACTCTGTCAGCTATCAAAAATGAGAATTTCCCCACAGTTGGAAACATTCGCACCTTGCTTAGTTTAAAGAAATAAAGAAAGACTGGCATTTATATAGCACCTTTCACAACCTCAGGACATCCCGAAATGCTTTACAGCCAATGAAGTACTATAGAAGTGTAGTCACTGTTGTAATATAGTAAACGCAGCAGCCAATTTGGGCACAGCAAGCTCCCACAAACAGCAATGTGATAATATCCAGATGAACTTTTTAAGGATGTTGATTGAAGGATAAATATTGGCAAAGATAACTCCCCTACTTTTCTTCGAAATATTGTCATGGGATCTTTTAGGTCCACCTGAGGGAGCAGACGGGGGGTGGGGAGGGGTGGGGGATTCGCCTCCTTTGCGCTCCAGGGGGCGCTAATTGGGCGCCAAGGCTTATCACCTTGGCGGGGACGCTAATAGCGCCTGCCGAGAAATTCGACGGGGTGCTACTGAGGCGCTAGCCAATAGTGCCGTGCCCCCGCCAATAGTGCCCCGCAGTCGAAATTTGGCTGCGCCCCGCGAGGCTGCCGCGGCTGATATCAGCTTCAGCTTTGCAGGTCGAGAGCCAGGCCGCACACCGCTGGCGGGGCGCTAATTAAAAGGGTGGTCCGGCTGCACCTTGCACTGACTTTCTTTATTTTGGCCGACCTCCAGGTTGGTGGTCCGTGGGCGCCATCACGCCGTCCAGCACTGCATCTCAGTGCCGGGCTGTGGCCACGGCACCACACCACCCTGGTGGGCTAGTGAAGGCCATCAAACGGCCTGCAGAGTGTACAGCGGCCCTCCCATTTAACGGAAGGGGAGGGGCACCAAAACGCGACAGCGCTACGTGGAACGGCCGCGTAGCGCTCTGGTGCTACCGCGCTTTGTGCCCCACACACCGCCCCGAGAGGAAGTGGAGTGCCCGAGATAGCACTCCGCTTCCTCACCGGGGCGATAAGCCCAATTTAGCGGGCGGGGCCTTACTCCTGCCCCGACACCAAATGTGAGGCGCTAAGTGCGTTACCACCCCCAAACAGGGCGTAACCGAATTTCATCCCCAGGGTCTTAGTTTAACACCTCGTCTGAAAAATTAACACAGTAACACAATCGATCAGCTGCTCCCAGCAAGGAGCACCCAATTGGACAATCAGCCATGGTGCATAATAAGGAATAAAAATGATAAAACCGGAAATTATAATGCCGGAAAATCTGAAATAAAACAGAAATTTCTGTAATTATACAGTCAATGCATCAGTACCTGGAAAGCAAAAAGATGGATTTAAATTTCTTCACAGAGCTCCTTTGTCAAAACTGGTTAAGGGCCTCTTCTTCTTAGGCAGTCCCTCAGAACTGAGGATGACTTGCTTCCTTCCACATTAAAAATGAGTTTTCAGGTGACTGATGAGTCCAATGCGGGACATAAGAACATAAGAACATAAGAAATAGGAGCAGGAGTAGGCCAATCGGCCGCTCGAGCCTGCTCCGCCATTCAATAAGATCATGGCTGATCTGATCCTAACTGCCAATCCACTAACACAGAACCATCTCCTGAATCTAACAGAATTAGACACACGAAATAGGAGCAGGATCAGGCTACACGGCCCCTGGGCCCGCTCCGCTACCCACAGGGCCATGACCAATCCGAACCTAGACTCATGTCCAAATTCCTGCCCGCTCCCCGTAACCCTTAATTCCCTTTACTTCTAGGAAACTGTCTATTTCTGTTTTAAATTTATGTAATGATGTAGCTTCTACAGCTTTTTGGGGCAGCATATTCCATGGACCTACCAACCTCTGAGTGAAGTAGTTCCTCCTCATCTCAGTTTTGAAAGAGCAGCCCCTTATTCGAAGACTATGCCCCCTAGTTCTAGTTTCACCCATCATCGGGAACATCCTCCCCGCATCCACCCGATCCAACCCCTTCACAATCTTATATGTTTCAATAAGATCGCCTCTCATTCTTCTGAACTCCAATGAGTAGAGTCCCAATCTACTCAACCTCTCCTCATATGTCCATCCCCCTCATCCCCGGGATTAACCGAGTGAACCTTCTTTGTACTGACTCGAGAGCAAGTATGTCCTTTCTTAAGTATGGACACCAAAACTGTATGCAGTATTCCAGGTGCGGTCTCACCAATACCTTGTACAACTGAAGCAATACCTCCCTATTTTTATATTCTATCCCCCTAGCAATGAAAGCCAACATTCCATTGGCCTTCTTAATCACTTGCTGCACCTGCATACTAACCTTTTGAGTTTCATGCACCAGGACCCCCAGATCCCTTTGTACTTCAGTACTTTCCAGTTTCTTGCCATTAAGATAATAACTTGCTCTACGATTTTTCCTGCCAACGTGCATAACCTCACACTTTCCAGTATTGTATTCCATCTGCCAAATCTCTGCCCACTTACTTAGCCTGTCTATGTCCCCTTGCAGGTTTTTTATGTCCTCCTCACTCACTACTTTCCCTCCCATCTTAGTATCATCTGCAAACTTTGATATGTTACACTCGGTCCCCTCCTCCAAATCGTTAATATAGATTGTAAAGAGTTGGGGACCCAGCACTGACCCCTGCGGAACACCACTAGTTACTGATTGCCAGTCTGAGAATGAACCATTTATCCCAACTCTCTGCCTTCTGTTAGATAGCCAATCCTCTATCCATGCCAGAATATTACCCCCAATCCCGTGATTTTTTATCTTAAGCAATAATTTTTTGTGTGGCACCTTGTCAAATGCCTTTTGGAAGTCTAAATACACTACGTCCACTGGTTCCCCTTTATCCACCCTATATGTTACTTCCTCAAAGAACTCCAGCAAATTTGTCAAACATGACTTCCCCTTCATAAAACCATGCTGACTTTGTCCTATTAAATTATGATTATCCAAATGTCCTGTTACTGTCTCCTTAATAATGGACTCCAAAATTTTACCTACCACAGATGTTAGGCTAACCGGTCTATAGTTTCCAGCCTTCTGTCTACTGCCCTTTTTAAATAAGGGTGTTACATTAGCAGTTTTCCAGTCTGCCGGGACCTTTGCCGAGTCCAGGGAGTTTTGGAAAATTATTACCAATGCATCCACAATCCCTACCGTCACTTCCCTCAAGACCCTAGGATGTAAGCCATCAGGTCCAGGTGATTTATCCGCCTTGAGTCCCATTATTTTACCGAGCACCACTTCCTTAGTGATTTTGATCGTGTTTAGCTCCTCCCCCCCTTTAGCCCCCTGTTTGTCCAGTGTTGGGATATTCTTAGTGTCTTGTACTGTAAAGACTGATATAAAATATTCATTCAGTGTTTTTGCCATCTCCATATTTCCCACCATTAATTTCCCGGTCTCATCCTCTAAGGGACCAACATTTACTTTAGCCTACAGTCTCTGTCACAGGAGGGGCAGACGGTGGTTGAAGGGGCGGGTGGGTGGGGTGCTTGGGTTGACGTGCGCTCCTTCCACTGTTTGCGCTTGGCTTCCGCTTGCTCCCGGCGAAGAGACTCGAGGTATTCGGCGCCTTCCCGGATGCTTCTCCTCCACTTTGTGCGGTCTTGGGCCAGGGATTCCCAGTTGTCAGTGGGGATGTTGCACTTTTTCAAGGAGGCTTTGAGGGTGTCCTTGAAGTGTTTCCTCTGCCCACCTGGGGCTCTCTTGTCGTGTCAGAGCTCCGAGTAAAGCACTTGTGTTGGGAGTCTCGTGTTGGGCATGCGGACGATGTGACCCGTCCATCGGAACTGATCGAGTGTGGTCAAAGCTTCGATGCTGGGGATGTTGGCCTGAGCGAGAACAATGAATTTGCAGGATCTTGCGGAGGCAGCGTTGGCATTACCTCTCCAGTGCTTTGAGGTACCTGCTGTACATGGTCCATGTCTCTGAGGCATACAGGAGGGCAGGTATTATTACTGCTCTGTAGACCATGAGCTTGGTTCCGGGTTTGAGGTCCTGGTCTTCAAACAGTCTCTTCCTCAGGCGACCAAAGGCTGCACTGGCACACTGAAGGCGGTGTTGGACTTCATCATCGACTGGTTAAGGGCCTGCACCTAAAATGTTAAATGACTTTTTTCTGTTTTCAGATGCTGATGTTTATTTCCAGCATTTTCTGTTATTACTTATATTGGGGTTTGTTTTAGATTTTCTCCAGCGGCACATAACTTTCTGTGAAGCCTGTGTTAGTAATTCTAGCAACTTATACTGGACTATATTTAAAAATAACTAAATAGCCAGCTCTGCAAATGCCATCACACTGGTCATTGGGGATAGGCTGCATTGTAGGAGTTGTACCTCATCTAGGACAAACAAAATGCTGCCGGCACTGTTTTGTGTGGGGAATACGTGCTGTTTGTGTGTACCTGCTGTGTGTATGTGTATTTGTTTCTGCATGTATGTTCTGTTGTGAGTGTTTGCATGCTGTTTGTGTGAGTCTGCATGCTGTTTAGATACTGAATTTAAAACCAGGAACAAATGAAATTGGTGATTTGATATCATTATGTTACTTCTCACACCATTATGCACTCTTCTATGCAAACAGGGACACATTGCATGATGATGACAGCTCTTCAAGAAGGTGTTATCGTGTTCGAGAAACGTGATATTAAATGAACCCTTTTTGATGTATTTCCTTGATAGAAATAGCAATGATGTAGTATAAAAGTATGAAAAGTTGATTTTAATGTTTCCCCTCTTTGTAAACCAAAATGCTGTGAAAAGCGTTTGTCTCACTGACTGATAAAATACTTGTCTTCTTTCACTGGAGCAAGACTAGTTGCTGTTCTTCGTACACTAGGTTCTGAAACATCCTTGATTCACTGTGGCGAACTATTGAAATATTGCAACCTGTCTCATGTAACATTCATCACAAAGAACAAATTACTTCTATGAAGTCTCCACGATGCTGAAAGCAAAATGTTTATGCCTTAAGCCCATAACCTCAACCTATCCCATACAGAATTTAATAGCAGCCCAGTAGTGCTAGAACATAAGAACATAAGAACATAAGAAGTAGGAGCAGGAGTAGGCCATACGGCCCCTCGGGCCTGCTCCGCCATTCAATAGGATCATGGCTGATCCGAACCTAAACTCACGTCCACTTCCCTGCCCGCTCCCCGTAACCCCTAATTCCCTTATCAGCTTGGAAAAATCAGCTATAGCTAGTTCACAAGAGGTGTGGAGATGCCGGAGTTGGACTGGGGTGGACAAATGTAAGAAGTCACACGACACCAGGTTATAGTCCAACAGCTTTATTTGAAATCACAATTTCAAATAAAGCTGTTGGACTATAACCTGGTGTCGTGTGACTTCTTACATTAGTTCACAAGAGACTGCACAAACACGAGGCATTATTCTTACTATATGCTTTGCATTTATCACAATAACCTCCATTATGGAAGAGAAAAATAAATCTTGTACATTTCTGTCATTTTGGTATGGTTGTCACAACAGTGATGATAATAGTTCCAGCCGCAGCTTCCTGAAATGATGAAGGTCCTCATCAGGTGGCTATGTAAATCAGGGTTCTGAATTTATTATTTAAGAGTTACCTCAACTATCCAATTGTAATAATGACATCTGCTGCATGCAGACATGCATGTCAATTAAGAAACTCACAAATTGTGAAAAACAGCTCCAAAAAAACCTGACCATTCAAATAACAGCCAACAATTGAGATACAGCCCTGAATATAGACTTATGACCACAGCCATTGTTTAACAGTGACTGAATAATATAAATTCTGTTTTATTACATGGATTCCAGAATTTCACTAGTATTTGCGGATCTATTTCTCAATTTAGAGCCTTTATCTGTGGAAAAAAATGAAACCCAAAGGCCTTTTCTATGATGAAAAATAAGTGGTTATACTGAAAATAGACTGGATGTGAGTTTATTGTAACTGAAGCTGCAGGTAGTCTCAATATATCCATCATTTGTATTGCAGAGAAGTACACAAGAGCATTTTTCACCGTAGTAGATCTAGAATTGTGAGAAGGGTTCATGGGCACTGAATATGCAAAGACAAAAAGAAAATACTGCAGATGCTGGAAATCTGAAATAAAAACAGAAAATGCTGGAGATACTCAGCAGGTCAGACAGCATCTGTGAAGAGAGAAACAGAGTTAACGTTTCAGGTCGATGATCTTTCGTCAGAACTGGAAAAAACAAGAAATGGAACAGATTTTTAAGCAAGTGTAGGGGCTGGGAAAGGGGGGGGATGAAAGAACAAAAGGGAAGGTCTGTGATAGGATAGAAGGCAGGAGAGATTAAGAGACATTAAGAGATATTCAAGGCAAAAGGAGATGGTAATGGGACAGGTTAAGAAACAAAGGATGGCTCTAGATGAAGTGTAAATTGCGCTGGCAGAATGAAAGACAGCTGCCAGGTGGGAGAGAAGAAAAGACACAAACAAAAAGTGTGGATAAAAAATATATATATGATAGGGGCCGAGGTTATGATCTGAAATTGTTGAACTCTATGTTGAGTCCTGAAGGCTATAAAGTGCCTAATTGAAAGATGAGGTGCTGTTCCTCGAGCTCACGCTAAGCTTCCGTGGAACAATGCAAGAGGCCGAGGACGGTGAGGTCTGAGTGGGAGTGGAGCGGAGAAGTAAAGTGACAGGTGACCAGAAGCTCAGGGTCTCCCTTACAGACTGAACGGAGGTGTTCCGCAAAGTGGTCACCCAATCTGCGTTTGGTCTTCCCAATGTAGAGGAGACCACATCATGAGCAGCGAATACAGTATACTAAATTGCAAGCTGTACAAGTAAATCACTGTTTCACCTGGAAAGGGTGTTTGGGGCCCTGGATAGTGGGAAGGGGGGAGGTATAAGGGCAGGTGTTGCATTTCCTGTGCTTGCACGGGAAGGTGCCGGGTGAAGGGGAAAGGGTATTGGGGATGATAGAGGAGTGGACCAGGGTGTCGCGGAGGGAGCGGTCCCTTCGGAATGCTGAAAGGGGAGGTGAGGGGAAGATGTGTTTGGTGGTGGGATCAAGCTGGAGGTGGCGGAAATGGCGGAGGATGATCCATTGAATGTGGAGGCTGGTGGGGCGAAAGGTGAGGACAAGGGGATCTCTATCGTGGTTCCGGGAGGGAGGGAGGGGAAGGGGTGAGGGCAGAAGTGTGGGAGATAGAACGGACACGGTCAAGGGCTGTGTCAACCACAGTAGAGGGGAATCCTTGGTTGAGGAAAAAGGAAGACATGTCGGAAGCACTAGTATGGAAGGTGGCATCATCAGAGCAGATGCCACAGAGACGGAGAAGCTGGGAGACTGGAATAGAGTCCTTACAGGAAGCGGGGTGGGAGGAAGTGTAGTCCAAGTAGCTGTGGGAGTCAGTGGGCTTGTAGTGAATGTTTGTCAATAACCTATCCCCAGAGATGGAGACGGAGAAGTCGAGGAAGGGAAGGAAAGAGTTGAAGATGGACCATGTGAAGGTGAGGGAAGGGTGGAAATGGGAAGCAAAGTGAATGAAATTATCTAGTTCAGGGCGAGAGCAGGAAACGGCACCGATACAGTCATCAATGTACCGGAAAACGAGGTGAGGGAGGGGACCTGAGTAGGACTGGAACAAAGAGTGTTCCACATATCTCACGAAAAGACAGGCATAGCTGGGACCCATGCGGGTTCCCATAGCAACATCTTTGATTTGGAGGAAGCGAGTGGAGTCAAAGGAGAAGTTGTTCAATGTGAGAACAAGTTCAGCCAGGCGGAGGAGGGTGGTGGTGGATGGGGACATAGAAACATAGAAGATAGGAGCAGGAGTAGGCCATTCGGTCCCTCGAGCCTGCTCCGCCATTCAATGCGATCATGGCTGAACATGACTGGTTGGGCCTCTGTTCAAGGAAGAAGCGGAGCACCCTCAGGCCATCCTGGTGGGGGATGGAGGTGTACAGGGATTGTACGTCATAGTGAAAAGGAGGCGGTTGGGGCCAGGAAACTGGAAACCGTTAAAGTGGCGGAGGGCATCGGACGAGTCGCTGATGTAGGTGGGAAGAGATGAATATGCAAAGTTTATTTTGAAGGGGGGACAGCCTGTGTACGCCTAGAAAATCTTAATTTTTGACACTTTTTTTGGTGCATTTCCCAGCATTTTGCATTTACTGTGATTCAGCCTTCTGTAGCGGAAATAATTTACTTAGGAAGGATTACAGATATTTTAAATATTTAGATAAAGTAGTTGTTACAAGGTACAATTAACTCTTGATTTTTCACCACTGGAAGGTAATATACGGTGAGTGTAGCACAACTGAAGGCAGCTAGTGTTAACACAGGAATGGTTTATCCCACTATAACAGCAGCTCATGGTGATAACATGGGCACTGTAAAGCTGCAATTGATAAACTCTCTCATCTTGCGAGACATGGCTCACTAATTCATAAGACGAGGTCAGCTGACTGTCAATCCCCTTACCTGTCTGCTGCCAAACACCAGGTTGAGCCATCAGGGGACCCACATGTTTCCCCAAACCTCTGCATTTGTGCAGAAAATGTTAACCCTTTGCACCTGCACTGTGATTCTGCAGCCTTGCGCATGCATGAAACTCCACACATGCACAAAACAATCAGGGCATTCTGGGGTGACTTTAATATATTTTTTTTAAGTGGCTTAAGCTATCAAACTTATTCAAATTGTGTTCAGCATCTGCTGACACATGACAGGCTGGGGATGCGCTGGCTGTCAGCGAGTATAATTACAGTTTAGCTCCTCAATTATCAATATAATAATGATTTCATACAGTTCCAAAAACCAAGTACCCAACTGATGGGAAATAGTAAGTTAGCCTTCTAGCGATGCCTTCAGTTTTAAGACTCTTGGTTAAGCTAGCAGGAGAGTGTTGAGTCTGTGTGTCCCAGTTATGCTTATTATAAATCACTGGACACAGACAACAAGAATAACTTTAACAGGTCTTTACTATTCGGAGGTCAGGGCTGAATTGCCCAGCAAGTCACTACACAACGTTTATATACCGGTGTGGTCACCACCGGTATTACAGTATACAGCAGCCAAGAGAAAGTAGTACATCTCTTAAGGTAGTTCTCTTAAGGTGGAACGGGTTACATACACCACAATCCTCCCTTTTTAGCTTAACAGTGTATATCCCCATTTAACATAACATAATAACATATATATATATATATATATATATACAACTTCATGCAAAACAGTTCAAAGATTCAGTCTCTGAGGAGGCCTCCTGATCCGAGTTGGATAACGCCTTTCAGGGGTCTCTGATTCTCGTTGCTGGGGTGACTCATCTAGTTGATCTCTTATGGATTGGACATCATCATCAGGTACATTCACTTCTGAGGTAGATGCTTCAGGTTCACTAACTTCTTCCACGGTTGTCTCTGCCGTAACCATGGGTTCGACCCTTGTTCTCGATTCTACCAGTTGGTCAGCATGACGTCGTATTACATTTTCACCCATATCTACCGTGTACATCAGGGGTCCTTGTCTGGCCCGAATTGTTCCAGATTGCCATTTCTCATTTTTATAGTCCCGGGCTAACACTGGTTGTCCTATTTCGAAACTCCGAGTGGTCTTGTTATTTATATGCTGGAACTGTTTGTTTTCGACTTCCCTCCGCACATTTGGTTTTAACAAGTCCAACCTGGACCGCAACCTCCTGTTATAGAACATCATGGCAGGACTTTGGTTTGTCACTGCATGAGTGGCATTTCGATATGGCAGTAGGAAATTGTCCACCTTGTGTTGTAGTGGAATCTGATCTTCGCTCATGGCCTTTATTGCTTTTTTGAACGTTTGTACAAATCTCTCGGCCAACCCGTTTGTAGCCGGATGATATGGGGCAGAGGTATAATGTTTCACCCCATTCTTCTTCATGAATTTCTGGAATTCTTCTGACACGAACTGCGGTCCGTTGTCTGAACATATTTGTTCTGGCAATCCATTTCTTGCAAATATCGTTCTTAGCACCGCGATCGTCTTTTCCGAGGTAGTGGTAGTCATCTTAATCACTTCTGGCCATTTAGAATGTGCGTCCACCGCAATTAAAAACATGGAGTCCATGAATGGACCAGCAAAGTCAATATGTACACGTTGCCATGGGGTTGAAGGCCATTCCCATGGATGCAGCGGTGCAATCGGAGGTGCATTTTGAACTTTTTGGCACCCTGAGCAGCTTTTCGTCAGATCCTTTATCTGTTGGTCCATACCTGGCCACCACACATAAGCCCTAGCAAGGCTTTTCATCTTGACTCCCCCCAGATGACCTTCATGCAGTTCCTTTAGAACTCTCTCTCTTAACTTAGGAGGAATAATCGCCCTTGTTCCATACATCAATGTTCCTTGACAGACGGACAGCTGTTCTCGTCTTGCTGAGAATGCCGGTAACAGTGGATCACCATGTGCTGGCCATCCCTTCACTGTCAATTCGTAGACCCGGGACAGTGTCGGGTCGTTCCTGGTTTCTCTTTCAATACTTGCATTGGTGACTGGTAAACATTCGATGATGGTCGAGTGAAATAACTCAACAGGGTCAACCGTCGGTGCCTCCTCCGCTGTAGGTAGTGGCAGGCGCGACAGCCCATCAGCATTACCATGCTGCTTTGTACCTTTGAATTCAATCTGATATTGATGTGCCCCTAGGAAAAGGGACCATCTCTGGAGCCTCTGTGCTGTCATCACCGAAACACCCTTCTTAGGGTTAAAAATGGATACCAACGGCTGGTGGTCTGTCAGTAGCGTAAACTTTTGGCCCTGCAGGTAATGATTAAACTTCTTTACTCCCCACACAAGGCTGAGAGCCTCCCTATCTATCTGAGCATAGTTGCGCTCAGCGGAGGTCAATGATCTGGATGCGAACGCGACTGGCCTCTCCAAGCCATTTGGCAACTTGTGTGAGAGTACTGCCCCAATACCATATGGAGAAGCATCACAAGCCAAACGAATAGGCAGCGTTGGGTTGAAGTGAGCCAACACTTCCTCTGAGGTGATCAATGCCTTGCTTTTGCGAAAGGCCCTCTTACAGTCCTCGCTCCACTTCCATGGTACTCCCTTCTGCAAAAGAGCGTTCAGCGGGTGCAGCACCGTGGATAAATTTGGCAGAAACTTATGGTAATAGTTAATCAACCCTAGGAACGACCTCAACTGGGATACATTATCCGGAGCGGGAGCCTTCACAACAGCTTCGATCTTGTCAGGAGACTTATGAAGCCCCTCCTGGTCAATGACATGACCACAGTACGAGATCCGCTTCTGAAAGAACTCACATTTCTGGCGATTAACTCGAAGTCCATATTCTTTCAATCTGGTGAGCACCAGTTCCAAATTTGCAAGATGTTCCTCATCATCATCTCCTGTAATCAGAATATCGTCCAGGTAACATTGTGTGCCTGGAATTCCCTGTAATACCTGCTCCATGGCCCTCTGCCAAATTGCTGGAGCCGATGCCACTCCAAAAACCAGTCTATTATACCGATACAAGCCTCTATGCGTGTTGATCGTGAGATACTGGCGTGACTCTTCCTCAACTTCCATCTGTAAGTACGCCTGCGCCAGGTCTATCTTGGTGAAGTGTTTCCCGCCAGACAACGAAGCGAAGATATCCTCAATCCGCGGAAGCGGATATTGCACCGTGTGAAGCACCGGATTAACAGTGATCTTGAAATCTCCACAGATGCGAACCTTCCCCGGTTCCCCCGGCTTGTTGCTCGATGAACACTTCATGACGGGAACAATGGGCGTGGCCCATTCACTCCAGTCCACCTTTGACAGTACTCTGGACCGTTCTAGTCCTTCCAGCTCAGCTTCCGCAGCAGGTTGTATCGCATAAGGGACTGGTCTGGCTTTGAAAAATTTTGGATTTGCATGTTCTTCAACTTTGATGTTTGCCGTAATTCCTTTCAGTGTTCCCAGTCCCTGCTGGAACACCTCTTCAGCATCGTCCAATATTCTGGACAGTCGTTTAGGTTTGACATCTTCCTTTTTGCCGGAATCTACAGTTAGTGCTTTTAAGGAATGCCAGTCCATATTTATTCTCCTGATCCATTCCCGTCCCAGTAATGGTGGACCTCCCTCAGGTAGCACATATAAGTCCATTCCTCGGCTTTCTTTATCCTTGTGGACCACCTTTACCTTTATCTTTCCAATGGGGTATACTCTTTGTCCCGTATATGTTTTCAAAACAATCTCCGTATCCCTTAAGGGAATGTGTGGAAATAACCTTTTGTAATCTTGCTTATTCATGACCGTCAATGCCGATCCAGTGTCCAATTCCATCTTCACTTGGACTCCTGCTATCTGAAGTGTGACCCAGATAGTTTGGTGGTCTGCTGTGTTACCCACATTATGTATTCTTAGACAACCCAGTTCCTTACTGCTGGAGTCTGAATCCATCTTCTGTTCATCTGAACTGTTCTCTGTCACCTTGTGTACCTTTTTGCACTTTTCCTGCGGTGACTTTTTGCTGCTGGTCTTCTAACCTGACCGGCATACTTTAGCTATGTGACCGAGTTTGCCACATTTTCTGCATTCCTGATTTTTGAACCAGCACTGATTCTGATCGTGCGTTGTCCTTCCGCAATGATAACACTTTACTGCACCCAATGCCATTTGATTGGTGCTGAGTTCCGATGACCTTAGTTGCATTTCCGCGGTGCCTCTTGCTGCGGCCTCGTGCGATGCTGCAATGGTGACAGCTTTCTCAAGCGTAAGGTCCTTTTCTTCTAGCAGACGCTTTTGTGTTCCTTCTTTTAATAATCCACACACGAATTTATCTCTCAGAGCATCTGCTAGTCCTGTACCAAACTGACAGTACTTTGATAGCTTACGCAGTTCAATTAAGAATTCAGCGTTGCTTTCCTCTTTCAGCTGCGTTCTGCTGTAAAATTTAAATCGTTCCGCTATCATCAGCGGCGTGGGGTTTAAATGTTCTTGCAGGATCGTAACAATTTTCGCGAAAGTCTGATCCGCCGGTTTATCTGGTGTTATCAGATGCTTCAATAACCCGTACGTCTTCGCCCCCATTGAGTTTAATAATGTTATTGCTTTCTTATCATCTGGTACTTCATTTGCTGTACAATAAACTCCAATGCGTTCTACATACGTGGTCCAATCTTCAACATCACTATCAAAAGCAGTGATGTTACCGTGTTTAGGCATCCTTGAGATTTTCTTTAACTATTTTATTTTCCCAAAATGGCGGCTTCCCGCGCTTGTCTTCTTCTCCTGCCTACTAAAATGGCGGCTTCCCGCGCTTGGCGGTTTTTTCCCGCGCTCGTCTTCTTCCCCCGCCGACTACAATGGCGGCTTCCCGCGTTTGCCTTCTTCCCCCGCTGGCTGCAATGGCGATTGCCGTGCTGCTGCCGTTCTCGCCTCCCCAGCGGTTCTCAATTCCCCGACACTGCTTTTTTGCTCCCCCGCGGGTCCCGTGGGCATTCATGCTTCCCCTGCTGTTGCGCCTCTCAGCCCCGCTTGCAGGCCGGTCCTTTACACCGGCTGCGGTTGAGTTCTCCGCGGTTCTCGTGGCCTTAACGCTGCCCCAGTTGCTGCGCCTCTCGGCCCCGATTGCAGCCCGGCCCTTTTCACCGGCCGCGGTCGAGTTCTCCGCCCTTTTTCCTCCGTTTTCCCTCCCCTACTCCACAGCCAACGCGGCCGACTTTCTGCTCGTGTCGCTGATCGGCTTACCCACCACCGTGGTAGAAGGGATGATCACTGCCTGTCGCTGATGGAGGGCTTCGTGGTCAGAATTTTTTCTTTTTAACCCGGGTTCTCGATGCCTCCCGTGCGATGTGGTGCTCAGCAGGATGATGAGGGCGGATGCCTCTTCTCGACGCCCGTTCTGAGGACGAAGCTGCCTTGGATATAAAACTGCCGCAGGGTAAGATCGGACTCGTCGCCACTGTTGAGTCTGTGTGTCCCAGTTATGCTTATTATAAATCACTGGACACAGACAAAAATAATAACTTTAACAGGTCTTTACTATTCGGAGGTCAGGGTTGAACTGCCCAGCAAATCACTACACAACGTTTATATATCGGTGTGGTCACCACCGGTATTACAGTATACAGCAGCCAAGAGAAAGTAGTACATCTCTTAAGGTAGTTCTCTTAAGGTGGAACAGGTTACATAGACCACAGAGAGCATACAGTTCTTTTAATTTGCCCATGTAGTTTTTTTTTCAATTTTCAGTTGAATTGTAACATGGAAAGCTGAGAATTTTCTTAGGTTAACTTGCATCTTCTACTGGATTTTCTGAAACCACTTAGAAAAAACACATTTCTCTATTACAGCCCACACTGAGAAATAACTGAAAAAAATTGGTGTTGTACTGTGATCAACAATGCTACATTTATACAGTGCCTTTAACATAGCATAAAATATCCCAAGTTGCTTCACAGAGGCATAGGATGCCAAGCCCAAAGAAGGAGATATTAGAGAGGGGGTGAAAAGCTTGGTCAAAGAGGTGGATTTTAAGGAGGATCTCAAAAGAGGTGAGGGAGATGGAGAGGTGGAGGAGTTTAGGGAGGGAATTCCAGAGGATGGGACCTAGATGGCTGAAGGCATGGCCACCAATGGCGGGGCAAAAGGAGAGGGGAGGCTAACGTTGGACTGATGGAGAGTTCTGGATGGGGGTTTTAGCACTAGAGGAGGTTACAGACATTGGGATGAGTGCAGCCATGGAGAGTTTTAAGCACAAAAACAACTTGCATTTATATAGTGGCTTTAATGTTGTAAAACGTCTCGAGGCACTTCACAGGAGCGTTATTAAACAAAATTTGACACCAAGCCACATAAGGGGATATTAAGGCAGATGATTGGTGAGAGAGGTAGGTTTTAAGGAGCGTCTTAAAGGAGGAGAGAGAGGTAGAGAATTCCAGAGCCTACGACCTACGCAGCTGAAGGCACGGCCGCCAATGGTGGAGCGATTAAAATTGGGGATGTGCAAGATGCCAGAATTGGAGGAGCGCAGATACCTCGGAGGGTTGTAGGGCTGGAGGAGGTCACAGATATAGAGAGGGACGAGGCCATGGAGGGATTTGAAAACAAGGATGAGAATTTTAAAATCGAGACGTTGCTTAACTGGGAGCTAATGTAGCTCAGCAAGCACAGGGGTGATGGGTGAATGGGATTTGTTACGAGTTAGGATACGGGCAGCAGAGTTTTGGATGACTTCAAGTTTATGGAGGGTGGAAGATGGGAGGCCGGCCAGGAGTAATAAAGGCATGGATGAGGGTTTCAGCAGCTGATGAGCTGAGGCAGCGGCGGAGTTGGGCGATGTTATGGGGGTGGAAATAGGCGGTCTTAGTGATGGTGCGGACATGTGGTCGGACGCTCACCTCGGGGTCAAATATGACATCAAGGTTGCAAATAAGAACATAAGAACATAAGAACATAAGAAATTGGAGCAGGAGTAGGCCAATCGGCCCCTCGAGCCTGCTCCGCCATTCAATAAGATCATGGCTGATCTGATCCTAACCGCCAATCCACTATCACAGAGCCATCTCCTGAATCTAACAGAATTAGACACACGAAATAGGAGCAGGATCAGGCTACACGGCCCCTGGGCCCGCTCCACTACCCACAGGGCCATGACCATTCCGAACCTAGACTCATGTCCAAATTCCTGCCCGCTCCCCGTAACCCTTAATTCCCTTTACTTCTAGGAAACTGTCTATTTCTGTTTTAAATTTATGTAATGATGTAGCTTCTACAGCTTTTTGGGGCAGCATATTCCATGGACCTACCACCCTCTGAGTGAAGTAGTTCCTCCTCATCTCAGTTTTGAAAGAGCAGCCCCTTATTCTAAGACTATGCCCCCTAGTTCTAGTTTCACCCATCATCGGGAACATCTTCCCCGCATCCACCCGATCCAACCCCTTCACAATCTTATATGTTTCAATAAGATCGCCTCTCATTCTTCTGAACTCCAATGAGTAGAGTCCCAATCTACTCAACCTCTCCTCATATGTCCATCCCCTCATCCCCGGGATTAACCGAGTGAACCTTCTTTGTACTGACTCGAGAGCAAGTATGTCCTTTCTTAAGTATGGACACCAAAACTGTATGCAGTATTCCAGGTGCGGTCTCACCAATACCTTGTACAACTGAAGCAATACCTCCCTATTTTAATATTCTATCCCCCTAGCAATGAAAGCCAACGTTCCATTGTCCTTCTTAATCACTTGCTGCACCTGCATACTAACCTTTTGAGTTCCGTGCACCAGGACCCCCAGATCCCTTTGTACTTCAGTACTTCTGGTTCATCTGGTTCAACCTCAGACAGGTGCCAGGTAAAGGGATAGAGTCAATGGCTAGGGAATGGAGTTTGTGGTGGGGACCAAAGACAACGGCTTCAGTCGTCACAGTATTTAGTTGGGAATTCAGAGAATGGGATTTTAAGTTTGAGGTGGTGGGGGACTGGGAGACTGGGAGCCAATATAGGTCAGCAAGGATGAGGGTGATGGGCAAACAGGACTAGGAATAGGATGCAAGCAGCAGAGTTTATGGAGTGTGGAGGATGGGAGGCAGGCCAAGAGAGCATTGGAACAGTCGTGTCTGGAGGTGCCAAAGGCATGGATGAAGGTTTTTGCAGCAGAATGGTCTGAGGCAGAGGCGGAGGTAGGTGATGTTACGGAGTTGGAAGTAGGCGTTTTATGTGATGGAGATGATACTCAGCTCAGGGTCAAATAAAGTGCCAATATTATAAACAATCTGATTCAGCCTGAGCTGGTAGCCAGGGAGTGAAATGGAATCAGTGTCAAGGGTACAGAGTTTGTGGTGGGGGCTGATGCAAAGACTAGGGATTGAACCCGGGACCTTCTTGGTCTGTGAGCCTCAATTCCACATTGAGCCAGATTTTTACCAATTGTGCCATTTAATGGAGCAGCAAATGTCTTTCCAGTGGAAACATACCTTTAGAAAGTCCCTGATTTGGGCCTATGTTTTAAGGGATGAAGGAAGTGTGCAGCAATTGTGACGTCACAGAGCCAGTATTTGCTGCTATAATTTTGCTAAATCCTGACAATGTGCATTCAGAGGCAGCTATTGACCTGTAGACTCAATCGAAAACTAACACTGTGCATTCAGCTGGAGATGTGCATGTGGAAATTACTATGCATATACTGTTCACTCAAAATGGTTTATCTGTCCCTGTCCTCTTGGCTGATGTTTCTCTGCCATTTTGCAGAATGTGCCTGTCGATCACTGTAGAATGCTCATTTGTGTGTGGTTTAAATTGCCTTTATTATGGCACTGATGCTTGTAAGCTGATCCAAAATGTCTTTTCAATAAAAGTTTTGAGAGATAATAGTACTCCTTAGCAAAGCTCCTGCAATATAAACCACATTTGCAGAAGCTTAAATCAATACTGGTAGATCCAGTTCTGCGATGTATAGTTCTGATTATTAATGGATTCCAAGGCATTTGAGATTTAGATGATGTACTTGATCCTGAGAATGGAATGCGCTGCAGTTACAGCGGTGGAAGAATATTTTCTTGATTAGAGTACTATGCCGAGAAGCCTTAATGTGTCAAATACATAGAATATACTGCACAGAAACAGGCCATTTAGCCTAACCAGTCCATGCTGGTGTGTATGCTCCAATTGAACCTCCTCCCATCCTTCCTCATCTAACTCTATCAGCATAATCCATTATTCCCTTCATCCTCAAATGGTTATCTAGCCTCCCCTTAAATGCATCTATACTATTCACCTCAATCACTCCCTGAGGCAGCGAGTTCCACATTCTCACCACTCTCTGAGTAAAGACGTTTCTTCTGAAATCCCTATTTGATTTCTTGGTGACTATCTTATATTGATGACCTCTAGTTTTGCTCTTACCCACAAGTG